>NC_090650.1:122827820-123526428 GCF_040937935.1 Hyperolius riggenbachi
TACTGCATTCTGCTATATGCCACTACAGGGCCTCTTTACCGCATTCTGCTATATGTCACTACAGGGCCTCTTTACTGCATTCTGCTATATGTCACTACAGGGCCTCTTTACTGCATTCTGCTATATGCCACTACTGGGCCCTTTTTACTGCATTCTGCTATATGTCACCACAAGGCCTCTTTACTGCATTCTGTTATATGTCACTACAGGGCCTCTTTACTGCATTCTGCTATATGTCACTACAGGGCCTCTTTACTGCATTCTGCTATATGTCACTACAGGGCCTCTTTACTGCATTCTGCTATATGTCACTACAGGGCCTCTTTACTGCATTCTGCTATATGCCACTACAGGGCCTCTTTACCGCATTCTGCTATATGTCACTACAGGGCCTCTTTACTGCATTCTGCTATATGTCACTACAGGGCCTCTTTACTGCATTCTGCTATATGCCACTACTGGGCCCTTTTTACTGCATTCTGCTATATGTCACCACAAGGCCTCTTTACTGCATTCTGTTATATGTCACTACAGGGCCTCTTTACTGCATTCTGCTATATGTCACTACAGGGCCTATTTACTGTACTGCATTCTGCTATATGTCACTACAGGGCCTATTTACTGTACTGCATTCTGGTATATGTCACTACAGGGCCTATTTACTGCATTCTGCTATATGTCACTACAGGGCCTCTTTACTGCATTCTGCTATATGTCACTACAGGGCCTCTTTACTGCATTCTGCTATATGTCACTACAGGGCCTCTTTACTGCATTCTGCTATATGTCACTACTGGGCCCTTTTTACTGCTTTCTGCTATATGTCACTACAGGCCCTTTTTACTGCATTCTGCTATATGTCACTACAGGGCCTATTTACTGCATTCTGCTATATGTCACTACAGGGCCTCTTTACTGCATTCTGCTATATGTCACTACAGGGCCTCTTTACTGCATTCTGTTATATGTCACTACAGGGCCTCTTTACTGCATTCTGCTATATGTCACTACAGGGCCTCTTTACTGCATTCTGCTATATGTCACTACAGGGCCTCTTTACTGCATTCTGCTATATGTCACTACAGGGCCTCTTTACTGCATTCTGCTATATGTCACTACTGGGCCCTTTTTACTGCTTTCTGCTATATGTCACTACAGGCCCTTTTTACTGCATTCTGCTATATGTCACTACAGGGCCTCTTTACTGCATTCTGCTATATGTCACTACATGGCCTCTTTACTGCATTCTGCTATATGTCACTACTGGGCCCTTTTTACTGCTTTCTGCTATATGTCACTACAGGCCCTTTTTACTGCATTCTGCTATATGTCACTACAGGGCCCTTTTTACTGCTTTCTGCTATATGTCACTACAGGGCCCTTTTTACTGCATTCTGCTATATGTCACTACTGGGCCCTTTTTACTGCTTTCTGCTATATGTCACTACAGGGCCCTTTTTACTGCTTTCTGCTATATGTCACTACAGGGCCCTTTTTACTGCTTTCTGCTATATGTCACTACAGGGCCCTTTTTACTGCATTCTGCTATATGTCACTACTGGGCCCTTTTTACTGCTTTCTGCTATATGCCACTACAGTGCCCTTTTTACTGCTTTCTGCTATATGTCACTACAGGGCCCTTTTTACTGCTTTCTGCTATATGTCACTACAGGGCCCTTTTTACTGCTTTCTGCTATATGTCACTACAGGGCCTCTTGCTATCCTTGTAATTTGCTTATGTGATTCCATTCACACTTTTGGTGGTATAATAACAATGTATAATATTACAGAATCACGTTTTATTATTCTGCTCAATATAGGCGGGTTTCCTTTATATCACAGGAGGCTGATTTCTGGGACTCTTGTATTAAGCAATGCTTGGCATTAGTGGAGTGATGTTACAGTAGCAGGATATCCAGAATTACATGCTGTTAGACTCTGTCTCATCTAATTTACCATCACAGGGATATCATTTAGTTAAGATTTATCATCGGAATCATTTGTCATCTGCAATGCATTTGCTAATTCTGTTACAGGGGTGCAGGTATACCTTGTGTGGGGAGGTGGGATCGGGCTGGCTGTGCAAGAAAAGCTTACAATCTAACTTCTTCTGCACTTGGCTACCTAATTATTTGATCTTGATGCCCCTGACTGTAATGCTTATTGTGAGGCACCTGGTTACTAAATTATTGCATCTGGAGGTGTGTAACTACTTAATAAAAACGACTAATTAAAAATTTTAATTGGAGGCAGTGACTACTTGATTATCTGGAGGCATGTGACTACTTGGGGGGGGCGCAATCTCAGTGTTTGCCATGGGCGCTATATTGCCTAGATACGCCTCTGCTGAGGAATGAACTATGAATTGCTTTCAATTGTGCTTCATGTCATTTCATGTGTAAAGGAGAAGAGAAAAACTCTGTAGTTGGCATTTCTGATGAAAAGACATGTTAGATAAGAAGTATGTACTGCAATTCTTCTGTTATTCAGGATAAAATGAGAATATATTGCTCAGATTACATGTTTGATCAACATGAAATGCAATGCCACTGCTTACATGCAATGTTAAATTGTGAACACAGTAAAATACATAATCATTAACCTTGAGCAATAAAAACCATGGCCCATATGCAATTCACTATTTCTCCTTAGTTTTCTTTCAAGCTGACATTTTCACACCTTGTCAATAAAATTCCTTTCAAACCTTCAGCAAACAATACAATACACTAAACCCTTTTTATAGTACTTTTTCTACTACTTTTGGTACTTTTTTAAGTGTGAAATGCTGAAAAGTTATTTTAAAGAGAAGATGAAAAATTATCACCTTGGAGAAAACTTAGTAGCAGTGTGGCTTGTGAATTTTCGCCAAAGCCATTTTAGCATGAAAATTGGTGACAATGACAAATACAAAAAAAATTTAGAATGGCATTTTCACTCGAAAGTAACATTTAGCATTATTTTCACTAAAATAAATGCAAAATAATATCGGCATTTTCGCTCATCGCTGCTTAGGAGAAAAGGGAATTGCATATAGGCCTATGACCTCCCTTATCCAATTCATTTTTTTTCCTAAGTTTTCTCCTAGGTGATATGTTTTACAACTTATCAATAAAATGCCCTTTAAACTACCAACAAGCAAAAACATGTTCAGAATAATTTATGTAGATCTGTGGATTCTGGTAGTAAGTTCTACCATCAGAGAGCGATCTGGAGGTCCCCTTGTATCACAGGTGCTGCTACCTGTATAGAACAGTGCTGGATATGGAGACAGAAAGGAGAAAAAAAGCGCACACTGTGATACTAGTAGGTGAGGGCTCTAGGCCCTAGAGGAAAGGTCTCACCTGGTTGTCGAGGCTAGAGAAACCTATATAGGTTTGCCAGCTGTCACGCTTGTGTCCCTCTTATGCCTTATTTCCTAGAAAAAATACTTAGGAGAACCTGAATTGAAGAGGCCAGCCAATGACCCATAATCAATTCATGAGAAACATTGAGATGGCATGTACCAGAAGTTACTACTGATTACAGTGTAAGGGGCTGAAAGAGGTCAAGAGATCAAAAAAAGGCCTTCTTCCTAAATGAATTTGCAAAACAGACGTTTGCCTTCTTAAAACAGAAGGTATTTGTAATAATTCAAGTTGGAGTGAGCATTGAGGTGTCCCATAGTGCATCTGTAACGATCGGTGTAACACAGAGAGGATCTGATTATCGGTGATCTGCAGTATCACCGAGAATACAGATATATACCCGATTATTGATGATCTGCAGTATCACCGATAATCAGATATATCTCTAACCTCTGGACACCTGAGTAATATGAGTGTTTGGTGCAACAGTAGTACTTTGAGGAGAGCACCCGTATAGAGGGTGCAAGGCAGTAGAGACTCTGCCTAAAGAACAGGCTCCTTCCAAAAGCCTGAGGCTCCCCAAGGGGAGGAGTCAGGCTGAGAATGGGAAGGACCAGAGTGTGAGTGACACCAATGGTGGAGTGTCACTGACAGATCTGTGAACTATCTCTAAACAGAGGAGATAGTTCTCGAGGTCGAACAAGCCAGGTCGGCAACAGACAGACAGATAAGGTACAGAGGAAGGAGACAGACTCGGAATCCTAAGGCAAGCAAGGTTTGGCAATGGAGTATCAGATATAGCGAAGTACCAAATCAGAAATCAGAAGAGAGGTCAGGAAAGCAGAAGGTCATAACAAATAATCAACAATGTCTAGTCTATAGGTGTGAGCTCCTTGATCATCAACACCCTGGAACTAGTCTGAAGAATAACAGGATGGTAAAGCTAATTCCTAGTCTTGGGTGTGAGCTCCGTAGTCATCAACACCCTGGAACTAGTCTGAATGATAACACAGAAAATACACAGTATTCCTAGTCTTGGGTGTGAGCTCCGTAGTCATCAACACCCTGGAACTAGTCTAAAGAATAACACAGATTCTGACAAACAGGTCTGAGTGCTACCACGTAGTGATCACAACGGCAGACAACCAGAGAATGACCAGCACCCAGTATATATAGCAAAGCGCTCTCCAGCGCCTCCCCTAAGTGCTGGACCAATTGGGAAGTGGTACTGCCGTCAGCTGACCGGCTTGGTCAGCTGACTCCCTTCTGGCTGTCATATAAGTTCTCCCTCTCAGCGTGCACGCGCGCGTCCTTCTGAACCTGTGTGGACTATCAGTCCCAGCCACACCAGACATATGATGTAAAGCACCCACCGCGCTGGACGCGGAAACCGCCGCACCGCTATCAAGGCATGCGGCGGTTTCTCTGTGTTTGGTCATACTACTAGGTTTAGGCCTACGCGTGCCAACCGCCGCGTTGGACGCGGAATCAGCCGCCTTGTTCTGAGTACGCGCGGCGGCTTTTACGCGTTTTCTCACAGCATCACTGCTGAATATGCAAATCATCTCTGGTTGTTCCTGATAGCTAAACACACCTCCAGAACTGCTGCAATGCAATAATGTGTCAGCTTGTTAAAATTACAGAGCCAAACTAATCAGAAACATACTGTATGCATGTTGGATTATTTGGGCTCTGTATTATTAACAAGCTGACACATCATTGCATTCCAGCAGATCTGGAGGTGTGTTTAGCTATAAGTGACAACAAAGAGATGATTTGCATATTCAGCAGTGATGCATCATGGGAGACATCATATGCTCACTCCAACCTCAATAATCGTACCTTTCATTTTAAGAAGGCAAATGTAACGATTGGTGTCAGCACACAGATAGAATCTGATTATTGGTGATCTGCAGTATCACCAACAATACAGATATATACCCGATCATTGATGATCTGCAGAATCACCAATAATACAAGTATGACTAACCTCTGGACACCTGATAAAGTGTAAGTGTTTTGGTGCAACAGTAGGCTGTCTCCCGTGGGGCGGGAGACACCAATAACAATGAGCATGGACCACCTGAGGAGCAGGTGGCTTTGGCTGTGTGTGAACTATCTCCTAGGAAAGGGGATAGAGATAACCTGCGAGCCAGTGATTCCCTGCAATACTGGGAATCAGACTATACTGCAGCCAAAGGACTCCTAAGGAATAGAGCCCCTGACTGGACTGCAGAGAGGCCTCTCTGAGGAACAGGAGGTCTCTGCAGCTACCTGACACTTGGCGGGGTAGTGACACAGGTAGTACAGACAGACTGAACACTCAAGGTATCAGTGACAGCCAGAAGGGTCGGCCAGGCCAGGTTGGCAACACACAAGCAGATAAGGTACAGAGACAGAAGGCTGATTCGATAACCAGGTACAGGCAGGGTTTGGCAACAGGTAGACAGATATGCATAGGTACCGAATCAGAAAGCAGGAGAGAGGTCATAACAGATAAAGAGCAGTTGGTCATAACAGATAAAGCAGAGGCAATTGGTCATAACAGATAAAGCAGAGGCCTAGTCTAGAGTGTGAGGTCCATGGTCTCAACACCCAGGAACTGGTCTAAAGTATATCACAGCAATGACAAAGTATTCCTAAGCTTGGGTGTGAGGTCCTTGGTCACAACACCCTGGAACTGGTCTAAAGTATAACACAGCAATGACACAGTATTCCTAAGCTTGGGTGTGAGGTCCTTGGTCACAACACCCTGGAACTGGTCTAAAGTATAACACAGCAATGACGCAGTATTCCTAAGCTTGGGTGTGAGGTCCTTGGTCACAACACCCTGGAACTGGTCTAAAGTATAACACAGGAATAACACAAGCGTAATCTGGCTAAGTTTGAATTCCCAGGTCCACCTGGTTCTAACACACTGTGGGATCTGACTATGGTCTGAGTGCTCACACGTATGTATTCGCAACGGCAGACAACCTGAGACTGACCAGCGAGATCTATATATAGTGCATCGCTCCTCAGCGCCACCCAGCGCTACTCAGCCAATGACACTCTGCGCTGGTATCAGCTGACCAACCTGATCAGCTGATCCCTCTCCTCCTGGCATAAAGGTCCTGCCTCCCAGCGCGCGCGCGCGCGTAGCTCTCCATCTGTGTGCACTAGAAGGCTCAGACAAACCAGATGCATGCTGCTGTGCGGAAACCGCCGGTCTGGACGCGAGGACAGCCGCCCCACCGCCAGACCGAGCGGCGGCATCTCCGCAATCCTTTACAGCAAAGTTCTCTTTTCCATATGCACCAGTAGTTCTGGATGTATGCCTGGCTTTCAAGCGCATAAAGAGATGATGATGCATCATAGGAAACCAAAATTGCTCACTTAAAGTTGAATTATCGCAAATACCTTCTGTTTTAAGAAGTCACAAGTATATTCAGTGATGAAATTACCCAAAAAAATGCTAATAGGTGGGCTGTAAAATGTTTTATTCTTCTTAAGATTGCAGTTATTACAGAGGTAATACCATTATTTTTTTCTGCTAAATCTACAATCATTTTACCGTGAACATTTCAAATGTTAAGGTGTTTCAAAAGTATTTTTTTTTTTTTTAGATCAAAACAAGCATTAAATGCAGTAATAAACCATAAATACTTTCAAGAGACCTGTGCTTCAGAGATCAAGGAATAAATAGCAAACATCTCCCATAAAAGGCTTAAAATAACAAATGATGTTCTGCTCTAGACAGTAACTTCTGCTCTAGACAGTAACTTGACTGAGGGCAAGAGAAGGTCAGACAACTTGAGCAATGTCTCAGCAGACACTCATTACTGCTAACAGACCAAGTGTGATACAAACAGAAGTAAAAATGCAGAGAACAAACAAAAGAAAATGCACATTTCAATTAATAAGTATTTGAAGTAAACAGTTCATTGTGAGTTTAAAATGTTCTAATTAACTTAGCTTTATTTCTACTAACGGAACACAAATTAAAAATTTAACTATGGAATGATGGATATCATTTTAAAGCTCTCTTTCTTCTCTTTCCTGCGACACCTAAATCGTCACCCTGCGCCTTTCAGTTTTCTCTATTTTCGTGATTGAAATCGCGGCCGCGGCAATTTCAATCGCGGAAATAGCGAAAACTAAAAGGCGTAGGGTGGCGGTTTATATATCATTGGAAATAGGAGAAAGAGAGCTTTAAAATGATATGCATCTTTCCATAGTTTCTGCACTGCTCGGAGTCCCTTTAACTATTTCACTACAGACTTTTAAAATTGTAATACATAGACAATTGTATTATTATAAATGACAGGGAACTGAAATCTTCTGCAACGCATTGCAGATTGCATTGAACAAATCGTATGATTAACTGTCCTTGGAAGAAGCTTACAACAATCTAATGTACCCACCCCAGCTAATATACATATAGACAAAAGGGTTACCCTGTAAAATGGAAACGCTTAAATCCCAATAGTACAATATTGGTAATTATACTGATATTCTACCATCTCTGCTTGGCGCTTAAAGGGATTCTGAAGCAATTTTTAAAATAAAAAACAAATACTCACCTAAGGAGAGCAAAGTCTCCAATAGAGCCTTCCCGTTCTTCTCCTGGTCCCCACGTTACTCTGCAGGCTCCCCATTATAAGTCAATGACTGGACTGCTCTCTTCTGAATTGTATAGGCTTTGGCAGTCTTTGGAAGCTCTTGCGCACTTGAGTGTGCAGAGGCGCCTCTAGAGACCAGCTGATAAGCTAATTGCCTAGAGCGCAAGATTTATGGCAGGCGCTTTGAGGGAAAAAAAGTTTATTTTTCCTGTCCTTAGAGACTGAAAACTTAAGGAACGGAGATAAAAAGTTCTAATGAAAGCCTCTACTGCTCAGCCTTAAATAAGGAATCTACAAACCTTTTGTCTACAACACTTTGTATGGCATTCCCTAATGTTAGTGTTATCTCGGGATCTAGAGTGTGTCTGTGTGACTCCTGTCCTGCCCTCCTTATGACTTGAAAAGAAGAGGAGGATGCACTAGAGTTGTAACTGGGGTGCGTGGAGTGCGATCCCCACCAGGGTGTTCCCATGTTGCCTTTAGAGGGGGTGACAGCAGATGCCACTTCAACAGAAGAAGGGAGAGAGCAGGATATATGGATTGGATATGAAGCCTTTGTAAGTATCCAGTCCCCCTGCCATGCTGTCACAGTCTCTCTCTCAACACACACACACACACTGCACATATGCCAGCCTACCCCCTCTCCCATATCAGGCTGGCTGGAAGCTTTTACAGGCTGGAGGAAGTGCTCTTGTAATGGAGTGACTATTCTCTGCACAGCATTTACAACAAAAATGCATGCTTTCCTGTATCTTGTCTTACTTTCTAATTGTCCCCTGCCCCCTCCTTCTCTCTTGTGTTTCCTCTGTCACTCTTCCTGCTCCCTAGTTCAATGGCAGGCAATCTATGTACAGCTTTCCCCCTTCCAATTGATCTGCTATCAACTATTCATGCATTGCATGATGTGTACCGGCCTTTCTCCATCCCTCTCTTCCTTGCTTACATTCTCCCTCCTTTTCTATTTCTCATTCGCTTTCTTTCTTTCTTTCTTTCTTTCTTTCTTTCTTTCTTTCTTTCTTTCTTTCTTTCTTTCTTTCTTTCTTTCTTTCTTTCTTTCTTTCTTTCTTTCTTTCTTTCTTTCTTTCTTTCTTTCTTTCTTTCTTTCTTTCTTTCTTTCTTGTTTCCTCTTTGTGTTCCCAGCCTCCTTCATCTCTTGCTTAGGGCCAGTTTCCACTAGGAGCCATGGCCGTTTCTGATTCGGCTGCGGTCTCCGTTCTGCTGTGCAGCCGCAGCCTGAATCGCTAAAACGGCTATAGAGATTCGGCTGCGTGCTGCATAAAGCTGAAGCATGCCATCCAGATTCGCACCAAAGTGCAATCTGAACTCCAAAACCATAGGTGAGATGGGCAGCGTTTCCCGCCCCTCTTGTATTGCGCTTTGAGTCCTATGGGAGAGAAAGGCTTTAGAAATGTTACTGTTATTGTTGTATAGCAGTGTTTCTCAACATTTTATTGGTATGTACCCCTATTAAAACCCTGTACTCACCAAGTACCCCCTAGCATAGTAAACATTCTCACAGGTACCCCTTGACAAATATATATTTAATCCTAGTACATGATACTTGGTTCCTAAACCATTTCCAAGCATGTATTATTGCTTTTAATTAGCTAAAATACAAATCTGGTGTTGTTTAAATGAGATTTATAATTTTCTTAAACTCTAAATTTGTTGTTCTTGGTTAAGTATATCACACCTGAGTACCCCCTGGAACCATCAGAAGTACCCCCTGGGGTACGCGTACCACACGTTGAGAACCTAGGTTGTATAGGACCCATATTCGGAGTGGAAATATGGTCTCCTTCCTCCTTCATGACCTGCAGCACTTTAGATAGTACATAGTCATATCACTGAAGGTCCCCAGAGG
Source organism: Hyperolius riggenbachi (assembly GCF_040937935.1). NCBI lineage: Eukaryota > Metazoa > Chordata > Amphibia > Anura > Hyperoliidae > Hyperolius > Hyperolius riggenbachi. The sequence goes on from NC_090650.1 coordinate 122,837,630, forward strand.
AGCTCACAATCTAATCCTACCATAGCCATAGTCTAACGTCTTACCATATTATTATTATGTATTTATAAAGCACTGACATCTTCTGCAGCACTTTAGAGAGTACATAGTCATGTCACTGACTGTCCTCAGAGGAGCTAACAATATAATCCTGCCATAGTCATAGTCTAATACTCTATCATATTATTACTATTATTATTATTATGTATTTATATAGCACTGACATCTTTTGCAGCACATTACAGAGTACATAGTCATGTCACTTACTGACCATAGTTTATCTAATATCTCTTATGTAGTCTAAGGTCATTTTTAGGAAGCAGAAACCATTTGTATGCCAGCACATAGGCACCATGTGATGCAGTCTTATTTAGGAAAGGGGGGGTGACACCATGAATTACCGCACCAGGTGTCACAAACCTTAGCAACGCCACTGTGAGGATGGTTTCTTTGTGTGCATTCCAGAACAGACTAGCCAGGAGGAAGGAGGGAGATTTTCCCCCAGGCTGCTGGTACAGTGTATAAGGCAATGTAGAGCACTAGGCTGGTTGAGGGAAATAAATGTACAATTTGATGGCAAGCTGGTGTTATGGTGTGGTGTTTTGGTGTACACACTCAGAGTTTTCTGATTATTGGCGATCTGCAGTTTCACCAATAATACAGATATATTTGATTATATGGTGATCTGCGGAATCACCAATAATACAAATATTTATACGTACTCTGGAAAACACAAGGTACAGATGATATAACTTGTGGAAAACCCACCACACTGATGTTAACTCAGAGGGATGGTGACCTCTTAAAGAAAGGGCAGTGTGTGCGATTCTGCGACTAGGATAATAACGCATAATCGCGTTCCTCAACAGCAATGATATGCTGAGGAGTTACTGAGTTCCCTGCAAGGAGAACTCAGCAGAGTTCGAACCACTAAAGGGGGCGAAGTCAAACGGAAAATGGTTCGGTATCAGAACTGGCAAGGAAGTACCGAATCGACAGACAGAAATCAAGATCAGAGGTCAAGCCAAGGTCAGTAACGGAAAATCAGATGGGCAGAGGTACAGAATCGAGAAACACAAGAGTAGTCAGAAGCCAAGCCAATAGTCGGTAACAGTACGGGCTGGCGAAGTACAAAATCAGGAGACAAGAGAATAAACAGGTAACAGGCAAAAGGTCATACACAATATACATTGCAATTAGGACTTTAGGCTATCAACAGAATCTGGCTAAGTGTGGATCCCCAGCTCCAGCTGGTTCTAGCACACTTTGGGATCTGACTAGGGTCTGAGTGCTAACACACAAGTATTCGCTGACTGCAGACAACTTGCAACTGACAGAATGCCTGCTTTTATACTGTGCTGGACTCAAACAGCCTGCACAGCCATTCAACCAATCACAACATGGCTCAAGGACCTTGCTGAGGTCAGCTGACGAGCTGGTCAGCTGACTCTCCTTCTAAGAGTATAAAAGGCTCTACTGCACACGTGCGCGGCCCCTACGGGGTCCAGACTGTCATGAGAGGTGCCTCGGCGAGCAGCATGCCATGAGGCCTGTGAAGGTGTTCCAGGAGTGCAGCCTCGGCGTGGAGTACGCCAAGAGGTCTGCGACTGAGCGGTGGATCGTGCTGCTGCTGCGGACGTTGACGTTTCTCCGCGTTCCGCATGCGACCATGCGGACGGTCGCGCTGCTGATGCGGACACAGACAATCCTCCGCGTTCAGCCTGCTGTTGCCTCATTACAGCTGGTAAATGTACACAGCATGATGCAGTGTCCTTAGAAAAAAACTCTGTCTGCTTTCTCATCATTGTAAAGACTGCATGTGGTCAGCTAGATAAGGTATTACACAGGCTGAAAAGATTTAGACTGTCCCTAGACTCCAGGAGGGCTTCTTTCTGACTTGTGTGAGAGATTGGCAGGGCAGGAGTCACATTACAGGCAAGTCGCCTCTGTGTTATGTGACTGCAATACAGATAAGCTCTCTGCTCCATGTCAGACTATTCTCAGTCTCTCTCCACTCCTCCTCTCTCTCTCATTCACCTTTGTTTCCCCCCCCCTTCCCCTAGTGCTGGCTGTCTTTTACTCCTCTCTCTGGATAGTGTAATTGTTAAGGGCTCTGCCTCTGGCACAGACAACCTGGTAAGACAGCAGTAAGTAAGACAGCACCTATTCAGTAGGAGACCTTGGGCAATACTCCCTAACACTACTACTGCCTACTGAGTGAGTCGGCACTGAGTCCGCCAGGAGAAAAGTAATTATAAATATTCCTTGTTACTCTCTACTTTGCCCCCCCCCCCCCCCCCCAATCTTACCCATACAAACCGAATTACCCAATCTTGTTATTAGTAACCCTAGCCTATAGCTGTCAATATATGAATTTATTTTTACAGACAGATTCTTTCAAAATGATTGAATATGGTGATTATCAACCACCACATCGATCAATCATCAATCCATGGCAAAAATGTACCAAAAATACAATCAAGCAGTACATTTTTACAACTGGACACAGTGGTATAGTGGTTTCCGCATTGCAAATGTTTTCATGGGGGGGGACCACAGGTTTCCTTGCCTGGAGTGACAAAATGGCCAGAGGCGCCCCTGTGAGTGTGCACAGTACAGAGCCGCCAGTCTTCGGGAGCCTGAGTGCCCCCGAAGACTGACAAAGTCTCCCACAGCGGGAGGATTCAACCAGGGGAGCCTGCAGGGGAACAAGGAGACTGGCAGGAGAACGGCAGGCTCTATAGGACCCAGAGCATTCCCTCTCCTTAGGTAAGTATCTGTTTTTTTTCTTTTAAAGGGCAACTGAAGTGAGAGGTATATGGAGGCTGGCATATTTATTTCCTGTTAAACAATACCAGTTGTCTGGCAGCCCTGCTGAGCTATTTAACTGCAGTAGTGTCGGAATCACACCAGAAACAAGCATGCAGCTAATCTTGTCAGATCTGACAATAATGAAATACCTGATCTGCTGCATGCTTGTTCAGGGTCTATGGCTAAAAGTATTAGAGGCAGAGGATTAGCAGGACTGCAAAGCTACTGGTATTGCTTAAAAAGAAATAACTATGGCAACCTCCATATCCTTCTCTCTTCAGTTGTCCTTTGAAAATCGCTTCAGACTTGCTTTAAAGAAGGATCCTGGTTGCTGAGAGCTGCTGCGCAGTGCACAAAGCTGGGAAGGAGAGCGGCAGTGAGAACTGCTGCACAAAGCTAGGAAGGAGAGTGGCAGTGAGAGCTGCTGCACAAAACTATGAAGGAGAGCAGCAGTAAGAGCTGCTGCACAAAGCTAGGAAGGAGAGTGGCAGTGAGAGCTGCTGCACAAAGCTAGGAAGGAGAGCGGCAGTGAGAGCTGCTGCACAAAGCTAGGAAGGAGAGCGGCAGTGAGAACTGCTGCACAAAGCTAGGAAGGAGAGTGGCAGTAAGAGCTGCTGCACAAAGCTAGGAAGGAGAGCGGCAGTGAGAGCTGCTGCACAAAGCTAGGAAGGAGAGCGGCAGTGAGAGCTGCTGCACAAAGCTAGGAAGGAGAGTGGCAGTGAGAGCTGCTGCACAAAGCTTTGAAGGAGAGCAGCAGTAAGAGCTGCTGCACAAAGCTAGGAAGGAGAGTGGCAGTGAGAGCTACTGCACAAAGCTAGGAAGGAGAGTGGCAGTAAGAGCTGCTGCACAAAGCTAGGAAGGAGAGTGGCAGTGAGAGCTGCTGCACAAAGCTAGGAAGGAGAGTGGCAGTGAGAGCTACTGCACAAAGCTAGGAAGGAGAGTGGCAGTAAGAGCTGCTGCACAAAGCTAGGAAGGAGAGCGGCAATGAGAGCAGCTGCACAAAGCTGGGAAGGAGAGTCACAGTGAGAGCAGCAGCAGAGCTGAGCCAATATCAGGTGCCCAGTGCACAGATTGTCCACCTGGTGGCGGCATAGCCACAAATGTCAATCTATGCTTTGGCATGGCTGCACACTGTGCGTTCTTTGCCACCACTTTGGCTAATATACCCGCCATAATCTATTGTTATTCTTTGGAGAAAACCAATTAACCTAATACATAGTTTTGGGCTGTTGGAGGAAACATTTGAAGAACATGCAAACTCCATGCATAATCTATTTTAACAAGGTCTCAAATCTAGTAATGTTTAAACTTTTTTTTGCAGTCTACACAAAATAAATGATTGAATACAAATGAGTTTTTATGAGTAGCTGCAAATATAAAAATAAGTAAAATAAATCAGTATATTATTGCCTAAAATCAAAGTTCACATTGTTGCCTAGAAAAAAAATGGGGGCCCAGGGTGATGAATACTTTGGAAAGAGGTTGTGGCTTTTCTTTACTGTCGCACAGTATAACAAGGATACCGATATTGGCCTCTGAGGATTCTGCATTGCTTTATGCATTGTAACATAACACATCAATGCTTAGTGCTGGGGGAAATGGCAAAGTTCTAATGTAAAAACCAAGTTAAAAACAATGTACTATGACCAGACTAAATATAAGCTTAAAGAGGAACTCCAGCCTAAACAAACATACTGTCATTAAGTTACATTAGTTATGTTAATTAAAATAGATAGGTAATATAATCTTCTTACCCACACTGTTTTAAAAGAACAGGCAAATGTTTGATTTCATGATGGCAGCCATCTTTTTGTTTGAAAGGAGGTGACAGGGAGCATTAGACACAGTTCCAACTGTCCTGTGTCCTGAGCACCTCTCCCAGTTGCTAGGCAATGTGAACAACAACATAGGAAATCCCATCATGCTCTGCACAGCATCAGGGAAAAAAAGCCCTGGCTTTTTTTCTTTGATGGGTGGAGCTTAGCTAAAAATGCAGCTAAAATGATTCTTTGGTAAGAAAAACTAAGTTCTGATGCTGTGAAACTGTTAAAGAAACACCAAGCCTTTTCAGTTCTGCTGAGTAGATTTTTAGTCCGTAGGTTCACTTTAAGTGTCTCGTACAGTACTACACAGAATAGAGATAGGTAGTCAATCATAAATCCATGAGAGATATTATCTATTTATATATTTTATAGTTAAATGTACTTTACAAGAGGCAATGACACCAATAACACAAGTGAAAAGGATTTTTTTAACTAACCTTTGATTAATGGCAGTGCTTACAAACAATTGTAGTGAAGTAGACATCAATCAGAATCATTCAAGGAGGATGACAATTATCAGTCTGACCTCTGGCTTCTGAATCAATGATCATACGTTCTGGCTCTTCCTTCTACTTAAATCATAGGCAAGGCTTATGTGCATCTAGTGGGGAGTCTTCCTTTTATGCACAGTTCATTAAAGCTATATTAGCATATAGTATTGATTTGTTAAAGTAATACAGTTTCCTGCAAAGTGTCAAAGTCATATATACATATACAGCAATAACAATAGCTATAAATCATTGTTAAAGTAAAGAGTTAATCATAAAAAGCAGTTATGATTGAACTTTATCTGTGTACTTTGAATGTACTATTGGGTTATCAGTCAGTGCCAATTTCACTTACTTTGTGTAGGATGCACAAAGAGGGAGGAGAGTAAAGGTGGCCATACATCAGGCGACATGGCGAACAATCGACCATCCAATTTGATTATTATTTTTTTTTTTTTTAAATTTTTTTTTTTTTTTTTAATTTTTTTTTTTCAAACTCAGCGTACAGATTTGTACTATACCCAACTAGATTAGCTGCGCTTCACCGGAGCCCTCTTATGTTGGGTTTTATTTTGCATCATCGTTTGACAATTTTTTACTTCTCAAATATGTATATCTGTATATAAACATGTGTGTATATCTACTTAGCTATCAAAAATTACGCAAAAACGTGAGAGCAGAAATAAGTGAGGGAAGAAGAAGGTTAGTGGCCCAGATAACCCCTCTCACCCGAATCATGCCCCACCTTTTAAGTTTTAAATTAATATACACCAAGTTCCTTTCAGACTTCAAAACATACACATTTATCCTCCTTAAATTACATCCATCCCCATCCTCTCTATACATTCTCTCTTTATCTTTCTCTACCCATTCCCACATGTATCCGGTATGTCAGCTTTAACCGTTTCGGTAACCTATTCCCCTCTGAGAGTCCCATCCTCAACCATTCCCCGGGTTCTACACCTCCTTTTCCTTCCCGCTTTACTATTCTTTAATCTTTGTTCTTCCTCTCTCTTATCTTCTCTCATCCTCTCTCCTCCTCTCTCCCCCTTGCTTCCTCCCACAACTCTCTGGCCCTCTGAAAATTTTCCTGTAACGCATCTTCCAGCTCTCCTTCCTCCCCTGCTTCTATCTGTAGCCAATAAGATGATAAGTTCGCCCATTCTTTTTTTGAGGGTTTGTCAGTGGATTTCCAATTTCTTATTATAACAGTTTTAGCTGCCGCTAAGAGAATATAAATTAACAGATCCACTGCCTTGTTTTCCCCTTTTAGGCCTAATCCAAAAATTGCTGCTATCTCATTTATATCGCCATCAGGGAGAACATATTTTCTTATAAATGTCTGTATTTCTGACCAAAAGGGTCGTATTGTTGGGCATTGCCACAGCATATGAGCTAGATTCCCCGTGCCTGCATCGCATTTCCAACAGTGGTTATTATCCTTTAATTTTCTTTGAAAGAGTTTCTCAGGCGTTAAATACCATTGAGTCACTATTTTAAATTGTATTAATTGAACACTGGTATTCTTGGGTAGCCATATATATGAAATAATCTTCTCCCACTCCGAATCATCTAATTTTTCTCCCCACTCCTTTTCCCATTTTTCACGGTACCAGATAATATTTTGTTCCACCTCTTTTTCTCCCAAATGGTCGTATAGCCGAGACAGCATCTTCTGTGGGACTGTTTTTCCTATAAAGAGTTTTTCTAATTTGTTCAATTGTTCTCTTATCACTCCCCCCTTTAGTTTCTGTCTTCCAAGGAAACTTTGTATTTGTATTTTTCCAAACTCAGTGGCTGGTCTTATTCCTTGGACTAAATTAACTATTCTCGTATCTTCCTCTAATTTATTCCTTTTTAGCCAACCGAGTTCTCTTGCTGGTACAAATTCTGAGTTGTTTTCAATTAACATTAGAGGTGAAGGGTCTACAATATTATGTTTAATATAGTCTAAGATTATTTTCAACGTGGGGGTAATAAAAGGGTGGTCTATTTTCTTTGCTACATGCCTGATTCTTGTTTTATCCCATGACAGTACATCTTTCATATTCACACACTCATATTCCATCGTGATCCATATTTTATCACCTCTCCCTTGCCTCCACTCCAACATTCTACCCAGTAATATAGCTTGGTAATATTTAAGTAAATCTGGTGCTGCTAATCCCCCATTTTTTTTATCCCTTGTTATTTTTTTATATGATATTCTTACTGCTTTGTTTCTCCAGATGTATTTTGAGAAAAGCCTGTGTAACGCCGAGAACCAATTTTGGGGAATTTCTACTGGGATGCTTTGTAGTTTAAATAGTATCCTAGGCAGTAAATTCATTTTTATTATATCTATTCTGCCCAGGGTATTAAAACTATGTATGTCCCATTGTTTTAGGGCGTTAGTACAGATTTCAAGTTCTTTACCCAAATTTCTGTCAAAGAGATTCCGGGTCTCACTACATATATTTATCCCTAAGTATGTAATATGGTCATTATGCCACTGTATTTTATATTTTTCCCTAATTTTCTTTTTAGTCTCGCTACTGCAATCTAAATTAAGTGCCGAGGTTTTTTCTATATTTATTTTATAATTTGAATGGTCCCCGAAGTTTTTTGCTATATTAATGGTTTTTTCTATGGAAACCCCAGGGTTTTTGAGTGTCAGAATTACGTCGTCTGCATAGGCACATATCTTTAATTCTTCCCTACCCATTCTTAGACCATTAATCTTTTCTTCCTTCTGTATAGTCTGAATAAATGTTTCCAGTACCAAGTTAAATAGACTAGGGGAGAGAGGACAGCCCTGCCTGACTCCATTTGTCAGTCTAAAAGCCTTTGAATGAAAACCATTTATGTTTATACATGCGGTTTGGTTTATATACAATTTTTTAATCCTTCTAATGTAATTCTCACCTAACCCAAATTTTTCCAGTGTCGCGTATAAATATTCTCTGGATACCCTGTCAAATGCTTTTTCTGCATCTAGAGCAAGCAGGGCAGCCTCTCCCCGACTTTTCTTACATTGATGTATAAAGTTTACTACCGTATAAATATTATCTTTTATATGCCTCCCTTTTCTAAAACCAATTTGCTGTTTCCCCAATAATAAATCTAATTTCTTATCCAATCTATTTGATAATATTTTAGCATATATCTTAACATCTATATTTATTAAAGATATTGGGCGATAATTGGCGACTTCTATAGATGATTTCTGTTCCTTGGGAATTAAAGTGATAATAGCTTTATTAGAGAGGTCGGTGAATGTCTCGCCTTCTAGGCTTTCGTTAACCAGTTTACAAAAAGGTGTTGCTAAATCCTGAGCAAAGTTTTTAAAAAATTCACTTGTGTAGCCGTCTGGCCCGGGGCTTTTTTTATTTACCAGATTTTGCACAACATCTAAAAATTCCTCTATTTTTATTGGTTCTCCCAGTTCCTCTTGATCTAAGTTAGACAATATGGGCAATTTAACCTTGTCTAAAAAGGAGGCGGGTTTTGGTGACTCTTTTCCTTCCTTCAGGTTATATAGATTATTATAGTATATATGAAAGGCTTCACTTATTTCCTCTGTGTCATGCACCAGGGTACCATCTATATTTTTGATTTTTTCAATGAATCTTTTGGCCTTTTCCTTCTTTAACCTCTCAGCCATTATTTTCCCTGATTTGTTTAAATAGAGAGTCTTAGTCCGACATAGTTTCCCATAATTTTTTTTAGATTCCGTGTTTAGCACCTTATTTAACTCCCCTTTAATTTGTGCAATCTTATCTTTCAACAAAGCAGTTTGCTCTGCTTTGTGTTTGTCTTCCAATATCTGTAACTGATTAATAAGTTTGTTAATAAGTTCTGTCTCTCCTTTCCTCTTAATTATTTCCTGCTTTATAATTTCTCCTCTTATGACGCACTTCATGGAATCCCACAGCAACTTTCCCGATATTGTCGGGTAATCATTATTATCCAGAAAATCCACAATAGCTAATTTAATCCTTTGTACAATTTCTCTATCCTTTAGTAGGTCTGAGTCTAGTCTCCAGATTCTTGCCTGCTGTCTTACTTGTCCCCATTTTAATGTTAGAATTACTGGGGCATGGTCTGATAGAGAAAAATTTCCTATTTTTGCCTCCATCACATCCTTTACGTAGCTTTGTTGTATCAAGAAATGATCTATTCTTGAGTACGTATCATGGGGGGTGGAATAAAAAGTGTAATCCTTTATTCCTAAATTTAATATCCGCCATATATCAATGAGTTTATTGACCCTAAATATGTTATTTATTTTTCCCCTTAACTGTTTAGAAATTGAGGATTTTTTCCTGGAGTTATCTATCGATGGATCCATAGTCATATTGAAGTCGCCCCCCAAGATTATCCTTCCTTTAGCCCTCATCTCGATACTTTCAGATAACTTCTTAAAAAAGGCAAGAAGACCCTTATTCGGGGCATATATATTAATCAGGGTGACCATTTCCCCATCAATTTTCCCCCTAAGGATCAGAACTCTAGCCATTTCATCACAATATTTATCTTCTAATTCAAAATGCAGTTTTTTGTTTATGATGATTGCTACCCCGCAGGTTTTTTTCTGGAGACTAGACCCCACAAACCATTCTCCGAAATTCTTGTTATCCAAATAGGGAATTTTACCTTTTTTGAAGTGCGTCTCTTGTAGGAATGCAATATCAATTTTATTTCTTTTTAATTCATCAATAATTCTACTTCTTTTTTGGCCTGAATTGGCTCCTTTGATATTCAAAGTTTCTATTCTTAAAATATTCATTTTATTATATATTTTAAAAATCTGTTTGGCCGAGGAAAGGAGAGACACTGGGGGGGGGGAGAGAATTGGTGCAGGTGGGCTGCTAAGATGGAATATCTCCGCTTAGGTTCACGATTATTCAATTCCTCTGTCATTCCGGATTCCCTTTCAATCATACCATTCCACACAATCCACCCAGTTAAACATTCCCAGACATTCGTTAGTTTCAGATTTCGAAACTTGCTCCCATATATCTTTCTAGAGAGCCATTTTGTGTCCCACGACACCTTATTTCCCCACTCCATATTTTCTTCAAGGGAAATAAAAAAAGAAAAAAAAAAAAAAATCAGGGGATGGAGAGGAAGTCCCCTTTTCTTAATTAAACATTGTATCCATCTATGACTTATTCCCGAGTTACTTAAACGTGCTTATTTTTTTACTTGCAGTGCCCAAGAATCCGCTTCTAATCGAGGCATTGGGAGTGTCACTTCCTCCCATGCCCATCCTTCTATTTCTATTGCAGGAAAATTTAATTTCTGAAAAACTGGTTTTAAGTCGTCTCCATCTTTCAAAATGATTGATTCCGTGTCCGTTATAATAGTAATTGCTAAGGGAAAGCCCCATTTATATTTCCATCCTTTTTCTTTTATTCTGTCTGTTAATGGTTTTAACAGCCTGCGTCTTTGTATCGTTCTATATGATAAATCATGATACAACTCAATATTATGTCCCTTATATTTCAGATTCTTATAACTTCTTGCTTTCATCATAATCATCTCCTTTTCTTTAAATGAGAGTAGTCGACACAGCACGTCTGTGACCTGGCCTTCTGACGTCTTTTTTCCTTTCCCTATCTTATGTATTCTTTCAATTCCCACATTACTCTCAGACTGTGTAATTAATTTGAAAATTTCCTGCGCCCATACTTCCAAATCTCCTGTTGGGGTGGAAGATGGTATACCTCGGATTTTAATGTTATTCCTTCTAGATCTATTTTCCAAATCATCCATTTTTGTTGCCATTTCTTTAAGTTGGTTATTATATTTTATTAGTACTTCTGAGTGCGCTTTGTCAGTTTCTCCTAGCATCTTGGTGTCTTTTTCTACTGACTCTATCCTCCCTGTCAAGTCTGCTACAGCCTCCCTAAGTGGTCTCAGCTCATGTGAAACTGCTTCTCTCACAGATGTCATGACAGATTCAGCCATGGAGGCCTTAAGAGATTCTGCGAAGTCTGAAAACATTTTCTGCAATTTATCCTCAAAGACTTCTTGTTGTGGATATGTGTCATGTTTCCCTTTTACCTCCGTTACCTCAGCAGCTAGTTTTTTCTTTGTTTTTTCCTCGTTTTCCCCTGTTTCTTCTCCTTTTGATCGCTCCCCTGATGTTGGCGGTATTTGAGGTCTAAAACGCGGTGAGTTACATAACTCCTCTATTTTTTTTTTATGATTTATTACATCTGTTAAGGTAATTAAACCTCCCTTTGGAGTTTGCGGTCTACTGCCCCCGTTTCCATGTTTCCCACTTAATTCTGAATCCGCCATTTTCTTATGCTGTTTTGTATTCTTTCCAGCTATGGTGGCTAAATTAAAACCGAAATCTGACAAGCTTCTTTCGGACGTTTGTGTATTTTTTAATCTCGCTCTTGTTCCTTGTGACATGAATGCCAATCCTGCTCTCTGTTATTTTCTTTATCTTTCAGTTATTTTGAGTTAGTTTCAATTACAAAGTCTCGATCAATGCTGTTGCTAGATTCTTACACTTACATAACCCAGAAAAATAGGAGAGGATAACAGGTAACAACAGGTAACAAAAAAAAAAAAAAAAGTGTATATTATATGCTGTTCAGAAGCCACCTTCCATGTTAGTATACTTAGCTGCCATCTGTAGATCCTCATGCCAATGTCCCTTGTCCCAATGTCCCTTGTGTCATCAATCCTTTGCGCCCTGTAGACCTGATATTTTCATCTCTTTTCATTCAGATCTTGTGGCAGCCATCACTGCTCCATTACCACCGCTTCTGATCGGTGTCCACTTCCACATCCACATCAGGTCCAGGATTCCAGGCTCTCAGGCTTTTCGGCTTCCAGCTTCCGGCTTCCGGCTTCTTTCAACTATGACCGGACTGATCCCTGCTCTACACCGCTCGGGCGGCTCAGCATCCCAGCTCTCACGTCCCCAACACTCACTGTCCTTGAAACCTCCGAGTTCCTCCGAGCTCCCGCTACCTCTCACAATTAACGTAGTGCAGGGTACTCACACTGAGCACTGAGCGCCTTCTCGTGGTTTGAGTGGTTTGCGTGCGCGCGTTCCCGCATCTGCATCTAACACGCTAGCAGCTGACGGTTGCAACGGGGGCTCCTCCTCTCCCCACCCTCCTTACTCCCAACCCATCCTCCTCCAATTTGATTATTATAGTCGGTCCTGCCAAGTGCATGCCTGACTGACAAAGCGGCTAATTTTGGGATGGAAATTGGTCACATTGTCAATCGCGAATGCTGCAAGATGTCAGGCCTAAGTCGGTTGATCGGGCATGCGGCAGTACGGCAGACGATTTCGTAACGAGCAAACGAAACGACACACACCCCTGTCGCCGCAATGTATAAATGTGCCCCCCATGTGTGAATTTATACATTGCCTGTCCTGTTGCAGCCTCCGTGCTGTGTCCATTCATCTCTCCGGGTACCACATAGTTGCATACATGCTAGCGGCGCATATCGCCTGACGTCAGACACTATGCGCCGCTAGCGTGTATGCGTGTATGAGGCTGTAAGAACCTGGTGAGGTAGATGGACACCGCGTGGGAGCTGCTATAGGACAGGTAATGTATAAATGCACACACTGGGGGGCACATTTATACATTGGGTGCAGCGGCGGTGCGGAGGCAGCAGACTCAGCCAATTCTCTGAAGATTCCATGCTGAAATCGGACGGGAATTGTAGTATATGGACAGCTTCAACAAGAGACAAATGTATCTCTAATCAGACTTGGTTAGAGATAAATTTGTCTCTTTGTCGAATCTGCCCATAATCGTCAGGTCTATGGCTACCTTAAAACATACCTTATTTCTGGGCAATGTCTGCCATCCCAGTGCAGCTCAAGTCAGTTGCAGCTCTTTTGTTAAGTGTCATTAAATGTAAATAACATTAGTAAAAATAGTAAAGATCCTATTCAGTGCAGTTTCTAAGCTAAAATGCACCCAGGGCGAGGGTGTAAAAATTGCGCCCCCCCCACCCGAGCAAGGTATGGGCGCCCGCAGTATAGGTTAGCCAGGTCTAGTTGCACTCAGTATAGGTCCCCCCAGTATAGGTAGCCAAGAATAGGTAATCCAGTATAGGTAGCCAGCTATAGGCCCCCAGTATAGGTAGCCAGGCATAGGTGAGCCAGTATAGTTGCCCCCGCTATAGGTTAGCCAGGTAGGTGCCTCCAGTATAGGTAGCCAGTATAGTTGCCCCCAGTATAGGTTAGATAGGCAGGCGCCCACGGTATAAGTTAGTTAGGTAGGTGCCCCACTACAGGTTAGCTAGATGGGTGCCTCTAATATAGGTAGCCAGAATAGTTGCCCCCAGCATAGGTTAGATAGGTAGATGCCCCCAGTATAGGATAGTTAGGTAGGTGCCTGCAATATAGGTAGCCAGTATAGTTGCCACCTGTATAGGCTAGCTTGGTAGGTAGGTGCCCCCAATACAGGTTAGATAAGTAAGTGCCCCCAGTATAGGTTTGATAGGTAGGTGCCCTACAGTATAGGTTAGATAGGTAGGTGCCCCCGGTATAGGTTACATAGGTAGGTGCCCCCCAGTATAGGTTAGATTAGGTAGGTTCCCCCCGTATAGGTTAGATAGGTAGCTGCCCCCAGTATAGGATAGATTAGGTAGGTGCCCCCCATTATAGGTTAGATTAGGTAGCTGTCCCCCAGTATAGGTTAGATAGGTAGGTGCCCCTCACTATAGGTTAGATAGGTAGCTGCCCCCCAGTATAGGTTAGGTAGGTAGGTGCCCCCCAGTATAGGTTAGATTAGGTAGGTGCCCCCCCAGTATAGGTTAGATTAGGTAGGTGCCCCCCAGTATAGGTTAGATAGGTAGCTGCCCCCCAGTATAGGTTAGATAGGTAGGTGCCCCCAGTATAGGTTAGATTAGGTAGGTGCCCCCCAGTATAGGTTAGATTAGATAGGTGCCCCCCCAGTATAGGTTAGATTAGGTAGGTGCCCCCCAGTATAGGTTAGATTAGGCAGCTGCCCCCCAGTATAAGTTAGATAGGTAGGTGCCCCCAGTATAGGTTAGATTAGGTAGCTGCCCCCCAGTATAAGTTAGATAGGTAGGTGCCCCCGGTATAGGTTAGATAGGTAGGTGCCCCCCAGTATAGGTTAGATAGGTAGGTGCCCCCCAGTATAGGTTAAATTAGGTAGGTGCCCCCCAGTATAGGTTAGATTAGGTAGGTGCCCCCCAGTATAGGTTAGATAGGCAACTTCCCTCAGTATAGGTTAGGTAGGTCCACCCTCATAATGGAGGGGGGAGCCGGAGCCGCAGGGAGGGCAGCCCGACCTCTCCCTCCCTCTCCCCGGGCCGCCCTCCATGCTCCCCCCTCAGACGCAGAGTAATTACGCAGCAGGAAGCTCTGTGCATAACTACTCACCTTCCTGCGTTCCACTTGCCGCTGATCTTCTCTCGTCATAGACGCTGATACACACGCTGCTTCCGGCTAAACAGGAAGCAGCGTGTGTATCAGCGTCTATGACGAGAGAAGATCAGCGGCGAGTGGAACGCAGGAAGGTAAGTAGTTATGCATAGAGCTTCCTGCTGCGTAATTACTCTGCATCTGTGGGGGGAGCACGGAGGGCGGCCCGGGGAGAGTGAGGGAGAGGTCGGGCTGCCCTCCCCGCGGCTCCGGCTCCCCCTCCTTTACAGCACCCCCTCACAACAGCGCCCAGGGCGGCGGCACGGGCCGCACAGCCCTAAAAACGGGCCTGATCCTATTTTCTGCTATTATAAAAAGACCAGCGCTACCTGGAGGTAACAGGGTGATGGTGTGGGGATATGTATTCCAAAGGCATTGGGTGAACTGGGTGCCACTGGATGCACAGTTACAATATCAGCAATATAATACTACTGAGATTTTACTATAGACTTGCCCAGTTCCCTATTCTCACAATAACCCTCCTTCTAATGCCTAAAGGTGGCCATGCACTTGTTAGATTTTCTGATCTATCTGATGTGTTGAGAAACATTTTTTACTAGGAACAGATTTCCAATCGATCTGAAAGCATTTTTTTGCCATCAGATTTTCATTAGGTCCAATGCAAATTGATAAGCAATCTCATCAGATTGACTTAGATTTTCCAACGTGTCAGATCGATTGAAATCGATTGAAATCGGCCACAAATCGATCGGCTGCTAATTGGCGGAGTGTACGGGCCCCTTAACCTCCTTGGCGGTCTGATTCTTTCCAGATTTTAGGGTCTAAAAGCGGTGCAATTTTTTTACTCTTTCAGACCCTAAAACCTGAAAAAAATCATTCTGGCAGGGAGATCTGCAGCAAAATAAAAATTGTTTTACCTTCCTGGGCTCCTGGGCTGCAGTTTTCTCTTTGCCCACAAGATGGCGCTAATATACATATAAACGAACTTCTCTATATTTCTCTAATATAGAGAAGTCCGTTTTCAATGTTAGCCCCGCCACCGATGACGTCACGCTGCCACCACCGCTCTGCTGCCACCACCACGGCTGCGCTGCTCCAACTGGCTGCCGGGTCCCCGGAAGAATAGTGGGGACATGGGGGATCCCGGCGGCCAGGGAAAGACCCCACACTGCCGGTGAGAGAGGCTGGAGTCCCGCTGCGCAGCGAGATCGCGCGCGGGACTCCACAACTACAGGTAAAGCTCTGCAATGCCTACCCCGACCTGAGCTCGGGATCACCGATAGCAGCTGCTTTTTTCTACCCCGAGCTCAGGTCGGGAAAACCGGCAAGGAGGTTAACACTAACCTTCCCTCTTAACCCTCATTGCTATAGCAGCCACAGCTGCAGTACTAGCCATTCAGCTTTTAATAGTCAATCAGCCAATATTTCTAAAAAGCAGGATCTGAAGTACTAGCTGATCAGCTACTGAAAGCCAATTGGTTAATATCGGGTGTCCATCTCACAAGCTGGGCCGCATAAGATCGCAATTTAACATTGCAGCCTAATATAACAAGACTGCCAAAGCCGACGCCCAATTCACTTGATCTCGATGGGGTGACTTTTTTGAAGCAGGCTGTTTCGGCCAAGCGCCGAAAGTAGACACCCCATAGCAGTAATGTAATGTAATTCAGACCCCGAATTACATCTCTCTCCAAGTCGCAACAACTCAGAGGGGGAATAGTATTTAACAGCACAGCAGCAGTGAGAGCCATCATTCGGCTCGCCCTGCGCCCAACTCATTGGCGACATGTACATACGTGCGCTGACTTTTCATGTTCAGATAGTTAGATGCACATTATTTTATTCTATTAATTTTTTTATAGCACTTTAATTAGTTGATACGAGAGAAGGAGGGGAGACTGCTACACCCACGTGTGTTTCCCAAATGGGAGCAGGGAAATCAAATGCCAAAAGTTCAAGGATAGTCAAGGAATTACCGCTGCACCGGATGGTAGGGTAAAGTAGAAAATCTTTATTCTTCAATCCATAATGGTGTTACAGATAAAAGCTCACGTGTATCAGAGCAGTGGATGGCTCCTTAATCATAGTTTACAAATACATGTGTTGCACAGATTATATAGTGTGTGTGGCCACACTCCTAGGGGTGTCCATCTTGGCCTTAAAGTTACATACATCAAAGTCTAAAAATGGTGTAAACCACTACAATACATATAAAAATACATTTAAAAACACATTTAAAACTACATCAGATTATCGCAACCCATTTATCACAAAGGCTCTATTAGAGCTCATAGCGGCTTACAAAGTCAGTAAGTAGCTATCTTTGGAAAAGAGGTAAGGGAGGAAGGGGAAAAGAGGAAGAAGGCAGGTCAAAAGCAGGAAAAAGGGACAGGTGAAACTGGATGATTGGTCTATGAGGAGGGGAGTGGAGAACAAGGAAAAATTCCCTGTAAGCCTATAGAATAAGGACGGTAGAGATTAGGCCTATAATTTAACAACTCCTAAATCTAGGGGTTTCACTGGGAATTTTCAGTGAGAGGGAGAGGGACTACCTTTTGGTGGAGGAGCCCATCGTACCCATTTTCTACCACCTACCTAAGGTTCATAAACCTGGTGTTCCACCCAAGGGTCTCCCCATAGTGACTGGCATTGGTTCCTTGGGAGAGCGTCTTGGACAGTGGGTGGACGGGTGCCTCCAGCCATTGGTGTGTCGCCTTCTTGGTTTCTTGCGCAATACAACACATTTACTGTTGAGCTTAGAATCCCTACAATGGGAGGCATCTTTTACCTGGGTCACAATGGATGTGGCCTCCTTATATTCCTCTATTCCCCATAAATTAGCTCTTAAAGCTCTAGATTTTCAAATCAGATAATATGGGTCATTTACTTCCACTATTAGTGACTTTCTCCTCCGGGCAGTGGATCATCTTCTTAGCTGGAATTATTTTATGTTTGATGGGGTGTACTATCTCCAAAGATGCGGAGCTACTATGGGAGCCAAGTTCTCCCCATCCCTTGCAAATTTGTACATGAGATGGTGGGAGGAGCTCTGCATCTTTTGGAGAGTCCAACCCCTTTTCAGATTCTTTGTTTTGGTACGCTAGATATATAGATGATCTGCTGCTAGTGTGGAGAGGTCCCGAGGGAGAACTATGTAAGTTTTTGACATATTGCAACGACAATGACTTGAACTTATCCTTTTCAATGTCCCATAGTGCCACAGATATTAACTATTTGGATCTTACTCTGAGTGGCCAGGACACATCATGGAGGATACAGACTAGAACCTTTAGAAACGTATGAACAGGCAACTCACTGCTCTTAGCAACAAGCTGCCATCCCAAACACACATTAAAATCTATCCCATACGGTGAAATGATCAGAGCAGCAAGAAACTGCTCTGATCCCACCAAATTACAACAAGAGTTAGATTTGGTACAATCAAGACCTCTTGATAGAGGGTATTGGGAGGATCAAATTATAAAAGCAAGGGAACGGGTGTTGCATAAAACAAGAACAGATTTATTTACTCCTCAATCCGGCCGTGGGAAGAGACAATACAATAAAGGCAAACATTTTGTCACTTCGTATAGCCTGGAATATAATCGAATTATAAACATTATTAAAATGTCTGTCCTACATTCAAATCCAAAACTGCACGCTGTTTTAACAGAGGGCTGCGGCTTTTCTTCCCGACATGCACCCACCCTGGGCTCCTAGTTTGCTTCAGAGTGTGAATAGGCCCCAGCCCACCTGGCTAACACACAAGGGTTCCTATAGGTGTGGCTAAAACACCTGTAGGTACTGCAGAGTTCACAGCCAAACATGTGAAGTGATCTCACTCTCCAGGCATAATAGTTGCGATATTAGACAGTATATCACCTGTCAAACCTGCAACGTTGTTTATTTGATTACTTGCGTGGAGTGTGAGATACAATATGTGGGCTGTACCACTTGACACCTTCGCCAGATAATCTCAGAGCACTATAATGGTGCCGGTAGATGACTCAAGAATGTTGCTTATATCATCAGTGCTTCCAGCGTTTCCAAACATATTTTCTATGTCCATTCAGGCAACATGTCAGGATTTAGGTTCCAGGGCATAGAAAGAGTAACACATTATATAAGGGGAGGAGATCTATATAAGAGGCTATTAAAACGAGAGGCCTTTTGGATCTGGAAATTGGGAACACGTTCCTCTCTGGGACTCAATTCCAGACTGGACCTTAATACATTCTATGACAAATAACACATAAAATGTGTTCTTTTGCTCTACTGTATATTATAGGCCTAATCTCTACCGTCCTTATTCTATAGGTTTACAGGAAATTTTTCCTTGTTCTCTGCTCTCCTCCTCATAAACCAATCATCCAGTTTCGTCTGTCCCGTTTTCCTGCTTTGACCTGCCTTCTTCCTCTTTTCCCCTTCCTCCCTTACCTCTCTTCCAAAGATAGCTACTTACTGACTTTGTAAACCGCTATGAGCTCTAATAGAGCCTTTGTGATACATGGGTTGCGATAATCTGATGTAGTTTTCTATGTGTTTTTAAATGTATTTTTATATGTATTGTAGTGGTTTACACCATTTTTAGACTTTAATGTATGTAACTTTAAGGCCAAGATGGACATCCCTAGGTGTGTAGCCACACACACTATATAATCTGTGCAACACATATATTTGTAAGCTATGATTAAGGAGCCATCCACTGCTCCAATACGCGTGAGCTTTTATCTGTAACACCGATATGGATTGAAGAATAAAGATTTTCTACTTTACCCTTGTAACAGTTAGTGTCAGCAAGCGACAGATTTCTGATTATCTGGTAATCAGCAGTATCACCAATAATACAGAAATAGCAACACGGTATAGAAATGGTCAGAGAAACTCTGTAATGAGGGCAGCAATGTCAGTATTTTAATAAAGGTGTGGACACACGTGTTTAGGTGCACAGTAGCTCAAGAGTACTCCTAAGTGATAGCCCCTTGACTGAGGGGACTATCACTAGTACTAGAGAGGTCGTACAGGCAGGGTCGGTAACCGATCGGTCAGGTTGCAGTACAAAATTGGTAAACAGAATCGTAGTCAGAGTAGAGCCAAGGTCGGCAACAATCAGATATGCGGAAGTAAAGAATCAGAAGGCTAGAGCAGATTCGAGGTCGGGCCGGGGTCGGCGACAAGACAGATAGAGGCAGAGTACAGAATCGTGAGACAAAGGATAGTCAGAAGTTCAGAGGAAGTTCATACACATAAAGGCAATAATATCAAGTTATAATTATAGCTATCAAACAATTCCTAGCTATGTGTGAAATCCCCGTGGTCCTGCCGGATCAAAGCACACTGGGAACTAACTAAGGTCTGAGAGCTTAACCGCAAAGTTTCAGCAACAGCAGACAATTATGCACTGACAGTTTAGGCCTTAACCTTCCTGGCGGTAAGCCCGAGCTGAGCTCAGGCTATGCTACCGGAAGACACCGCTCAGGCCCCGCTGGGCCGATTTGCATAATTTTTTTTTTGCTACACGCAGCTAGCACTTTGCGCCGCTACCCACCGATCCACCGCTATCCGTTACGCCGCAGCCGCCTCCCCCCCCCCAGACCCCGTGTGCTGCCTGGCCAATCAGAGCCAGGCAGCGTTGTGGGGTGGATTGGAGTCCCCTTTGACGTCACGACGTCGAGGACGTAGTGATGTCCTCCCCCTTGTCACCATGGTGATGGGGGAAGCCCTCCAGGAGATCCCTCCCGGCGATCGGAGGGGCTGGGGAGCGGCTATCATGTAGCGAGACCTTGTCTCGCTACATGAAAAAAACATTTTTAAAAACGGCTTTGCTGCCCCCTGGCGGATTTTAATAAACCGCCAGGAGGGTTAAATACAGACAGAGCATTCACAAGTTCCGCCCAGCAGATTCCAGCCAATCAGTGCCAAAAGTCAGCCCAGCCCTGTCAGCTGACCCGCCTCCTCAAAGCATGAAGTTCCTGTCTCCTGGTGCGTGCGAGTGCTGCCCTGCTTTGATGGACTCTGGAAAGACCTGACCTGGTGGGAAGCGATGCCGGGGAGGCGGCGGCGGAATCCACCAAGACGTCAGACGCGAGAGCTGCGGAGGTAATTTTGCTGTTACTGACATTATTCCCCCCCCCCCAGGCGTGGCCTCCGGACACGCCCCTGAAGCACATTCAGGATGCAACAAATGAAACTGTTGTTTTAATTCTTTAGCATGGAGATGACCTCTCCTCAGGACCATATCCCTTCCAGTGGACCAAATACTGTAACGAGTTCTGCACCCTTTGAGAATCTAAAATCTCCTCCACCTCATACTCAGGTTTTCCATTGATAATTACCGGAGGCGGGGGGAGAGGACTCAGCATACACAGCTGGTTTAAGCAAAGAGACGTGGAAAGGCTTAAAGGGATACTTAAGTCAAAAATAAAAAATGATTTTTACTCACGTGGGGCATCCCTTAGCCCCCTAAATCTGTATGGTGCCCTCGCAGCCTCGCTCCAATCCTCCTGTCCCCGGCGACAGCCACCGACCGGCTGGGAACGCGAGTGATTCTCCGCGTTCCCAGCCGCTATATCACCCTCTATGCTGCTATAGCGTATAACATATACGCTATAGTAGCATAGAGGTTGATATAGCGGCTGGGAACGAGGAGAATCACTCGCGTTCCCAGCCAGTTGGCGGCTGTCGCTGAACCCGGAAGTAGCTGCCGGTGGGGACAGGAGGATCGGAGCGATGCTGCGAGGGCACCATACAGCTTCAGGGGGCTGAGGAATGCCCCAGGTGAGCAGCGGCGGAAGAGGGCCCCCCCCACCAGTCCCCTGCGCAGCCCGGCCCAATCACTCCCGGGCAGCGCAAAGGGCTGGATCGGGTGCACCTGACGTCAGGACATCGGCTGACGTCCATGACGTCATTCCGATTGTCGCCATGGCGACAGAAGAAGCCAAACAGGAGATCGCGTTCTATACGCAATCTCCTGTTTGCTGTTGTTGCCGGCGGTGATCGGACTAGAGGGACACATGCACCCTCTAGTGGTGTTTCATGTAGCTACCACTCGGGTAGCTACATGAAACAAAAAAAAAATATTACAAAAAAAGTGTAATGCAGCCTCCTTGGCGGAAAAATTGAACCGCCAAGGAGGTTAAAGGCTTTTTCCAGGTTGGTTACCAACGACCAAATCCTCTTACACAACTTTTGCCAGTTGTCTAGGGCTGGAAAAAGAGAATTGGACGTTGGTAAGGGGCAAAATTTTAGTGACTTTCCAGAAACCACCTGAAATGGAGAGTACCCCGAGGAAGCGTTACGAAGATTATTGTTGGCAAACTCAGCAAAGGGAAGAAACTTTACCCAATCCTGCTGTGAATCAGATTCATAGCATCGGAGGAACTGCTCCAGTGACTGATTCATTCTCTCGGTCTGGCCATTGGTTTGAGGGTGAAAACCCGAGGAAAAAGACAGAGCGAGGCCCAAATGCTGACAAAAGGCCCGCCAAAACTTGGACACAAAAATTGTACCCCTCTATCAGACACAATAATAAACTGGTATTCCGTGCAAATGGAAGACATGAACGATAAACAGATCTGCCAACTCTTGGGCCGAGGGAAGCTTTTTTAATGGAACAAAAAGGACCATTTTACTAAAACGATCTACGATAACCCAGATCACCGTATTCCCCTCAGAATTGGGGAGTTCTCCCACAAAATCCATGGATATGTGGGTCCATGGTTCTGTGGGAGTGGGTAATGACTGCAACATACCCGCAGGAGCCTGTCTGGATGGCTTACTGCGAGCACAGATGGTACAGGAGGTGACAAATTCCTTGCAGTCATTTCTCCATGAAGGCCACTATACACTGCGAGACAAGAGCTCCTCAGTCCTGCCTATACCAGGATGCCCTGCATTTTTGTGGCTATGAAACATCTGTAGCACCTGTAACCGTAGATGCAAGGGAACAAACAACACCCCCTCTGGCTTCCCCTCTGGAGTCTCAGACTGATATGGCTGCAGTGTGACTGCCAGGTCCTCCATGGGTTCTGTGGCTGCCATTACAATATGTTCCGGCAAGATGTTCACAGGGAGTGAGAGCCGCGATCGGCGGCTCTCCGGCAAAATGTAAACACGCGGGGAAGAAATCCCTGCTGTTTACATCACATGGCGCTGCTGCACAGCAGCGCCGTGACGTAGATCGGCAATCCCTGGCCTCTGATTGGCCAGGGATCGCCGGCATCAGATAGGCAGAAGCCTATCCTATCCATCCTGCGCCGCTCAGAGGGTAAGGGAGAGGGAGGGAAAGCCAGGGAGGGCGGAAAGCGCTCTGGAGGGGGGCTTTGAAGAGCCCCCCCCCGGAAAGTGTGGGTAGCCGGCGGCGATCAGACCACCCCAGCAGGACATCCCCCTAGTGGGAAAAAAAGGGGGGGAAGTCTGATCGCCCTGGCTATTTCCTGATCGGTGCTGCGGGCTGGAGAGTCCACGCAGCACCGATCAGAAGAAAATCCCCTGGTCCTTAAGTGGTTAAAGCAAAACTTAAATCTAAAAAGTTAGCAGTCGACCCAGAGTCCACAAATGCTGTGGTAGAAAAGTTCTGCCCTTCCCAGTTTAAGGAGCAGGGCAATAATATTGTCTCTTGTTTTGGAAGTGAAACTACTCCACCTAGGGTGGTACCTCCAACCACAGTTTCCCAACTTACTACCACAGTTTTTTGCAATGTGGCCCTTTTCTCCGCAGTACATGCAGAGACCCTCTTTGCGTCTCCTTGACCTTTCAGCCTCTGTGAGGCGCCCGTGACCTAGCTGCATAGGTACTTCAGTCTCCACTGCTGCCGAACTACAAGCACCTGAAGCCCTAGAGTACATAGGGTACCTGCCTTTTTTATTGTACCTCAGATGTCTATCTATTTTAATAGATAGCGTTATAGCCTCGTCTAACTCTTTGGGTTCTGGGTGACTAATCATCACATCAGTAACTGCCTCTGACAACCCATCTAGATATCTGTCCAGGAGTGCATATTTTTCCCATCTAGAGGAGACTGCCCACTTCCTAAACTCAGACGCATACTCCTCTGTGGTACTGCGTCCCTGTTTAAGGTTTTTGAGTTTGCGTTCGGCCGTGGCGGCACTATCTGGATCATCGTAGATGACCGCCATGGCCTTAAAAAACTCATGGACAAAAGAGAAAGCAGGATGCTCATCAGGTAAGCTGTAAGCCCAGGTCTGGGAGTCAGCATGCAACAGGGTCTTGATGAGAGTTACCTTCTGAGCCTCGGTTCCCGAGGACACAGGTCTCATCTGAAAGTAAGATCACGCTCTGTGGCGAAAGTTCTGGAAATCTGCCCTAGCGTCTGAAAATCTCTCAGGAATATTCATTTTAGGCTCACTAGGAGCCGGGGGAGGTAGAACGTTAAGTGGCGGTTGCAGCCTCTGGACAGTCTCAGTCAGCTGAGTAATCTGAGCCTGCTGTGCAGTCACAGTAATCTTCAGCTGTTCTACTTCTGCCCATACGGTCTGAAGCTGATTTACCACCTCCTCCATCTTACTTATTTCTGGTCTGTGTTTTGTAACGATTGGTGTCAGAAAGCACAGATTTTCTGATTATTGGTGATCTGCAGTATCACCAATAATACAGATGCTATACCTGATTATATGGTGATCTGCAGAATCACCAATAATGCAAGCATAGCGTGACACGAAACAATCGTATGCAAGAGGGTGCTTGGTACAAAAGAGTATCTCTATTGGGCACGGAGATACAACCTCCAGCAAGCTGGAACAGCAGACAACAATAATAATATACAGTGTAAATTCAAGTCTGTGGAAATATCCACCACACTGTAATTCCTCAGAGGTGTGGTTACCTCTGAATGGGAACCCTGTGTGTGAGATCCTCCAAAGGATGGAGTGGAGGAGTCTCGACCTCTAGCAGCAAGGGTTTGCTAATGGCGGTCGTCTCAAGAGGCAAGCCTCTGATAGAACCCTACAGTGGGAGACATTCCACTGAAGGGAGAAAGGTCAGACAAAATGAGGTTCGGCAACAGATAAGGCGGCAGCAGTACAGAAACGTGAGACAAGAGAATAGTTGGAAACCAAGCCAATAGTCGATAACGGTACGGGCTGGCGAAGTACAAAATCAGGAAGCAGAAGAGTAGTCAAGACAGGCACAGAATCATACACGATAAATCAAGGCAGTATAATATGTGTATATATTGGCGATAAACCAATATATAACACAAGTACAAGGCAAACTAGGTCTGAGTGCTGTCTCAGGGTATCGCAAACACAGACAAAGTGTGACTGAAAAACACTTCCTTATATACTGCCTGGGAGAGAAGTCTCCACCCCAGGCAGCAACCAATCAGAGCAGGCTAAAATGTCAGCTGACCTCCAGGTCAGCTGACACGCTTTCTAAGAGTATAAAGGTGTGTCTGTCGTGCGCGCCCGCCCCCTAGAGGCAAGATGGCAGAGCCCTGGTGAGCAGCATGTTGGTGAGTTTGGAGCAGAGTGCTCAGACGGGTTTGCGCAGCGGATGCGGACGAATTTCTGCATCCCACGTTGGAAGGTCCGCTTGTCGGACTGGATGCGACCATATTTCCGCAATCCATCCGGCGTTGCGGATTTTTCGTTACAATGTCACAGTAGCATTTAACTGTGCTACGGCTGCAGTTAATGCTTGAATCTGAGCCTCCATAACAACTTTTTTGGTCTGCTGTTATGTAACGGTTAGTGTCAGCAAGTGACAGATTTCTAATTATTTGGTGATCTGCATTATCACCAATAATACAGAAATAGCAACACGGTATAGCAATGGTCAGAGAAACTCTGCTGACCAGAGTGAGCTCAACAGACTAGTAGCAATACAAACAGTAATGAGGGCAGCAATGTCAGTATTTTAATAAAGGTGTGGACACACGTGTTTAGGTGCACAGTAGCTCAGGAGTACTCCTAAGTGATAGCCCCTTGGCTGTGGGGACTATCACTAGTACTAGAGAGGTCGTACAGGCAGGGTCGGTAACTGAACGGTCAGGTCGCAGTACAAAATCGGTAAACAGAATCGTAGTCGGAGTAGAGCCGAGGTTGGCAACAATCAGATATGCGGAAGTACAGAATCAGAAGGCTAGAGCAGATTCGAGGTCGGCCGGGGTCGGCAACAAGACAGATAGAGGCAGAGAGTACAGAGAGTACAGAGTACAGAATCGTGAGGCAAAGGATAGTCAGAAGTTCAGAGGAGGTTCATACACATAAAGGCAATAATATCAAGATATAATTATAGCTATCAAACAATTCCTAGCTATGTGTGAAATCCCTGGGGTCCTGCCGGATCAAAGCACACTGGGAACTAACTAAGGTCTGAGAGCTTAACCGCAAAGTTTCAGCAACAGCAGACAATGATGCACTGACAGTTTAGGCCTTAAATACAGACAGAGCATTCACAAGTTCCGCCCAGCAGATTCCAGCTAATCAGTGCCAAAAGTCAGCTCAGCCCTGTCAGCTGAACGGCAGGTCAGCTGAACCGCCTCCTCAAAGCATAAAGGTCCTGTCTCCTGGTGCGAGCGAGTGCTGCCCTGCTTTTATGGACTCTGGAAAGACCTGACCTGGTAGGAAGCGATGCCGAGGAGGCGGCGGCGGAATCCGCCTTGACGTCAGACGCGAGAACGGCGGCCGCGCCGCTCTCCGCTGCAGAGGTAATGTTGCTGTTACTGACAACCCTACCATCTGGTGCAGCGGGAATTCCTTGACTATCCTTGCAATTAGTTGATACTTTGAAAGCCATTAATATGGGTCCAGCAACTGCTATCAATGAATAGTGCTGAGCACAAATTTTGCATAAACACAAAATTGTAATGCAACATTTTGGAAACAATCTTAACAAATTTCAGAATCTGAAACCATAATTTTGTGTATTTTTCATGTAATTTCATACCAATTTTAGTGGTTAATACAAAAGCCCCCATACATGCCATTGTCAACAAAAATGTATATGTATGTTGAGGAGAAGAGTGTAATCAAGTCACAGAAGCCCTGTAGTTTTAGAGAAAATACATTTTAAAAATGCATTTTTATAATCAATTTTGCTAACATCTATAAAGGCTTTTTGAAAAATTATTTTTTGACTTACTCCCACTATTATCCTTAAAGGGAACCTAACCTGAGTAAAATTATGAAAAAATAAACACATGAGGTATATTCAAATGAACACTACATAGTTACCTTGCCATCAGTTCCTCTCAGAAGCTCATCAATTTCTTCTGAAAATGGGTAACAGTAAATTCGGGCGCCTGAGGAAAGTGGACAAATCGGGCGCCGCCATTCACTTCCATAATAAATATCGTTTAATGGGCGCCCGACAGGAAAAAAGGGCGTCGGAGAAAAATAACGTTTTATAAGCGGCGCCCGGAGACTTTTACTGTTTTATAACTGCTTCTCATGATTACACATTATTTTATGATTTATAATTTTTTAAACATTATTTTTAAACGAAAAACAGTACAATCTTTTTTAAAACATTATTTTTAAACGAAAAACAGCACAATATTTTTTTCACACGTTATTAATGCTTATCACAGGGGGGGTCTTAGGTTTAGGCACCACCAGGGGGGTCTTAGGTTTAGGCACCACCAGGGGGGTCTTAGGTTTAGGCACCAACAGGGGGGTCTTAGGTTTAGGCACCAACAGGGGGGTCTTAGGTTTAGTCACCACCAGGGGGGTCTTAGGTTTAGGCACCACCAGGGGAGTCTTAGGTTTAGGCACCATCAGGGGAGTCTTAGGTTTAGGCACCACCAGGGGAGTCTTAGGTTTAGGCACCAACAGGGGGGTCTTAGGTTTAGGCACCACCAGGGGAGTCTTAGGTTTAGGCACCATCAGGGGAGTCTTAGGTTTAGGCACCACCAGGGGGTCTTAGGTTTAGGCACCAACACGGGGGTCTAGGGGTTAGGGGTAGGTACAGGGAGGGTTACTTACTATTTTTTTTTAAACGTTATTATACGTTTCACTTTTTAAACAGAAGATTAACGTTTTCACAATTGCCAATTTCATGCACATTATTTCATGATTTATAACTTTATAAAACATTATTTTTAAACGAAATATAGTACATTATATTTTTAAACGTTATCCATGTTTATCGTTTAAAACCCCGCGCCCTTTTTTCCCAGCGCCCCTTTTAAACGTACGCCTGAAAATGATCCCTTCCAGTTCTGACAACATTTTGTCAGAACTGAAATATATCAGTTGCTGTCAGTTATATATCAGTTGCTGTCAGTTATAGCTGAGATGACAGCTGATTTTCCAGGTAATGTCCAGGTTTCCCTATGGCTCGAGGGCAATGTTAGTTTAACAGTGTGCTGACCAGAAAGCTGTTATGGGGTAATGGCCATTTTCAAAATGGAGGACAGAGAATTCCCTTGATCCCTGTGGACAAACAGGATGCAGGAGAGGAGAAAGAGATTGATAAGTAGACTACATGGGAGGTAAGTATGATGTGTGTATGTTTATTTTGACTTGACTATGTGTGTATGTTCATTTTCAGTTCAGGTTTTCTTTAACATACGTAGAAATTTTGGTGACAATAGCGTGTATGGGGGGTTTGCTTCTAACCGCTGAAATCGGCACAACATTACATGAAAATTATGCAAAATTACATATGGATTACACAAAATCACTTAAATGTCCAAATTGTAATTAGGTATGGCCATAACTGCGAAAATGTACGCAAAATTTCATGCAATCGTAATTAGCGGATTATGATCATCGCTATCAATGAATATTCCAACAAATATCAAATAAATAAAAATTGTCGATTAAGGAATTTTATCTTTTAATTAGTAAGTTATGGGCTAGTTTAATGGTCCTTTGGAGCTCTGGTCCGGCTATGTGTTTCCCTATATTCTACTTGCTGCTGAAGAAAGGAGCAGCCTGGGTATCCTCCCATGTCTGTAGGGCACTGGGCAGCCCATCAGACTCCACAACTTTATATAATAACATCACACGATGTGATTTAAATAGTAAAAAGGCAAAAAATGTGCCATTCTGTCATCATAAAAGGTTGCAGGTTAATCATATTATTGAGACATGAGAAACCCATGCTGCTAAAAAGCAATACATTTGCATGTTAGTGCAGCAGAGCCAGCATTATCCTTCACTTTCAACATAAAGTAACTTGGTTTCCGAAAAACTAACAGAAAGGATAAAAAGCTCTTTTAATCAAAAATTGAAATTCCTGAAGACTTTTCGTAGAGGTCAAATGATTTGCTGCAAATTGATTGTTTAACATTCCTTTCATATTGCAATTTAATATTTTCAAAGACGTTCTGTCTAATGCACATAACATCCTTGAGCTGCTCTAACGTCTTCAGCTGCTCTAAATGGAAATCTTCCCCTTAATGAAAAAAACTGATTATAAGGCACTACTGTGTGCACTAATTGTTTCCTTTATTGCATTGTCTTCTTTTGCAGCTTTCCGTTCATGGTAATAGAAAGCTGCAGACACTTCCTCTGGGTTTAGGAAGACTGTCAGTTATCTAGGTTATGGCATTTCCACAATTTTCTTGTATTATTTTATTAAACTGATCATCACACACAAGTACCACTGTTTATAATGGGGCAATGTATTTCATGGATTCAGAATGTGCTTGCACTCTCAGGAACTGTGTTTTAATTTGGATATTCTAAATATAAACAAAAGGCGTCAATACATAATGTTTTGATGTAATATTTATGAAAAGAGATTTTTATTTCATCTTCACTGTGCTTTATTCTTCCCAGTTATGTAATACAGCACATTATTCTCTTGCATAGCTACTTCTGCAAGCTCCCTTTTACTTTGTTTAATCCCTACGTTATCCTTTGTGCTATACCTAAACTCACCAAACCTTTCACCTAACCCTAACATCTTTTTTTAACAAGACCTTAACACTTACCCTGACCATTCATCTGAGCTTAACCCTAGTCTTAACTTTTTCAAACAGCCCCTAATGGTAGCCTGTTAACTAAACTACAGATTACCTTAATCTAAATTAATACTTCTAACTAACTATAACCAGAGGTACTAACATCAAACTAACTTGACCCTAATTTCCTGAGAAGCTCACAATAACTCCCACTCTCCCATATCCAACCCTGACACGCCTTGGCCATTTTTTTATGTCTGTATTACCTTAGGGAAACACTTGAGGCCATATGCAATTAACTTTTCCTCCTGAGTCTTCTCCTAGGAGATAATTTTTCATCTTTGATTCAGATTAACTTTTTTGCGCTTTGAAATTGAAAAAGTACCAAAAAGTAGGTGAAAAACTGCTATCAAAATTATTTTAAGTATTTTTTTGCTTGCTAGGACTTAATAGACATTTTATTGAAAAGTTTGAAAATATTACTTAGGTCAAAGCTCAGGAGAAAAAATTTATTTCATATGGGACATGGTATCATAGGTTGACATGTGAGATATAGTAAGACTTTGTGAGCATTAAAAGCTTGTACAGTTTGTTAAGGAGATGTGTCCATAAGCAACATCAACTCAAATGGTGGTGGGTTGCATTGAGGAGGTAGCTCTGAATTTCTACATGAAGTAATGTCTAGCAAAGGGTGTTTGAAAACTATAACCTTTATAATTTCTATTCTGCACTCGGGACAATTACTATGTTGGATCCAAAAGCACAGGATTTGTTGGCATTGTGAAAGTATTCCATCACTTTTTCTTTCAACTGACACCAAAAGACTTGACAGACTGAATTGGAAATGTATTAGTAGTTTATTATGAAAAACAAAAGTTTGCTTTCCTAAAACAGAAAGAATTTGCGATAATTCAGGTTGGAGTGAGCTTGAGATGTCTCCCAGAGCAACACTGCTGAATATATGCAAATTAACCATTGTAGTTTATTATGAAGTAGGCATTTTTGGCACATGGGGTACCTGCCACGTTTTGGCAACTCATACACTGAAATGCAACTTTGTGGCTATGGGTTGCTGGGGAGCTGGGTTTTGACACACCACATCCAGGCTCGGCTAAGAGATAGCTGAGTGCTGGGATATCATGCAACTGAACTGAAATTTGGTGCAGCACCACATCTATGATATAGCTGAACACTTTGGAGTAGTGGGAGAAGTGGAGGGGTGATGCTCTGATCGGTATTGAGGTCAACTACATTGTAGCTGAACTCATATCATGGTAATGGTGAAGAGGAAGGTTAGTGTTAGAGGGGAGTAGTGTTGGGCGAACAGTGTTCGCCACTGTTCGGGTTCTGCAGAACATCACCCTGTTCGGGTGATGTTCGAGTTCGGCCGAACACCTGACGGTGCTCGGCCAAACCGTTCGGCCACATGGCCGAACTAAGAGCGCATGGCCGAACGTTCCCCGAACGTTCGGCTAGCGCTGTGATTGGCCGAACGGGTCACCTGGTTCGGGCCCGAACGCGCTCTGATTGGCCGAACGGTCACGTGGTTCGGGTAAATAAATACCCGAACCACGTCATATCTCCGCCATTTCTCTGTGGGTTTAGCTTTGGGTAGGCAGGCAGGGTAGTTCGCTCTCCAGCCACGCTAGCCAGGGTCCCCCCCAGTCATTGTGTGTCGCTGCTGGGAACAGTAGTACACCGCTCGCTCAGCCACACTATATATATAGCATTGTTTACTGCCACTGTGTACCTCGCTCAGCCACGCTATATATAGCATTGTGTTTTCTGACACTCTGTGTACACGGCTTAGCCTGGCTATATAGCATTGTGTGTACTGCCACTGTGCACCTCGCTCAGCCACGCTATATATAGCATTGTGTTTTCTGACACTCTGTGTACACGGCTTAGCCTGACTATATAGCATTGTGTGTACTGCCACTGTGCACCTCGCTCAGCCACGCTATATATAGCATTGTGTTTACTGCCACTCTGTGTACACCGCTCAGCCAGACTATATACCATTGTTTACTGACACTCTGTGTACACCGCTCAGCCAGACTATATACCATTGTTTACTGACACTCTGTGTACACTGCTCAGCCAGACTATATACCATTGTTTACTGACACTCTGTGTACACCGCTCAGCCAGATTATATAGCATTGTTTACTGACACTCTGTGTACACCGCTCAGCCAGACTATATACCATTGTTTACTGACACTCTGTGTACACCGCTCAGCCAGACTATATACCATTGTTTACTGACACTCTGTGTACACCGCTCAGCCAGACTATATACCATTGTTTACTGACACTCTGTGTACACCGCTCAGCCAGACTATATACCATTGTTTACTGCCACTCTGTGTACACCGCTCAGCCAGACTATATACCATTGATTACTGACACTCTGTGTACACCGCTCAGCCAGACTATATACCATTGTTTACTGACACTCTGTGTACACCGCTCAGCCAGACTATATACCATTGTTTACTGACACTTTGTGTACACCGCTCATCCAGACTATATACCATTGTTTACTGACACTCTGTGTACACAGCTCAGCCAGACTATATACCATTGTTTACTGACACTCTGTGTACACCGCTCAGCCAGACTATATACCATTGTTTACTGACACTCTGTGTACACCGCTCAGCCAGACTATATACCATTGTTTACTGACACTCTGTGTACACAGCTCAGCCAGACTATATACCATTGTTTACTGACACTCTGTGTACACCGCTCAGCCAGACTATATACCATTGTTTACTGACACTCTGTGTACACCGCTCAGCCAGACTATATACCATTGTTTACTGACACTCTGTGTACACCGCTCAGCCAGACTATATACCATTGTTTACTGACACTCTGTGTACACTGCTCAGCCAGACTATATACCATTGTTTACTGCCACTCTGATTCTGCTGGGAACAGTAGTACACCGCTCGCTCAGCCAGACTATATAGCATTGTGTTTACTGCCACTCTGTGTACACCGCTCAGCCACACTATATAGCATTGCGTACTCTGCCAGTCAGTGTGTATATTGCTGGGATCAGTAATAATCCACTCACCGTCAACCACTATATGAGCTCAACATGAGTTCCCCAGAGACCTCCGCTGTGAGCAGCACTCCCAACAACAACAACAGCCAACGCCCCACGCAAGCTATAACATCCACCCCAGCAGCCAGTGGTCAGCAGCAGCCCTCCCCGGAGGAGAACGTTGTGTCCATCGGTCCGTCGCCAGAGCGATTAATGAGGGCTGCCATTGAGGAGATGATGGGGCCTGATGTGGAGGAGGAGGTCTGGCTCAGGCCAGCATCCCAAGTTAATGTTGAGGACGATGAGGGGTCTGTGTCTGGGGATGTTGGGGTGGCAGAGGTGGTGGGTGGGTCAGACTCAGGAGAAGAGTTGTATGATGAGGATGATGATCGGGACCATCTGTATGTGCCTCAGAGTCCGACCCCGGAAAACATGTTGTATCGTGTGTTTAGGTACTAAAATCTGCGTTCCCTCCCAGTAGTGTTGGGCGAACAGTGTTTGCCACTGTTCGGGTTCTGCAGAACATCACCCTGTTCGGGGTGACTATATAGCAGACTATATAGCATTGTGTTTAATGCCACTCTGTGAACACGGCTCAGCCACACTATATAGCATTGTGTTTACTTCCACTCTGTGTCTGCTGGGAACAGTAGTACACCGCTCACCCGCCACTGTATAGCATTGTGCTCTGTGTCGCTGCTGACAATAGTGGTACACCGCTCACCCACCACTGTACAGCATTTCTGTACTGCCACTGTACTGCTGCCAGTCAGCGTGTACTTTAAGGATAAGTGAAATGAGGAAGAAATCCGGTGAAAGAGGGAGGGGCAAGGGAAGAGGTGTTTCCCCTGACGGTTCACGTACAGGCCACAGGGGAGCACCCAAGAAAACCCACTCAATACCGCCCATGTTGTCCAGGACAACAACCCTCACAGATCCAAAAGAACAGGACCAGATAATTACTTGGATGACCTCTCAAGCGTCCAGCAGTGGGTTAAGCAGCACCAGCACATCACGCACGAGGTCCGAGTCCTCAGCCAGTTACAAGGAGCCAGTGGGCACAAAGCTGACACAACCGGCAGCGACACCACGCACACAACTGCCAGATAACCAGACGACGTTGGAGTGAGCTGCGCAGAGGTTGTTCTGGGGAGCTCTACTCCACGGCGGCGGCCCCCCACAATGACATATGACGAGTTTGAGGAGATGGAAGAGGAGGGTATGGACAATGTGGACATAGACCCAGATTTTGTTTGTGAACGAGAACATCGCCGTCGTAGCAGCAGCACAGATGAGTCTGTTGAGGAACCCACTGCTGCACGAGTTCGCCTTGTGCCACAAGGTAGGCGGCGCGCAATTTCAGGCACCGTAAGCATGGAAGTTCAAGTGAGAGGCAAAAGAGGCGCAAACAGAAATCGCCAGCAAGGCAGGTGCTCCAAAGTCTGGGCTTTCTTTGAAGACTGCACTTAGTGTTGGGCGAACATCTAGATGTTCGGGTTCGGGCCGAACAGGCCGAACATGGCCGCGATGTTCGGGTGTTCGACCCGAACTCCGAACATAATGGAAGTCAATGGGGACCCGAACTTTTGTGCTTTGTAAAGCCTCCTTACATGCTACATACCCCAAATTTACAGGGTATGTGCACCTTGGGAGTGGGTACAAGAGGGAAAAAAATTTAGCAAAAAGAGCTTATAGTTTTTGAGAAAATTGATTGTAAAGTTTCAAAGGAAAAATTGTCTTTTAAATGCTGAAAATGTCATGTTTCTTTGCACAGGTAACATGGTTTTTACCGCCAGGCAGTCATAAATGTAATAAAGAGAAGAGGTTCCATAAACAGGGACCGGTAACGCTAACCCAGCAGCAGCAGCAGCACACGTGATGGAACAGGAGGAGGCGCAGGAGGAGAAGGCCACGCTTTTTGAGACACAACAACCCAGGCCTTGCATGAGGACAAGAAGCATGCGGATAGCATGCTTTTTACCGCCATGCAGTCATAAATGTAATAAAGATAAGAGGTTCAATAAACAGGGACCGGTAACGCTAACCCAGCAGCAGCAGCAGCACACGTGATGGAACAGGAGGAGGCGCAGGAGGAGAAGGCCACGCTTTTTGAGACACAACAACCCAGGCCTTGCATGAGGACAAGAAGCGTGCGGATATAGCAGCAATGCTTTTTGCCGCCATGCAGTCATAAATGTAATAAAGAGAAGAGGCTCAATAAACAGGGACCGGTAACGCTAACCCAGCAGCAGCAGCAGCACAGAGCACACGTGACGGAACAGGAGGAGGCGCAGGAGGAGAAGGCCACGCTTTGAGACACAACAACCCAGGCCTTGCATGAGGACAAGAAGCGTGCGGATATAGCAATGCTTTTTGCCGCCATGCAGTCATAAATGTAATACAGATGAGAGGTTCAATAAACAGGGACCGGTAACGCTAACCCAGCAGCAGCAGCAGCACAGAGCACACGTGATGGAACAGGAGGAGGCGCAGGAGGAGAAGGCCACGCTTTTTGAGACGCAACCCAGGCCTTGCATGAGGACAAAAAGCGTGCGGATATAGCAATGCTTTTTGCCGCCATGCAGTCATAAATGTAATACAGATGAGAGGTTCAATAAACAGGGACCGGTAACGCTAACCCAGCAGCAGCAGCAGCACAGAGCACACGTGATGGAACAGGAGGAGGCGCAGGAGGAGAAGGCCACGCTTTTTGAGACGCAACCCAGGCCTTGCATGAGGACAAAAAGCGTGCGGATATAGCAATGCTTTTTGCCGCCATGCAGTCATAAATGTAATACAGATGAGAGGTTCCATAAACAGGGACCGGAAACGCTAACCCAGCAGCAGCAGCACACGTGATGGAACAGGAGCAGGCGCAGGAGGAGAAGGCCATGCTTTTTGAGACACAACAACCCAGGCCTTGCATGAGGACAAAAAGCGTGCGGATATAGCAGCAATGCTTTTTGCCGCCATGCAGTCATAAATGTAATACAGATGAGAGGTTCAATAAACAGGGACCGGAAACGCTAAACCATCCCAGATGTTCATTGGTCATGTTACTTGGTTGGGGTCCTGGAGTGTTGCGTAGTCATTTCCAATCCAGGATTGATTCATTTTAATTTGAGTCAGACGGTCTGCATTTTCTGTGGAGAGGCGGATACGTGAACCTTGCAGGCAACGGCATTCTTCAAGCTTCGGGTTATTTTGCTGACCACGTGCTCATGCAACTCAGGCACTGCAGAGCGCGCAAAGTGGTAGCGGCTGGGAACCACGTAACGTGGGATGGCCACTGACATCATGCCCTTGAAGCTGTTTGTCTCCACCACTCGATATGGCAGCATTTCGCAGGCCAGAAGCTTGGCTATGCTGGCTCTTACTGCCACGGCCCGGGGGTCATTTGCTGGCAATTTCCTCTTGCGCTCAAACATCTCCGAGACAGACAACTGAACCGTAGGGCTGCACAACGAAGGGCTGTTGGTTGTTGTGTTTGATGAACACTGGGAGACCTCAAGAGCACTACTCCGGAAAGTGACAGTGTCAGCGTCATCTGATTTTTTGGAATGTTTTGAACCACGCAATGGCTGGGCTACTGCTGCTGCTGAGGCGGGTCTGGTGGTGAGTCTGGTGAACCCAAGGGAGGCAGTGTTGCTGGTGGTACCCTGTCCTGCCGCGTTTGCCCACAGAGTGGGATGTTTGGATAGCATGTGGCGGCTCATGCTGGTGGTGGAGAGGTTGTTAATACTTTTCCCCCTGCTCAGGCGGGTCTTGCACACCTTGCAAATCGCCATGGTAACATCCTCAGTGCAGTCTTCAAAGAAAGCCCAGAATTTGGAGCACCTGCCTTGCTGGCGATTTCTGTTTGCGCCTCTTTTGCCTCTCACTTGAACTTCCACGCTTGTGGTGCCTGAAATTGCGCGCCGCCTACCTTGTGGCACAAGGCGAACTCGTGCAGCAGTGGGTTCTTCAACAGACTCATCTGTGCTGCTGCTACGACGGCGATGTTCTCGTTCACAAACAAAATCTGGGTCTATGTCCACATTGTCCATACCCTCCTCTTCCATCTCCTCAAACTCGTCATATGTCATTGTGGGGGGCCGCCGCCGTGGAGTACAGCTCCCCAGCACAACCGTCAGGGGAAACACCTCTTCCCTTGCCCCTCCCTCTTTCACCGGATTTCTTCCTCATTTCACTTATCCTTACAGTACACGCTGACTGGCAGCAGTACAGTGGCAGTACAGAAATGCTATACAGTGGTGGGTGAGCGGTGTACCACTATTGCCAGCAGCGACACAGAGCACAATGCTATACAGTGGCGGGTGAGCGGTGTACTACTGTTCCCAGCAGACAAAGAGTGGCAGTAAACACAATGCTATATAGTGTGGCTGAGCCGTGTACACAGAGTGGCAGTAAACACAATGCTATATAGTCTGCTATATAGTCACCCCGAACGGGGTGATGTTCTGCAGCACCCGAACAGTGGCGAACACTGTTCGCCCAACACTACTGGGAACGCAGATTTTAGTACCTAAACACACGATACAACATGTTTTCCGGGGTCGGACTCTGAGGCACATACAGATGGTCCCGATCATCATCCTCATCATACAACTCTTCTCCTGAGTCTGACCCACCCACCACCTCTGCCACCCCAACATCCCCAGACACAGTCACAGACCCCTCATCGTCCTCAACATTAACTTGGGATGCTGGCCTGAGCCCGACCTCCTCCTCCACATCAGGCCCCATCATCCCCTCAATGGCAGCCCTCATTAATCGCTCTGGCGCCGGACCGATGGACACAACGTTCTCCTCCGGGGAGGGCTGCTGCTGACCACTGGCTGCTGGGGTGGATGTTATAGCTTGCGTGGGGCGTTGGCTGTTGCTGTTGTTGGGAGTGCTGCTCACAGCGGAGGTCTCTGAGGAACTCATGGTGAGCTCATATAGTGGTTGACGGTGAGTGGAGTATTACTGATCCCAGCAATATACACACTGACTGGCAGAGTACGCAATGCTATATAGTCTGGCTGAGCCGTGTACACAGAGTGGCAGTGAACAATGCTATATAGTCTGGCTGAGCGGTGTACACAGAGTGGCAGTACACACAATGCTATATAGTCTGGCTGAGCCATGTACACAGAGTGGCAGTAAACAATGGTATATAGTCTGGCTGAGCGGTGTACACAGAGTGTCAGTAAACAATGGTATATAGTCTGGCTGAGCGGTGTACACAGAGTGTCAGTAAACAATGGTATATAGTCTGGCTGAGCGGTGTACACAGAGTGTCAGTAAACAATGGTATATAGTCTGGCTGAGCGGTGTACACCGAGTGTCAGTAAACAATGGTATATAGTCTGGCTGAGCGGTGTACACAGAGTGTCAGTAAACAATGGTATATAGTCTGGCTGAGCGGTGTACACAGAGTGTCAGTAAACAATGGTATATAGTCTGGCTGAGCGGTGTACACAGAGTGTCAGTAAACAATGGTATATAGTCTGGCTGAGCGGTGTACACAGAGTGTCAGTAAACAATGGTATATAGTCTGGCTGAGCGGTGTACACAGAGTGTCAGTAAACAATGGTATATAGTCTGGCTGAGCGGTGTACACCGAGTGTCAGTAAACAATGGTATATAGTCTGGCTGAGCGGTGTACACAGAGTGTCAGTAAACAATGGTATATAGTCTGGCTGAGCGGTGTACACAGAGTGTCAGTAAACAATGGTATATAGTCTGGCTGAGCGGTGTACACAGAGTGTCAGTAAACAATGGTATATAGTCTGGCTGAGCGGTGTACACAGAGTGTCAGTAAACAATGGTATATAGTCTGGCTGAGCGGTGTACACAGAGTGTCAGTAAACAATGGTATATAGTCTGGCTGAGCGGTGTACACAGAGTGGCAGTACACACAATGCTATATAGTCTGGCTGAGCGGTGTACACAGAGTGGCAGTACACACAATGCTATAGAGTCTGGCTGAGCGGTGTACACAGAGTGGCAGTACACACAATGCTATGTAGTCTGGCTGAGCGGTGTACACAGAGTGGCAGTAAACACAATGCTATATATAGCGTGGCTGAGCGAGGTGCACAGTGGCAGTACACACAATGCTATATAGTCAGGCTGAGCCGTGTACACAGAGTGGCAGTACACACAATGCTATATAGTGTGGCTGAGCGAGCGGTGTACTACTATTCCCAGCAGACACAGAACAGTAAACACAATGCTATATAGTGTGGGTGAGCGAGCGGTGTACCACTATTCCCAGCAGACACAGAACAGTAAACAGAATGCTATATAGTGTGGCTGAACGAGCGGTGTACCACTATTCCCAGCAGACACAGAACAGTAAACAGAATGCTATATAGTGTGGCTGAGCGAGCGGTGTACCACTATTCCCAGCAGACACAGAACAGTGAACAGAATGCTATATAGTGTGGCTGAGCGAGCGGTGTACTACTATTCCCAGCAGACACAGAACAGTAAACAGAATGCTATATAGTGTGGCTGAGCGAGGTACACAGAGTGGCAGTAAACAGAATGCTATATAGTGTGGCTGAGCGAGCGGTGTACTACTGTTCCCAGCAGCGACACACAATGACTGGGGGGGACCCTGGCTAGCGTGGCTGGAGAGCGAACTACCCTGCCTGCCTACCCAAAGCTAAACCCACAGAGAAATGGCGGAGATATGACGTGGTTCGGGTATTTATTTACCCGAACCACGTGACCGTTCGGCCAATCAGAGCGCGTTCGGGCCCGAACCACGTGACCCGTTCGGCCAATCACAGCGCTAGCCGAACGTTCGGGGAACGTTCGGCCATGCGCTCTTAGTTCGGCCATGTGGCCGAACGGTTTGGCCGAGCACCGTCAGGTGTTCGGCCGAACTCGAACATCACCCGAACAGGGTGATGTTCTGCAGAACCCGAACAGTGGCGAACACTGTTCGCCCATCACTAACACTGAGGATGTTACCATGGCGATTTGCAAGGTGTGCAAGACCCGCCTGAGCAGGGGGAAAAGTATTAACAACCTCTCCACCACCAGCATGAGCCGCCACATTCTATCCAAACATCCCACTCTGTGGGCAAACGCGGCAGGACAGGGTACCACCAGCAACACTGCCTCCCTTGGGTTCACCAGACTCACCACCAGACCCGCCTCAGCAGCAGCAGTAGCCCAGCCATTGCGTGGTTCACAACATTCACAAACATCAGATGATGCTGACACTGTCACTTTCCGGACTAGTGCTCTTGAGGTCTCCCAGTGTTCATCAAACGCAACAACCAACAGCCCTTCGGTGTGCAGCCCTACGGTTGAGTTGTCTGTCTCTGAGATGTTTGAGCGCAAGAGGAAATTGCCAGCAAATGACCCCCGGGCCGTGGCAGTAACAGCCAGCCAGCATAGCCAAGGTTCTGGCCTGCGAAATGCTGCCATATTGAGTGGTGGAGACAAACAGCTTCAAGGGCATGATGTCAGTGGCCATCCCACGTTACGTGGTTCCCAGCCGCTACCACTTTGCGCGCTCTGCAGTGCCTGAGTTGCATGAGCACGTGGTCAGCTAAATAACCCGAAGCTTGAAGAATGCCGTTGCCTGCAAGGTTCACCTCACCACTGACACCTGGACGAGTGCGTTCGGCCAGGGTCGATACATCTCCCTTACCGCGCACTGGGTGAACCTTGTGGAGCCTGGCAGCGATTCCTCACCTGCTACGGCGCGTGTGTTGCCCACGCCGCAAACAGCTGCACCGCCGTCCCTCCCACTGGATAACAACAGCAGCACCTACCTCTCTGACTCCTTCTCCTCCAACGCATCTCAAAGCTGTACCTCATCCGGAAACGCTAACCCAGCACCAGCAGCAGTAGGATCGTGGAAGCAGTGCAGCACAGCTGTTGGCATGCGTCAGCAAGCGTTGCTGAAGCTGATCTGCTTTGGGGATAAGCAGCACACAGGGGAGGAAATTTGGAGGGGAATAAAGGAACAGACGGATTTGTGGCTGGCACCGCTGGACCTGAAACCGGGCATGAAGATAGACACCTGGCACGAACTGGCAATGTACGCAATAGAGGTGCTGGCTTGCCCGGCAACCAGCGTTATGTCGGAACGCTGTTTCAGTGCTGCCGGAGGCATCGTCACAGATCGGCGTATCCGCCTCTCCACAGAAAATGCAGACCGTCTGACTCAAATTAAAATGAATCAATCCTGGATTGGAAACGACTACGCAACACTCCAGGACCCCAACCAAGTAACATGACCAATAAACATCTGGGATGGTTTAGCGTTTCCGGTCCCTGTTTATTGAACCTCTCATCTGTATTACATTTATGACTGCATGGCGGCAAAAAGCATTGCTGCTATATCCGCACGCTTTTTGTCCTCATGCAAGGCCTGGGTTGTTGTGTCTCAAAAAGCATGGCCTTCTTCTCCTCCTGCGCCTGCTCCTGTTCCATCACGTGTGCTGCTGCTGCTGGGTTAGCGTTGCCGCCCGGTCCCTGTTTATTGAACCTCTTATCTTTATTACATTTATGACTGCATGCATGGCGGTAAAAAGCATGCTATCCGCACGCTTTTTGTCCTCATGCAAGGCCTGGGTTGTTGTGTCTCACAAAGCGTGGCCTTCTCCTCCTGCGCCTCCTCCTGTTCCATCACGTGTGCTGCTGCTGCTGCTGCTGGGTTAGCGTTGCCGGTCCCTGTTTATGGAACCTCTTATCTTTATTACATTTATGACTGCATGGCGGTACAAAGCATGCTATCCGCACGCTTTTTGTCCTCATGCAAGGCCTGGGTTGTTGTGTCTCACAAAGCGTGGCCTTCTCCTCCTGCGCCTCCTCCTGTTCCATCACGTGTGCTGCTGCTGCTGCTGCTGCTGGGTTAGCGTTGCCGGTCCCTGTTTATGGAACCTCTTATCTTTATTACATTTATGACTGCATGGCGGTACAAAGCATGCTATCCGCACGCTTCTTGTCCTCATGCAAGGCCTGGGTTGTTGTGTCTCACAAAGCGTGGCCTTCTCCTCCTGCGCCTCCTCCTGTTCCATCACGTCTGCTGCTGCTGGGTTAGCGTTGCCGCGTGGTCCCTGTTTATTGAACCACTTATCTTTATTACATTTATGACTGCATGGCGGTACAAAGCATGCTATCCGCACGCTTCTTGTCCTCATGCAAGGCCTGGGTTGTTGTGTCTCACAAAGCGTGGCCTTCTCCTCCTGCGCCTCCTCCTGTTCCATCACGTCTGCTGCTGCTGGGTTAGCGTTGCCGCGTGGTCCCTGTTTATTGAACCACTTATCTTTATTACATTTATGACTGCATGGCGGTACAAAGCATGCTATCCGCACGCTTCTTGTCCTCATGCAAGGCCTGGGTTGTTGTGTCTCAAAGCGTGGCCTTCTCCTCCTGCGCCACCCTCCTCCTGTTCCATCACGTGTGCTGCTGCTGGGTTAGCGTTACCGGTCCCTTTTCCTGGAACCTCTTATATGTATTACATTTATGACTGCATGCCGACAAAAAGCATGTTACCTGTGCAAAGAAAACAGACATTTCCCGCATTTAAAAGACAGTTTTCCCTTTGAAACTTTAAAATCGATTTTCTCAAAAACTATAAGCTCTTTTTGCTAATTTTTTTTTTCCTCTTGTACCCACTCCCAAGGTGCACATACCCTGTAAATTTGGGGTATGTAGCATGTAAGGAGGCTTTACAAAGCACAAAAGTTCAGGTCCCCATTGACTTCCATTATGTTCGGAGTTCGGGTCGAACACCCGAACATCGCGGCCATGTTCGGCCTGTTCGGCCCGAACCCGAACATCTAGATGTTCGCCCAACACTAGGGGGATGGTTAGTAGAGAGGAAGGGCAAAGGTTAGTGTTAGGAATCAAGAGGGGAATAAGAGTGGTTAATGTTAGATGTTAAAAGAAAGGGAGGTTAGTGTGAGAATAGAAGACATGGGTCCATATGCAATTCACTTTTTTCACCTGAGTTTTCTACTAGGTGATATTTTTAAACTTGTCAATAAAATGCTTTTTAAGCCGCAAGAAAATACTCAAAATAATTTTTAGCTAACTTTTTCACCTACTTTGTGGTACTTTTTTGGTTAAAAAGTGCTGGAAAACTTTTTTAAATCGAAGATGAAAAATTATCTCCCAGGTGAAAAAGTGAATTGCATATGGCCCATTGGGTCCGATACTATTCCCTTTTTCTCTTGAATTTTCTCCTAGGAGATAATCTTTCATCTTTTGTTTAAAATAAAGTTTGCACTCTACAAGTGAAAAAAGTTACAAAAAGTAGGCGAAAAAGTGCTGTCAAAATTATCCTAAATATTTTTGTGTTTGCTGGTGGCTTTAAGGGCATTTTATTGAAAAGGTGTAAAAATATCACCTAGGAGAAAACGTGGAGAAAAAGTCAATTGGATTGGGCACATAGAAGGCATATGATTGGATATTGCTGAATAGTAACTTTGCAATATCCTGCATTGAAAACAAATAGCGGCAATAAAGAATGTATGCATTTATTATTATTATTATACTGTACTCTTTTCCTAGTACAAAAATTTACGCTAATGGGTTCATTTCATAGTCAATAACAATTACTCCCTTTAGTTTGTAAAGATTTGGCAGGGTCCCCCTCCCCTTGTGTATTCTTTTTGATCATCCATCTCATCTTGTCCACCCCACTGCAACATACACTCTATTGACTGCACAAGCATCACCTCACACCCCTTTCATTCTGCTGTGCTGTATGATATTGCATTCTTGTATTCTGTTTTACCCAGTGCTCTCTGTCTTCCCTATTTATTGATGTCAGTAATACTATTTGTTAATAATAATACTAACAATACAATGAGATAGGTGTTCTATCTGGAACTGCTACTAAGGATATGCTCAGGAAGAATGGAAATATAAAAGGGCTGAAGTTCTATTCAGGAGCATGGACCATCTGCATATGTAGATTATTTAAATTTATATTCAACATTCTCTTTCATCAATCTACTAAATATTTGTAAATATATGGAGTTTGCAGATAATTTAAGAATCAATTATACAAGAGAAGTCTGTGGTGTTATTAATAAGTACACAACGTCAAGACATTGAAAGCAAGAAATTAGTTTGTGACAATGAAGTCTTTCAATATTTGAGAACTGATATCTCAAGAACTCTTGGGGACATTTAGGCTGTATTGTAGCAACCTAATGAATACTGTTGAAAAAGAAACACTGAAAGGTAAGCTATTAGCTAGTAGTTAGTTTGGACATTATTAAAATGTATATTTTATCTGTGATCTGAAGAAAACAGCAGATTTGGATAAAAGCTCCTGAAAGGATTTGTATAATGATAGAGGTAGCTCTCCTCCCAGTATGTTATGAACAGATTTGCATACATGCATACCACAGAAGGACCCATGGCAGTGGCAGCGGTCTGCCAATACCATTGATTGGTCCAGTATCTGTGGATCTTGGATAGATAATACTTTATTGGTTCCTTGGGATGATCCGGTAGGAGATTGGCTGCTAATCTATGTGCAGGAGCTCTTCTCTACTCTCCAGTGGGGTCTCTGGCTAGTGGATCATAAGTAGATAACTATTCCTATGAACCATTCATACACACAGACAACAACAGCAAGTTTCACTGAAAGTGTTTTGAATGTTATTTCCCTTTAAAAGCTTCAGAAAAGCAAAATTCTGACTCTATTGGAAGAAATAAATAAATAATGAGGATCTAAACCAAAGTTCATGCAATGCATTTCTTTTAAAAAGTTAAAGTTCATGCCAAAAATATACTGATGACTGCTATGTAACCTTTCTTGAAGAAAGGGCACCTCAATTTTAATAGATTGCAAACAATATTGCTCAGATTGTTTTTCCTTTTTTCCTTCTTTTTTTTCTTCTTTTTGAGACAACAAAGACTCAACTTTAGGCAGGAGATATTGTTTTACTGCTATAATCAATTCAGATTTCAATATACAGTACTGTATAACTTGAAACTCACATCAAACTTGTATATGTAAAAATTATCTGGAT
Organism: Hyperolius riggenbachi; assembly: GCF_040937935.1. Lineage (NCBI taxonomy): Eukaryota > Metazoa > Chordata > Amphibia > Anura > Hyperoliidae > Hyperolius > Hyperolius riggenbachi. Next base: position 122,882,059 of record NC_090650.1, read on the forward strand.
TCAAGAAATAGATGTGGAACAAAGATTCACATATTACAGCATAAAATGATACCCATTGTTGTGAATAACCTAAAAAAAAAAATCATATTCGGTGACAATCAATGCTGAAAAGGCTTTCAATATGGTGGCCTGCTTGGATCATTGAATAACTCTAACTTAGGAGCAGCCTTAAAAAAAACAAACCACAGAACGTTTTTGGCATTCTATTGTAAACAGTTGGCAAATATTTGAAGAAAAAAAAAGCATATTGTGATCTGGGCTTACTAAGGATTAAATGATGACTTGTTACAATAAATATTTAAATATTTTTGATTAATCATAACAGCTATATTTCACAAACACTTTTTTTGTAAGAGGGTTGTTAGGTCCATTTATTATATCCTAGTTAAATAATAGACAAATGTATGCACGCGTTTTAAAACCCGGACTAAAAGATATTATGTCCAAACTGAATCAGTTCTCCAATGCCAGTTTCAGACAAGGAAAGGAGGAAAGGTAGCGTCCAGTGCAGCTCTCTCAGCGGTGGGATTTGACAGGTGTGACTGATGGGTGATATCACCTGACACACAGAGCTTGCCTGGACACCAGACCTACCACGTACCCTTGTTGATGTCCCCTGCTGGCCACGGTCAATGTCCAAGGAGTTGAACATTGAGCATGTGAGATATGCTTGCAAATTTATGCGGTCTTGTACATGCATTTATTTTGCCATTTGCAAACTGAATTAAAGGTATTGCACCATAGAGGCACTCTTCTCTCTCCGTTTTATTATATCCTAGTGGTCTGGGTACTTTGTAATAATTGTCTTATCTCACAAATTCTTATCTCACAAAGCCATATTAATCCACGGCTTGCCCTAATGAGGAGTGGTCACTCCAAAACAGTTGAATGTATATTGGATTAGTATGGCTCTATAAAATTTGTATCCCATAGGCACACATTCGTATGGATGTGTCTCTGGCTTCTAGAGATATAGCGGTATTATTTGCATCTTCAGTAATAATGCATCATTTGAGGAGCTGAATCATTGCAAATACCTTCTGTTTTAAAAAGGCAAATTTATATTAGCTTTTTGCAGCCTCCCAGAATGTGATATCTTTCGTGTTCAATGGCCTTTTTGGTCCCTTTAAGTCCCTAATAATATTTTAGTGGCTCTGGGTCAAATTCGTCTTCAGAGTATATCTTCATTACAGAGCAACTTAAAATTATAACTAAGTCTGATCGCAGTCGCAGACTCCCAGAGCATGAGATATCTTTCATGTTCAATGCTCTTTCTTGCTGCGAAACCACCAAACTGGTTCAAGAATAACTTTTCTTACATTTAGGAGTTTTTTTTCAGATTAATGAGACTGGAAGGAAGAGCACTCATACGGTACTTTGACACTGCATAAAAAATAAAATATTACATTGCAATGGTATGTTCACATCTGTGCATTAGTGGCATGGACCACGCCCTCTTGAAAAAGCTGGATATCCGGCAAAACATTTTGAGGACTAACTAACATCGCATGGTCTCTGGTGGCGTGATTGTGCTGCTGTACAACCCCTGCCTCCCCTCTCTGTCCCACATGGGGGATATCCCACCTGGATAACTTGGCTATACTGTGATCTCATCAGCATTGGATATGTTGTGTGGGCATGCTAATCTGGATTTGCTGACATGTGGATGGACCCTCTTCACTCTTTATGGAGAGTGCAGCTTCTACACCCTGTTGAACTGGATTTGCTTGGAAGAGGACAGGACACCAGGACACTGATACTGTATGCACTTCTGTATGCACTTTAGTGAACTGTGCTGCTGTGAATTGTGCTAACCCTGCTTGAGTGTTTTGCCCTGCTTCCAAACTATATGTCTCTTTGGCTGTTTTCTTTTCAATTGTGGAATACAGTGTCCGCTGCTCCCTACTATATGCTAGTGCTGTGTATTGTATACTTTTCTACCTATCTGACCTGTAGTGGAGTGGACAGGATAGCAGAAATCTGGTACTTCATGTACACCTATATACTTCACTGGATGCAATAGAGCTTGTGCTCTGCTTTACGCTGCACTGTCCTTAGCTGTGCTTGCTTGAACTACTGGCATACAGTTTCTGCTGCTCCTTGGATCTCACTTGTTACCTCTTATTCAGCTGCACGAGTGCTTTGTGGTACTTGGATTGATTGCTATCTCAAGATTTACTTTATACTCTGGCCAGCCCTTCTTTTTGATATCTGCATATGAACTAATTACAACTTTATGCCTACATCCATGGATCACAGTATTTGTCACTTTATACCAAAATGCCAGAACTTTTGAGCCTATGGTATCCATCATCTTTGGTTTGTCACTACTTCTATACCCCGGGGTATGGTGTGAGAGGAGTGAATGTGGTAATATGGGGTGGTAGCATGATCGATAGCCATTAGTGTTAATAAATGTCTTGTTCTTTCTTTTTTCTACTAATAAAATTATGATTTTAGAATTATGAAGTTTTTTGTATTTTGTTGCTTGGAGTATACGCTTTCCCTATTTTTCTCATAAGCTTTTCTTCCCTCATAGTGGCATGATGCAGTAGCATCCATTATAATAATGTGCAGCATGCTCTGGGCTTACTACAGAATCCAAAAGGTGGAAGTATTGGAGTCATGTGAAACACACCGTGAAGTGCAATTAAGTGAACTCCCCCTGACTCTGTCTGCTTGTGTAGTACTGAAATGGTGCTGGAGTGTGTAGTTCAGGAGTACACGCGTGTTCCAAATTCAATATGCCAAATACGAACACCAACCCTAGCACTGATAAAGTCCCATGTAGACTGTCAATATACAGGAGTTGGGCTAAATAATGGAAACACCTAACATTTTGGCATCATAATCTTTGAACATGTCTTAAGCAATCAAAACTTGACAAATGTTAAATTTTTTTTGCTTATTATTTTTGTTATTTGATATGTTTAATTAAAATAATTGTTTTTTTACAGATATTTAAACCAAATCAAATTGTTAGAAAAACTCGCAAGACCACGGCTCCTAAAATCACTGCAAAGTTCTATGAACACCTACAGAACCCAGTTTCCATAAAAAATGTTCGTCGGGAGCTGCACAAATCTAGATTCCATGGAAGAACTGCAATTAGAAAACCTCTGCACTCAAAGACAAATGTTTCAAAGCGTTTAGTGTAGAAACCACCAGAATTGGTTCCTCAAGCAGTGAAAAAAATGTTATTTTGTCTGACGAATCATCGTTTACCGTATTTCCAACCTCCGGCCGAGTGGAAACAGTCAAAAGAAGCATTTCATCCAGACTGCCTTCTCCCAACCGTAAAACATGGCGGCGGTTCAGTGATGATTTGGGGTGCTATTTCTTGGAAATCCACCGGGCCAATGATATCCCTTCATGAAAGAATTAACAGCCGAGAATATTTAGGAATCTTGGGTGACCAAGTTCATCCTATGGTTCAAAAACTGTTTCCGTAGGGGAATGCCATCTTTCAAGATGATAATGCCCCAATCCATACAGCTAGAATTGTTAAAGAATGGCACAAGGTACATTCTAATGAAGTTGAGCATCTCATCTGGCCACCACAATCTCCAGACCTCAATATTATTGAGATTTATGGTCGTTATTAGAGATTCAACTAAGAAGTCGATTTCCGCCGCCATCATCTCTAAAAAGAACTGGAGGGTGTTTTAACAGAAGATTGGGCTGAAATTCTTTTGGAAACAATTCACAATTTTTATGAATCAATACCTCGGAGAATTGAGACTGTAATTGCCGCAAAACATGGACCTATTTTTTTATTATTATTATTTAGTATTTATATAGCGTCGACATATTACGCAGCGCTGTACAGTGTATATATATATCTTGTCATTAACTGTCCCTACACCATATTAAAATATATTTTGTTGATTTCAAGGTGTTTCCATTATTTTGTCCAACCCCTGTATCTCCTGAGATAAAAGGAATCCTAAGTCTCTGTACATGTATAAACATAATCATAAATTAGTTGATGTTTAAATGTATTCTATTCTCATGTGTGGAGCCATTGGAGATGATCAATGAGATGATCTGCTAATAATTTCATATTGCATGCAAATTAATGCAGTTTTGAACTAGATACTACCATACAAGCAGAGGTGCTCTCATCATTGCAGAGACCTTAACCCTTTAGCAGGCAATTTATTTAGACTCTTGCAAGCGCTCCAGGCCAATTTATTTTAGCAATTTTTCAAATGTCTAATTTGTTACATTTCCTTGCTACTAATTAGTACTGTCCTATTGTGTATTTATGGCCACTTGTCACTAGGGGGCAGTGTGAGACAATAGCACATGACATTTAAGTTCAGTTTCTAGATAATTTGCTAGCAGAGAGACATCAAAGCATTCCAAGAATCAACAGCACAATGAGTTCAGCTGGCTGAGGTCAAAATGCAGTGCACTGTCTCGAAGGAAATAATTTGTTTAACGCTGCTAAAATGTTAAATGGACAAAGAAAGATGCAGAGGGAGAAGTAAAACCAAGCATATACAGTATCAGTATTAACCCCATATACTCACAAACTACATGCAATTAGGCAACCAGGTAAACAGACTGATATTAATAATAATGGCAGTATTTGTATAGCGCCTTTCTCCTGTTGGACTCAAAGCGCTTGCGAGGCAGCCACTAGAGCGCACTCAGTAGGCAGTAGCAGTGTTAAGGAGACTTGCCCAAGAAACTCCTTACTGAAATAGGTGCTGGCTTACTGAACAGGCAGAGCCGAGATTTGAACCCAGGTCTCCTGTGTCAGAGGCAGAGCCCTTAACCATTACACTATCCAGCCACTGCTGCCACACCGCTAAAGGTGTTGGGAACAGAGAACATTAGTTAACAAAGCACTGAAGTAGTTTAAATTGAACTAATTTACCGAACATCAATATTTCCTCCTTGGAATCGGTTCCTACTCTTATCAATACCACTCAGCATGCAAGCAGACATTTTAATAATCTAGACCTAGAAATTCCTACACTTTGGAATTGGACCAATGCAAATCAACAGGAAGTACATTTGAGATAATTCCAAGCAGCATATAATTTATATTAAATGTGCATGCAAAACAGAATTAAGAGAAACTCATTGACCATCTCTGGAAGCCATGTGGTGAAAACTACCATTCCCTTCTCTCATGATTGGATGTAGTTCTGCTGTAACAATTAAGTAAAAGGACAGAGAAAAAAAGAGCTAAGTTCCCTCTCTCTACCTCTACTCTCTGATCTCAGAGCACTTGTTATGTTCTCATTCTCAAGAGAGTACTTAGACAAATTCAAATCCAAATTCAAACCCTTTATTATATCTATCCACTGTGTTTTGTGTTTGATGGTCTCTAGATCTGTAGGCAGCACTCCCAAATTTTCATTTACGCCACTGTTTTCCAAAGTTTAGCTGCAACTTTATCACAACACATAACACATGTTAATTTTAAAAAAATGTAAAAAATAAACCTGCTCTTTGAAACTGCCATTAGGCAATAAAAAACAACCCAATCACTGAAAAACAGGCACTGTGTTGTCGTTTTGTTCTATACTATAGGCAGCCAGCAATCAGCAAAAGTCTCCAACGTTTTGGCTGAGTTAACAGACAACATAGCCAAGTCACAGTACATCCAACAGATGCATGCTGAGAATTATTTATGATTAGATTTGGAATAAAAAAAAATGACTGCTCAAATCTGTAGCAATGATTTACTGTTTCATATTTCATCATGCATATGAAGGTACTGAAAGTCATTCTGTTAAAGAGAATATAAAACAGCATCGAGCCCTTCTTTATTTTCACCATTGTAGTTGGTGTAAATACTGAGAAGTGTTTTTAGCTGTTATTTTAATGTGTCTAATAACTTGTTAGATGGTGTTAGTGACTTATTTGTCATGTCATAGCTGTGTAAAAAGTCAAGAAATATTGATTAGGTGGTTATAAATATGCTCCTAAATTTTCCAAAGCTTGCCGCAGTGCCTCACAGCAGAATCTTTGAATCATTTATATAAGAATGATATTTTGTTTATTTTATTTATATCATTGAGATGTCTAAAAATGTATTTAGATATTGCAGTTAATAACAAGAAGAGTCAAGGATATTCCCTTCTATCAGCAATGAATGGGGGATTTCTCAGCTAATCAATAAAAAGAAAGAGTAAAGAGCATGTGGGATTTAGGGATGAGCAGGCAAAATCAGCGAGCTTAACTTAACAGGGAATGTGGCTAATTTTCACTTAGCATAAATTTTGCACAATTGCCCCTGCAATTCACCAACTTTTCCTGTATGCATTGAAGTCCATGGGGCATATTGTCATGGTTGATTGTAAAGCCTCCATACATGATAATGACACCAAATGTTTACGTTTATCAAGGCTAACCCAGGGAAGATCAGGAAATAAATGTTTTTTAAAGACATAATAATTTTTTAAATAATGATTTTCAAATTTAGACGGAAACAAAAACATTTTAAACCAGTGCAATGTTACAGACTACCCAGCAAGCTAATGGTGAACCAGGACTCATTGGAGTGTGTAAGGGGCTACAAAGGTCCAAAAAGCCCACTTATTAAAATGTTAAGCAAAACTAAAGTTTGCCTTCTTAAAGCAGATGTTATTTGTGATCATTTCAGTTGGAGTGAGCATATGATGTCTCCCACGATGCATCACTAATTAATATGCAAATTAACCTTTGTTGCCCCTGTAAGCTAGCCACACCTCCAGAACCTTTGCAATGCAATGATGTGTCAGCTTGTTAATTATGCAAAGCCACAGAACCAGTGCAATGTCATATTGAATTTATATGTATGGAGGATGGAGGTTGGCAATAAACCTTGAAATTTGACTCCATAGATGTCAATCCAAGTGAGAACTGCCCAAATGGAAAAGTTTTGCTCAGGTCTACATATACCCTACTGCTACTACTAGCTCTACATATGTCACATTAAAGATTTGGGATGTATGTAGGATTGTAAATTGTGTGTGTGTGGTGGGAGGTGGGGGGTAAGTGTTAAATTTCCTACGAGGGCTGCTCCATAGACCCGATCTCCATGAGGGCATCCATCTTGCAGCTGTCAAAACAGTGCAGCAGTGGTTCAAAGTGCCTGCAAGTCCAGTGTGTCCCGGCTGCTAGTGTATGCTGGGAGATTTGATGCACTCGGCCAGTGGTGCATGCCAGGAGATGATAGCCACCAGCCACTAGTGCATGTCGGGAGATGATGGACCCCAACTGCTAGTGCATGCCAGGAGATGCAGTTTTTAATGTCTTTGCATCTCCCAACCCGTAGGGGAGGTTTGTTTTAAATCTTTTTTTAAAAAGAGATGCTTAGGATGCTTTAAAAACGAGTGCTTTTTCCCAAAATGTAACTAGAAAGCAAACCACCTTTATCTGGCTGAGGAAACAATCCTGATGTGGTTTTGCTGAAATGTTGAAATTGTTATTACTTCTGTTTGTTTAGTAACTGAATTAAACTGATTTTGTATTAGACTGGCATGGCTGCTGTTTGGAATTCAGTCTTAAAAATTCAGTTAAACTGGAAATTCAAATCTGTCCTTAGTAACTAATGTTCTACTTACCATTAGTCCTACACATATGATTTATCTCATAAGTGTATTTCCAGTTTAGGTTTCTTTAGTAAGAAAACGTCATGATTTGGAGAGTGGATCAACTATAAAAGACAGAAACCAGATTTCATCTCAATGCAATCATTCTACCAAAATTATAGCTGCATATTCGTTTTTCTTTCTTTGCTTTCAAACAATAATACATGACCTTTATATTTTATTCTGGTCTGAGTATATTTTAAATATCATGTCAGGTTCAGTTTTTTTTGTTATTTTAAATTCCACTTACCCTGAGGATTTGAAAACAGAACAGCTGTTGTATTCCCTTCAATGCAATGAATCGGGGTCTTCTTCATTACATAAGTGAGCAAAGTTTTTTTTTTTCCTAGAAATTTGGAAGACCTAGAACAGGATTAAAATATAACCTGACTGGTAAAATTTAAAACTGTCTGCAGGTAATGTGGGCATTACTGTAAAGTTTTGACAAGTGTTTTATCCTTAACACATCTCCTTGGGAATTGGGAAAAGGTCAGTGGAACACCAAATATCCCAATCTTCCTTCTAGGTAGGAAAACTAAGCAGAATCCCTTCAATCAAGAGACTACCCCTTCCATCAAGAATTTACTAAAAGGCATATTAAATATTGGGCAGCAGAAATGAAAACTGATATCACTATTGACCACAGTGGCAGAAAGCAACTAAACATCCATCATATTACTTGAAATGCTCTTCCCACAAAATTATGTTATACTGGTATTACACCCCTGCAAAGATATCTAAATACTACAGAGGAATGTCTGAATATTGCTGGAGAAAATGTGGAAAAATAGGCATACTTTACCATATTTTATGGTAATGTGCAAAAATCACTTTGGTATGGTCCCAAATATTTTCAGAAATATCCAATGTCACAGGCCAGACAATTAAACCCCTCCCCCAGTTAGCTGTTCTACATATAAACCTGCAACAAATCCCCCCTACTCATAGACTGCTCGTAACACACCTATTATGTGCTACAAGACATGCTATAGTCTCTAGTTGGAAAGAATGTTTAGCGCCACACACTGACCATATCATAAATCAAGCATACCTCAATCTGAATATGGAGTATAGGCTCAGGGGTATAATCAATCAGCACCTACTTATAGCTCAAGCTATGGTTTTTGGTGCCTGTTATTTTTACTAGACAGAGGGATGGTTGAGAACTGTTAGTATTTTTCTGATTAGTCCTGTGTTCCGATTAGAGTGTTTGCTTATATATATAGCACTGTTATTTTCTTTATGCTAGTCTGAATATAACCATTGTATCTATTTACATAGCAGTGGCGTAGCTAAGGAGCTGTGGGCCCCGATGCAAGTTTTACAATGGGGCCCCCAAAGCACTCTATAAATAACAATTGATACAGCGCACTAAAACTTACCAATGGCCACTACAGTGTCAGAGGTGCAAAAAGGGGATGGGGAACAGTTTGTTAGTGATTACCACTATTCAAAGTATCTATAGAAGTGATTTTTTTGAGCACAGGACCAATAGAGAGCTAATACTGTAGTTGAGGGAGGGCCCTTCGGGGCCCCTCTGACCCAAGGGCCTCGATGCGGTTGCTACCTCTGCACCCCCTATTGCTACGCCCCTGTTACATATACATCAGATGTTATAATCCAAAAGTGCTTATTTGTTTGTGAACAGCATATGTTCTTACACTCACTGTCAACGTCTAAACCCTTTTTCTCCTCGAAAATCACAATAAAATTGAAAGAAAAAAAAAATACCAAAAGGATTATTTGTTATCAAAGGGAGTGGAGAGTACTACAAGGTGGTCATTTATGTTCTGGTGTTTGTGATGAGTCTCCAAGACTGGACTGAGAGAGAGCTGCTAAGACTGTCAGGACTCCTGTGTTCAGGTATGGAAATCCCAATATTGTAGAGAGCAGAGAACTGCTGAAAGTTTGCTAGGTACAATTCTGGGATATTATGTCCTTCCAGGATCCTTCTAAGGACTGTAATACCATTATAGCTTAATCGATGAAGACAAGGAGAGCCATCACTTATAAAAAATAGTGCAACCGAAAAAAAATGGTATGTAATTGGGAGCCACATTGTGGTAATGGATACTATGAATAAGGACAAGTCTCAACAATATTTCTCATTAACCACTTCCCGACCGCCTAACGCACAGAGGCGGCCGGGAAGTGGAGCCCTGAAGGACCGGCTCACCCACAGAGGCGGCGGTCCTTCTAAGGGCATGGGCGGAGCGATCGCGTCATCCGTGACGCGATCCTCCGCCGGCGCTTGTCACCGCTCGCCCGCCGCAACATCCCGCCGGCTATACGGAAGCGCCGACCGGATGTTAACCCCGCGATCGCCGCATACAAAGTGTATAATACACTTTGTAGTGTTTACAAAGTGTATTATACAGGCTGCCTCCTGCCCTGGTGGTCCCAGTGTCCGAGGGACCACCAGGGCAGGCTGCAGCCACCCTAGTCTGCACCCAAGCACACTGATTTCTTCCCCCACCTGCCCCAGATCGCCCACAGCACCCCTCAGACCCCCCCCTGCCCACCCCCCAGACCCCTGTTTGCACCCAATCACCCCCCTAATCACCCATCAATCACTCCCTGTCACTATCTGTCAACGCTATTTTTTTTTTTATCTCCCCCCTGCCCACTGCCCCCTCCTGATCACCCGCCCCACCCCTCAGATTCTCCCCAGACCCCCCCAGACCCCCCCCCTGTGTACTGTATGCATCTATCCCCCCTGATCACCTGTCAATCACCTGTCAATCACCCATCAATCACCCCCTGTCACTGCCACCCATCAATCAGCCCCTAACCTGCCCCTTGCGGGCAATCTGATCACCCACCCACACCAATAGATCGCCCGCAGATCCGACATCAGATCACCACCCAAACGCAGCGTTTACATCTATTCTCTCCTCTAAACACCCACTAATTACCCATCAATCACCCATCAATCACCCCCTATCACCACCTGTCACTGTTACCCATCAGATCAGACCCTAATCTGCCCCTTGCAGGCACCCAATCACCCGCCTACACGCTCAGATTGCCCTCAGACCCCCCCCCTTATCAATTCGCCAGGGCATTATTTACATCTGTCCTTCCCTGTAATAACCCACTGATCACCTGTCAATCACCCATCAATCACCCCCTGTCACTGCCACCCATCAATCACCCCCTGTCACTGCCACCCATCAATCAGCCCCTAACCTGCCCCTTGCGGGCAATCTGATCACCCACCCACACCAATAGATCGCCCGCAGATCCGACATCAGATCACCACCCAAGCACAGTGTTTACATCTATTCTCTCCTCTAAACACCCACTATTTACCCATCAATCACCCATCAATCACCCCCTATCACCACCTGTCACTGTTACACATCAGATCAGACCCTAATCTGCCCCTTGCGGGCACCCAATCACCCGCCTACACGCTCAGATTGCCCTCAGACACCCCTTATCAATTCGCCAGTGCATTAGTTACATCTGTTCTTCCCTGTAATAACCCACTGATCACCTGTCAATCACCTGTCAATCACCCATCAATCACCCCCTGTCACTGCCACCCATCAATCACCCCCTGGCACTGCCACCCATCAATCACCCCCTGTCACTGCCACTCATCAATCAGCCCCTAACCTGCCCCTTGCGGGCAATCTGATCACCCACCCACACCAATAGTTCGCCTGCAGATCCGACGTCAGATCACCTCCCAAGGGCAGTGTTTATATCTGTTCTCTACCCTAAACACCCACTTATTACCCATCAATCACCCCCTGTCACTGCTACCTATCAGATTAGACCCCTATCTGCCCCTAGGGCACTCAATCACCCGCCCACACCCTCAGAATGCCCTCAGGCCCCAGCCCTGATCACCTCGCCAGTGCATTGCTTGCATCTATTCCCCCCTCTAATCACACCTTGAGACACCCATCAATCACCTCCTGTCACCCCCTAGCACACCTACCCATCAGATCAGGCCCTAATTTGCCCCGTGTGGGCTCCTGATCACTCGGCCAAACCCTCGAATCCCCCTCAGACCCCCTTCCAATCACCTCCCCAGTGCATTGATTGCATCTATTTTCCCCTCTAACCACCCCCTGAGACGCCCATCAATCACCTCCTGTCACCCCCCCCCTAGCACTCCTATCCATCAGATCAGGCCCAATACAACCTGTCATCTAAAAGGCCACCCTGCATATGACCGGTTCCACAAAATTCGCCCCCTCATAGACCACCTGTCATCAAAATTTGGAGATGCTTATACCCCTGAACAGTCATTTTGAGACATTTGGTTTCCAGACTACTCACGGTTTTGGGCCCGTAAAATGCCAGGGCGGTATAGGAACCCCAGAAACGGACCCCATTTTAGAAAAAAGACACCCCAATGTATTCTGTTAGGTGTATGACGAGTTCATAGAAGATTTTATTTTTTGTCAAAAGTTAGCGGAAATTGATTTTTGTTTTTTTTTCACAAAGTGTCATTTTTCACTAACTTGTGACAAAAAATAAAATCTTCTATGAACTCGCCATACACCTAACGGAATACCTCGGGGTGTCTTCTTTCTAAAATGGGGTCACTTGTGGGGTTCCTATACTGCCCTGGCATTTTAGGGGCCCTAAACCGTGAGGAGTAGTCTAGAAAACAAATGCCTCAAAATGACCTGTGATTAGGACGTTGGGCCCCTTAGCGCACCTAGGCTGCAAAAAAGTGTCACACATGTGGTATCGCCGTACTCAGGAGAAGTAGTATAATGTGTTTTGGGGTGTATTTTTACACATACCCATGCTGGGTGGGAGAAATCTCTCTGTAAATGGACAATTGTGTGTAAAAAAAAATCAAACAATTGTCATTTACAGAGGTATTTCTCCCACCCAGCATGGGTATGTGTAAAAATACACCCCAAAACACATTATACTACATCTCCCGAGTACGGCGATACCACATGATTGGCACTTTTTTGCAGCCTAACTGCGCTAAGGGGCCCAAAGTCCAATGAGTACCTTTAGGATTTCACAGGTCATTTTTGTTTCAAGACTACTCCTCACGGTTTAGGGCCCCTAAAATGCCAGGGCAGTATAGGAACCCCACAAATGACCCCATTCTAGAAAGAAGACACCCAAACGTATTCTGTTAGGAGTATGGTGAGTTCATAGAAGATTTTATTTTTTGTCATTTTCCGCTTACTTGTGACAAAAAATAATATCTTCTATGAACTCACTATGCCTCTCAGTGAATACTTTGGGATGTCTTCTTTCCAAAATGGGGTCATTTGGGGGGTATTTATACTATCCTGGAATTCTAGCCCCTCATGAAACATGACAGGGGGTCAGAAAAGTCATAGATGCTTGAAAATGGGAAAATTCACCTTTTGCACCATAGTTTGTAAACGCTATAACTTTTACCCAAACCAATAAATATACACTGAATGGGGTTTTTTTTATCAAAAACATGTTTGTCCACATTTTTCGCGCTGCCTGTATACAGAAATTTTACTTTATTTGAAAAATGTCAGCACAGAAAGTTAAACAAATCATTTTTTTGCCAAAATTCATGTCTTTTTTGATGAATATAATAAAAAGTAAAAATCGCAGGAGCAATCAAATAGCACCAAAAGAAAGCTTTATTAGTGACAAGAAAAGGAGGAGGCTACTCATTGCGGCCTTCCTTGTTTATTCTGGGCGCCGGAGGCGATCGGAAGATCGCCTCCGGAGCGCCCTCTAGTGGGCTTTCATGCAGCCAACTTTCAGTTGGCTGCATGAAATAGTTTTTTTTTATTAAAAAAAAACCCTCCCGCAGCCTCCCTGGCGATCTTAATAGAACGCCAGGGTGGTTAAACATTTTATTTGGGTATTTTTTGGGAGAGTGGGATGTAAACAGTAGTCTTAGAGTGTAAATGTGTGTTGAGTTTTATTTTTTTTGCTTTTAGTTGTAGTTTTACACAAGATGGCGGCCATGAGTTTGTTTACATGACGTCACTCTAAGCGTAACATACGCTTAGAGAGACGCATGGAGGAAGCAATAGCCAGAAAAAGCGAAGCTTCTGAGAGAAGCTGTCACTTTTTCTGCGGGGGAGAGGAGTCAGTGATCGGGCACCATAGCCCGATTCACTGATTGCCAGGCTAACGAACCGCGGCCGGGAGCGCGCGTGCACGCGCGCGATCGGCTGCGGGAGCGTGCGGATGCGCACATGGCCTCCTGGGCATAGCTAGTATGTCCTGGAGGCCAAAGTAGTTAATATTGCCATAGCTGGGTATAATAAGCATTGTATTTAAAACCATTTAAAATTGCATAGAAGATGCTGAGCGCGATGCCTGATTGCACTATGACAGTACAACAGTTATTGCGCACGGTGGTCACCCAGCCATTGCCTCTGCAAACCACCCCCACCACTGTTGAATTTTCTGTCAGGACCTCCACCACCGAACACCCCACAATGTAATACCATTGCTTTGTAACCAGGGGCGTAACTAGAAATCACGGGCCCTGCAAAAGTTTGGATGCTCCCCCCCAGGGCCCGCTCAGGTGCGTTTTGGAGGACAGGAGGGGTCGCAGCATAAGGGGAGAGCATGGCCACCTACATCAGCTGGGAAGGGGGCCATTTCCCCCTCCCTCACTTCGGGCTCTCCCCTCAGTGCTCCCCCTCCAGCATTAATAAGTGGCAGCAGTGGCGTGCAGGAACACAGGCATACCTCTATGTGTACCACTGCGGAGGTCCAATCTCTAAGTGCCACACACTACTTCTTGATAAACAGGAAGTAACATCAGAAACTTAGAGAGCGGAATCTCCGGCAGTGGAACCCATAGAGGTATGCCCGTGTTCCTGCCTGCCGTTGCTGCCACCTATTAATGCTGGAGGGGGAGCGCTGAGGGAAGAGCCCTCGCGGGTGCAGGGGTTTCAGCCCCTATTGTTAAGCCACTGTTTGTAACCATATTGTAGCCATTTTTTTGTGTATTGTGAGCCCAGCAGGGATGAGTACACAAATTCTGCTACGAAAGATTCTGCAATTAAACTGAACCAACCTGTTAGTGGGGTGGGCAGTGACGCAGAGGGTTAACTTACCTATATTGCTCTACATCTGTCCAACACATCCCAGCATTTATATCCTGGGTACTGTAACGATTGGTGTCAGCACACAGAGAGTATCTGATTATTGATTATCTGCAGAATCACCAAGAATATAGATGTATACCTGATTATGGGTGATCTGCAGAATCACCAATAATACAAGTATGACTAACCTCTGGACAACTAAAGAGTGTAAGTGCTTGGTGCAACTGTAAGGCTATCTCCAGTGGAGCAGAAGACACAGATACTACTGCAGCCAGTGACCACCTGAGGGGCAGGTGGCCCCTGACTGTGCAGGGACTATCTCTTTAAGCGGATAGAGAATACTGCAGCCAGTGATTCCCTGATGGATTGGGAATCAGACTGTACTGCAACCAGTGGACTCCTAGGGGTAGAAGCCACTGGCCGGACTGCAGGAAGGACTCTCTGAGGAGCAGGAGGTCCTTGCAGCTATCTGACACCTGGTGGATTAGTGTCACGGGTAATACAGACAGACTGATCACTCGAGGGATGAGTGACAGTCAGAAGGGTTAGACAAGCCAGGTCGGCAACACACGAGCAGATAAGGTACAGTGACAGAAAGCTGATTCGGTAACCGGGTACAGGCAAGGTTGGCAACTGGTAGACAGATAGGCAGAGGTACCGAATCAGAAAGCAAGAGAGAGGTCAACAGAGTCAGAGGTCATAACAGATATCCGTATAGCACAATACTAGTATGGAGTGTGAGGTCCTTGGTCTCAACACCCGGGAACTAGTCTAGAAGATAGCAGAGGTAACACAGTTCCTAATCTTGGTGTGAGGTCCTTGGTCTCAACACCCTGGAACTAGTCTAGATAATAACAGAGGTAACACAGTTCCTAATCTTAGGTGTGTGAGGTCCTTGGTCTCAACACCCTGGAACTAGTCTAGATAATAACAGTGGTGACACAGTTCCTAATCTTAGGTGTGAGGTCCTTGGTCTAAACACCCTGGAACTAGTCTAGATAATAACAGAGGTAACACAGTTCCTAATCTTAGATGTGAGGTCCTTGGTCTCAACACCCTGGAACTAGTCTAGATAATAACAGAGGTAACACAGTTCCTAATCTTAGGTGTGAGGTCCTTGGTCTCAACACCCTGGAACTAGTCTAGATAATAACAATACAATAATACAATAGAGATCAAGCGGATTCTGGCTAAGTGTGAATTCCCAGTTTCGGCTGGTTCTAACACACTGTAAGATCTGACTGGTCTGAGTGTTCACACGTAAGTATTCGCAACGGCAGACAACCAGCAACTGACAAGCAAGATCTATATATACTACAGCTCTCCGCAGCGCCGCCCCCAGTCACTCAACCAATCAGGAGTTCCGCTGAGATCAGCTGATCGTCCTGATCAGCTGATACCTCTCCTGCTGGCATAAAGGTCCTGTCTTCTGGCGCGCGCAGCTCTCCATCTGTGTGCACTAGAAGGCCCAGACAAACCAAACACATGTTGCTGTGCGGAAACCGCCGGTCTGAACGCGGAGACAGCCGCCCCGCCGCCAGACCGCACGGCGGCTTCTCCGCTATTCATTACAGGTACCTTGTCTATTTTACCTTGTCATAGATTCTGCTTTGTTAAAATTATTGTTCTGGAGCACAGTATTCAATTCAATTTGTGGTGATGAAAGAATCACTGAATGTCTCTTATTACCCAGCTTTGCAAACAAGTTACCAGCTAATTTAGTTAGGAACCTAACACTCCAGATGCCTGGTCAAATGCTATCACTTACCCACTTCATCCAGATACTGCACACAAAAGCGTAACTATAAATCTGCCCCCCCCCCTTCCCCCAGCAAAACTTCCCCCCTAATGTTCACACCTTTTCCCTTGTCTTCCATTAGTGACCCTCACAGTCTGGGAGGAGCCCATATTGCAAGGGCCACAAAGCAAGTGTGGACATTTTAATCTTCCCACCACTAGCAAGTGTAGCTACAAAAATACCTGATCTGAAGGATGAACTGCATTTTAGAGCAAGTAAAGTAGTAGTTTTGGGCCCCCTTAAAGCTCTGCCCCCTTTGTAGTGATACTGTTCCCCTGTAGTCATACACCTGACTGCACATCCTTTCTGCAACTCTTGCTGTACCTGAAAAACAAAAAGCAAAAGCTATTCAGAAATGTTTTCACAATTAGTGGAGTGGTATCCATTTACAGTGTAAAGGTGCATACAAACGTTATCTAATGATTACCCAATTTCACCACTTCCATATACTATGAGACCTTAACTACACAATCTGTTCATAGTCATTAAAATCTGTTGGCCTTCATACAACATGGAAGTGATAAAACTGGCCAATTATTGCCCAATCAAAATTTGATATGTGTACACACCTTTAAACCTGGTACACCCCTTCAATTATGATAAGTCAATCACTGTTCAATTGTACCACCTCCATGCAGTGGTGTAGCTAGACATTATAGGGCCCCATAGCAAAATATGTCTGGAGCCATCATATCTAGGCACTCTTGAGCAATGCTACCTGCCCCTACCTCGTGGATATGAGTTGACTGGTCAATTTACATTCCCATGCAATCTACACTGTGTCTAGTCCATGCGTACTGAGCAAAGTCAGAGCGTGGAGTAACAAAGCAAAGTTAATTGTGAACACATCACGTACCATCTGGGCCTCCCTCTTCACCATGGCCCCATAGCAGTTGCTATGGCTGCTATGGCTATTGCTACGCCCCTGTCTCCATGTAATGTGAGGGTTCACCTAAAAATCTGTTTATAGTATTTAATGGGCCTGATGCAATTGTCAGACTCGCCAGTGTTAAACACTGGTGAGTCCGATAATCAGGCGACTATAAAGTCGCCTGATTCAATTGCCTTTAGCCCTAGGCAGGGTGCTAAAAGAACTCGCTTGGGCGATATTATCGCCCAGCAAGTTCCTTACACCCTATCCTATTACACTTTGCGGCAGACATGAGCGTTAGCTTAGACCTGCAAAAAGCAGGTCTAAACATGCTAACGCACGACATCGCCGCTGCATCTGGGGGTCTCCTTTAATAAGGAGACCCCCAGAGCTCCACGCCGGCCGCCACTCATCTCCGCAACCCTCCACAAAGTTGCAAAGCTACAAATTGCTTAAATTCCTTACCGCCGCTTTACACCCGCCGGCCGCCGCAAGTCCCCGCTGTGTAATTACAGTGTACGAGTTACTGTAATTACACTCACTAAGAACAGAGTCCCGGCAAAGCATCTTTGAATCAGCCACCGGGGCGCCCTATTGGTTCACAGGTTGAGCCATTTTCATTGGTCCAGCCTGTGAACCAATGGGGAGCCCCGGCGGCTGATTCAAAGATGCTTTGCCGGGACTCTGTTCTTAGTGAGTGTAATTACAGTAACTCGTACACTGTAATTACACAGCGGGGACTTGCGGCGAGATGCGGCGGCCGGCGGGTATAAAGCTGGGGGTAAGGAATTTAAGCAATTTGTAGCTTTGCAACTTTGTGGAGGGTTGCGGAGACGAGTGGCGGCCGGCGGGGAGCTCTGGGGGTCTCCTTATTAAAGGAGACCCCCAGATGCAGCGGCGGAAGATGGCGACAGATGTTCGGCGGGTTGTGCGCATGTGTGGGAAGCGAGGCCATGGTGCTGATGGACAGCACCACAGGGTAAACCTCGCTCCCCATCGCCCGGTAATAGCTTTCGCCTGAGTAATGCTCCCTAACGATCGGCCATCGCACGAGTGAAACTGGCAATAGGATTTGCCGGTAATCCTCGTGCGATGGCAAGGTGATAAGTAGCTCGCATCTGCAAGCTACTTATCACCTGGAATAGCATCAGGCCCAATATCTGTTGACCCTCATACTACATGGAGGAGGTAAAATTGGCCAGTGATTTGCCAATCAGAATTGAAAGTGTGTACCAGGCTTTAGTTTGCTGGGAAATTAGATTTAGCCCAAGAACTAGAAAAATAAATGTAATACATTTTGCCAAACACAGAAATATTTACAGGAGGTTAGGCATTCAGTTGATTTATTCAGCAAATTAAAATATACTAGGGAAAAAAATATTTATGTACATTAACACATGTACATAACTTGATCAGAATGTTGTTAAAAAAATGTCTTAATCAGACCTCATTATTATTAAATAAAATCATAACAACATACAGAGAGGTTAATTGGCTTTTGGCTTCCTTCTAAAAATTGGCCCTTGACTATAATTGACATATGACTATGGTAGGTTAGATTTTGAGCCCCTCTGAAAGACAGTTAAAGAGGAACTCCAGTGAAAAAAGTGTAATAAAAAAGTGCTTCATTTTTACAATAATTATGTATTAATGATTTAGTCAGTGTTTGCCCATTGTAAAATCTTTTAAATCCCTTATTTACATTTTGACATTTATTACATGGTGCCATTTTTACTTTTGGCAGGTGATGTAGCTGCTGCATGGTTTTTTGGCAGTGGGAAACAGAGGTAAACAGCTATTTCCCACAATGCAGCAAGGTTCACAGACAGGAAACTGCCAAGAGTACATACTCAGAATTTCTTTGTGGGAGGGGTTTCATCACAATATCAGCCATACAGTGCCCCCTGATGGTCTGTTTGTGAAAAGGAATAGATTTATCATGTAAAAGGGGGTATCAGCTACTGATTGGGATAAAGTTTAATTCTTGGTCGGAGTTCCTCTTTAAGTGACAAGACTGTATACTCTATACAGCGCTGAGAAAGATGTCGGCGCTACATAAATACTAAATAATAATACTTCTAAAACGTTGACATATTTTAACTTTCATTTTATTTCATGACTACCATTCTTAAATGAATTCCTGTAAGGGCATAATGTATCTTTTATAATGCATCATAGCATAGCTTCTGAACCATAACCTTTGACAAGAAGTATTTATTTATTTTTTCCAATCAGGGAAGATAAATGTACCGTACAAAAGGTTGAATATCACAGTAAAATGTAAAATAAATTAGTATCTGTCACAAAATGCATTACGGATCTAAGATCAAAAATCATTAGTTGGTGTGCAGGATACTTCTGCGATATGCACATATTTATTGCTTTATTAGTTCTGCGTTTTTCTTAAAAGTGTTTTATACAGTTGACACTCAAAGAAATAGGCATCAGCGCTGCATAATATGTTGGCAGCGCTGCGTAATATGTTGGCGCTTTATAAATACAATAAATAATAATAATAATAATGAAGGAAAATATATCCATACCAAAGATACTGGAATACTTAAAGAGACTGAATTACTCATAGCAGTAGAGTAATGCAAACTCCCCTTCAGTATTCATTTGACTCAGATGCAGAAAAAGCCTATTACTATTAGATGTATTTATTTATTTATTTAATTGGGGGGGGGGGGTTTATATTGTGATATATCCTGAGCAGCACACTAGTCATAAGAACCTTATGTGTCCCCATTATGGTATAAGGCCAGGCAAATAGTTTACCAGTACATTTTTCTGATGTGAATGGAAACCTGGAGGAAACCCATAAGAACACAAAGATAGTGTTCTAGTGCAGACTTGAACCAGGGGCCCAGTACTACAAAGCCAACATGCTACCCAATCCATTGATCCATCTATGAAAAAGCAATTCACCCCAGAACAAACATAGCTCAGATTAGTCAAGGTCAAGGTTTTCTTACTACTTTACCTTGTTCTTTTTGGACCTGATGCATAAAAATGTTCTCAAAAGTTATCTCTCCTTGGCCCTGATAATAAATTATAAACCTTCCTCTTGAGTTTTTTCACAAGAAATGTTTTCATCTTTTTTGCAATTAAACACTTTTGGAGCCCCCATGAAGAATATTTTATTCTACGTATTCACGTGCAAGGTACTGAAAGGAAGTTTTGTGGACAGAGAAATGGTTAAAGGACTTACGAGGTCAAAAGCACTAAAAAAGTAAAGTACCTGCATGATGTTTAAATGCACTGAGGACACCATCCTCGCCCTCTGTGCAGTTCCACCGGGTCCCCTTAGTGAAATCGCCCCCCGTGCCGCTCGCGACCCCACAGGCCAGGTCGGGCTCTCCTGCCCCTCCTAATATAGCCGCCGGAGCTGGCCGCGGCTGCGCAGTCCGCATTGCCGCGAGTGCGGCTGCACAGCTCTAGGGCCTCCCCCCGATCCACGCTACAGTGCGTTGTTGTGTTGTGTTGTCCGGGTCGTCCTGGATAATCAGCCGGCTCTCGTAACTCTATTACCGCTTGAGGATCCCTGACATCCAGTCTCGTACATAATCCGGGAGTTCACTTCCGGTTCGGCAATGGGTTAGCGCGACGTCACTTCCTCCTCTCGTCTGCGCTCCAGCCGGCAATTCATTCAACTTCCTTGCGCTCCACCTATGTCAGCTCGTCACTGGTAAATACCTATGCGGCGTGGAAGACGATTGGAAGTAGTGATACTTATATATCCAGAGGGATAGATCGGGCACCCCACACCTCCAAGATTTATAGATCAGATTGACATGTTTCGACAGAATATACGACTGTCTTCCTCAGAATCCATTATATTTTTATATATTAATCTAAATTTTAATATTTCTATTTTATGGCTTATTGTGTATACACATTTTTTTAGAAATTCATGAGGAACCAGCGTACTTTGGTATGCATGAGATTGTAGTTGTATGTATGTGATGTGGATGAATATCACCACGACATTCTCTTTCTTTTTAATATGCAAAATAAATAAACAGTTTATTGATTATATTACCAGTGCTCCTATATTCTCTTTTATATATTGATTCACCTGTAGAGGTGGGATACAGGGGAAATCCCACCAGAGTAGGAAGCAGCGGTTGAAAGGAATGAGCCCAAGGTGATTGGGCCGATTGAGGTGTGTCAATTGAACCCCCAATTCGAGAGTATATTTTATTAGCAGCGCCCCTTGTTGATTGTTTTTTTTACTGTTCAGGAAATGCTTTTGAAAACAAAGAAAACCCTGAGAATCCACCATGAGGTGATGGACTAGTCGGTTATGTCAGACTAACTGCTTACTCCTTTTTCTGCTGTGGTCCTATAAGATCAAATGGGTCCCTGCCGTGGCTTCCCTCTTACCTGCTCACCAGTGTTCTGCTCATAATCATGCTACAGTGCATGTATGCATCTAAGTATTTTTGTGTTTGCCCTGGGGATACATAAAAAATAGCTTTTATACTGTGCTTACTAACTAATATTTTCTATCCCTCCTCCTTAAACATCTCCATTCTCTATTTATACCGGCCAGTGGCGTAGCAATAGGGGGTGCAGAGGTTGCGACCGCATCGGGGCCCTTGGGCTAGAAGGGCCCACCCCTCCAACACAGTATTAGCTCTTTATTAGTCCTGTGCTGATAATATTCACTTCTATAGTTGATTTGAATAGTAGTGATCATTAACACACAGTTTCCTATCCCCTTCTTGAACCTCTGACACTGTGGTTGTCCTTGATTGGTTTTGGTGTGTTGTATCAATTGTTATGTATAGAGTGCTTGCGGGGCTAAACTTGCACCGGGGCCCATAGCTTCTTAGCCACGCCACTGATAACTGGCTCCCTCATTCTTATGAATATTTGGGATGCTAGGTACATTTTATGACTTATCAGCACAGCTTTTTTTCTTGCTCACGTTAATATTCTGTCTTCATGAAACCTTGCTTGTTCAAAAATGAACTCAAAGAAAAAAAAAAACAGGTGATTTTTACTGGTGAAGATACATGTCCCTGAACGCCTGCATAAATCCCACAGAAATTAACTGCACCATTCTCCAACTGTTTATATGGATGTAAAAAACATAATTTAAGTCTTTGACATTTTCAGAAAATCATGGCTGGCAGCAAATTGAAATAGAAGTGTCATTTGTAATAGCATTAAACATGAAATGGTTTTTGTATTAATGATATACATTATGCAGTTTTTACTGAATCTATTATTAACATTTAAAGAGACAGTAGATATTAAATACACTTTTAACAGTGTGGAGTCTCTTGTTTCAAGCTGTTTTAACATTATGTCCCCCATGTGGGCTAACATTAGTGAGGAAGTTCAGAACCCAAGAGCTCCACCCTTGAGAAAAACTAGGTCACATGATCCATAGGAGGTCTGTAGCCTTTTTGCTGGACTAATTCTACCAGGCTGCTAGGAATATAACAGGAGAAATTCCATGGAGATTGCACTTTAACCCTTTCCACTCCACAGTTGGACGTTGTCGGGCTATGTACAACAAGGAGAATTTTTGCTGCCACTGGCCATTAGATCTAATCTAACATAACGTCAGACTCCTCTGATCAAAGGGTCAGACTAAGTCAGATCCCCCTGGAAATCATGCTTTTCCGCTGTGTCAAATATTATAAATACTGTGTGAGTGCATTTGGGCCGACACATTGATCCCCTCAGATCAAAGTGTCAGACTAGGCCCAACACTTTGATGCCCTCCAGAACCACACTGCGCAGTATAGTTATTTATTACGTCAGAGTGCATGCATTGTGAGGCAGAGCTAGAGCATAAAAGCTGGCACTGGCCACACCCCCTCTGAGTGATAGGTCACCTCCTTGCACTAGTGCAAGGAGATTGGTGACCCCTCTGGCTCCCCTTGCAAAGCCCACCGAGATCACCCACATCCCCTTTACATAGCAGATGAGAAAGTAAATTCTAGGGGATATGGGTGATCTAAAAAAAAAAAAAAAAAAGTTGAAAAGGGTTAATTCTGACATGTGATAGCAAATATCTTGTACTTTTACTTTCTAGCAGTTCCACCATTAAATTGAGTTTTCCTAGGGGTTATTGCAAAGACTGATGTCACATACAGAATGCTGTATTAGTTACCACTAAACTATTCTTATCCCTATAGGCTACTGCAAGGCTGGGCTTGAATTATGCTATGTAATCTGTGAGAGGAGAGGATATTTACTGGGATATAGAGCGATAGAATACATTGAGTGAAGATTGTTGTAACTTCATCTAGCACATTGTTACGTTAGACAGCAGGGGAATTATATTATACCATTGCTTCTCCCTGTTGTTACCAGAGGAAGAGAAACTATAATGCTATTGTCACACTCCCAGCCAGAAATAGGTGGTCTGTTGATTTACAGAATTTTGTCATAGTTTTGTATTCTCATTTTAGCTTTTTTTTTTTTTTTTTAAGAGACACTGAAGCAAAAAAAAAAAAATATGATATAATGATTTGTATTTGTAGTACAGCTAAGAAATAAAACATTAGGAATAGAGAAATAAGTCTAATATTGTTTCCAGTACAGGAAGAGTTAAGAAACTCCAGTTGTTATCTATGCAAAAAAAGCCATTGAGCTCCACGACTTTCAAAGTCGCAGAGAGCTCTGTTTTCTGAAGCTTGTTATCTCAACTGTCAGTCACTGTATTTTCTTTTTCTCTCCAGAGGACAGGTCAATAATTCACAAGACTGCTCTGTAAAAACATTTAGAATGCTGAGTAGTGTGTAAACTGTGAATATTAGAGAATGATGCAATGTTATAGAAAACACTATATAATTGAAAATAAAAATACGAGAATATTTTCTTTGCTACTAATCTTCTTTTATCCATACTATACAACCAATTCATTATATCATAACCTTTTTTTCGCTTCAGTGTCTCATTAACTTTTCTCATTCCTATACTTTCCATGTTCTTGTATTTTGGAACAGTTAGGCACATCATCACTACCCTACAATCAGTGGTCTATGTGAATTTCAGTGTACATTCCATGCAATGTATATGCCCATTGCCCAATATAAACCAGAAGAAAAGTCCGTAAAGGCTCAGATTAGTTTCTTTAAAATGTTAACTTTATTTTTTAAACTAATTAATAGACTAAAATTTTAAATAAAAATAGTATATCAAGTGCTCACTCAGTGACCGCTTTTGCAGGGGTGAATGTACAGTATTGTACAATATAAAATAGCAATAGTCCTGGCTTATAACATCAATAAGTAGCTGCAGATAAGGAACAATGGAGCGCTGCCCAGCCAAGTGTGATTGGCTAAGGATAATAAATGCAAAATGAGGTCTTATAGCGCTCTTGAAGAAAGGACAATTAGCAAACAACATTTAGCAACAGTGTCCACACTAGATTATGGGTACACTATAAACATCCATCTAGTTGCCCACCAGACTTCGGCAAAGCCACTGGCACACCACTGTCTATGCAGCAATCTCACATGATAATTAATTGTTCAATTACTAAAATGACCCAGAAAAGGGAAATTCTCAAAATCAAGAATAATTGTTCCAAACACCAATCACTGTAATCCTTTTGGGATTGTTTAATCTCTGTTAAGACCTCTGTTTGTCTATCTGCACTGCCACACACTTACACAGCACTAACTCTACAAAGCGCCCCAGCAACACCTTTAGATCTTTTATCAGGGCTCCCCATTGCTCCATCGATCTGCAACAGAAGGGAGCCTCAGCAAGGAACTCTTGTTAAGGTTTAATTAACAAGCTTCCATTTTGAGATAAGCAAAGTGTCTTTTTCATTCAGGCAATAAAGAACACTGTCCCCATCTAAAAACACTGACTGACCGAATAAAAATAAAGGACTTCAAGGGCCAAAGAAAAAAAACCAAACAAACATTAATATCTTATAAGTAATTTTGTTATTTCCTGTGCATCTTATGATTTTCTAAGTTTATAGCACCAACATCTTTTGTATCACTGTACAGAATAGAAAACAAATAGTAGTGGGGGGGGGGGGGGCAGTTTTTTTCATGATAGTGGCCATTTTTATATCATATGTAAAAATGATGAGAAGGCTAGAGTTAAGCATCAGTAAGAAGAAGGGGATTGGTTGGTTATTGATGTACCAAAAATAGCAACACAAGGATCATCCCAAAACCAAAAGGAATATTCTACCAGTAGAACCCGGCACTAAAAAAAGTGGTGCAAGATCTACGGTATGAGTACCCTATGGCTGGTCTGCAACTCCATTTTCCTTTTCAACTCCATTTTCCTATTACCCAAAACGGATACTAGAACTTTTTTTCTGTAGTTAAAGTGGATCCGAGGTGAACTTTTACACATTGCATAATTGTGTTCCTTTCCTATTGTTTATAGGGCATTCCTCAAGCCAAATACTTTTTTGTTTTTGTTTTAATACTCTAATTCCCTATAAACTAAAAAAGCCACGCCCACAGGTTTTCAGAGAGCCAAGGCAGTAGCAAGGGCTCATGGGAGCTCAGTCTGGGCAGGGGGAGGGGGAGGTGTTACTAGCTATTGATTTCAGAGGCAGAGGGAAGGAGGGAGGAGGAGAGGGGATTAGGCTGATGGCTCAAGATACAGATAAGCCTGCCTCTGTGTAATGTTTACAAACAACATGGCCGCTGTCATTGTATCACAGGAAGAAATAATCATATTCTATTAAAAAACAGTTTGCAGCTAGATTTGCTGTGTAAACCATCTAAACTTTACATAAGATACATAGACAAGTTACTTGTTATAGTTAGTTTTTCATCTCGGATCCGCTTTAAGCATTTCAGTTCTGCTACTTTAAAAGGTCGAGACTCAAATGTAACTGTTTTTCTCAATGGGACCTAGATTAATGTGGAAGAATGGCATCAAGATCATAGTCAAAAGAGTCGCTCATTTACCTTCAAGTTTGACAAAAAAAAACCTTTATTGGATAGGGGAAAAATAACTCATGTGATGATACAATTGATAAAAGCATCATAAAATAAAATGTGCCACTAGGGCTCTCCGTCATTCCCTTAACAGACTGTTAAGGGACCAATGGGGATCCCTACCAGCACATTTAAGTATGCTTTTGCCAAGGCTTGCTGTACATTTGTGTAGCAAGTGCTGGCAGGGATCAACATGTGTAACGTGTGTGGGATCTGCAGTAAACATCCAGAGGATACTGGTGTGGGATTAGTCCCTAGGATATTGTTGAGATTATTAATTAAAGCTAAACATTTATGGTAAGTTGAGAACAATAGAACACTTTTTTTATTGCTACGTTTTTAACTTTAACGCTTTGTGGAAATGAGAAATGGGTACACAAGTAGTCCTATAACCATTCACCTTGGGGCAGGCATCTCGGGATCCACGGGTGACAGGGGGTTAGGGAGATACAGACAGGCAATAAAAAGAGAAAGAGAGTTTAACTTTTTACTCTGTACAATTTTTTTTTAATGACTTAACGCAATGATAACAGTTTTCAGGTGTTATGAGCCTGACAGGATATTTTAAAGCTTAAACAAGGGTTTCATTTCTCAAACATTCTAATTACCAGTAAATTTGAAAATGAACTAAATGAGTACTTCTTAGCTTTGTTCATGTTCAGTGTTTATTGCAATTGTGACATGCTTCAAGCGCACATTGTACTTAAACATACTCCAATTGTGCCCTTACTCTTTGTTTTAATCTCTGGTTCCTCTAGCTGATTATGTTATGACAATGCTTATCTCCTGTGGTTTTGTTTTTATAATTATTACACCATGTTCTGGATAGTAATGATGAATGCATAACCTTCATGAATCTATCCAAAGTATTTGTATCCTTCCATGTATTATATAGCTAGACTTAAAGTGGATTCGAGATAAACTTTTACTCATTGCATAATTGTGTTCCTTTCATATAGTTTATAGGGCATTCCTCAAGCCCAATACTTTTTTTGTTTTAATAGCAGTAGAAGGATGGATCGCTACAACCACAAACATAACCAGCAGGAGCCTGGGATCCCAATGCATCAATTCTGGCAGTAAACCAGAGAGGATGTCCCGCTACACCATTGTTGGGGTAAAAGGATTTCGCCACATTTTATTTAACACATCAGCGAATACACAGAAAACAGCTCACCCGTATCGGAGCTCTGCATGGCTCCTTAATCATAGCTAACATACAACAACTAGACACAGGTTTAAATAGTCAAATGCCCACCCAAAATGGGCGTTGCTACTTTTGACAAATACAAGGATACATTTAAAATGGCTATGCCAGTGTATACAATAGGATAAAAAACCTTCTAGTAACAAAGTCAAAACTTCAAGTGTCAATTTACAAAATGTCAGTAGCACTCTTTCGCAGATACATAAATAAACATCGTTATCAAAAAGTGAAAGAAAAATATATCTGAAGTTATATGTATATGCATGATGAAACACACAGACCCAGAAAGGGAAAAAACACAGGAAGGTTGGAATCTAGTTGGAAAAAGGGGGGGGGGGGGGGGGGAGGGATGATAGTGGAGAAAAAGAAGAAAGGAAGTGAGGTAACAACTGATCTGGGGATCAAGTCCTGATGTCATAGGTTAGACTGATGTCTGGTCTCGAATTTAAACCCACCGGTGTACGTATACCCAACTTCCATATCCATGATGCCTCTCGTTTCAGCAAGAGCCTATGTATATCACCCCCTCTAGGTGAGCGAATTACCATCTCAACTCCCTGAAAACCAAAACCCCTCATATCGCCACGGTGCACATTCAAAAACTGTTTAGATACACTAGAGATCTGGGTGGCATAGGCCTCATTTCTGAGGCATCTTGCAGGTCCATTAGAGTGTTCTGGAATCTGTTGTCGCAAAGGACGTGTGGTACAACCCACGTACTGGAGTCCACAATAAGCACACATGATTAAATACACCACATTATTGGAATTACAATGTATGTATTGTCTAATCTAAAAAATGTTGGTTTTAGAGATAGTCATAATCTCTCGTGCCTGGTTATGGACATGACAGTACCTCCAGGTGTTGTACCCACATTTAAAGGAGCCCTTGTAAGTCAACCAAGTAGTAACAGGTCTGGCCGAACTAGAGTGGGTGCCCGACATGCGGAGAAACCACAACCTTCCTCCATGGTTTTGGGTCTGAGTGCAGAACTGGCAATTTTTTTTTACTGCATTAATAACTTTGTTATATTCTAAACTATAAGGAGTTGTAAATGTTAGCCCCATTTGTTGTCCAGTTCTACTATCAGTACCCACACAAAGCAAATCTCGGTGATGTTTCTGCAATACCTGCTGTCTAGCTTTCTTAATCAGGTTGTTGGCGTATCCCTGTTCTCGGAGCCTCCTCTCCACCAAATCCAGTTCCTGGTACAAAATATTTGGATCAGAACAGTTTCTAGCTGCCCTGATCATCTCCCCATAAGGGATTGCCCTCAGAGTATGGCTCGGATGGCAGCTGGAAGCCAGCAAAAGCGAATTTCCTGCACAGGCTTTTCTGAAAGTTTTAGTGACAACCTTACCCGATGCCCGGCAACCACTTAAAGTTATGTCCAAATAATCAATTTTAGTGGAATTATGGCACATGGTAAAGGATAGGTTGAGACCAGGGATGCTCGGGTAGTGGTTTTTATTACCCGCCCGGATCCGGGTACCCAGATATCCGGATCCAGATCCAAGTATCCGGATCCGGGTATCCGGATCCGACCTTGCGGATATCCGGATCCAATCCGGATATTCGACCAAATTACCCGCGGGTACCCGACCTATTAGGGTATCCGGATAGAAAACCCGGAAGTGCCCTTTAAATAGCTTTAAAATGGTTTTTAGGGTAAATGATGCATGTAGCATCATGTTTTTTTTAAAGGGAAATACTAATTAATTATTTGGTGGACATAAAATGAAAAAAAAAAAAAAGCTGTCAATTAACATCAGGACTAGGTTCCAGACAGCCATCGTGCAGCCCACATTGTGTCCAAAGTCCAATTGCTAGCTAGCTAAACAAACAATAGAACAATAGCGTAGTGAAGATGTTTAGCACTCAAAGCTTTAGGTTTATCACTGTATACAACACTTGCTAAGCCAGCACTGGAGCAAGTCTGTCAGTGACCAGCCAGCCACACAAGCAAGGACGATCTGTCTCATCATGCCAGCCCTCCTTGCTATACAGGGGGGCTGGCCAGGGTTCCCTTCTGTGATTGGTTGCTAGGGCTTCTGCTGGGAGCCCTCTGATTGGCTGAATGACATCTCCTTACTAGTTACATTATCCGGATCCGGATATCTGGACGGATACCCGCGGGTATCCGGATTATGCAGCTAGCTATCCGGTTAGAATCCGGATAGTGCTATCCAGATAGTGGCCCAGGTATCCGGATCCGACCCGGATAGCGGAAAAATGCTCGGATACCTGGGTTTACCCGGGTACCCGGATCCGGATGAGCATCCCTGGCTGAGACCATTGTCATTACAGTATAGAAGAAAATCAGGCACAACATTAGAGGGACCCCCCATATCAGCAGCAGATCATCTATATATCTACCATATCAGAAAATATAATCCATAAAGGGGTTCCCACCCCCAAAGATGTAGAGCTCCTCCCACCACCCCATGTATAAATTTGCCAGGGATGGGGAAAACTTGGCTCCAATAGAAGTTTCTCATCTTTGGAGATAGAACTCCATCAAACATAAAATAATTATGGGTCAACAGATGATCCACCGCCAACATGAGGAAGTCCCCGGTTGCCGTAGAAAAGGAGCCATATTTATGGATATGAAAATCCAAAGCCCTGAGGGCAAGGTCATGGGGAATAGAAGAATAAAGTGAGGTCACATCCATGGTGACCCATGTGTGATGGTTGCTCCACTCCAAAGACTCCAAGCTGTTCAAGAGGTGAGTAGTGTCACATAGAAAACCCGGTAATCTGCGGACCAAGGGCTGAAGACAAGTGTCTACCCATTGTCCCAGACGCTCTCCCAAGGAGCCAATGCCCGCAACTATCGGGTGGCCCCTTTGGCGGAACGTCCGGTTTATGGACCTTCGGGAGATAGTGAAAAAATGGGGGCAACAGGTGTTTCTACCATTAGATAGCCCCTCTCTCTTTCAGAAAATATCCCCAAGGAAAAGCCCAAACGTAATTTTTTAAGTTCAGCCTGAAATCGAGGAGTGGGGTCTCCCGACAGAGTCTGATAAGTGCTAGCATCACTTAGTTGTCGCACGGCCTCAGCCTTATAAGTATCAGAGTCTAGAACGACCACAGCCCCTCCTTTATCAGCATTGCGTATGACTATCATCTTATCGTTCTGGAGGGACTGTAGTGCATCCTGCTACTGTTTAGTAAGGTCTAAGTTAGCCCTGGAAGTTCTTTGTACCCGCACAAGCTCACTCTCCACTAAATCCTGGAAAGTGTTGACTACTGTCGTTCTTGCCTGTACAGGATAAAGGAAAGGGTTGGAGACGGGAGACGGGTATGGGGCCCAAGTCCGCTGTGTGACAGCGTATGCTGGCAACTATGTGGGGCACCTGTATGGATGAAGGACAGAACCCGGACCCATCCCAGAGAGGCAGCAGCAGACACGGAGAGGTAATGTATAGTGCACTGGGCACCAGGGGGAAACATGGAACATTAAGGGGCACAGCATCTGGGGTTTTACCGTGTTCGTTGCTCATCCCGATATCGCTCACCATTACCACCGTGCACCCGACTGACCACAACGGCCCGATATCTTGCAGAGTGTCCAACCGGTTAATGTGATCGATTTTGGCCTGAAATTGGTTGCACTGTCGATCCAGCATGCACTTGGCATCAGATGGTCGATCAGCCGCCAACTAACCTGATGTAGGGCCACCTTTAGTGGACTAGCTCAGAGAAGCTCGTTTGCATAGATTACAGCTCAAGTTCTTTTAACTCTTCCTGGGCTGGAAAACAATATAATACTTTTTAATATTAATTTTCTATTTATTATCTGTACTACACATACAATTCTTTATCTCATCATAAGTCTATTTCCGCTTCAGATTGGCTTTAATGGACACCAGGGGCGTCGCTAGCCCTGTTTTAGGGGGGCACGTTTCCTGGGGTGCCACGGATCTCCCGGCCGCCGCTGCCCCCTCTGTCAGCGGCTCCCTCCAGCCGCCGCCGCCGCGTCTCAGACCTCAGGATCAGGCGGCGAGCCGGCGACCAATCGTGCGGGCGCTAGGACCCAGCGCCCGCACTGATATGCGGAAGTGACATCACTTCCGCATATCGAGCGGGTGCGTCCAGCGCCCGCTCGTACATCTGGTCGGGTCGCCGCTGATCCTGAGGTCTGCTGAGAGGTAGGGGGGGGAGCGGCGGCGGCTAGAGAGGGGGCCTCCCTGTCACTCACTCACTAAAGGGGCTCCCTGGCACGCACTCACTCCCTAAAGGGGCTCCCTGGCACTCACTCACTCCCTAAAGGGGCTCCCTGGCACTCACTCACTCCCTAAAGGGGCTCCCTGGCACTCACTCACTCCCTAAAGGGGCTCCCTGGCACTCACTCACTCCCTAAAGGGGCTCCCTGGCACTCACTCACTCCCTAAAGGGGCTCCCTGTCACTCACTCACTCCCTAAAGGGGCTACCTGTCACTCACTCCCTAAAGGGGCTCCCTGTCACTCACTCACTCCCTAAAGGGGCTCCCTGTCACTCACTCACTCCCTAAAGGGGCTCCCTGTCACTCACTCACTCCCTAAAGGGGCTCCCTGGCACGCACTCACTCCCTAAAGGGGCTCCCTGGCACTCACTCACTCCCTAAAGGGGCTCCCTGTCACTCACTCACTCCCTAAAGGGGCTCCCTGTCACTCACTCACTCACTCACTCCCTAAAGGGGCTCCCTGGCACGCACTCACTCCCTAAAGGGGCTCCCTGGCACTCACTCACTCCCTAAAGGGGCTCCCTGGCACTCACTCACTCCCTAAAGGGGCTCCCTGGCACTCACTCACTCCCTAAAGGGGCTCCCTGGCACTCACTCACTCCCTAAAGGGGCTCCCTGGCACTCACTCACTCCCTAAAGGGGCTCCCTGGCACTCACTCACTCCCTAAAGGGGCTCCCCTGGCACTCACTCACTCCCTAAAGGGGCTCCCCTGGCACTCACTCACTCCCTAAAGGGGCTCCCCTGGCACTCACTCCCTAAAGGGGCTCCCCTGGCACGCACCCACTCCCTAAAGGGGCTCCCTGGCACGCACTCACTCACTAAAGGGGCTCCCTGGCACCCACTCACTCACTAAAGGGGCTCCCTGGCACGCACTCACTCACTAAAGGGGCTCCCTGGCACGCACTCACTCACTAAAGGGGCTCCCTGGCACTCACTCACTCCCTAAAGGGCCTCCCTGTCACTCACTCACTCCCTAAAGGGCCTCCCTGTCACTCACTCACTCCCTAAAGGGGCTCCCTGTCACTCACTCACTGCCTAAAGGGGCTCCCTGTCACTCACTCACTGCCTAAAGGGGCTCCCTGTCACTCACTCACTGCCTAAAGGGGCTCCCTGTCACTCACTCACTGCCTAAAGGGGCTTCCTGTCACTCACTCACTGCCTAAAGGGGCTTCCTGTCACTCACTCACTGCCTAAAGGGGCTCCCTGGCACTCACTCACTGCCTAAAGGGGCTTCCTGGCACTCACTCACTGCCTAAAGGGGCTTCCTGGCACTCACTCACTGCCTGAAGGGGCTTCCTGGCACTCACTTACTGCCTAAAGGGGCTCCCTGGCACTCACTCACTACCTAAAGGTGCTCCCTGTCACTCACTATCGGGGTCCCTGTCACTCACTACCTAACTGGAGGCGCCTGTCACTCACTAGCTAACCTGGGGGTCCCTGTCACTCACTACCTAACTTGGGGGGGCTACCATATTAAGGGGGCATTCTGCCTATTTATGTGAAATGCTGTCTATTTATGTGCCTCATGACTGCTGAATGTGTCTTGTTGGGAGCCTTATGATTTGTTGGGGGCCTCATGATTGCTGAATTTGTCTTGTTGGGGGCCTCATGATTTGTTGGGGGCCTCATGATTGCTGAATTTGTCTTGTTGGGGGCCTCATGATTGCTGAATTTGTCTTGTTGGGGGCCTCATGATTTGTTGGAGGCCTCATGATTGCTGAATTTGTCTTGTTGGGGGCCTCCTGATTTGTTGGGGGCCTCATGATTGCTGAATATGTCTTGTTGGGGGTCACATGATTGCTAACTGCGAGACTATGGGAAAAGCTGAATCCTTATCATATGAGACAATAGCATTAAACCTACTTTTTTAGCGTTTTAAAACAGAAAATAAAACTGGGAGGTTCTAAAAAATTGAATACATTTTTCAGGAGTAGGATGGATGAAATTGTTTATCTTCACAGTTTATTTTCAACTTGGATTTTCCATAATGTTCATGTATGAGTTAAAACGTTTGTACAGTATTTAGTTTAAATTGCTGTTGCCACTTTGCGATAGATACCGGTAAGTGACTTTTGGGTTGCAGTTTGGGCACTCGGCCTCCAAAAGGTTCGCCACCACTGTCCTAATCTGATGTCCCACCATTGCTAGGTTTATGTAAATTTGTCTCCACCCGTTACCACACCTATATTCTGGTCCATGGCCCACCCATTTTTTGGTGCGGCGCGATAAGCACGCCACACAACGTGATCGTCATATTTTTGGCACGCTAGCTGCAGTGTGCTGAATTCTGCTGCCTACAGTATGTACAGTATACGCTGTTCTCTAGTGCTTGCACTGTGTGCTGATTTACCTCCAGTGTGTACAGTGTAAGGTGTTACTCTGTGCCTTTATTGATTGTAAACCAGCTGTATTGTATGCTGATCCCTGCTACTTTCAGTATGTACAGTATTAGCTGTAAAGCCTGGTACACACATACAATTTTGATTAGCCAATTTTAGCTCTGTTCATAAAATTCATTGTCTGTTGGCCCACTTACTGCACGGGGGTGGGAAATTGGGGGTCAGTGATTGACCAATCAAAATTGTATGTGCGTATACATCTTTGATCTATGCCTATACTGATTGTAAATGATCGAAATAAAGGACAGGGGGCTCCGTCCAATATTTCGATGGGCAGGCCCGTTATCCGTAGCTTACACCGCTGCTAAGTTCATGTACATTTGGCCCCACCCATGGCCACGCCCACTCACCGCATGGCCACGCCCATTTTTTGCCGCGGCACGCCGCATGTACCTCCCCTCCTGGTGCCCACAGGTGCCACTGATCTCCAGGGACCCTAGAAACGCCCCTGATGGACACCATAAGTGAGGGGGGCATGAATGCCGCCATATTCATTTCTTTTAAACAATTTCAACTTGTATGTATTTTTTGTTGTCAAAACAATAAAATGATTTGTTAAAAAAACAAACAAAAAGAGCAATGTTAATTGCCTGGCTATACTGTTGATCCTCTACCATGCAGATTTAAGGGGATGCCAGGGATGTCTTTTAGGGCTCAGGCACA
Organism: Hyperolius riggenbachi; assembly: GCF_040937935.1. Taxonomy (NCBI): domain Eukaryota; kingdom Metazoa; phylum Chordata; class Amphibia; order Anura; family Hyperoliidae; genus Hyperolius; species Hyperolius riggenbachi. The sequence continues at coordinate 122,916,795 of NC_090650.1, forward strand.
CTATAAGCACTTTTCTGAGCACTTTCATCAGCGGTTTGTGAGAGCTTTTTAAAAAGTGCTCCCATTGACTTACATTACCCACTTCAGCCTTCAGTGTTTTAAAAAGAAGTATGCCTCCCAGTTAGCCTTGAGTATAATAAAATTACAAATATTATTAGAAAATACATTCCTGTGCTGTATCCGGATACAAAACTTAAAACCATCCTGGACAAAGGGTGTCGCTTTTCTGCCAGGAGGGCCCGTACTTTAGGGTCCATCCTTTCACCCAGTCTTTTTCGGTCTCCCTCCTCCTCCCGTACCCCGACATGGCTAGCCACAGTGGGTTCCTACCCTTGCAGGTTCTCCACATGCAGTTATTGCCAGTGTCACAAAAAAAGTAATTCAATATTTTCCTTTGCACATAATAAAAGTTTTCCTATCAAGCAGTATGTGAACTGTGGTACTAAACACACGATTTACGTTATTTCCTGCACAAAATGTCATATACAATATGCGGGATGTACCACTCGTCATCTCAGAGCCCGCATAGCGGAACATTATTGTGGCACAAATTGGAATACCTTTCGTAAATCTGCGGTTTCCGAACACTTCGAAACAGTACATGAGAGGGATCTTTCTTCTTTTGCTTTCCAGGGGGTGGAGCGGGTGGTTTGTCCAGTTAGGGGAGGTGATATGCAGAGATTGCTTTTGAAGCATGAGGCTTTTTGGATTCATAGGTTAGGTACCCGTATACCACAGGGTTTAAATAAGCGATGGGACTTGAGTTTAGTTTATACATATTGAGGTCCCCTTTTTCCTCTCCCTAATCATTCATATTGTGCTTAGCCAATAATCTATGTAAATTGCCATTGCTGTCCTCTCTCCTTTCCTGTCCATTATAACTTCATAGTTTGTCAGTGATAACGCTTTTTTACATCTTTTATATGATATTTCCAATGTTATTATTGTATCTTTATATTGCATTCTTTGGGGATGTATATCTCTTTAAGAGGCGGTTTGTGTGTTCCCAGGGGTGGAGTTTCCTCTCCCCTGGTTTCATGTAAATTTCCTCTTATACAGGTTCACTTTTAACTATGACTAAGGGCAGATGCTAGGCCCGATACGCGTTAGTTGATCCTGTGATTTTATTGCCTTGTCTGTGGATTTTTTCAAATAAACTTTTCAGCCTTTTTTACCTCATCCTGTTCTGGTTTGCGGATCCTCCTTTGTACTTCCCTATGCCTCCCAGTTAATACAAGTATGTCCAACTAATTTTGAGCCCATTTTCCTTTTGTTCTAAAAGACTGCTGAAAATAGGTGTTTTGTCTCTTGGGTTTAATGGCTTTCGGTAGGGTAGTGTATTACCCTTCCATTTGTATTAACAACGATAAGTAGTTTATTTCAGAGAGTGCCCAGTTATTCCATTGTCTTTAAAGAAAATACTCTTATTTTTGGAACTGTAAAGGTGCCCATACATTACTTGATTTTCAGCATTGTTATGCTTCTGATTCAATCATAATAATCGGATCTGGCAGAGATTGATGCCGCAATATGACCACCCAATCGATTGCTGGGATTGATTTTCGGCTGAATTGATCAAAAAGATGGATCCCGCAAGCAGGAAAAATCTTGGTCGAAAGGGCTTGATTGGGTGCATCAAGCTAACAGTGTTAGATTTCTTAAAGCCCGACGGACTTGCCTGTTGGTCTCCTCCACCGTGAATGTGTACCCCCAGGCCCATAGTGATGTTGCAGGCGACTCGTGTTGTCACGCCAGTGCGACTTCTCACCTCCTCAGTGTCTGGCATCTTTTTGAATTGCCACTACAGGAGCCTGTACCATGTGACACCGCCACATGTAGTGACGTCACTACACGTGGCAGTGTCATGTGGTACAGACGCTGGCAATTCAAAAAGATGTCGGACACTGTAGACATCAAGGAGCTGCAGCAGCATTACAGTGTAGCCAGCAACACTTACCATGGGCCCCGGGGGGGGGGGGGGGGGGTCGGGGAGTGCATTACATGGGTAGGCCCAGAATACTGAGGATGCAGCGCTAGGACGATTTCTAACAGATTTCATGCTGAAAATTATTGAAGATCTGTCTGCGGTGTGAGATACTAAATCCCTCTCTGATCAGATTGTTTTAATGGTCGATCTTCTGACCATAGTCTGATGTATGGCCACCTTTAGGCCATGACTCTTTTTTTTCTTCTATAACACACTCAGTCAAATAGTATACATTATAAAGCCAGCTAGAGAGCAAGGCCCATGTGCAATTCACCTTTTTCTCCTGAGTTTTCTCCTAGGAGATCATTCTTCATCTTCTCTTTAAAGCGGAACTGAAGATAATCTAAAAATAAAGAGTTTCACTTGCCTGGAGCTTCTGCAAGTCCCTTGCAGCTGTCCTGTCCCACGGCGCTCCTCAACAATCCTCCATTCCCTGCCGCCAGCTAGCTTTGTTACTCGACTTGTAAGTCGAGGGGCTGCCAAGCATATCATTTTTATGCGTTCCCAACTGCTATAGCGCTATTTCAGACTGGAACGCAAAGAAGGATACGCGTGGCCAGAGCCGTGCAGGCACAGTGGGTTGATGGCGTAACCGAAAGTAGCTGGCGGCGGGAGGAAGGAGGATCATGGAGGACTGGTGTGGGGCAGGACAGCTGCAAAGGACTTGCAGAAGCCCCAGGTAAGTGAAACTCTTTATTTTTAGAATATCTTTAGTTCCGCTTTGAAATAACTTTTCAGCACTCTGCAATTGAAAAAAGTATTCAAAAAGTACTGTCAAAATTATTTTGAGTATATTCTTGCTTGCTGGTGGTTTTAAAGGGGCACTACAGTGAAAAACGGTAAAATTTAAAATATGTGCAAACATATACAAATAAGAAGTACATTTTTTTCCAGAGTAAAAAGAACCATAAATTACTTTTCTCCTATTTTGCTGTCACTTACAGTAGGTAGTAGAAATCTGACAGAAGTGACAGGTTTTTGACTAGTCCATCTCTTTATAGGGGATTCTCAGAGATATATTTATTTTCAAAAGCTCTTAGTGAATGGTAGTTTCCCTGTCCAACTGCCAAAAAACTGTGTAGCGAGCAGGGAAGCTGGCCAGCATTATAGTTTACATTGTTTTTGGGGGATATCTTTATAAAGAATTAAAGCCTTGCTGAGAATCCCCCATGAAGATTTGGACTAGTCCAAAACCTGTCACTTCTGTGCATTTTATTAACAGGCTGTGGAAATATCACAAAGGAGAAAACACAGGAGAAAAAAAGCTAATTTCATATGGGCCTAAGTTTGGTGGGGGAAATAACACTTTCAGATTATAACTTTGGATCAAAAATGTTGGACCGGGCTCATTTGCTGCGATCTGTGCTGAATGGGCTATCCATCCCACAGCACTGATCGTGTTTGAGCCAGGGCGACCAGACTTCCCCCCTTTTTTCCGCACTAGGGGGATGTCCTTCTGGGGGGGTCTGATCACCTCCAGCTATCTTTGTGTTCCGGGGGGCTCATCAAAGCCCCCCTCCGCAGCGATATCGGGCCTCCCTCCCTTTCCCTCCCTCCCCTCGGCGGCACAGGATGGCAATGCATCCTGCGCCGCCTCTGATAGGCTTCAGTCTATCAGATGCCGGTGATCCCCGGCCAATCAGAGGCCGGGGATAGCCAATCTCCTTTATGGCGCTGCTGCGCAGCATCGCCGTATGATGTAAACAGCGGGGATTTCATCCCCGCGTGTTTACATTTAGCCTGCGAGCCATGATAGGAGGCTCGCGGGCTGTTCACGGAGACACCCTCCGTGAACTGACATGGAAAGGCTGCTCGAAAGAGCGGCCGTTTCCATGTAAAACCATTAACGACCAGCCGCCGCCTATCGGCGTTAGGCTGTCGTTAAGTGGTTAAGACGCATCCATTACAAATAAGATTTTTATTTGAGGCTTAGTCTAATGACAGTTCGTAAAATTCTTCAACTCCTTGTTGACAACTGTTTCATTTAAAATCCATGTTTTGCAAATGGAAACAAATAGTTAATTATCTTGATCTCGAGTGATTCAAATTGTCTGCGTAGCCCTAGGCTAAAAGAGTAGTACATTAAGGATAAAAAAGACAGCAAAGCTGTGTAATACAAGGATTTTTCAGTACATTTTTTTCTCACGAGCTGCATAAGTACTTTATTTATACTCTAAAGCCCAATTTGAATCAAAGGTTCAAGGTCAGGACATTCTTAAGAAGCTGCTGGTTTGTGAATACTAGATTTGAGTTTTTCATTTCACAAGACACGTTCTCCAATCTACAGTAAGGCTATTGCAAAGGACACTATTTTGGGCACTGTTGATGCAGATTATACATGTACATTTCTGCATGGTTATGCGCATTATGTTAGTTAATAAAAGGGCATGTTGAAATAGTTACAAATGTGCAACCTTAAAGAGACTCTGTAACAAAATTTTCAGCCTTAGTTCTTCTATCCTATAAGTTCCTTTGCCTGTTCTAATGTGCTCTGGCTTACTGTATCCTTTTCTAATTGCACAGTGGCTGTGTTATCTCTGTTATATGATCTAATCTGTTTTCTTGTCAGCTCTGTCGGGCTAGGCTGGAATGTGTGGAATGTGCAGGGCTGCTTGTGATTGGATAGAAGCGATATACACCCTCTGCAGGCTCTGTATGACTCACACACTCTGCTTATGTGAGCCTTTTAATAGAGAAATTATTTAGGATTAAAGTGTCATTTATTTTAATCCTTCACATTTTCTTTGCATGCGTTACGTCACATGCCACTGCAAATCTATTTTTTGCCCGTTTCACGTTGTGTATGTGCACATTATAATACAACACAATGCAACGCCCCAGAGTTTAACTAGCTGAAATGGAATTAGCAGGGCTGCCAACCAGTTAAAGAGGGCGCACAGGGCACCTGTTAAATTGGGCACTGCCGTAGCCCACAATGTAATTAATAGCTATGGCAGCATAATTTGGGTGCCAGGTACTTGATTTGACTGGGCTGCTGCGCTGGGACACAGCTACAGCTTTCGGCATTGGCTCCCTCTCAAAGCCGCTTACAGGGTCACAGACACTCCCTCCCTTTCCCACACAAACACAGCTGCTGCAACACAGTTCTCTGTAGTGACTGTTCTACTTAAGCTCACAGCCACTGTGGTACTGCCGTGGTTCCCCCCCCCCCCCCCCCCCTGGGCACTGGGGGACAACATCAACACTCCTATTTTGTGCCCAATTTACCAGGCACCACTTTTAGATGTACTCGACACAGCTGAACCAAAACTTTCTATAGGGTTAATCAGGTTGCTGACCAGCTAGCAGCTTTGTTAATTCCTCAGCTCTTATTAAATATAATTAGCCTCAAATGTTTGGCTATCTCCGCTAATTTCATTTTCAGCTCATGACGGTGAAAAAAAACAGGCTTGTGCACAGTGATAACTTTTTTTTCTGTTAAACTGTTAAGCTGACACATCATTGCATTCCAGCGGATCTGGAGGTGTGTTTAGCTTCTAATGGCAACAATGGTTGATTTGCATATTTCAGCAGTGATGCACTGGGAGACATCTCAGAGCTCACTCCAACCTGAATTATTGCAAATACTTTCTGTTTAAAAGAGACTCTGTAACAAAATGTTCAGCCTTAGTTCTTCTATCCTATAAGTTCCTTTGCCTGTTCTAATGTGCTCTGGCTTACTGCAGCTTTTCCTAATTGCACAGTGGCTGTGTTATCTCTGTTATATGATCTAATCTGTTTTCTTCTGTCGGCACAGTCGGGCTAAGGCTGTAATGTGTGGAATGTGCAGGGCTGCTTGTGATTGGATAGAAGCTATACACACCCCCTCCAGGCCCTCTGCAGGCTCTGTATGACTCACACACTCTGCTTATGTGAGCCTATCACAAGATGGTTAGTTTGTTTGTAAACACTGCCTAAAACTGGCAATTACAAGCTAGGTTTGCAGCAGATGGTGGCAGAAACAGCACAGAGGGGCCCAGGAGAACATAATGAATAGAATGGTTTGCTTTTTACTGTAAACATTTTAGAGTACAGATTCTCTTTAAGAAAGCAAACTTTTGTTTTTTTACTGTTATTTTATAAACTGATTTAATTTAATGTCCTACTACATGTCTTCCGGTTAGTGTATGTCTCTTTCTCTAAAAATAGCATAAATACATATTTACAGTTAGGGTAAGAGGTATTTGATCTCCTGCTGATTTTGTTTATTTTCACTCTGACAATGAAATGACCAGTCTGTAATTGTAAAGGTAGGTTTATTGTAGATGTGAGACACAGAACAAAAAACCCTCAAAACCCAGTTTCCCAAAGTCAGAGCTTGATGTGCACTGTAATGAGGGAAGAAGTATTTGATACCCATCAACTAGCAAGATTTCAGGATCCCAGATATCTTCACTGTATGCAGGTAATGAGTAGAGTTGGGCCGAACGGTTCGCCGGCGAACGGGGTTCGCGCGAACTTAGGTGGTTCGCGTGCGGGTACCGCACGCGAACCTTTTGCGGAAGAAGTTCGGTTCGCCCCATAATGCACCTGAGGGTCAACTTTGACCCTCTACATCACAGTCAGCAGGCCCAGTGTAGCCAATTAGGCTACACTAGCCCCTGGAGCCCCACCCCCCCTTATATAAGGCAGGCAGCGGCGGCCATTACGGCCACTCGTGTGCCTGCATTAGTCAGAGTAGGGCGAGCTGCTGCAGACTGTCTCTCAGGGAAAGATTAGTTAGGCTTAACTTCTTCCTGGCTGCATACCTGTTCTGTTCAGTGAGCCCTCAGCCCACTGCATACCTGTACTGTGATCCTGCCACTGCATAGCTGTTCAGTGATCCTGCCACAGCATACCTGTTCTGTTCAGTGAGCCCTCAGCCCACTGCATACCTGTACTGTGATCCTGCCACTGCATAGCTGTTCAGTGATCCTGCCACAGCATACCTGTTCTGTTCAGTGAGCCCTCAGCCCACTGCATACCTGTACTGTGATCCTGCCACTGCATACCTGTTCAGTGATCCTGCCACAGCATACCTGTTCTGTTCAGTGAGCCCTCAGCCCACTGCATACCTGTACTGTGATCCTGCCACTGCATAGCTGTTCAGTGATCCTGCCACAGCATACCTGTTCTGTTCAGTGAGCCCCCAGCCCACTGCATACCTGTACTGTGATCCTGCCACTGCATACCTGTTCAGTGATCCTGCCACAGCATACCTGTTCTGTTCAGTGAGCCCTCAGCCCACTGCATACCTGTACTGTGATCCTGCCACTGCATACCTGTTCAGTGATCCTGCCACAGCATACCTGTTCTGTTCAGTGAGCCCTCAGCCCACTGCATACCTGTACTGTGATCCTGCCACTGCATAGCTGTTCAGTGATCCTGCCACAGCATACCTGTTCTGTTCAGTGAGCCCCCAGCCCACTGCATACCTGTACTGTGATCCTGCCACTGCATACCTGTTCAGTGATCCTGCCACAGCATACCTGTTCTGTTCAGTGAGCCCTCAGCCCACTGCATACCTGTACTGTGATCCTGCCACTGCATACCTGTTCAGTGATCCTGCCACAGCATACCTGTTCTGTTCAGTGAGCCCTCAGCCCACTGCATACCTGTACTGTGATCCTGCCACTGCATAGCTGTTCAGTGATCCTGCCACAGCATACCTGTTCTGTTCAGTGAGCCCCCAGCCCACTGCATACCTGTACTGTGATCCTGCCACTGCATACCTGTTCAGTGATCCTGCCACAGCATACCTGTTCTGTTCAGTGAGCCCTCAGCCCACTGCATACCTGTACTGTGATCCTGCCACTGCATACCTGTTCAGTGATCCTGCCACAGCATACCTGTTCTGTTCAGTGAGCCCTCAGCCCACTGCATACCTGTACTGTGATCCTGCCACTGCATAGCTGTTCAGTGATCCTGCCACAGCATACCTGTTCTGTTCAGTGAGCCCCCAGCCCACTGCATACCTGTACTGTGATCCTGCCACTGCATACCTGTTCAGTGATCCTGCCACAGCATACCTGTTCTGTTCAGTGAGCCCTCAGCCCACTGCATACCTGTACTGTGATCCTGCCACTGCATACCTGTTCAGTGATCCTGCCACAGCATACCTGTTCTGTTCAGTGAGCCCTCAGCCCACTGCATACCTGTACTGTGATCCTGCCACTGCATAGCTGTTCAGTGATCCTGCCACAGCATACCTGTTCTGTTCAGTGAGCCCTCAGCCCACTGCATACCTGTACTGTGATCCTGCCACTGCATACCTGTTCAGTGATCCTGCCACTGTATACCTGTTCTGTGAACCCGCCACTGTATACCTGTTCTGTTCAGTGGACCCGCCACTGTATACCTGTTCTGTGAACCCGCCACTGTATACCTGTTCTGTTCAGTGGACCCGCCACTGTATACCTGTTCTGTGAACCCGCCACTGTATACCTGTTCTGTTCAGTGGACCTGCCACTGTATACCTGTTTAGTGAACACGCCACTGCATACCTGTTGTGTTCAGTGAACCTGCCACTGCATACCTGTTCTGTGAACCCGCCACTGTATACCTGTTCTGTTCAGTGGACCCGCCACTGTATACCTGTTCTGTGAACCCGCCACTGTATACCTGTTCTGTTCAGTGGACCTGCCACTGTATACCTGTTTAGTGAACACGCCACTGCATACCTGTTGTGTTCAGTGAACCTGCCACTGCATACCTGTTCTGTGAACCCGCCACTGTATACCTGTTCTGTTCAGTGGACCCGCCACTGTATACCTGTTCTGTGAACCCGCCACTGTATACCTGTTCTGTTCAGTGGACCTGCCACTGTATACCTGTTTAGTGAACACGCCACTGCATACCTGTTGTGTTCAGTGAACCTGCCACTGCATACCTGTTCTGTGAACCCGCCACTGTATACCTGTTCTGTTCAGTGGACCCGCCACTGTATACCTGTTCTGTTCAGTGGACCTGCCACTGTATACCTGTTCTGTTCAGTGGACCTGCCACTGTATACCTGTTTAGTGAACACGCCACTGCATACCTGTTGTGTTCAGTGAACCCGCCACTGTATACCTGTACTGTTCAGTGAACCCACCGCATCAGTGCGCATACCTGTGCAGTTAAGTGAACCCACCTACCTACGTGAGTGCACGCAGTGTGATATACCACTCCGTGCATACCCGATATGGACAAAACAGGTAGAGGAAGAGGAAGAGGTAGTGGCAGAGGCAGAGGAAGGCCACCCGGCAGGTCTGCGCGAGGTCGTGTAAATGTAATTTCGTGTGGACCTGGCCCACAGTACAGTGCTCGGAAGAAGGCACGTCCCATCACCTCCCAAGATTGTCAGGACGTGGTTGAGTATTTAGCGACACAGAACACCTCATCTTGCTCAGCCACCAGCGCTACTACTAGCACCACTTCCGCTGCATTTGACACTTCGCAAGAATTATTTAGTGGTGGTGAAATCACTGATGCACAGCCATTGTTACAGCCAGATGAATTTTCACCAGCTCATATGTCTGCGTTACGCGACAACACTATGGATGTAACGTGTAAGGAGGATGAAGGACCTACACATTTGGATTTTTCTGAGGCAAGCGAAGCTGGGCAGGATGATTACGATGATGACGATGATAGGGATCCTCTGTATGTTCCCAATAGAGGAGATGAAGAGGGGGACAGTTCAGAGGGGGAGTCAGAGAGTAGTAGGAGGATAGAAGTTGCTGAAAGAAGCTGGGGCAGCTCTTCGTCAGAAACAGCTGGTGGCAGAGTCTGGCACCATGTATCGCCAGATTCGCCACCTATGTACAGCCAGCCAACTTGCCCTTCAGCATCAGCTGCTGAGGTGCCCACATCCCAGGGTGGCTCAGCGGTGTGGAAATTTTTTAATGTGTGTGCCTCAGATCGGACCAAAGCCATCTGTTCGCTCTGCCAACAAAAATTGAGCCGTGGAAAGGCCAACACTCACGTAGGGACAAGTGCCTTACGAAGGCACCTGCAGAAAAGGCACAAACAGCAATGGGATGGCCACCTGAGCAAAAGCAGCAGCAGCACACAAAAGCAAAGTCACCCTCCTTCTCCTCTTCCTCCTTCAGGTGCATCATCTGCTTATGCCGCTCTCTCCCTTGCACCTTCACAGGCACCCTCCTCCACTCCGCCTCTGCCCTTGAGCGGTTCCTGCTCCTCTGCCCACAGCAGCAGTCAGGTGTCCGTGAAGGAAATGTTTGAGCGGAAGAAGCCACTTTTGGCCAGTCACCCCCTTGCCCGGCGTCTGACAGCTGGCGTGGCGGAACTGTTAGCTCGCCAGCTGTTACCATACCGGCTGGTGGACTCTGAGGCCTTCCGTAAATTTGTGGCCATCGGAACACCGCAGTGGAAGATGCCAGGCCGCACTTATTTTTCCAGAAAGGCCATACCCCAACTGCACCGTGAAGTTGAGAGGCAAGTGGTGTCATCTCTTGCGAAGAGCGTTGGGTCAAGGGTACACCTGACCACGGATGCCTGGTCTGCCAAGCACGGGCAGGGCCGCTACATTACCTACACAGCCCATTGGGTGAACCTGGTGGTGAACGATGGCAAGCAGAAAGCGGCGGACCAAATTGTGACACCTCCACGGCTTGCAGGCAGGCCTCCTGCCACCTCCTCTCCTCCTGCTACATGCTCTTCGCTGTCCTCCTCCTCCTCCTTGGCTGAGTGGCAGTTCTCCTCTCCAGCTACACAGCCCCAGCTCCGCAGGGCCTATGCTGCATGCCAGGTACGACGGTGTCACGCCATCTTAGACATGGCTTGTCTCAAAGCGGAGAGTCACACTGGAGCAGCTCTCCTGGCTGCTCTTAAGAAACAGGTGGATGAGTGGCTGACCCCGCACCACCTGGAGATAGGCAACGTGGTGTGCGACAACGGCAGCAATCTGCTTGCCGCTTTGCATATGGGGAAGCTGACACACATACCCTGCATGGCACATGTCATGAATCTGGTGGTTCAAAGATTTGTGGCAAAGTACCCTGGCTTAGCGGATGTCCTGAAGCAGGCCAGGAAGTTCTGTGGGCATTTGAGGCGCTCTTACACAGCCATGGCACGATTTGCAGAAATTCAGCGTAAAAACAACATGCCGGTGAGACGCCTCATTTGCGATAGCCCCACTCGCTGGAACTCGACCCTCCTCATGTTCTCCCGCCTGCTAGAACAGAAGAAAGCCGTCACCCAGTACCTCTACAACTGGAGTAGAACGAAACAGTCTGGGAAGATGGGGATGTTCTGGCCCGACAACTGGACAATGATGAAAAATGCATGCAGGCTCATGCGGCCGTTTGAGGAGGTGACCAACCTGGTGAGCCGCAGTGAGGGCACCATCAGCGACTTAATTCCCTACGCGTACTTCTTGGAGCGTGCTGTGCGTAGAGTGGCGGATGAAGCTGCGAATGAGCGTGACCAGGAACCGTTACGGCAGGAACAGGCATGGGACCAATTTTCATCAGACCCAGCTGTTTCCTCAACACCTGCGGCAGCACAGAGGGGGGAGGAGGAGGAAGAAGAGAGGTCATGTGCAGAAGATGAGTCAGACTCAGAGGATGATGAGCAAGGTGTTTCTTTGGGGGAGGAGGAGGAGGAGGAGGGGACAGCGGCAGGAGAACAACCGCAGCAGGCGTCGCAGGGGGCTTGTGCTGCGCAACCTTCCCGTGGTATTGTTCGCGGCTGGGGGGAGGAGGTTGACTTACCTGACGTCACTGAGGAAGAGCAAGAGGAGATGGAGGGTACTGGATCCGACTTTGTGCAGATGTCGTCTTTTATGCTGTCCTGCCTGTTGAGGGACCCCCGTATAAAAAACCTCAAGGGGAATGAGCTGTACTGGGTGGCCACACTACTAGACCCTCGGTACAGGCACAAAGTGGCGGACCTGTTACCAACTCACCGGAAGGTGGAAAGGATGCAGCACATGCAGAACCAGCTGTCAACTATGCTTTACAATGCCTTTAAGGGTGATGTGACGGCACAACGCCAGCAAGGTACCACTGCCACTAATCCTCCTCCCGTGTCCACGCAGTCAAAGACAGGACGCTCCAGCGATCTCATGGTGATGTCGGACATGCGGACGTTCTTTAGTCCAACGCCTCGCCGTAGCCCTTCCGGATCCACCCTCCACCAACGCCTGGAACGGCAGGTAGCCGACTACCTGGCCTTAAGTGTGGATGTAGACACTGCTGTGAACAGCGATGAGGAACCCTTGAACTACTGGGTGCGCAGGCTTGACCTGTGGCCAGAGCTGTCCCAATTTGCCATCCAACTTCTCTCCTGCCCTGCCGCAAGCGTCCTCTCAGAAAGGACCTTCAGCGCAGCTGGAGGCATTGTCACAGAGAAGAGAAGTCGCCTAAGTCACAAAAGTGTTAAGTACCTCACCTTTATAAAAATGAATGAGGCATGGATCCCGGAGGGCTGCTGCCCGCCCCAAGACTAAGTCAGTCCCCGCACATACAGCATCTCTGCCTGCACGCCGTGTGACTGGCTGCCTGGCCTGCCCCAAGAAGACTAAGTCGCTCCCAGTCCCTCCACACAGCATGTCTGCCTGCAGGCCGCTTCACTACCTTCTCCGCCACCACCAACAGGGTCCGGGACTCCAGGCGGATTGCTGAATTTTTTAGGCCGCTGCTAGCAGCGGCCGCTGTAATAATTTTTCGGGTGCGTGTACATGACTGCCTAATTTTTCTGGCTGCACTGCGGGCAGCTGCAACAACAAAAGAAAAGGCATGAACATGCGCCCATTCCCCTTCGTGATCATTACCTTGCCGTGGTGAAGGGGCTTGCGTATCACAATGGAGCAATGACCGGCGCCTAGATGAGTGTCTCGGGGGGCACACCCACGATAATAAGGTCGTTGCCTCATTGTGGTCAGACCAAATTTGATCAGCTGGACAGTCACTGTTCTGTCATTCAGCTACATCAGCCAGGTGACTGACCATATGGGCTGTAAAGCCACCAAAACCTGCACTCTCGCCATGGTGCGCACCAGTCCAGCACGGCCGTCACTACACAAACAGCTGTTTGCGGTGCGTTACACGATGAGTTTGGTGCGTCAGTGTGAAGCAGTACCTTAATTACACTACCTGATTGATGTATACACATGCAAGATGTTTGAAAGCACTTTAGGCCTGTCATTTAACATTCAATGTGATTTCTGCCCTTAAAACGCTGCTTTGCGTCAAATCCAGATTTTTCCCGGGGACTTTTGGCATGTATCCCACTCCGCCATCCCCCCCTCCAGGTGTTAGACCCCTTGAAACATCTTTTCCATCACTTTTGTGGCCAGCATAATTAATTTTTTTTTTCAAAGTTCGCATCCCCATTGAAGTCTATTGCGGTTCGCGAACTTTAACACGAACCGAACCTTTCGCGAAAGTTCGCGAACCCGGTTCGCGAACCGAAAATCGGAGGTTCGGCCCAACTCTAGTAATGAGCTGAGATTATGAGCACCCTCTTTAAAGCAGTATTGTCACCATAAAAATCAAATTTCAACAGCAACTGGTCTGAGTGTATTAAGTGATAAAGATGCTAATCCCGCATTCAAAACTTTTTCTGATGTTATGGTTTGGAGTTATCACATACTTTAGGAGAACTGGCCCTAGTGCCAAACAGTGCCAAAAAGTTGAATGCTGGGAGTTCTTTTAAATACTGCTGGGAGTTCTTTTTATCTATAATATATTCCTCCTCTTCCATTTATTTCCCTGCCTAGCTGATCACGTGTGTTTACAAGCAAGGCTGAGGTGACTCAGTGATTGGATGTGTAAATAAAAAAAAAAAAAAAAAAAAAAGACTCTGGGAGGAGGGCAGCTAATGAATACACAATGAGCAAGAGAAGGGAGGGGGAAAAACAAGAGTCAGGGAGGATATGATGTCAGCATTAGCTTGGCAAGATGGCCACTGCCTGGAATAGGATTTTCTGCTTTTCCTTTGTAAAATTCCCAGGAATCATTACGTGGATAGACCAATACATCTGTTATGTAGGTAGAAGTAGTATTTATCTACTTATATATGTGTTTTTTATGTCTAGGTTCGCATGGGTGTCGCTTGTTCTTTAAGGGGGTGCTCCAAATCCCAGCTTATTACAGGACCTGTATAAAAGAAACCTCCCCACAGAGGCAATCAGATTCCAAACTAGCCACCATAGCCAAGTCAAAAGAGCTGGCTAAGATGTTAGGGTCAAGACTGTAGACCCACACAAGGCAAGACTGGCCTATAAGTATATAACCAAGCAGCTTGGTGAGAAGATAACAACCATTGGCAAAATAATTTGTGATTGGAAGAAACACAAAATAACTTTCACCCCATGAAGTTGTATTGGTCATGAGAATGGTGGTGAAGCAGCCCAGTACTGCAGGAGGGGAGGAATTGTCAGTGATCTTATAGCAGCTGGAACCACAATAACCAAAAAAACCAATATGGAGTTAAAAGACAAAAATCTTGCAGAGCCCACATGGTCCCCCTGCTCAAGACAGCACTTGTGCAGGCCTGTCTGAATGATCCAGAGATTTGGGTAAAAGTGTTGTGGTCAGACGAGACCAAATTTGAGCCCTTTGGCATCAACTCAACTCACTGTGTTTGTAGGAGGAGGAATTCAATAAAAACATGGACACATTATGTTTTGTTTGAGTTTTTTTGCTAAGGAGAGGACACCTTCATAGCATCAAAGGGACAATCACGGTGGGGAACATGTACCATCAAATCTTGGGTGAACACCTCCTTCCCTCAACCAGGGCATTAAAAATGGGTCATGGATGGGTATTCCAACATGACAATAACCAAAACATATGGCCAAGGCAACAAAGGAGTGGCTCAAAAGGAAGCACATGAAGGTCCTTTAGTAGCCTAGAAAGTCCCCAGACCTTAATCCAGGAGAAAATCTGTAGAGGGGGCTGAAGGTTAGAGCTGGCAAACATCTGCTTCAAAACCTTACTGACTTGGAGAGGATCTGCAAGGAGCAGTGAGATGTGTACAAACCTTATGGACAACCACAAGAAAAATCTGACCTCTGTGATTGACAACAAGGGTTTTGCCACCAAGTACTAAGTCCAAGTACTACGACTTTGGAGTACTGGGCTCTTAAGGTTTTTTTGTTGTTGTTATTCTGTCTTTCACAGCTACAATAAACCTATCATTACAAAAAGGGCGTAACTAGAAGTCCTTGGGCCCCCCTGCAAGAATTTGAGCGGGCCCCCCCACCCCGCCCCACCCTGGCTGTTTTGGGGGGGCAGGAGGGGTCGCAGCATGAGGGGAGAGCTTTGCACATCAGTGGGGGGAAGCCCTACCCCCTCACCTCGGGCTCTGCGCTCCCCTCCTGCATCAGCAGCTATAATTACCTCCATTCACCCCCGGAGGTCTCCGATCTGCAAGGGCTTCACAATACTTCCTGTTTTAACAGGAAGTAATGTGAAGCCCTTGCAGATCGGCAACCTACGTGGTGAATGGAGGTAAATATAGCTGCTGCTGCTGCCGACCGCTGCTCACCCTTAGATAGATGCAGGAGGGGAGAGTCCGAGGTGAGGGGGGGGGGACTGTCCCCCCTCCCCGCTGATGTGCAAAGCTCTCCCCTCATGCTCTGACCCCTCCTGCCCCCCTAAAACAGCCATGAGCGGGCCCTGCAGGGGCTGCTTCCCCTATTGTTACGCCAGTGCATTACAATCATAGATTAGTCAAGTCTTGGTCAGTGGGAAAACAAGCAAAATTAGCATGGGATCACTCACCGTAATAATTAATCGTGCAATAACTAATTTCAGAAACATATTGCAGAAATGCTATATCTTGTCTGGATCCTAATTTACAGGTAATTTACGGAGATGAGATAGACAGTCCCAGAACATGTGGGAATATGAAATACAATTGAAAGTAATAAACGTAAAAATTTCCCTTGAAGGGAAAAAGAAAAAACTGTGGTCTTACCAACAGTTAGAAATGATATAAACCCATGTGTGGGAAGAAAACAATATTACAGATCAGACAAAAAACACACAATAGCTGCTTCTGCAGCAAAAACACAAAGGAAAACATAAGCGAGAGAGAAGAATGAATAAGGTGTGGAGTGATGAAAAAGGAGAACAAAGGAATAAGCATGTATAGAGCACCCCCTGTGCCCTCGCTAGGAGGAAATGAGATTCTAACAATTCAAAACAGACAGTCTTAAAGAAAAAGCCCAGAACAGCATTAATTAGGAAAAGTAGACATGAGTACTTCTTTTTGAACATTTCAGATAATTAATGACTACTTACAATGTTGTACAATGTAAAAGTTTCAAACAGAAGAAAATGGTTTAAGGAGGTCCAGATTGCATCTTTACTATTTTCAATGAGCATTCTTTTCTGGGCTGGTTCAGAGACAAATTTTCAAACAAAACACGAACATTACTATATGTTAATTCAAAATTATTGACTATAGCAGTAAGAAATATCTTATCCAACAGCACTTAATCAAAGTTTGCTTTTATGCTGGTCAGACAACAGTATTGGGAAATATACAGTAAGTAGGAGGTGTGTGCGTACGTGCGTGCGTCCGTGCGTGCGTCTCTTTTGTGATCGGTTCTGTGTTAGCATCTTAAAAACCACATCAGAGACTGGTAAATTTACTTGTTTGTGAAGGAGGTAGGAGACATGCAGTCATACAGTATACAGTATACACACCATAGACAGGGTGTTGATTTCCTGCACTCAGCCAGTACATAATATCAAGAGCACATTTTCCCACCAATTCTCCAATTCTGCCAATATTGTTGTGTAAGAGCAATGTTCCACAGCAGAACTTGCTACAGACATAAATAAGTTAATGTACACTCATTTACTCATAACACTGTGAGATTCTAAAAAAAAAAAAAAAATAAACCTACTGGTAGATACAATTGTTTATTTCATTAGTTTATTTTCGCCCCATGTTTCTTGTAAAATGGTAGCAATGGAAGCATTAAAGAGAACCTGTAACAAAAAAAAGTTCCCCTGGGGGGTACTCACCTCGGGAGGAGGTAGCCTCAGGGTCCCGATGAGATTTCCCACTCCCCTGTAGCTGCAGGTAGTCCAGTGCTGGCTCCCCCGAAGTGTACGGCAATCCTCCCTCGACAAGCCTGACAAACGCTGAAAAATTTACCTTTCCTGGCTCCAGCGGGGGCTCTCTGCACAGAGATAGGCGAAAACAGCCAATCTCTGTCGGGTCCACTCTACTGCGCAGGCGCAGGAGACTTGCGCCTGCGCAGTAGAGCGGGCCAACAGCGATCGGCTGTTTCCACTTTTCTCCGAGCGGAGAGCCGATACTGCGCCTGCGCTGGAGCTGGGAAGGTAAATATTTACATCCCCGCTGTTCGGGGAGCTTTATCTCCGCCGCCGTGGGACCTAAGAGAATGGGGGAAGCCTCAATAGGATCCCGAGGCTTCCCCCACCCCAGGTGAGTACCCCCCAGGGAAGGTTTTTTTCATTACAGGTTTTCTTTAATTTTTCTTTCATTACATTTTTCATGTCAACTTTTGGTGTTTTCTAAAACTAGTGGAAATTAGGAAATATTGAATTCTAGGAAGTCATGCCACTATTGGCTGTACTGCAAGCTTTGCATTTCCTACTTTCATCAGAGTATCAATACAAAAGGAGGGTTTACAGTGTGCCTATGCTTCCACAACCCAAACAAACATTACCATGTCACAGGCCTTTAATGACCATCTGGATAGGAAATTGTGAAAACTTCTCTGAGATAGTGACACAGGACATCAATAAAATCCAATAAAAAAGGTTCTAAAGCCTTACCATGCTGACTAAAACTAAAATACATATTTTTGTTTCCTGGAATTGAACTTTAACAAGATTGTGCTAATAATTTCAAACAAAGTTGCCAACAACAAGTGAAATGTTAATCTCGATACCATCATGCCAATGCTCTCATAAAAAGTATGTTACACAACTAAAGCTAAGATAACTTTCTGAAAGTTTGGAATGTTTTTCTGATTGAAAACTGAAAATAACAGCAATGATTGCCTATCAATCATAAATAAGAGATAAACATTCTTCCTGCAGTCCAGTTTGGCAGAGGATGAATGATTTCTGCTATGAGCTTGAAATCCTAAATACATTTCCTAACAAAAGGAAAAATGCATTAGACCTATGCAGGCCACTTACATCAAATGGTTGAACTTGCATTTTTTTTAAATGACTATGACTTAAAATAAAATAATGGATCTTTTATGAATGTAATGATAGGTGTCAGCAACCAGAGAGAGAATCTGATTCTTGGCGATATCCCCAAGAATACAGATATACCTGATTATTGGGGATCTGCAGAATCGCCAATAATCAAATATGTCTAACCTCTAGACACCTGAGTGTGTAAGTGTTGTGGTGCAACAGTAACCTTTGGACCACCGGGGTAGCACGTGGTCCAATAAGTAGAGAAGACTCTATTGCAGTCAAGGACACCTGGAGAGGGAGTCCCTGACTGATAAGGAGCAGTTTCCCCTCTGTAGAGCAGGGGACCCCTGCGGAAAGGCTGGACACCCTGCAGGGGGGGGGGGGGGGTGACAGCCAGAAGGTCAGACAGGCCGGGTCGGCAACAGAGTATCAGATATGCAAAGTACCAAATCAGAGATCAGAAGAATAGTTAGGAACGCTACAGGTCATAACAGATATCAGAACAAGGCCTGGTCTGAGGTGTGAGGTCCGTGATCTCAACACCCTGGAACTATGCTAGAGAATAATACAGATGATATACAGTATTCCTAGTCTGGGGTGTGAGGGCTGTGATCTCAACACCCTGGAACTATGCTAGAGAATAACACAGATGATATACAGTATTCCTAGTCTGGGGTGTGAGGGCCGTGATCTCAACACCCTGGAACTATGCTAGAGAATAACACAGATGATATACAGTAACTGGCTAAGTGTGGATTCCCAGGTCCTCCTGGATCCACCACACTGAAGGATCTGACTAAGGTCTGAGTGCTAACACGTAGGCATTCGCAACGCCAGACAACCAGCAACTGAACAGCAGGAGATATATATAGTAAAGTGCTCCACAGCGCCGCCCAGCTCCCATCAACTAATCACTGACTGAGCAGGGATCAGCTGACCGCCCTGATCAGCTGATCTTCCTCCTATTGCTATAAAGAGCTTGTCTTGCAGCGCGCGCAGCTCTCCATCTGTGTGCACTACTAGGTCCAGACAGCCCAGACACATGTTGCTGCGGGGAAACCGCCGCACTGGATGCGGAATCCGCCGCCTTACCGTCAGAACATGCAGTGGCCCCCACGCCATTCCTCCCATGTGCACCATCAGTTCCAGACAACCCAGCCGCATGCTGACGCGGACAAACCACCGCATCAGACGCGGAATCAGCCGCCTTACTGTCAGAACATGCGGCGGCTTTTCCGCTATTCATCACAATGAATTAGTTAAAAACAAACTGACAAGAATATTCAGAAATCAACAACACATTCCGTAATTGCTTTGTCAGGACCCTGTGATATAGGATTCAGGTACACACTGTATGCAAATGCGGCCGACTAGCTAACACTTCCAAAGAGTGACCTAACCACACACACTGACTCTTTATAAGTAGATTTTGCATACAATGTGAGACCTGAATATATACCAGCAATCCTCTGCGAGATAGGTAACAAGGCACAGATAGTATATGAGTAGAACTGGTAATAATCACCTGAATCTTAGTGGCAAAAGCAGCAATACAGAAGATAGCAGGAGATGTTGATAACACGGAAGTCCAGAAACAATTGCTTATTGGTATGCAGGTTCCAGGACTAGGAGAATAGACCAGGAGGTTGTTAATCCTATAATGATGTGCTTATGGGTATGCAGATTCCAGGGCAGGATGAGATAAAGTCCAGAACACAGGAGTACTATATAAATGTCACAGTACAGAAGGGCTAGGCAGAAATCAAGGTAAGGCAATCCAATGGTCAGGGCAGGCAGCAAACAGACAGAGTCCAGTAAAAAGCAATAGATCGGTTCAGGCAGCAAACAGGCAGAATCCAATAACAGGCAATTGGTCAGGGCAGGCAGCAAACAGGCAAAGTCCAGTAACAAGCAGTAAGTCATAGTCCAGAAAAGCAATCCACAAGTTTTCAAAGAGCCCCCAGCAGTAAGAAGAAGCTAACACAGGCAAAGTCAAAGTGCACTCAGTAACCTTAAATATATCAAGCAACCAATCAGTGGCCGGCCACATGCACACAACAGCCAATCACACGCAGGCATTAGTCTAGTTTAAATATCAGCTGAGAGAGAGATCAGCTGACACTGGTGGCAATACATGTCAACTGGTAACCAGTACTAACCAGCAAAACATCCTGACAGTGTGTCAGCTATAGCACAGTTGCAAGAGCACTGCCTCTGATGTGAAAAGACAGGGTTCAATCCCAGGCAGGGTCAGAATCCACATATTATTATTTATTATATAAACCCCTGCCTAATAGTCAGCTGACTCTACCTCTGTCTCCGCCTCTGACCATACTGCAACCGAGAGGAGCGATCCCTTACATACTTCTATTTATCAACAGAAGTATAATGGCGTGTATTCACTAAGTACCAATACATCTTTTGTGTGCTGACACTGTATGCAGGGTTTACTGGGCATTAAGCAAAGTATATAATGCAAATTAGCTTAACTCCAGAGGTGTAGCCAGGTGGGGGCAAGGGTGGGCAGGCATATGTCCCAGGGCGCAGCAATGGGGGAGTGCTCAGCAGCCGCCACTGGTTTTCTACTATTCCCTTTCATCCCTGTTTCTATAGGTTTCTATAGGTGGGGGGGGCACATTGGTGTGCAGGCAGGGAGAGTACATGCAAAGTGTGCAGTTGGAGCTGTTACATTGACGTAATAAGGGGCACTGTCACCACCATACAGGACTTCTATAAACAGGAGGGACATGGGGCACGTGGATCGGAGAGGTGAGTTAATGTAACGTCTTCAGCTGCGCACTCTGCATTCGCATCCCCCCACCACTATCTGGGTACAGTGTGGCTCTCTGGCTGCCTAACAGGGGAGGAAGGTATCTCTCTGGCTACCTTAATGGGCACGCTCTAGTGCCCTCAATGAGTGTGGGGGTGCTCTCTGGCTAACTACAGGGTGGGCTTCCAGTCTACCTACAGGGTGGGCTCCCCGGCTATCTACATGGTGGGCTTTATGACCACACCTACATTCTGATACATGACCATGCCCATTCTCATCGGTGGGGGGCACAAAAACTGACTTTGTCCCTGGGAGCTCAAAACCTTAGCTACATCTCTGCTTAATTCGCGGTACATACACAGAAGAACACACGTTGCTTGCATAAAGAGCATTATTCAAAGAGCATAAGGCACATTGTACTCTGCATAATGCCCAGTAAACCTTGCAGGTGCTGTCTGCATACACAAGAGGTACTGATATTTAATGCATCTAAATCAAGTGGTAAGTGTAAGTCAACTGTTCCGCTCAGCTCATCACATTTATACCACTTAGTTGACGCAGTGACATGTTAGTTTAAAACAAAGCATTTGTAATTGCTGGAGTTGCTGTGTTTATTATGTATGCATATGAAAACAGACTAAACCTTTGCAATTCTGTCTGCCAAAACCCTTGCTAAGCATACAACTGACCAGGAGAGTACTGACATTTTAACAGCACAAATGAGATTATACTCAAGGATAGCATTTATTGTAAATTTAAAGTGAGCAGTAAACATCCACACAAAATTTAGCATATTTACTTATGTACTTAAAGATGCTTTGCAAGTGCTTCATTGCAAACAATCCAGCAAAATGATGTATTAGCTGTAAACTGGCAAGTTAAACGTTAACAGCCATTTTCTATTGATATTGTTTAGTACCCAGTTATCAGAACAGCTGATATTGATGTTGATATTGATTGATGATATTACTATATTCATCTTCAGCTTTTGTTTGCTACTGATGTCTCTGGGACATGATAGCTAGAGATGGTTGGAAATGCCCATTCCAATGCCAATTTCCGATTTCTGTTTTTCCGATTTCCAATTTTTCATATTTCGGATTTTCTGTCTTTCTGATTTCTGTTTTTCCGATTTCCGATTTTCCAATTTCTGAGGAGCATTTTATTTGTCATTGTTTACATAGGAGAATGCAAAAATTACACCCCAAAAATTTGAGTCTTGTGATTGGTCTAAAATTACTGCGGTAATCCGATTTTTGCAGTCTCTGAGGTCCTGCTTCCGAGTTCTGTGATTGGGCTAAAATTACTGAGTTGTGGTGATTTGGATTTCATGGAATTATGATTTCCGTTTTCTAATTACCAAATAACGATCGGAAATGCCTATTTTTGATCAGAAATGCGGAAATCTTAATTCCGCGAAATCCAAATGAGCATCCCTACTGATAGCAGACTTTCCAGCATAGCAGGGTGGGAGATCAGATCGCTGCAAACCCCTTTCCACTATCAAAAAGGAACTTTACCGTGTATAAATTAATGATTAAAATTGCTTATTTTACAATATTCATTACAATATTTTGTCAATGCTGCCCATCGTAAAGTATTTCCTATACCTGATTTATATTCTTAACTAGCGGAATACCTGGCATTGCCGGGGAATGCATTTGGCTGATGATGGCTCCACCTACTTTTTATAACCTTGACACAGTCACTAAATGACAAAATTCATGAGGTTTGGGGTCCTTGGCATCAATATTTTAAAGTTTCCCATTGAAATTAAACAAATGTGATTGGCTGTTTGTGGCTCCACCCTTTTTCTGAATTTTAACCGCAGTGACACAATGACCAACGACTGGACCAGGTTTGAGGCCTCTGCCATTAACAGTGTAAGAATGTCAGCAATTTAAATATTCCTCTTGAGAATTTATAGGTGAATTTTGATTGGCTGTTGCAGGCTTTACCCACTTCGATGAATATTGATCCTAGTCACTCAGCGACCAACTGTGCAAAGTTTGAGAACCCTGCCATTAACTCTGTAAGAATGGCTGTGGTTTACATTTTCCCAGTGAAAAATATTTTTTGGCTCTGCCCTCTTTTTGTGACCTTGACACACACCCACTCAATTACCAAGTTGTAAGCCTTGGGGTTCCTGATATAAACTATGTGAGAATGGAAGCAGTTTTTCAAGCAAAGACATGGGATTTGTTGTTTATAGCTCTGCCCCTTTTAGTGAAATTGACCGCCAGTCACACAATAATCAATTGTACCAGATTTGGGGCCTCTGCCATTAACAGTGTAAGAATTGTAGCAATCTAAATGATTCCCTTGAAAATTAATAGGTGAATTTTGATTGGCTGCTGTAGGCTCCACCCACTTTCCTTAAAAATAAACCCAGTGACCAAGTGTTCCGAGTTTGAAAACCCTACGATGAACAATCTAAGAATGGCTGCAGTTTACATTTTCCCATTTAAAATGAACAGCTAAAATTTGATTGGCTGTTTTATGCTCCACCCCCTCTCCCTAAATGTGTAACCTCGGTCACCAGGTGACCAACTGTGCCATGTTTGGGGACTCTGGCTTTATTACAATGATAACAACAGCCTTTTGCATTATACCCATTGACTTGAATGGGTGAAATCTAATTGACTGTTTGTGATTCTACCCAGGTGTACTGGGGGGGATGCAAAACTCCCAGAACATATCATCCAATGTAGTAAGGGATCTGTATTCCAAGTTTCATTAAACTCGGGCAAGGCGTTTTCAAGTGATCGCGGCACATAAACACACACATACAAATATATATATATATATATATATATATATATATATATATATATATACACTCACCTAAAGGATTATTAGGAACACCATACTAAAACGGTGCTTGACCCCCTTTCGCCTGCCTTAATGCTACGTG
This sequence comes from Hyperolius riggenbachi, assembly GCF_040937935.1. NCBI lineage: Eukaryota > Metazoa > Chordata > Amphibia > Anura > Hyperoliidae > Hyperolius > Hyperolius riggenbachi. The sequence goes on from NC_090650.1 coordinate 122,940,590, forward strand.
GCATTGATTCAACAAGGTGCTGAAAGCATTCTTTAGAAATGTTGGCCCATATTGATAGGATAGCATCTTGCAGTTGATGGAGATTTGTGGGATGCACATCCAGGGCACGAAGTTCCCGTTTCATCACATCCCAAAGATGCTATATTGGGTTGAGGTCTGGTGACTGTGGTGGCCATTTTAGTACAGTGAATTCATTGTCATGTTCAAGAAACCAATTTGAAATGATTCGAGCTTTGTGACATGGTGCATTATCCTGCTGGAAGTAGCCATCAGAAAATGGGTACATGGTGGTCATGAAGGGATGGACATGGTCAGAAACAATGCTCAGGTAGCCCGTGGCATTTAAACAATGCCCAATTGGCACTAAGGGGCCTAAAGTGTGCCAAGAAAACATCCCCCACATCATTACACCACCAGCAGCCTGCACAGTGGTAATAAGGCATGATGGATCCATGTTCTCATTCTATTTATGCCAAATTCTGACTCTATCGAGACTCATCAGACCAGTCTTCAACGGTCCAATTTTGGTGAGCTTGTGCAAATTGTAGCCTCTTTTTCCTATTTGTAGTGGAGATGAGTGGTACCCGGTGGGGTCTTCTGCTGTTGTAGCCCATCCTCCTCAAGGTTGTATCAAGGTAGATGGGAGAGCTGGCAGGCACTCGGGTTACGCTGAATGGAGCAGGTAAAGTTGATGCACACCCAGGATGACTATGTGCTCAAGACTTAGAAGCAAAAGTGATGCAAAACATATGGAGAAGACAAAAGAAGTCTGGCACTATAGTTTTAATGTCAGCGGGTAATTAGCAGTGCAACGACATGGTGCATAAGTGAATCACATGGCATTTAAATATATATTCGTGCAAAAATTGAATGATGCAAATGCTGAAGTGCTGTACCTGGGTGTGGGAGGTTGCAGGTGTGGGCGCCAAGTGGTGCACGGCCTCACGACCGTTTCGCAGGGCAAACGCCTGGCTTCTTCTGAGGTGTGTGCACAAACCTCAGAAGAAGCCAGGCGTTTGCCCTGCGAAACGGTCGTGAGGCCGTGCACCACTTGGCGCCCACGCCTGCAACCTCCCACACCCAGGTACAGCGCTTCAGCATTTGCATCATTCAATTTTTGCACGAATATATATTTGAATGCCATGTGATTCACTTATGCACCATGTCGTTGCACTGCTAATTACCCGCTGACATTAAAACTATAGTGCCAGACTTCTTTTGTCTTCTCCATATGTTCTCCTCAAGGTTGTGCATGCTGTGGCTTCACAAATGCTTTGCTGCATACCTCCATTGTAACGAGTGGTTATTTCAGTCAACGTTGCTCTTCTATCAGCTTGAATCAGTCGGTCAATTCTCCTCTGACCTCTAGCATCAACAAGGCATTATCACTCATAGGGTTGCCGCATACTGGATGTTTTTCCCTTTTCACACCATTCTTTGTAAACCCTAGAAATGGTTTTGCATATAAATCCCAGTAACTGAGCAGATTGTGAAACACTCAGACCGGCCCGTCTTGCACTTACAACCATGCCAAGCTCAAAATTGCTAAAAATCACCTTTCTTTCCCAGTCTGACATTCAGTTTGTAGTTCAGGAGATTGTCTTGACCAGGACCACACCCCTAAATGCATTGAAGCAACTGCCATGTGATTGGTTGATTAGATAATTGCATTAATGAGAAATTAAAAAGGTGTTCCTAATAATCATTTAGGTGAGTGTAGAATTATCACAGGTAGCAGCATCTTTACTGCTGGCAAGAAGCATCACTGCAAAATGTTTGTTAATTGTGTGTTCTGAAGTGAGCAGAATCAACACTTGGGCCCATATGCAATTACCTTTTTTAGCCTGAGTTATCTCCTAGGAAATAATTTGCATCTTCTTTTTAAACTTACTTTTCAGCATTTTACAATTGAAAAAGTACCTAAAAGTCGATGAAAAAGTACTATCAAATGTATTCTGAGTATTGTCTTGCTTGCTGGTGGCTTAAAAAGCATTTCATGACAAGTTGTGAAAATATCACCTAGGAGAAAACTCAGGTAAAAAAAGTTAATTGCATATGGGCACTGGTCTCCCAGAATGCCCTGGGGCAGAAAGCTGCATATCTAAATAACCTAGGCTAAACATCACTGGGATGGCTGGGTGACATACCAATAAACAGCAATATATACATACTAGTAGACCTAAGCCCGTTAATACAACGGGCTCTAGGTCTGTCTCACAAACCCTCTCCCCTCCCGCCCCTGTGACTGCCGCCATTGCCGCATGTCAGTGCGCATGCGCGCACATGTCCACCCAGCCACCTGGCCCCATCCTCCTCCTGTCCCAATGGCTGTCCGTGCTCCACATGCGCAATAGCGCAAACAGAATACCACAGGGACAGAGGATGCAGTAACACTTGAGGATTATTATATAGGATTGGAAGTGTTTCTGATGCTGAAACCAGAATAATTAACATAAATTGGGTATCCTGGATAAAAAATTACATTGTACTGCATGTAGTTGTGATGCTTCTTTAAGTTGTGAGTGGGAAATCCCTGGGACTATATTCTTGGGCCATTGGTTACTTTGCATCATATGATATGTAGAACCAGAAATAGGCAACATGGTGAGACTGTTACATCGCTTCTCATTGTAATATTTAGTGGGACCATAAGGTCTTCTCAAATTATCCAAGTATTTTCCAGACAAGAGCTGCAGAGGGCAGCAAGGAAATCACATATAGTTTTAATAGCAAGGCACACTATTGTCTCTCCAGAAGCCATCATGGTGACTGCTAGGAAAGTACAAAGGAAAATAACACTTGCATCTACATTCTGCCAACTTAGCCTTCCATTTTTGTGGTAATTTCCTTTTTTGAAAAATAAACCTGACAATACCATTGATCCCTACTGACAAGCAGGCTAATGCAGGAACTTCTATGGAAAGACCTTTTTAGTGCCTGTTTTCGCCATTGCTATTTGCTAACGCTCATGAACAGTATTATAAGAATAGCAGCCAGCAATCTCCTATCTAGATAACAAAGGAAGAGAAGTCAAGGAACATACAAACCTAGAATAAAAGAAGACAGAATAGAAACACCTGAAGGACAGAAGAAGAAAAAAGTGTACAGATGAAAATCCAAGAAGCAAACAGAAGTATTCCTCCATTTTTACATTTAACCCTTTGTTATAATTAGGTAGGAGCTTAAATATAGCCACTTCCCATAGTTACAATACAGGAAAATCTGTGAGTCCCCTTTTTTATGAAGAGGGCTTACAGATTCCACCAAAAGTTGTCCCCAAGGACTACGTTAGGGAAATAGTTATTCTTATCTCTCAGAACAATATGTGGGAATTAGCACCTTGTCTGGTTAGAAATTATATTCCGGAAAGGGTGAACCCTTTGTAACCCCTATTTGTGGGGTGCTGCCCAGTGTTATGGACCATTGGGGTTAGGGCTCTTTCACATTAGATAACACATGCACAAACCCAATTTCGTGCACGTGTTATGACCTACGGTGTGACGTCGGGAAGTTGCGGTTTGACCCCTATCAGCAGCACTACATCTAATTCACCCAACCGGAAAATGCTGGCACTGGAGGATTAAAAGCTCCTAGATGCATTACAACTTAACGCTCTGGAACGCTTTGGCCCAAATGCAATTCACTTTTTTCTAAGTTTTCTCCTAGGAGATACATTTTCATCTTCTTTTTAAAATAACTTTTTAGCACTTTGCAAATGAATAGTACCAAAAAGTAGGTGAATAAGTACTATAAAAATTATTTTGAGCATTTACTAGTTTGTAACTGATTTAAAGGGCGTTTTATTGACAACTAAGTATGAAAATATTACCTAGGTAAAAACTCAGGAGAAAATGTTAAAAGCATATGGCCCTTTGTCTAATGTGAAAGGTAACAAGAAAGTCAATAGACTTTCATGTTACCTTTCTACCCAGATCCTAGGTGCATTCCATCAAAACGCACGGATCAGCTCCTAGTATGAAAGAGCCATTAGCCATTAGTGAGCTTTGAAATCCCTGGGGAATACCAGCCTGCATGAGGGAAATGGGTTACGAGGAGCACACTCATTTTTAAAAAATGTATCAATTTCAATTATTAAAAGCAATAGTTTTTGTGCCACTAACCTCAGATGGCTGCAGCACATAAGTGGTGATGCTTTATGACACACTGTTGCAAATATGAGAGAAGTCTCACAGTCTGTGTTAATGCAGTCTTTTTTAATCCAGCTCTATGAGCCATAGGGAGATGTGACATTTCATTACTATTAGCAATAAAACCCATAGGTCATGTTTAGATATTGTCAGTCATGAAAATGAGCCAATGTATTACTAATCAACATGGGCTACCAACACATTTCCATATTACAGACAAATGCTAAAAGATTTATGGGTATATGGCCAACACATTGCTACAATGTAAAGTAGTCACACTATGCAGCATATATAACAGTGTACATTTGCTGTCCCATTAAATAACTCAAGGCACAGGCATTAATGGGCTTGATTCACTATGCGGTGCTAACCTACTTAGCACGTCTAAAGTCTTTAGGCGCGCTAACCAGGGTGCTAAGTAGGTTTGCACCGGTTTTCTCAATCAGATCGCGCGGTAAGTACCGCGCGTAAGGTTTTGTGCGCACAAAGTCCTATGTGCGCGCTAAGTCCCATAGGCTTTAATGGGCACTTCGCACGGAGCGGCCTGCGCTCTGTGCAGTGCACACGTAAAGTTTTGCGCGCAAAAATTAGCACGCAAAAAGCTCGTTTAGACGTGCTAAGGGGGTTTTCACAGGCGTGCTAACAGTTAGCACTGCTTTGTGAATCAAGCCCAATGTCTAAATCGCTGCCAACAAAAGTGAGGACACCCCTAAGGGAAGAATGTCAAAATTCTGGCTTCAATGTAAAAATGTTGTGTGCCCACCATTATTTTCCACTTCTGCCTTAAAGTGAACCCAAAGTCTTGTACAGCACACAATGAAAAGTCTTTGTTCCACATACCGTTGCTGAAGAAATTCACTCCTCTGTGTTCTATATTTCAATGCAACTTTCCAAACTGTGTTGGCACAGTTGGAGGTAATTCCAGAGGCATTCTTGCTCCTCCCTAATTTTCAAACTCCTAGCTTTGTAAGCCTCAGTACCTAAGGAGGAGTAATACCCCCTCCCAATCTCCCCCCTCTCCCCCCCCCCCCAAAAAAAAAAGTGGCAGTGAGTGAAGAATGTTTACTTTACTCTATACCACCCTGTTAAAGTGGTCTGAAATCCAGCATTTCTACTTTGCACTAAAAGATTCCTCACAGCTTGAAAGCTACTATCCCAGAAAAAAATTCTAGCAGAACATCATTGAAATGAATAAACAAAGCACTTTCTCCTGCTATTCAGCTTCAAATCTGCATCCAAAGTGGAGATAACAGTATCCTTTTTACTTGTTGAACAAAAATGTATCAACACTGGAGTGTAAGCAAACACTCTCTGAGAAACTGTCTCTGCTTCAGGCACACACAGTGTTCAGAATAGCTCATTAGAAGATGTTAACATATAATAAAATAAGTTATAACATAAAAAGAATAAAATGCAATGCCAGCTTTCAGGGTAAGAAAAACTACACTTTGGTAACTTTCAATTTGTATAAAAAGAGAATATTACGTGCGCAAAAAAGCACATATGATAACTGTATGAGTAATACAAAGTAGGGAAACACATTTTTATTGACTATTATGTCAGAGTTTCAGACCACTTTAACATGCTTCAAAAAGAATCCTTTCAGAGTCTATGACTGCAAGCCCTGTGGTGGGGGCCAGGAATTCAGCATGTTGAGGCTAGTGAACAAAAATGCAGTGCATGGGATGATAAGGGTTGTATTTTATGATCACATGTAGTGAGGCCAGAGTGATAGCACCAACCTGCTTCAAGTGTTATGACAAAGCATAGTCGCATACGCGAAACAGCTGTTCAGTACCACCCCACAGTTCAATGTATACAAATAAACAGGGTTTTTTCATGAATATTATCCTTCAGAAAGCAGGTGATAAGCGTAACTATAACATCAGACCTTAATTTCACATAAAAATGCCTGACACGTGTTTCACGGCCATAAGCCGCTTCCTCAGAGGCACACCACACACAAACATCCAAAGTCTAGGACATAAAAGCACCAACGCGATCTGAAGTATGTGAAGAGAAATACCCTCAGCGTTGTTCCCAGTATAAATGTGCTTGCTGTAAACAGCACTGATCAGGTGTCTTAACATGTTTTCTGTGCTTATGCAATAATATCAAGTACACCAACCAAATAGTACAGCTGATGTTGTTGTTATCACTCCATTTTTAGTTTATATTATATTTATGTTATATTATTATATTATAGACAACAACCAGATTGTATGCACATTGCAATTTTTTTTAAGTTACACGCTTGTGTGTGTTCACTCATTCTTATATCGTACACACACACACACACACACACACACACACACACACACACACACACACATATATATATATATATATATATATATATATATATATATATTGTTTATACAATGATCATACAGCTCTGGAAAAATTCCTCTACAGTCCAATTCATGTGGTCTTTAGCAAACCTCAGCCTCTGTCTTTGCATGACTTTAGCCCTGCCTGTAGGAGACTGTTTCAAGCTGTTTTTGCCATGCGCTTTGCCCCAGTCTTAGTTTCCCACTGTGTGAAGGACTATTGATGTTTATCTATGGTCCTTGAGTGACAATTAAATGAATTTGCGGTCTTCCCTTTTCCCTCTTAGTAGTGATTTGTTTTTGCCCCCTGCCAGGTTGTAGCTTTGTTGTCCCCAGTGCCTCTTGCTTTACTTTGTTCTTGTGTACTGCCATCTTTTTAAGGATAGAAGCAACCTGATGCTCACTTTATCCTTCTGACAGTAAAGACAGTATTTCTTTTCCTCATTCAACCTTTCTTTTCACCTTACTTGGAATGGTCAATACTGTAGTTATTTTTAAATTCCCAATTACAGAAACTTAGATGTTCTTCTAGCAGTGTTTTGCTGTCCAAATTGTCACAATGCTAAAAGACTTCAAGACAGTGATGATTATAGGAATGCTGTTTTTTTTTTTCATTTTACTTTTTCTCATTTAAGTGAACCAAGCACCATTTTTAGCACCCAGGGAATCTCTAAAGGACATTAAAAATGCATACTATCAATGTGGCTCATTACTGAAAAAAGCATTTCTTTAACTTCATCTTTTTACATTTACCGTAATAGTTAATTATGGGCAGTATTCTTTTACTACCTCGACTTCCTCTATCCACAAGCCCTCTGCAAGCCACAGAAAATGGAAAGCAGATAGGGACTTTGCTAATTAAATTAAATTTCCCAGAAGCTAAGATCAAACAAGCCCATTCAGCATTAGGGAAGGGGGAGGAGGGGGATACTGTGCTTCAAACAGATAAGAAAAATTACACCTGACGATCTTCACACTAACTCTAGATAATGGTAGTGAAAAGGGAGCAGGGGGTGTTAACTTCTAAAACATGGCAGTCCTTTTAGCTATATGAAACCAGGAGCTGCTAATATCCCTTTAAATAAGATTTTATTCAAGGGTTAACCTAACCAGTACCCCGTAATGCAGAATGAAGTGTGCTTGTGTAGGAATTTAACCTCCTTAGCGGTAACCCCGTGTGTGACACGGGGTAAGCTGCCGGAGGGTGCCGCTCAGGCCCTGTTGGGCCGATTTAAATAATTTTTTTTTTTGCTGAACGCAGCTAGCACTTTGCTAGCTGCGCCAGCACCCCGATCGCTGCCGCCGCGCGCCCGATCACCGCTATTCGTTGCGGCGCGCGCCCCCCCCCCCCCCCCAGACCCCGTGCGCTGCCTGGCCAATTAGTGCCAGGCAGCGCCGAGGGGTGGATCTGGAGTCCCAATGACGTCCCGATGTCGCTGACGTCGGTGATGTCATCCCGCCCTGTCGCCATGGCGACGGGGGAAGCCCTCCAGGAAATCCCGTTCTTTGAACGGGATTTCCTGATCGGAGATCGCCGAAGGCGATCGAAGCGGGCGGGGGGATGCCCCTGAGCAGCGGCTATCATGTAGCGAGCCCTGGGCTCGCTACATGATTTGAAAAAAAAAAAAAATTAAAAAAAACTGCTGCGCTGCCCCCTGGCGGAATGTTTCATACCGCCAGGGGGGTTAACAAGCACTGGCATGGAATAATTGTCATTAGGGATTGTCAGTGAGATGCAAACAGTTCATGCAGGCTTATGCAAATTTTGTATGCAAATATATGCAACTTAAAAATGGACCAATTAGATTCCACCTGGGGGGGGGGGGGGGATTACACTGGTCTGTTTTCAAGCTGCATAAAGTGGCATACAGTATCTGGATAACCCTGCATCAGCCTGAAAATCATTTGCATCACATTGACCATTCAGATTCATTTGCCACACTCAAAGAAGTGCTGAATATATATATATATATATATATATATATATATATATATATATATATATATATCCTTTTTTTTCCTTATTTAGCTTCATCCATTGCACTTGATAATTTGATACTGCACAGGGATGCTCAGATAGACCCCGAATGCGAATTTTACCCGAAAATTCGGGCGTCTTTTAAGGTTTCCCGAATGCGAACCCAAACTCGAAGATTTCAAAACGATCCGAATCCGAATGCGAATTTTCCCGAATGTGCGCACTCCAATTCGGCCGGACGGCCGAATGGGTTAAAATTCGAATTCGGAATTCGGGGATGACGTCATTAGGCCAATAAAAGGTCCTCCAGCCTAGGACCTGGCAACCAATCAGAGGAGGGGAACCTGGCCCTCCCCTCCTCTATATAAGGCGACGGCCATCTTGCAGAGCCACGCACTTGTGTGACTGTGCCACATGTCGCTCCTGCTGTATTTATACCCCCTCACCCCCTCCTCCTGGAGGGAGGAGTGCCTCATCTGTCAGGGACTTGTAGAATTTCAAAAGCCAGCTTATATACCTTGGCCAGGAATTGAACCCAGGTCTGAGTGCGTGGTAGATAGCTCTCTTAACCGCTATACCACCACCAACACTACATTCTGAAACCAGCCTAGCATGTACCATTATGATATATCCTAGAGAAAAATTAGCTTGCTTAAGGATGTGTAGTATGTCAAAAGCCAACTCACATTGGCCAGGAATAGAACACAGTCTCTGTGGCACAATTGGTTAGTGTGTTTGGCTGTTAACTAAAAGGTTGGTGGTTCAACCCCACCCAGGCATGGCCTTGCCTTTTGTGTTCAACAGTTGTCTGAATAGAACCCCAGATAGCCATGTAGATTCATCTCTCTCTCTCTCTCTCTCTAGTAGGGATGGTCACCGCTTTCCGTGGAATTGTATTTTCCATAATTTTGGGTGGAAATTGGTCATTCCATTCTGTTTGGTCGGAACGGAATTGCTTTTTCAATCCGGCAGACTTCTGAAATTGCCTGTGAAATTCTGCTGGTATCCATTGATGCCATTGAAGTGAATTTTCAGCTTAAAACCATCAAGTCTTAGAGAGAGAGAGAGAAAGAAAGCTCATTTTTCTCTTGGGTATATCACAATGGTACATGCTAGGCTGGCTTCAGCATGTAGTGTTGGTGGTGGTATAGCGGTTAAGAGAGCTATCTACCATGCACTCAGACCTGGGTTCAATTCCTGGCCAAGGTATGTGTAAGCTGGCTTTTCAAAGTCTACAAATCTTTAAGCAAGCTCATTTTTCTCTAGGATATATCATAATGGTACATGCTAGGATGGTTTCGGAATGTAGTGTTGGTGGTGGTATAGCGGTTAAGAGAGCTATCTACCATGCACTTAGACCTGGGTTCAATTCCCGGCCAAGGTATGTGTAAGCTGGCTTTTCAAGGCCTACAAATCTTTAAGCAAGCTCATTTTTCTCTAGGATATATCATAATGGCACATGCTAGGCTGCCTTCAGCATGTAGTGTTGGTGGTGGTATAGCGGTTAAGAGAGCTATCTACCAAGCACTCAGACCTGGGTTCAATTCCTGGTCAAGGTATATAAGCTGGATTTTGAAATTCTACACGTCCCTGGAAGATGAGACCCTCCTCCCGAAGGGAGGGGGGAGTGAGGGAGTTGAGGGATACACTGCCTGATGTTGTAAAGCAGTGTAGGCCTGACATTGAATGAGATGTGTGGGTCCACACAATACATTGCCTGCTGTCAATGCCATATGTCACTTTTTTGTTTTGTTTTTTAAATTACGCCTATTTCAATGTGATTTCCCTTTAAAAAAAACAAAAACGCATCCGAATTTCCGAACACAAATTTTTTACCGAATTTTGAAACCGACACCCGAACCGAATCCGAACCGAATTTCGCAGTCGAAGGCGAATTTGAATCTGAATGTCATGCGGACCCGAATTCGAATGTACCCGAACCGAATTTTGGTACATCTGAGCATGCCTGATACTGCACCATCATGCTCTATAGTAATGCAAATCTGGTAACATTATAACGGTATTTCCAAAGGAAAGTTAACACTAAAGGAAAAGTCCAGTGGAAACTGTTAAATTTTCCTGTGGGTAATAACACCATTTTGATCCCAGGGTAATGATGAGCAGCACAGACCTTCCATCATATTCAACATTTTGATCACAGACTAATTCAAGTAGCTTCAAATAGAAACGTTTGCAAAATTACTTCTTCAGACTTTTTAGGGGTAAGAGATTCCTAAGCATTTACCATGTATACATGCGTAAAGGCTCTCCTGCGCATACACTGCATCCCCACTTTTGTCCCAAAAAAAAATCCAAAAGCTATAAACTACAAATTGGCTGACTCCCCCCCCAATCAATGTATCAATGTAGCCCCATGGTGCAGAGCATGCATTGGAGTGTGCCAGTGATTATGAAGTGCACGTTGAAGCTTGCTTCAAGATGTATAGCTACCTTCCCTCACTCTGACCTGCATCCTCTAATTATCTGTTCAGCTTCTGAACTGGCCACTAGAGCTCCAGGCTTACTGTCATGTGACCACTGTGAGCCTGAAGATCTAGCGGCTAGTGTTGGGCGAACAGTGTTCGCCACTGTTCGGGTTCTGCAGAACATCACCCTGTTCGGGTGATGTTCGCGTTCGGCCGAACACCTGATGGTGTTCGGCTTTTTAAGTTCGGGTTCGCCCCGAACTTCTAATGGCCGCCGAACAGGGCCGAACAGGGCCCCTGTTCGGCCGAACAGGGCCCTGTTCGGCCGAATACTGCCCCCCTATGGGGTCGCAGGCATAAGGGGGGAGCATGCCCCGATCGCGGGGGGGGTCAGAAATTCCCCCCACCCCCTCCGCTAGCGCTCCCCCCTCTGCCCGCTTCCCCATACAAAAGTTTAAGCAAAGTACCTGTAGTGGATGGCCTGGCAGTGGGCGGCACTGTGGAGTGAGGAGGAGGAGTCCGGAGAGTGACGAGTTGAGGGAGGCCGGGCAGCGGGCGTGAGGTCAGAGAAAGGGCGGAAGTACCACAAGGGTACTTCCGCTGAACCGCCCGCTGCCCGGCCTCCCTCAACTCGTCACTCTCCGGACTCCTCCTCCTCACTCCACAGTGCCGCCCACTGCCAGGCCATCCACTACAGGTACTTTGCTTAAACTTTTGTATGGGGAAGCGGGCAGAGGGGGGAGCGCTAGCGGAGGGGGTGGGGGGAATTTCCGACCCCCCCCGCGATCGGGGCATGCTCCCCCCTTATGCCTGCGACCCCATATGGCCCCCAAAAGCTGGATGTTCGGAAAGTTCGGGGTTCGGCCCGAACATGCCGAACATCTCGGCCATGTTCGGCGAACTTTCCCGAACCCGAACATCCAGGTGTTCGCCCATCACTACTAGCGGCCAGTCCAAACATTCCATGGGACATTAGAGCATGCAAGCCGGAGAAAGGACAGGTAGCTATATCAACTGCTATCTAAGCCTATCATTAACCTACTCCTACTTACTCCTAACACTAATCTCCGGCACCTACACACTTACCCTGTAACTTACCGTGCTGCCACTATCTCCTCTTTTGCAACTTTTGGATGCTCTGTCACCTCCGCACAACTAAACTTGCTGTTTCCCACGCTCAAATTGTCCACAGGGGTCTTCCTCGTGGCGCAATTAGTATTGTTAATTAGGAGGAGTCCAAGTTTCTTAGTTGCCGCAAGAGCCTAAATTTCCTAAATTGCAGCTAGTCCACTTACTTCACCCAGCAGTCTAGCTGATACTATTATTACTATTATGTTGATGACAAATGGTGACAAATGGCCCTTTCACATCGTTAGGGATGGATATATCATATTTCCATAGGTGACCTATTTTCCTTCTATTGTGAACTAGTTTGATTATCTATCCAAAATGTACCCTTCTCAAAAAAAGTGTTTTTGTGTTTGAGATATGGCTAGATGTTCAGATGGTCCTTTACTAACAACCCTACATCTGAGGAAGCAAACACTGGTGTGCAAAACATGATACCAGGTACTATGTGACTGTGGCTAATTGTAGAGCTTATCTTTGAAAATTGTTAAAAATTTTGTTTTTTTATGCCAGAATATATTATAATAATTTAATCCTTTGAGCATTGTATGCAACTAATTATATTTTTGAACCTGAATCTGTTCAATGTATACATTTTTAAATCCCAGTTTGTTGGCACTTGCCATTAAAGGGCCACTTTAAAACATATAAAACACGTACATTTGCCCTAAAGTGAAATACACTATAAAATACATTTTTCTTTGCTACTCTTACTTACATTAGGTAGTAAAAATGTCTTTTATTTCAAAAGTACTTACCAAATGGCATTTGCTCCAACTGACAAAATAGTGTGCATATGAGTAAGAAGGCTGGCCAGCAATTTTGCATAGATCCTTTCCAGGGAGTGATTTTATAAATAATAAAAGAAATTAGAATGGACTAATTCAAACAGGTCAGATGTCCTAGTACCTACTGTAAGTGACAGCAACATAGAAAACAGGTAAGTGCTGTACGAATGACATCCAGACTGCCTTTACAAAGTTTATTATTATGCACTTACCATAATACATGTTTAAATACACATATAAAAAGACAAATGGGGTGTATTCAGTAACCTTCATTTAAGTCACCATACACAGGGAGCACATAGTAAACAGTAAGGTAGCACATGTTGGGTAATTAGCACAACCCACATTACCTTGTTAACATGTACGTAACCAGGGTACTGTACACTACACCACATTCTGACTGTTTCATAATGTAGCAAATGTACTTCTGTGAATCATACTTTTTTTTAATACCCGCAAATAAGGAGTTATGGATGCTTCCATCCCTGGTAACAATATACATATAATTACATTAAGCTATTTGTATATGCCTAATAACTGCTTTCTGAACATCTGTAACACAAAAATAAAAATTAGCATTATTACAAGAAAAATGCACAATCTGAAAGGAATAAAGGTGACAAGCATTGCAAACTGACCTGACATTTAAATGAAAGAGAATTTCTGAAAGCCTAAAGTGAATAAATCTCTAGTCTCAATACATCTTAAGAAAGTCTTTGCAGGACACATTTGTAAGGTTCAATTGTATTGATTCTTGGCTGATGCCTCAGCTGTTCAAATATTCATCAATGTAATTCTGAAAACAGGCCCAGGAAATGTTATGCACACAACTGATCTTAGTTCTGGAGCAACAGGGAGGAACAACTGTTAGCTGCTCATAATGCCAGATTAACTGGGCAAAATCAATGTGTGCCAAAAGTAACTAATAACATGGCTATTTTTAAAGATAAAGTAGGTGAAAACATGAAATAAGTGTATGTGATGGAATTAAGCTTAAGTCCTTCATGAAAAAAGTCCTTCATAAAAATTGTGTTCTGAAGTCCACACAGAAATTTAGGCCAGAATTAATCTTAAAATACTGGTAAACACAAGAAAGGTTTGGATCAGCACCCATCAAAAATAGAGAGAAACGTGTGCCCAAGCTTATAGCATTCCACACCACTGGAGCCGTTGATTCAGTAAATCCACATGGAGCAGGCACCAGCGATGAAAGTAATCATCTCTTTATTGATCACATCAGTTTTAAAAGCAGCAGTATAACAACGACAGACCGCTGTTTCGAGCCACCATGCTCTTTATCAAGTTGCTCAGACTGCAATACAAACAATCACCTTCCACCACTCCTTAAATACCATATCAGCACCAATCAGTGGTAACCGTTTTAATCATCCAATCACAGTGTAAAAACAGCATGGAGGACCTGATGGGGAACTGTGTGATACACAAAAATTCACACCCACTAGGCCAAACCACTCCCACTGCCTGTAAATGTAAAAGATTAAGCATACTAAAAGGCCTCACCTATTAGAGATAAACAATTGTCCTATCTCCCTAACGTTCCTGCTGTACATAGAGAGAACCTCCACATCGCCGCGTAGCCCAAAACCTTGAAACGCCGCTCTCGCCGTCGCCAGCCAATCAGCTGTTCCAAAAGCCAGCCAATGAAAGACCTCCGTCTAACAAAGCGGCAGCCAATCCGCATCCACATGCGTCTTGACCAATGAGCAATGCGTACGTCACGGCGCATCTAAACGGCAACCAATCCGCATCAGTATGCGTCCTGGCCAGTAAACGATGCGTACGTCATGGCACATCCAGGCGGAGGCCAATCCGCGATCACATGCGGTTCAACAAGTAAATAATGCGTATATTATGACGCATCAGGACGCAACTGACCAATCACGCTTACTTAATCCCCGCATGATAGGTATACTATCAGACCAAAGGTCCCGCCTCTTCAAGCAGAAAAAACAAATGGGCATCACACTGGCTGTCTAAGCAACCATAAACAGCAACAACAGGCTCTCCCCATGTCAGCAGTGAGGGCAAGAAAAAACATTCAATACTGTACATTAGCTATATCTTACACTGTAATATCAAAATTGATTCAAACGCCTCACACTAACCTTAATTAAAACATAAAGTATGTAATCAAAAAAAGAGACAAACATACCACTAGGACATAGACGATTTCAGATGCAAAACGACAAATCGTAATCTAAATTTAAACCTCCATTACCCAGGACACCCAACTTCTAAATCCAGAATGCTTCACGTCTGGATAATTCTTTATCACGATCCCGCCCCCCTCCCCACCCCATTGGAACCCCATCAATAATTTGGACTCTTAACTGAGAGACATTGTGGCCTGCCTCAGCAAAATGCCTAGCCACTACTTGTTTATTATCTCTGTTTCTAATAGCTGATTTATGTGACGAAAGTCTGACTTTTAGGGCTTTAGTGGTTTTACCCACATAGGCTTGTCCACAAGGGCACTTAAGTAAATAGACAACGTAAGTAGAATTACAATCATAATGTTCTCTAAGGGTAAATGGTGTACCCTTGGAGGGGTGTCTAAATACATCTCCCTTGATAATGGAATTACAAAGGTGGTAACTAAGGCAGGGGTATGTGGTTGGCCTAGGGGGTGTGAATTTTTGTGTATCACACAGTTCCCCATCAGGTCCTCCATGCTGTTTGTACACTGTAATTGGATGATTCAAATGCTGACCACTGATTGGTGCTGATATGGTATTTAAGGAGTGGTGGAAGGTGATTGTTTGTATTGCAGTCTTGGCAACTTGATAAAGAGCATGGTGGCTCGAAACAGCGGTCTGTCGTTGTTATACTGCTGCTTTTAAAACTGATGTGATCAATAAAGAGACGATTACTTTCATCGCTGGTGCCTGCTCCATGTGGATTTACTGAATCTTAAAATACTGAGAATATTTTTGTTGGTTTATTTGTTTCTCAAGTATGGTGTAATGATCCGCTCAGCTGGCTGCACAGGCAGCCAGCTGTTTGACCATTCCTTATGTCTGAGAGATGCAGGTCTCTGGAAAAGAGACCTGGCTTCATCTTGCAACTTTCAGAGTTGCTTTGCTGAGGAATTTGCATACATGCAAGTTGCTCAGCTGTCTCGTTGGAGGGCTGGCAGTATAAAAGCCTGCTGCTGACCAGAAGGCTTCGCTGGTCATAACGGTTTGTAAACACACTCCTGGAGTGTCAGCCTTCTCTGTTGGATTGTTAGCTAACTTAGAGTATTCTGGGGGCTGTATTAGACACCCCTCTAGTTCAGTCAGGTTGTATATTTGTATTGCCTGTTTTGTCTGTCTGTTGAGTGCTAACCAGAGCAGCGGTTGCTACTGGTAGCTCCTTCTGTTTCTATACTTGGATCACACTCGCTCTGGTGGAAAGAGCAGTGGATCTTGCTAAGCTCTGTTGCTTTACTTGGATCGCACTTGCTCTGGCAGAAAGAGCATTGGATCCTGCTAGCTCTGTTGCTTTACTTGGATCGCACTTGCTCTGGCGGAAAGAGCAGTGGATCCTGTTGCGAATGAGTGCGGTGTTCGCGTTTAGTTAGCGTTTGTTATTTTCCTTATCTTCTCATTGTATGATTTGCTGTGCCTTTGCTACTCTTGTGCCCTGTCTTGCTTTACCCTTGTGTCACCTCTGGCAATCGCTTCTCTCGCGATTGCGTTCCTACTTCGCATCTGCTGTTGTGTGTGCACCGTCGCGGGTTGGCGACTAGATTGGTGCACAACATACATTCTGTCCCTGTGTTCATTCTTATTTGCAATCGCTTCTCTTGCAATTGCGTTCTCACTTGGTTTCCTCTGTTTTGTGTCCACCGTCGAAGGTTGGCGACTAGATTGGTGCGCACACATACATTCCTCCTCTGTGCTTATTCTGTCTTGTGTCGCTGTTAGCAATCGCCATCTCTTGCGATTGCCTTCTCACCTGATCTTCATGGTTGTGTGTTCATCGTCTCTGGGTGGCGACTAGATTGGTGGACACACATACACTCTGTCGCTTTACTCTCTCTCTTTAGGGGCTATCTTGCCCTGCGGTCTTCCCTTCGTGCTATTCCTATCTGGCGTCTGTGGCAGGGCAGAGGATCTGTTCCTTTGCACTCCACAGCTCCATCTGCCGATAGGAATTTCCCTCTACAGCTGGGTTCTCTCAAATTATATGCTTGTGGAGGATTTCCGCAGTGTCAGCGCGCGTCCTGTGCGCTGACCACGGAGAGAATTCCACAATCGTTACATATGGCAGTTTTTATAGAAACAGAGTAAAGATGGATCGAGACTCAGGTATTTATATATCTTATGCCTTTTTTTTGAAAATATTTTAACCAAGATTTCTTTTTTTTTACTTTTACTTAATGGCCAACCCGGGGCGTAACTATATTCCCTGTGGTGGTGGTGGTGGTGGTGGCCAATGCAGAAAGAGCATCAAAAGCCTTATACATTAACTGTTCAGGCAATCACATCTCCTCCACTTCCTGGGACTGAAGCCGCATGGTGACTGGCTGTCTGGCTGCACGGCACTTGCTAACTAACTAGGGTGTGGAAGTGACGCGATCGCCGGAGCTTCTGCTGCATTTTCTGCATTTTTATGTTACAAGACAGCCCCCAGCACTACCCCTGGCCCCCTCAGCTGCTGCCCCATCCTATTAGTGTGCCACAGTGGGCAACCCAAGACTTATTTTTAGTTGTTTATAGATTAAGGAAGGGAAAGAGTCACAGTATGTGTTTTCTTTCTGTCTGTATTTTCAATAGCCTCTTACTGCCTGACATTCATGACAACTATTATATATTCACTGGACCACCTCGAGCGAGAATCTAATATGCGTACAGTAGCCCTTCTATGTTGCTTAAAGATGCAAAGTATGCAGGCTGGATCTATAGTGACACCCATCCACCTCCCAACTGCATTGCTCTCTCACTCACCATGCCAACTGGAAGCTACTCCGTCATGCCCCCCACATCCTCCCTCCTCCCCTAAATAGCAACAGATGCACCACTACCTTCAAGGCTACTGATGTGTCTGTACAGCAGCTAGCCTCAAACTAGTTACCAAGGCATTAAGTTCCAATCGTTATGGTCAACAGTCCACATATGTGTGTACAAAGCTTTACAGAAAGTGAATACATTCTTTTTAACAGACAGACACACACACACTTACTCATTTTTTAAAAGAGAACCCGAGCCAAAGCTCAGGTTCAGAAAGAGATACTTAGCTAAAGAGAGGGAAGCCTCAGGATTCTATGGAGGCTTACCTTGGTATCATCTGTTCTCACACTACCAAGCGCAGGCCCACTCCACATCAGGGCTACAATCCTCTTTTGTGACAATCGTGGCCCTGCTGTGGCCCTGTGTCACACATGCACGGGAGCAGTAGCAGCTCCAGCTTACTGTGCATGCGCAGCTACTGCATGACCGCTCTGATGCCAGTCTTGCCAGAAGAGGAGCCCAGCCCTGATAAGGTCGGCGACTATCTATTGTTGACAATCTTCTGGAGAGCCCAGATCAGCAAGGGGGATCAAAGGTTGCTGTAGGAAATCGCACGAGGATAATGAGAGGCTTTTGTCTCTTTAGCTAAGCATCTGTTTTTATAACCGAGCTTAAGCTCAGTTATACCTTAAGGTTGTCTTCCTTAAGGGTCTTGTTTCTAAAACTGTTTCCATTATGATTGATGACGAATAATGAATGTTTAAAACCAGGTGTGACCTGACTGAATTTTGACAAAACTAAACGTGAAAGTTGCAAAGTGTTGACCAAAAGTCACTCCCTTCATTGGGAGGAGTTTGTGCATCTGTGGCCTTTTATAAGCAGATTCTTTTGAACAGCAGCTTGGAGCATTAAACTAAAGGAGTAATGAGAACACTGCTCAGAATGTGAGATTTTAGATAGTTTATCTTGTATGATTTTTCTATTAGTGGCTCGATAACTTTTTTTATATTACTTATATAGTTAAGGTTTGCAGGAATACAAATAAACAAGATAATGATGAGCTTAGTGAAATTACACAAAAGTAATATGTGAACTGGGAAGATAGACATTTTAGTAAAAAAAAAAAAAAGCAATTAAGTATGATTCACCGAAGCCATATTTGACCTGCTACATTACATCCGTCAGATTCATTATTCTTTATTTATTTTTTCTTTTTGTGTTTCCTGGTTACAAGGATTGAAAAAAATCTTCTGTTTAAAGTTTCTGGTTAAACCTTTAACTACGCAAAGCTTTAGATATAAGAAACTGACACATTAACATAAAAAATAGCAACTAAAAGCAAACCTGAAGTGAAAATAAAATGATGAAATAAACAATTGTACCTATAGACCTAAGCTTTAACAAAATGTTGCTAGAATCTAATATTTATGGTGATGATTATGATAGTGACGATGATACGGATCCCACGTATGTTCCCAATAGAGGAAATGAACAGGGGGACAGTTCAGAGGGGGAGTCAGAGAGAAGTAGGAGGAGACGAGTTGCTGAAAGAAGCAGGGGAGCTCATCATCAGAAACAGCTGGTGGCAGTGTCCGGCGCCATGTATCACCACCTATGTACAGCCAGCCAACATGCCCTTCAACATCAGCTGCTGATGCCACCATAGTGCCATCACCCCAGAGGGGCTCAGCGGTTTAAAAAAATGTTTAAGGTGTCTGCCTCAGATCGGAGCAATGCCATCTGTTCGTTCTGCCTCCAAAAATTGACCCGTGGACAGACCAACACTCACGTATGGACAAGTGCCTTATAAAGGCACATGGAGAAAAGGCACAAACTGCAATGGGAGGAGCACCTGAGCAAAAGCAGCACACAAAAGAAAAGCCACCCTCCTTCTCCTCTTCCTCCTTCAGGTGCAGCATCTTCAGCTGCTTTCTCCCTTGCACCTTCACAGCCACCCTCCTCCACTCCGCCTCTGCCCTTGAGCGGTTCCTGCTCCTCTGCCCACAGCAGCCAGGTGTCCGTGAAGGAAATCTTTGAGCGGAAGAGGCCAATTTCTGCCAGTCACCCCCTTGCCCGGTGTCTGGCAGCTGGTGTGGTGGAACTGTTAGCTCACCAGCTGTTACCATACCACCTGGTGGACTCTGAGGCCTTCCGTAAATTTGTGGCCATTGGGACACGCAGTGAAAGATACCAGGCCGTAATTATTTTTCTAAAAAGGCAATACTCCAACTGTACCGTGAAGTTGAGAGGCAAGTGGTGTCATCTCTGGCACACAGCGTTGGGTCAAGGGTCCACCTGACCATGGATGCCAGTTCTGCCAAGCACGGTCAGGGCAGGTACATACCTTACACAGCCCATTGGGTCAACCTGGTGACCGATGGCAAGCAGGGAGTACGTGGCTGTGCAGTGGACCAACTTGTGACACCTCCACGGCTTGCAGGCAGGCCTCCTGCCACGTCCTCTCCTCCTGCTGTATCCTCTTCGCTGTCGTCGTCCTCCTCCTCCTTGGCTGAGTGGAACTTCAACTCTACTGGTACTGCGATCTCCTCTCCAGCTACACAGCCCCATCTCCCCAGGGCCTATGCTGTATGCTTGGTACGACGGTGTCACACCATATTAGACATGCCTTGCCTCAAAGCGGAGAGTCACACTGGACCAGCTCTCCTGGCTGCTCTTAACAAACAGGTGGATCACACCAGCTGGAGATCGTCAATGTGGTGTGTGACAATGGCAGCAATCTCCTTTCCGCTTTGAATTTGGGAAAGCTGACACATGTACCCTGCATGGCACATGTGCTGAATCTAGTCATTCAAAGATTTGTGTCAAAGTACCCAGGCTTAGAGGATGTTCTGATGCAGGCTAGGAAGTTGTGTGGGCATTTCAGACAGTCTTACACGGCCATGGCACGCTTTTCAGATATTCAGCGGAGAAACAACTTGCCGGTGAGACGCTTGATATGTGATAGCCCGACTCGCTGGAGTTCGACCCTGGTCATGTTCTCTAGCCTGCTAGAACAGGAGAAACCCGTCACCCAGTACCTGTACAATTACAGTAGAAGGACACAATCTGGGGAGATGGGGATGTTCTGGCCCTCGAACTAGACACTGATGCGAAATGCATGCAGGCTCATGCGGCCGTTTGAGGAGGTGACCAACCTGGTGAGCTGCAGTGAAGGCACCATCAGCGACTTGATCCCATATGCTTAATTCCTGGAGCGTGCCATGCGTAGAGTGGTGGATCAAGCTGTGGAGGAGCATGAAGAGGAACAGTTACTACAGGAACAGAATCAGATGTTTCCTCAACACCTGCGGCAGCACAGAGGGGGGAGGAGGAAGAAGAGTTGTGTGGGGAAGAGGAGTCAGACTCGGATGATGAGGAAGGTGTTATTTTGGAGGAGGAGGAGGCGGTGGCAGAAGAACAAATTCAGCAGGCGTAGCAGGGGGCTTGTGCTGCTCGACGTTCCCGTGGTATTGTTCATGGCTGGGGGAGGAGGAGGACTTATCTGACGTCACTGAGGAAGAGCAAGAAGAGATGGATAGTACGTCTGCATCCAACTTTGTGCAGATGTCCTCTTTCATGCTGTCCAGCCCGTTGAGGGACTGCCGTATAAAAAAACTCAAGGGGAATGAGCTGTACTGGGTGGCCACGCTACTAGACCCTCAGTATGGACATGTTACCTACTCACCAGAAGGCAGAAAGGATGCAACACATGCAGAACAAGCTGGCAACTATGCTTTACAATGCATTTAAGGGTGATGTCACAGCACAACGCAATAAAGGTACCATTACCAGTAATCCTTTTCCCATGTCCATACAGGCAAGGACAGGACGCTCCAGCAATCTCATGGTGATGTCGGACATGCGGACATTCTTTAGTCCAATGCCTCGCCTTAGCCCTTCCAGATCCACCCTCCACCAACGCCTGGACCGGCAGGTAGCCGACTACCTGGCCTTAAGTGTTGATGTCGACACTGTGAGCAGCAATGATGAACCCTTGGACTACTGGGTGCGCAGGCTTGACCTGTGGCCAGAGCTTTTCCAATTTGCCATCCAACTTTTGTCTTGCCCTGCCACAACCGTCCTGTCAGAAAGGACCTTCAGCGCTGCTGGAGGCATTGTCACTGAGAAGAGAAGTCGCCTAAGTCACAAAAGTGTTCAGTACCTTACCTTTATCAAAATGAATGAGGAATGGATCCCGAAGAGCTACTGCCCGCCGGAAGACTAAGTCAGGCTCCCCACACAGCATCTCTGCCTGCAGGCCGCTTGCCTTCTCCGCCACTGCCAACAGGGTCCAGGACTCCAGGCAGATTCCTGAATTTTTAAAAGATAATAAGGTTGTTGCTTCATTGTGGACAGACCAAATTTGGTCAGCTGGACAGTCACTGTTGTTCTTTTATTGAGCTACCACAGCCCGGCGACCATATGGGCTTGAAAACTGCCACGGCCTGCACTCTGGCCATGGTGCGCACCAGTCCAGCATGGCGTGAGTTTGGTGTGTCAGTGTGAAGCAGTACTCTAATTACACTCCCTGATTGATGTATACACATGCAAGATGTTTTAAATCACTTTAAGCCTTCAATTTAGCATTCAATGTGATTTCTGCCCTTAAAACGCTGCTTTACATCCAATCCGGATTTTTCCCGGGGACTTTTGGCATGTATCCCACTCCGCCATGCCCTCCTCCAGGTGTTAGACCCCTTGAAACATCTTTTCTATCACTTTTGTGGCCGGCATAAATTTTTCTAGTTTTCAAAGTTCGCCTCCCCATTGAAGTCTATTGTGGTTCGCGAAAGTTTGAGTGAACCGAACTTTTGCGGAAGTTTGTGAACCCGGTTCGCGAACCGAAAATCGGAGGTTCAGGCCATCTCTATCCAGGAGGTAGTGTGGCCTGATTGGCTACAATATGCCTACTTTCGCGGGAGGTTCGCAAACCGAAAATCGGAGTCATGCCCGTTTTTAGGGCCGTGCGGCCCGTGCCGCTGCCCTGGGCGCTGTTGGGAGGGGGGCGCTATAATGGAGGGGGAAGCCGGAGCCGCAGGGAGGGCAGCCCGACCTCTCCCCGGCCACCCTCTGTGCTCCCCCCTCAGATCAGATGCAGAGTAATTAATTAGCGCAGCAGGAAGCGTACATAACTACTCACCTCCCTGCGTTCCACTGGCCGTTCACTCGCCGCTGATCTTCCCCTCTCGGCATAGACGCTGATACACACGCTGCTTCCGGCTAAACAGGAAACAGCGTGTGTATCAGCGTCTACGCCGAGAGGAAATCAGCGGTGAGTGAGCGGCCAGTGGAACGCAGGGAGGTGAGTAGCTATGTACGCTTCCTGCTGCGCTAATTAATTACTCTGCATCTGATCTGAGGGGGGAGCAAGGAGGGCGGCCCGGGGAGAGAGAGGGAGAGGTCGGGCTGCCCTCCCCGTGGCTGCGGCTCTCCCCTCCATTATGGGGGGAAGCTGCCTATCTAACCTATATTGGGGGACACCTACCTAATCTCACCTATACTTGGGGGCAGCTACCTATCTCACCTATACTGGGGGGCAGCTACCTATCTAACCTATACTGGGGGGCACCTACCTAATCTAACCTATACTGGGGGGGCACCTACCTAATCTAACTTATATTGGGGGACACCTACCTAATCTAACCTATACTGGGGGCAGCTACCTATCTCACTTATACTGGGGGACAGCTACCTATCTCACCTATACTGGGGGGCAGCTACCTATCTAACCTATACTGGGGGCAGCTACGTAATCTAACCAATACTGGGGGGCACTGTGACCACAGGCGACGCCCAGTCATCCAAAAACGCACAAAAATCGCAGATCCAGCAGTCATTTCTGATCACCGCAATCGATCGCACATCTATTGCAGAGCTCAGAATGACAAACTTTGGTTTTAAAATAGACAGTTCTGGGAAAGGAAGTTAATTGCGTTTACATAGCTGTAACAAGCTGGTTCCCCGGCCCCCTGAAGAGCTAATGGCCCCTCTCAGAGGATATGCCAGCTGTTTCACTTTGATAAGGAGGCCTAGATTCAGCTAGGCAGGCTACGAATCCCCGGGAGGTCTTGACACCTTGCTACCTGGAAAGGATCAAAGGGAAGCTAGTTGCCAGCACACATCCTGAATGACCTGAGCCTCATAGCATAATCCATAACTTCCCAGTTCTGTCATATTTCTGGGGTTCCTGAGATGGCAGCTTTTTCAAATGTGGGGAAAGTGTAGCATGAGTCCCGGTGCTGGTTCTGTGAACTTCCCAGAACTCTGTCCCCTAAACTCTCATAGCAATATGGGTTTGAAGAGACGGGGGGGTAAATTCTCATGATAAACCTGTCATATTTCATGTCCTAGGATTCGTAAAATCAAGCTAAGTGTGAATATGCGGTATAGGTTTTACCTGCCCCCACGTGCACCCCAAGACGGGCCGAACTAGAATTCTGCCAGTCTGAGGGTCTGTAAGGATTGGACAGCCCCTCCATCCTCCTGAGGCTGGACTTGTGCCTGTCATAGCCACTCCCCGCAGCCAGGGGTGGTAAAACTATTGACAGGCTGAAACGCAAGGTTCCTCCACCTTGAAACTCCATCTTGATCACATCTGTGCCAGCTTGAGAATATGCTGGCATCCACCTGGTCTGAACTTTGAACTTTGCTGAAACTGAACAAAAGGAACTTTACAAGTTTTCCCAGAACGGACATATTTCCACAAACCCTAAGTATTTTTCTCCTTTTTTCTTTCATACTGGCTATTAAGGCTTCAATAATTGTTGATTTTAATAATTTTCTGTATATTTTAATTATTTATCTTGCACGTAAATAAAGACTTTATCAAAGTCGTTTACTGTTCCGCTACACTTGCTATACAGCCATACACAGGAACTGAACTCAGGTCTCTGGAGAGACGCTACCATTGTTGATATCTAGACAGAATACAGAGTGTTTTAACCATTTTATTTGCAGGATCAGTCAGTCAGTCGGTAGGGTCCACTGGCCCATACCAGTGGTGGTGGCAGATATACCCTGAAATAGTGTGCAAGTTGTAATTACCGTACCTCACAGGCTCCCTTCTGGTTTGTCAATTCCCAACGGTTTCTACGCATTGACTGCAACCACAGTTCGCACGATCCGTGCACCAGAACCATTTGAAAGGCATTTCGCATTCCAGCCACCAGGGCTCCTGTGACAGGCACCTACCTAATCTAACATATATTGGGGGACACCTACCTAATCTAACCTATACTGGGGGGCGGCTACCTATCTCACCTATACTGGGGGGCAGCTACCTAATGTAACCTATACTGGGGGGCATCTACCTAATCTAACCTTTACTGGGGGGCACCTACCTATCTAACCTATACTGGGGATACCTACCTATCTAACCTATACTGGGGGGCACCTACCTAATGTAACCTATACTGGGGGGCATCTACCTAATCTAACCTTTACTGGGGGGCACCTACCTATCTAACCTATACTGGGGGCACCTACCTATCTAACCTATACTGGGGGGCACCTACCTATCTAACCTACACTGGGGGCACCTACCTACCTAGCCTATACAGGTGGCAACTATACTGGTTACCTATATTGCAGGCTCCTACCTATCTAACCTATACTGGGGGGCACCTACCTATCAAACCTATACTGGGGGCACTTACTTATCTAACCTGTATTGGGGGCACTTACTTATCTAACCTGTATTGGGGGCACCTACCTACCTAGCTAGCCTATACAGGTGGCAACTATATTGGCTACCTATATTACAGGCACTTACCTAACTAGCCTATACTGGGGGCACCTACCTATCTAACCTATACTGGGGGCAACTATTCTGGCTTCCTATATTAGAGGCACCCACCTAGCTAGCCTGTACTGGGGCACCTACCTATCTAACTTATACCGGGGGCGCCTGCATATCTAACCTATACCGGGGGCAACTATACTGACTCACCTATTCCTGGCTACCTATACTGGGGGACCTGGGGGGGCGCAATTTTTACACCCTCGCCCTGGGTGCATTTTAGCCTAGAAACTGCACTGATCGGAGGTTCGGGCCATCTCTATTAGTGACAAGAAAAGGAGGTAAAATTAATTTAGATAGTAGGTCGTATGACCGAGCAATAAACGGTTAAAGCTGCAGTGGTCTGAATGGAAAAAAGTGTCTGGTCCTTAAGGGGTTTTAAGGCTGCAGTCCTTAACCTCCCTGGCGGTATGAAGTTTTTTTAAACTTTTTTTTTTTTAGCATGTAGCTAGCCTAGCGCTAGCTACATGCTTCCCCCTCCCTGCGGTGTCCCCCCGTATGCGCCGATCGCTGCCGGCGCATATGCCCATCCGGAAATCCCGTTCTGAACGGGATTTCCATGAGGGCTTCCCCTGTCGCCATGGCGACGGGCGTGATGACGTCACCAACATCATCGACGTCGTGACGTCAGAGGGAGTCCCGATCCACCCCTCATCGCTGCCTGGCACTGATTGGCCAGGCAGCGCAGCGCACGCACGGGTTTTGGGGGGGGGCACCCTCTGATGCGGCGGGTAGCGGCGAATGGTCAGTAACACGCAGCTAGCAAAGTGCTAGCTGCGTGTATAAAAAAAAACTAGTAAAATCGGCCCAGCGGGGCCTGAGAAATCCTCCTGCGCGGCATACCCCGTGTCCAGCACGGGGTTACCGCTAAGGAGGTTAAGTGGTTAAAAGTAGTATTATTATTTTATTTTTTTATTATATACTGTACTACTAACATCTGTAGCGTTGTAAAGAGTAAAAAACAGACAACACAGGGTAGCATTGATGCATGAGAGGCTCAACACGCTGTAGAATCAGGACATCAAGCAACATCAGTACAAATACATACATAGTTGGTGTGTGGTTTGAAACATTACCTCTACTGGTACATGTTCATTTGATAAAGTACAACAGAAACAGTTTTTACTATAGGAAGGACCCTGCCCTTGAAGGCTTAAATTCTATAAGTTATTTAATATTTATTTGCTTAGGTCTCTTCCTCCTTTAACACCTTCTAGCGTTGGGTCGTGATCTGTAATAAAAGTTAAGTTATTGGCCTGTAGTTTAGCACCTCATTAGTTAAATGGATAGTAGTCATTTGAATGAAGCCTCAATCTTTTAAAGGATAACCAAACTGATCATACACAATGGGCTCAGCTCACCAGTATCATAAACAATCCAATCTTTATTTGTGAAAATTAAAATATGGACAAATAGCAATGCAGCAATAACAGCTCACACATATCAGAGCGAAAGGTGTCTCATTAGTCCTAGCTGGAGTATAGTGTGTTCCATACAGGTTTATAGGACAGGTGAGCTCTTGCTCTTAAAGTAACAGATACATAAATAGACAATATAAACCTGTTCCCCAAACGGGTACCTTATTTATTTATTTATTTATTTTTGAAGCTGCTTGTTTTGTCTTTTTTGGGCATTTTTTGTGATGTTTGGTCCACATCTCCCCCCCCCCCCCTTCCACTTTCCCTATCCTTATTTCCTTATTCCCTTACTTTCCCTTCCTCTATTTTCATTCCCCTTCCCCCTCTCTTTTCTTCTACTACTTTTTTAGCATGTAGTGTACCCATTTAGGTAAAAGATTTTATACTTTATATTTTCTATTTTTGTATATGTTACTTAAAGATCAGGTGGAACACCTCCCTTTATACCTGTATGGAGCACACTATACTCCAGCTATGACTAAGGAGACATCTTTTGCTCCGATACCTTCAAGCTGTTACTGCTGAATTGCTGATAGTCCACATGCCTGTTTTTTAACAAATACAAATTGCATATTTTACAATACTGGTGATCTGATTGCTTTGTGTATGGTGAAGTCTGGAGCTATGGCAGCTAGATCATGCCCCCGGTGAATAGGGTAGGATGACAATCCCTTCTGAGTGATATAACTAACCTCTTAGTTCAAAATGTAGTTCTCATAGTTCTAGAACTTGTAAAGGATAAGATGAACGACATTCCCTAGTTAGGAGTTACTGAGCATCTCTCGCCCAATTACAACCTGCTTTCCCTAGCCAACTATTTATCAAACAGAAAGAATCCTTCATTAGTCCCCCTGCATTGCTTGTGTCAAATTGTCCAATAAACCATACACCAAGACTTGGAAGGATTCTTTACTATGCTAAATGAGCTCTGATGAAATGCTCAGAGGTGAGACATGTAAGATTTGGGTTGGTAGAGGTGGGTGTAATTAGTAAACAGACAGCTAATTACTTTGTTTTGCTTTACATGACCTGAAATTAGGATAAGTGAGCTCTGACTTACAAGTGCAGTTATTTTTTTATTCCTGTCATTTATTTACTTTTGATATTTCTCCGGTTGTGAGAGATTCAGGAATAACTTTTTTCATACAAGGTTTTTTTGATCTATTTTTATAGGGCTGCGCAGTCTTCTATACGTGTGCACACGATCTAGTGATAATTACATCTAGGAGGGGGAGAGTAGTGGGCACGCCTGGGTGGGTATGTGCATGGATGGGGTGGGGGATGGGTTATATGGTGGGATTTTATCTTGTAGTTTTTTAATAATGAGCATATGTTTGAATAAAGTTTTGTACTTTTGAATAAGACTGATTTGTATTTAATCAGGCCTCACTCCTCCTTCACTCTATCTCATAGTTTGTACTACTGTCATTTATTTATTTAATGTACAGGCAAATTATCAGTGGACTGGGATGGGGGAGAATCCAAGTTCATTTTGGACTGAGACAAAAATTCAGCTTACATACAATTATTATTGTCGTTATTTAGTATTTATATTGCACCGACATCTTCTGCAGTGCTGTACAGAGTGTATTGTCTTGTCACTTAACTGTCCATCAGAGGGGCTCACAATCTAATCCCTACCATAGTCATATGTCTATGTATGTATTGTGTAGTCTATGCATAGCAATATAAGGGCCAATTTGAGGGGAAGCCAATTAACTTATCTGTACGTTTTTGGGATGGGGAGGAAACTGGAGTCCCCACAGGAAACCAACGCAGACAACATACAAACTCTGTGCAGATAGTGCCAAATCTTTGACCCAGCGCTGCAAGGCGAGAGAGCTAACCACTACGCCACTGTGCACTGTGCTGAAATCTAGAAATAGGTGAGTTACCTACAGAATGTATTATATAAAGCCAAAAAAGGAATGACTCCCACTCTATAAGAGATAATTCAGGAAATTTGTCGATGAAAAAGGTGAAGTTCCGCTCAATGGTCCAAGAAAATGTCAAATTCTTTATTGAATACAGGTCACACAGCTTAAAAAGTTCGCTAACATGTTTCGGACACACACTGGCCCTTAATCATAGCATGAATCTGAGTTAAAACACTGAGGTTAGATACTTACAACCACACCTTCCCCTCCCTCAGCCAGTCAAGAGGAACGCCCAGAGGGAGTCCACTGTGCTAAGGGGAAGTTTACAATATATATAAAAACAATCCAAAATACAAATATGACAATTAAGGACACAATTATATAAAAATTACACGCAACACATTATAGAAAGATAAATAAAGCACAGTCCTGTGTAAAAGACACACCGGAAATGCATATGAGAAAATCCCATGGGCAACAACAGCAAGGAGAGGAATATAACCCAAATTTTCTACATGATCCTACTAAGATCCCATGTGGAGTTCAAACCTTTGGGTATTCTTGTATCCAACTGGAAAATCCAGAAAGCCTCACGTGTGAGTAAGGTCTTATGTATATCCAGGGCCGGATTTGGGGAAAGGCCTCCAAGGCCAGTTCCTAGGGCGCCAGAATCTACCGGAATCCCAGGGGTGGGTGGTGGCAGGTTGACTGCACCTGTCCGTCGCCAGCCCTGAGAGGAGCCACTTGGTTAGCCCACAGCTGCTCCTTCACTATGCCGGCTTAGAGTGATGCACGCGGGTGGAGCGAGTGAGCGAGCGAGCCCGGCAGGCTGTCTACTGTGGCCAGCCGGGCAGCACTGTGCAGCCAGCTTCCTGTTAATGGCCAGTGACCGCATCACTTTGCGCAGCGCCCCTCTCTCCCCCCCTTCCCCGATTCTCCCCCTGCATATTCCCGCAAAGTAGCAGTAGAGAAAGTAACTTTACCTCTCCAGGATTCCAGCGCCGAAGCTTCCTGTGTCCCGCTGCCGCTGAGGCTTCTTTTTCCAGTCAGCGTCTCTCCCATGTGACTCGCCGGCAGGTTACCGGCGAGTCACATGATGGGAATCTCCAACAAGAGAGAGGCGCCCAGCGGCACACAGAAAGCTTCGGTGCTGGAAGCCTGGAGAGGTAAAGTGACTTTCTCTACTGCTACTTTGCGGGTACGTGCGGGGGGAGGATCAGGGAGGGAGAGGGACAGAAGACAAGGACTGGCTCCTGGTCTCTGGGGGGTGGGGGTGATAGAATGGACATGGTGGGAGGTCGGACAACATTCGGATCCCTCCCTATACTAAAAGAGGGACACAGCATAGCCTCTGGCCACCTATTGGGGGGGGGGGGGGGTATGATAGCATCTGACTGCCTGTGCTAATTGGGGAGGGGCAATGGGGGACAGACAGCACCTGACTACATATCCTGGGGGGGGGGCAGCAGCACCTCACTACTTATACTGGGGGGAGGGGGCAGCACCTGACTACCTATACTAATGGGGGGGGGCAGCATCTGGCTATCTATAGGAAGGTCCTGAATATATTTAACCCCCCATTGCTGCCCGGGACCCTATTTTTACTCATGGCTGCACTCCCATGTACAAGTGCAACTGTACTGGGCAAGCCCAAGTATGGTTCTCACATTCCCGTTAGCACAAAAACAGACATGCACAAAAGGCTTTGTGCTACTGGGCATGTGCGGACCATGTTCGCACAGATCCAGTATGGTTGCACACAGACGGGAGTGCAGCTACAGGGGTCTGAATATGTTCACAGGATCCCAGTGCAGGAACAGTGGGCACCAGGAGGATTTATTAAAGTGAACCAGAGGTGAGAGGGATATTGGAGGCTGCCATATTTATTTCCTTTCAAACAATACCAGTTACCTGGCTACCCTGCTGATCCTCTGCCACTGATACTTTTAGCCATAGCCCCTGAACAAGCATGCAGCAGATCAGGTGTTTCTGACATTGTCAGATCAGCTGCATGCTTGTTTCTGGTGTGATTCAGACACTACTGCAGCCAAATAGATTAGCAGGACTTCCAGGTAACTGGTATTGTTTAAACAGACATAAATAGGGCAGCCTCCATACAGTATCACTCTCGCCTGTGGGTTCATTTAGAGGTTGAGTTTTTTTGTGTGTTCACAGGTTCACTTTAAGACTTTCTCCTGCTTGAAAAAGTGTGTGCACGCTTGGGCGTGTTGGGATGTTTGTTTTGGGGGCGGCTGGTGACAATGGGCCTTGGGCGGTAAAAGGTACAAATCCGGCCCTGTGTATATCTCCCCCTCTAGGTGCTTTCACGATTCGTTCAACCACCTGGAAGGAGAAAGATGAAATGTCACCTGCATGAGCCTGTCGGAAGTGCTTTGCCTCATTTGAAATCTCCGAAGTCATCCATCTAGCACCTCTATAGTGCTCGGCAACGCATTCCCTTAGGGGTCTTGTGGTACAACCCACACATTGTAGTTGACATTGACACAGTGGAACTTCACCTTTGTCATCGACAGTTGGGGTATGAGTCACCCGGTTCCAGCTCTGCTCCTAAATATCAAGGTTGAACGGACGTCACATTGACTTTCTTGTCAGGAAATTTGTCATTGGTATTCAGTGTATTGAATAAAGGTTGCATTTTGCTTTACATATGCATCTTTGGTGCTAATGAAGGCATACCTTTCGTTCATTTTCTGTAATGCGAAGTTTAGGATATTTTCTGTTTTTTTCAGTTTTCCTTTGTCAACATTTTTTCATAATCCTTCAATAAATCAGTGTTTGTTCCTTTCAGTCAGCTTGCCCAGATTGTCAACTATGGAGTAAGTGTAATAGAGCTCTTATGATTTATGAACAGAAATAAAACCACCTTGATATAAAAATCAAATGCTGCAGAAATGCTCCTGATGAGCCTTCTAAGAAAGAACTATAATGTAGCCTCCCTGGCGTTCTGATTCCCCAGGATTTCCGTGCAAAAAGTGGTTCAATTAATTTTCAATAATTTTCAACCTTTTTTTTTTTTTTTTGCAATCAATTTTTTTAAAACATTGAATTCAATATAGGTTATTGTATTGAATTCAACTTTAAAAAAAAGTGTTTGCAGTGAGATGTTGATGACGCTGTGTGACCCTGGTGTCATCAACGCCGATCGGTGGGGGACATGTCATGCGACGAAGGATCAGCATGCCAATGGTGAGTATAAGACCCAGATGTGAAGCCAGGAGTATAGGGAGCCACATGTAGCCAGATGTCAGGGTAGCCAAGAGTGTAGCCAGATGTCAGGGTAGCCAGAAGTGTAGCCAGATGTCAGGGTAGCCAGGAGTGTAGCCAGATGTATAGGTAGTCAGATGTCAGGGTAGCCAGGACTCCAGGAGTGTAGCCAGATGTATAGGTCGTCAGATGTCAGGGTAGCCAGGAGTGTAGCCAGATGTCAGGGTAGCCAGATGTATAGGTAGTCAGATGTCAGGGTAGCCAGGAGTGTAGCCAGTTATGGGTAGCCAGGTATATAGGGTGGCAGGTGTAGCCAGTTATAGGGAGGTAGGTGTAGCCAGTTATAGGGTGCCAGATGGAGCCAGGTATATAGGTGAGCCAGGTATATAGGGTGCCAGGTGTAGCCAGCCAGGAGTATAGGGTGCAAAGCAACTACCTTGCCTTGGGCTCCATTTAGTCTTAATCAATCCTTCTCTGTCCTAAACCCATCTGAATTACAAAAAACAGTGATGTATGCAGGAGGTAAGTTTACCTTTGGAGAGGTGAAGCGCATCACTCTGTGACTCATCTGCATAACTGCACACTAATGTATGGTTATCAGCTTCATTAGATCCAAGATAACAAGGCACTGTAAAAATCAAAAATAGTTCAGCTATGTAAAGCAGCTAATGCACTTTCCTAAGGCTGGTACGCACAATGCAATTTCTGGTCAGATTGATGGGTCAGATTGATCATTTCCAGCTGGTCCAATCTGCTCCTGATCAAGAATGGGATATTTTTTGTACAGTACTGATCTGAAAATTGTTCCTCTTCTTGTTCTGTAGCAGATTAGAAATTCTTTGTTTTATTTTTTGTTACTGCAAACAGATTGTGAACCGATTTCAGCCTGAAACCGTTCACAATCTGTGGAGGTGGTGGTGCTGCCGGTGGTGGTGGTGCTGCCGCCACTCACCCGACCCCCTCCCCCCGCATACATTACCTGCTCCGCCGGCGCGACTCCCCGGGTCTCTGCTGTCTTCTTCTCCGCTCTGGTCTGGTCTCCGGCATGCTTCACTTCTTCCTACTGTTCACTACTGTTTAAACTTCCTGCCGGGCAGGAAGAAGTGAAGCATGCCGGAGACCAGACCAGAGCGGAGAAGACAGCAGAGACCAGGGGACTTGCGCCGGCCGGAAAAGGTAATGTATACTCGCTGTATTGCGTCGGTCGTCGGGCATTCAAACACCGCTATCGACACACTCCCGACCCGCGGGCGATCGAGAAAAATTGGACGGATCGACGGGAATCTACGGGAACGATCGATTTTGGATGAAAATCGATCGTTCTATCAGCAGTGTGCGCGGCGATTTCACAGCCGATTCGATCACCGTGATCGAATCGGCCATATATCGGCAGGAAAATCGTTAGGTGTATGGGCCCCTTAAGGAAGAGAGAAAAAGGAAGCCAACTCCTGTATCCATGCATTTTGAAAAATTTCATGGGTCTGATCCTGCTGGACTAAGAGTCAGGGGTATTTATAGGTTAATACCAAACTTGATCTTGATACACAACTGACCAAAAAGGAGAGTTTTTGGATGTATGCCCTGGATACCCTGGGCCCCGCAGGATTAAACTCAGATTTGAATCTCAAGGTTTTTCTGTAAAAATGGGTTTATATTCTTATTTTTTTTATAATTTTTGGGTGAAATTTTGTAGGTTAGTATCACTATATATTTGTATAACCTATTGGCTCAGTTTGATTCCTTGGATGCAGGAGATGTGCTTTGTAATGGAGACATTGGCCATTGTGGAAAGTAGGTGATTACATGGGTGAAAAGAATTAGAAAATATGCAGATTATTCTAGTATCAACATATATCTTATGGAGAAAATGAATTTGTATTACAGTCCTTAAAAAGGTGCTATTAATGAGAATAGCAGAAATCCTGTATGATTCTTTCTGAAAAAAAGATTTGAAATTTGTCCACAAAAGGTCACTGATGGGAGTGTGGAATTGAAAAAAAAAAACCCATGGATAGTGTGTTGTATAAACCTGGTTAGATGTGGTAATTAGAAGAAGTGCTATATACAAAGTGTCCACAAGATGTCACTAGGGAGATTGTGGATTGAAAATCACATGACCAGGGGAGAATTTTGGATATAAAGGCTGTGCAGCGCATACGTCATTACGCAGCACGTTCTGATGAAGCCCAAAGATGGCGAGGGGCGAAATGCATTAACAAAGGCCGCTGCTGGTGTGCGTCCTGGAGTGGTGGAGTATACAAGCGATTCCCACGTGGCAGTACTTGGATACCAAGCCATGGGCTGTGACTAAGGCCTGCTTTGTGAGGACTTGGAAAGTCTCTGTGGCCTGAAGTGCTAGACGCAAGTGGGCTGAAAAAGTCATTTAGTGCATATCGCCCGCTTGGTGCATGTTCATCACAAATACTGCCGCAACCAGCATTATGATAACGGAAATATGGCTAGAGAGGAACAATCACTGTGTGCACACCTCATCTAAATGCTGGATTGCACGCGGTGGAGTCGCTGTAAGGACTTTCCATTGATCAGGTTGTATGCCTTTTTACATTTTTATGATGAGAAATATATGAAATCACCAGCAGTGAAACCTATATCTAATGGATTATGGGACTTGCCATATTGATCTCATACTCTGAGTTATCTTTGTTGGAAGATGTTATTGAATATTCCCTGCAAGAAATTACATGTACATGTACTTTGATGTCTCAGAAGATATTAATGCACTATTGGAATTTTTTTTGCTGGCCAGTAATTTTTGATTCTTCTTGGAGCTAGCTTGTCACTTTACTCTTGACGGAGGGACTATTTTTGCTAACTCTCTTGATGGGATTCAATAGTTAGGCAGGTGTTACTGTGATGTATGGTTTTGTATCTCTTATTGTATTTTAGGGCACATGCAATGACACCCTTAATTGTCTAGCTTTTTCTTTTTTTTTTGCTCTATTTAATCAAACAGTGAAGCATAATTTTTTATGCAATAAATGGTTCTCTTTTTGAGTGCAGCTAAACTGGTGTTGGGGTATGGTTTATTACCAGTGCTAGTACCTGGGAGGTTAGATTTATTACAATTTTGAGCAGAAAAACGTTTTTTCTGTTTTACTGACAAGGGGCTTGGTTCACTAAACCATGATAACTCACATCACGGACGAAAATGCAGTCGTTTTCAATGGTAATTTCGTGATTGCACGCACAAATTCACGCAAACGCGAAAATGCGTGCGAAAACGCCCGTGATATGAGTTATCGTGGTTTAGTGAATCAAGCCCAAGGTGTGAAAATATCACCTAGGAGAAAATGCAGGAAGAAAAGTGAAATGCATATGGGCCCATGTGTCCAAATAAGGAGGTGAAACTTTGTAACCCGCAGGAAGTAAGTGTGAACAATTGC
Source organism: Hyperolius riggenbachi (assembly GCF_040937935.1). Classification (NCBI taxonomy): domain Eukaryota; kingdom Metazoa; phylum Chordata; class Amphibia; order Anura; family Hyperoliidae; genus Hyperolius; species Hyperolius riggenbachi. Next base: position 122,976,065 of record NC_090650.1, read on the forward strand.
AAGCAGTGATGCTCATCTGAGCTAGGATATCCGAGGTACTCGGATATCCTAGCTCTTTTTTCACTATTCGAGCTCGAATACCGAGCTCGAATAGTATTAGCTATCCGGGCTGTGCTATCCGAGCGCACTCGGATAGCAAGCAGCTATCCGGAGATATTCTAGCTATCCGAGCTCGGATAGCGTCACCAGCTCGGATAGCGTCATGTCAGACGTCACCTCGAGTCCTCACAAGCGAATCAGAGGGCTCCCAGCCCTCTGACTGCAGCCAATCACAGAGGGGGAGCCTGGCCAAGCCCCCCTCTATAAATAGCGGGTGCCATGTTGCCTCACTCATCCTGCTTGCGACTTACTGACTGACTGTACTGAGAGACTGCTCCAGTGCTTTTTGTCTGTGTGCAAGTGAATTTATTGTGTTCTAAACCAAGCGTTTTTACATTCCAACACTTGATATTCAACTGTATTGCTTTGTATTGTAGATAGATTGTATTTTAGGCAGTTTAGTTTGTGTGATTAGGGACTAGGGAGGGAGACTGTCACTGGTGCTGCTGCAGCTGCAGCTAGGCCCTGTGCCTAGGCAGGCAGCCTGCCCTGCTCTGTGCTCTAGTCTCTAGTTACCTGTTGTGAGGAAATGCGGAAAAGCTGCCGCGTGTTCTAACGGCAGGGTGGCTGAGTCCGCGTCCAGCACAGCGGCTGGCATGCGGAGACGTGCGCCTGGCACCACGAGGGAACGCGGAAAAGCCGCCGCTCGTACTGACAGCAAGGCGGCTGTTTCCGCGTCCAACGCGGCGGTTTGTACGCAGCGGCGTGCGGTTGGTGTGGCTGGGTCTGTTAGTTCACATGGACAACATGGAGAGCTACGCGCGCGTGGCCCAGATGCCAGGACCTTTATACCAGCAAGGGAAGTGTCAGCTGAGCAGGAGGATCAGCTGATTCCTGCTGAACTCATGATTGGCTGAGTGGCTTGGGCGGGGCGGCAGACTCCAGCAGCTATATATTCAGCTGGCTTGCCAGTTGCTGGTTGTCTGCCATCGCAAATGCTTTATGTGTTAGCACACAGATCCTACAGTGTGTTAGAACCAGGAGGACCTGGGAATTCACACTGAGCTAGATTACTCTTGCATACTGTGTCAGTTCTATGTTATGCTTTAGACCAGTTCCAGGGTGTTGTGACTACGGACCTCACACCCAAGACTAGGATACTGTGTCAGTTCTATGTTATGCTTTAGACCAGTTCCAAGGTGTTGTGACTACCGACCTCACACCCAAGACTAGGATACTGTGTCAGTTCTATGTTATGCTTTAGACCAGTTCCAGGGTGTTGTGACTACCGACCTCACACCCAAGACTAGGATACTGTGTAAGTTCTATGTTATGCTTTAGACCAGTTCCAGGGTGTTGTGACTATGGACCTCACACCCAAGACTAGGATACTGTGTCAGTTCTATGTTATGCTTTAGACCAGTTCCAGGGTGTTGTGACTACGGACCTCACACCCAAGACTGAGATACTGTATCAGTTCTATGTTATGCTTTAGACTAGTTCCAGGGTGTTGTGACTACGGACCTCACGCCCAAGACTAGGATACTGTGTCAGTTCTATGTTATACTGTAGACCAGTTCCAGGGTGTTGTGACTACGGACCTCACACCCAAGACTAGGATACTGTGTCAGTTCTATGTTATGCTTTAGACCAGTTCCAGGGTGTTGTGACTACGGACCTCACACCCAAGACTAGGATACTGTGTCATTTCTATGTTATACTTTAGCCCGGTTCCAGGGCATAGAGAATAGGCTCTCACACCTGGATAGGGCAAGCCTGTTCATATTAGCAGCAGGGCTTCCTGCACCAGACCTAGGTCCCTCTCCTAGGGAGCCTTTGGTCTAGGGGTTCACCCGCAGCCAGGGGTGAATTCCCTTCTCCTTTCTAACTCCAGTTCCACTGGCGTTTCTCCCTCAAAGTGTTACTGTTACACCATACACTCATTCCTTAGGTGTCCAGAGGTTAGACATACCTGGATTATTAGTGATTCTGCAGATCATTCATAATCTGGTGTATATCTGCATTATTGGTGAGTCTGCAACCCACCAATAATCAGATTCTCTCTGCGTGTTGAGACCAATTGTTACAGAATGGCAGACCCAACCCAAATGGACGTACTGTGTAGACATATTGAAGTCCTGACCACCGTGGTAAACCAGCTTTCCGGGGTCGCTTTGAACCAACAGAACCAGATCAGTCAGTTATTTGGGGCGATTCAGGAACTTCAGTCTGCTATAAACGCAGTGCGATCTCCTCTTGTTACAGACTTACGTATGCCTGTGCCTGAGAAGTTTTCTGGTCACAGATCTGACTTTCGAAACTTTAAAAATCGAGTGTTGTCTTACTTTGAGTTAAGACCTAATTCTTCAAGTACTGTCGCACAGAGAATTACCTTCATTAAAACACTGTTGACAGGGGATTCTCAAACCTGGGCATATGACCTTAAACCTGGGGATGGGGCCCTGACTTCAGTTGAGGAATTTTTTAAAGCGATGGCCATAATTTATGACGATCCAGATATCGCTTCCACCGCTGAGCAGAAGCTCAAGTTGCTCAGACAGGGTTGTAAATCAGTAGAGGTTTACGCCGCTGAGTTTAGGAAGTGTTCTGCTTCAGCGAGATGGGGGGATTATGCCTTGTTAGACTGTTTTATAGCAGGATTGTCAAATGAAATTCACGATGTTATGATTGGATATCCTGAGCCTGAATCTGTGAACCAGGCAATTTCTTTGGCCATACTGATAGATCGCCGTTTGCGATACCAGAGACAGATTCGAGGTAGAGATACGGGAAGGACTATCCTACACGACTCTTCTCGGTCTCCTTCACCCCCAGCCGAACCAATGCAGATTGGGTATACAGTAGGGATGGGACGAATCCACAATTTCTTCGAATCCGGATCCGAATCTAAAAAGGTTCTCGAATATCTCGAACCTTTCGAGTCCTGAATCTAACGAATCCTGCACATAAAAATTGTGCGATCCGTGGTATAGTTGCCCGCAGTATAGGTACCCAGGCATAGGTAGCGAGGTAAAGGTGCCTTCAGTATAGCTAGCTAGGTATGGGTGCCTTCAATATTGGTAGCTTTCAGTATAGGTAGCAAGGTATAAGGGCCTTCAGTATAGGTAGCAGGGTTTATGGGCCTTCAGTATAGGTAGCAGGGTATATGGGCCTTCAGTTTAGGTAGCAGGGTATATGGGCCTTCAGTATAGGTAGCAGGGTATATGGGCCTTCAGTATAGGTAGCAGGGTATATGGGCCTTCAGTATAGGTAGCAGGGTAAATGGGCCTTCAGTATAGGTAGCAGGGTATATGGGCCTTCAGTATAGGTAGCAGGGTATATGGGCCTTCAGTATAGGTAGCAGGGTATATGGGCCTTCAGTATAGGTAGCAGAGTATATGGGCCTTCAGTATAGGTAGCAGGGTACATGTGCCTTCAGTATCGGTAGCAAGGTATAGGGGCCTTCAGTATAGATAGCACAGTACATGTGCTTTCAGTATTGGTAGGTAACTAGGTATAGGGGCCTTCAGTATAGGTAGCAGGGTATATGTGCCTTCAGTATAGGTAGCAGGGTATATGTGCCTTCAGTATAGGTAGGTAGCTAGGTATAGGGGCCTTCAGTATAGGTAGTAAGGTACATGTGCCTTCAGTGTAGGTAGGTAAAGGGACCTTCAGTATAGGTAGCAGGGTATAGGGCCTTAAGTATAGGTAGGTAGGTATGTAGGTAGGTAGGTATAGGGGCCTTTAGGTAGGTAGGTAGGTAAAGGGACCTTCAGTATAGGTAGCAGGGTATAGGGCCTTAAGTATAGGTAAGTATGTAGGTAGGCAGGTATAGGTGCCTTTAGGTAGGTAGGTACGTATAGGGGGCCTGTAGGTAGGTAGGTAGGTAGGTATTGAGGCCTGTAGGTAGGTATAGTGGCCTGTAGGTAGGTATAGGGGCCTTTAGGTAGGTAGGTAGGTATAGGGGCCTTTAGGTAGGTAGGTAGGTACGTATAGGGGGCCTTTAGGTAGGTATAGGGGGCCTTTAGGTAGGTGGGTATAGCGGCCTGTAGGTAGGTAGGTAGGTATAGCAGCCTGTAGGTAGGTAAGGATAGTGGCCGGTAGGTAGGTAGGTAGGTAGGTATAGTGGCCTGTAGGTAGGTAGGTAGGTATAGCAGCCTGTAGGTAGGTAGGTAGGTATAGCAGCCTGTAGGTAGGTAAGGATAGTGGCCGGTAGGTAGGTAGATAGGTAGGTATAGTGGCCTGTAGGTAGGTATAGTTGCCTGTAGGTAGGTATAGTGTCCGGTAGGTAGGTAGGTATAGGTGCCTTTAGGTAGGTAGGTATGTATAGGGGGCCTGTAGGTAGGTGGGTAGGTAGGTAGGTATTGAGGCCTGTAGGTAGGTATAGTGGCCTGTAGGTAGGTAGGTATAGGGGCCATTAGGTAGGTAGGTAGGTAGGTAGGTATAGGGGCCTTTAGGTAGGTAGGTATAGGGGCCTTTAGGTAGGTATAAGGGCCTTTAGGTAGGCAGGTAGGTGCGTATAGGGGGCCTTTAGGTAGGTATAGGGGCCTGTAGGTAGGTAGGTATAGCGGCCTGTAGGTAGGTAGGGATAGTAGTAGGTAGGTAGGTAGGTAGATAGAACCCCCCTCCCCCGCCAACCCCCCCACGGCCCCCTCCATCCCCCGTGCCTCCTCCGCTCACCCCTGCATAATCTACTCACCTTTCCCGTGGAGCGCAGAGCGGCAGACCTCTTCGTTACTTCCCTGTTCCCTCTAGTGGCCGGACCGGCTCTTACTAATGACGTCATAGTAAGAGCCGGTCACTAGGGGGAACCAGGAAGTCGGCGAGAGGTCTGCCGCTCTGCGCTCCGCTATGGATAGGTGAGTGGATGCGGGCAGGGGGGGCGAGCGGAGGAGGCGCGGGGGGGTCGGAGGAGGTCGGAGGAGGACGAGTGCGAGCGGCGGATGCGCGGCGATGCGGCGTCGGGATTCGGCGGATTCGTATAATGGAAAATGGCGTCGGGATTCGAATCCACGAATCTCGAATATTTCCTAATATTCGAGGGATTCGTGGATTCGCCGGATTCGTCGTCCCACCCCTAGTATACAGGGTTGAGTCTAGGGAAGAAGAGTCACAGGAGGCCAAAGAGAAACAATTCATATGGTTCTACTAGGCCAGACGAATGCTATCGCCTGGGATTAGTCAATACCATAGGTGAACAGGTTTCATCTTTGAACGATGGTCGGCTGTTCCTTCCCTGTTCACTTACTTTGAAGGGTCGAACTGGGTCCACAGAAGCCATGGTGGACTCGAGTTCAGCAGCGAACCTCATGGATTACGATTTTGCTAAAAGTCTGGGGATACCTTTGTCTGCACCCGACCCGCAGATTTTGGTCACTGCAGTGGATGATTCTCCATTACAGAATGCTCAGTCTCTTTCCCAAACCCCCTACTGTCATGTTGTTTAGGGGCATTGCATGAAGAGAGGTTACCGTTCCTGGTCCTGCCAATGAAAAGCTCTCCTGTTGTTCTCGGTATTCCCTGGTTACAACTTCACTCTCCGCTGATTGACTGGGCTTCAGGACAGCTCCTGAACTGGTCAATCTATTGTCATGAGCACTGTTTGAAGAGAGTTGACGTGGGTAGTACCAAGATACAGGTCGGAGGAAAAACAGGACCGTGTACAGATTTTTCTAACGGATCTGGTTCCTCACGGTTACCTCGCAGGTATAAATCAGACAGCAAAAGCTCCAAAGCAGACGCTTCAGATAGGGGTTTTGGGCCCAATGTCATTTTGCCACTGAGAAAACAGGCTGACAAGAGTTCATTCCTTGTGTCCGTGCCTAAACCGGCGGTGCACGTGGGTTCCGCTCCCTCTCTCCCCATGATGGTTAGTCTTTGGAGGATACTAAAGGCTATAGATTCTCGGCTTGAGTGTCCGGAGTCCGCTCCTCGGGCGGGGGGGGGGGGTACTGTGAGGAAACGCGGAAAAGCCGCCACGTGTTCTAACGGCAGGGCGGCTGAGTCCGTGTCCAGCACAGCGGCTGGCATGCGGAGACGTGCGCCTGGCACCACGAGGGAACGCGGAAAATCCGCCGCTCGTACTGACAGCAAGGCGGTTTGTACGCAGCGGCGTGCGGTTGGTGTGGCTGGGTCTGTTAGTTCACATGGACAACATGGAGAGCTACGCGCGCACGGCCCAGATGCCAGGACCTTTATACCAGCAGGGGAAGTGTCAGCTGAGCAGGAGGATCAGCTGATTCCTGCTGAACTCATGATTGGCTGAGTGGCTTGGGCGGGGCGGCAGACTCCAGCAGCTATATATTCAGCTGGCTTGCCAGTTGCTGGTTGTCTGCCATTGCAAATGCTTTATGTGTTAGCACACAAACCTCAGTCAGATCCTACAGTGTGTTAGAACCAGGAGGACCTGGGAATTCACACTGAGCTAGATTACTCTTGCATACTGTGTCAGTTCTATGTTATGCTTTAGACCAGTTCCAGGGTGTTGTGACTACGGACCTCACACCCAAGACTAGGATACTGTGTCAGTTCTATGTTATGCTTTAGACCAGTTCCAGGGTGTTGTGTCTACGGACCTCACACCCAAGACTAGGATACTGTGTCATTTCTATGTTATACTTTAGCCCGGTTCCAGGGCATAGAGAATAGGCTCTCACACCTGGATAGGGCAAGCCTGTTCATATTAGCAGCAGGGCTTCCTGCACCAGACCTAGGTCCCTCTCCTAGGGAGCCTTTGGTCTAGGGGTTCACCCGCAGCCAGGGGTGAATTCCCTTCTCCTTTCTAACTCCAGTTCCACTGGCGTTTCTCCCTCAAAGTGTTACTGTTACACCATACACTCATTCCTTAGGTGTCCAGAGGTTAGACATACCTGGATTATTAGTGATTCTGCAGATCATTCATAATCTGGTGTATATCTGCATTATTGGTGAGTCTGCAGCCCACCAACAATCAGATTCTCTCTGCATGTTGACACCAATCGTTACACCTGTCCTCTCACCTGTCCTACTCTACTGTACTACTTCTGTGTTATGTTAGATAGATTTGTACTATTTTGTAGTTAGCAAGGCCCAGCTTTACTGCTATACCTGTCCTGTATCTGCTCTCTGTAATCTAGTCACACCTGTTCTATTATTTAGCTAGATTCTTCTATTGTTTAGTTAGTACTGTAGTGTACTCTAGTCTGTGTATAGGGACCGTCCGTCACCGCGTTACCTAGGGTCTTTGTGTGCGCAGTGCACGTCTGCGCTGTCCGCACCCTCTCATTAGTGCTACACCCGTCCTATTTGTTTATATTACTTCTATTGTGTATTCGCTGACTTGTACTGTACTGTAGTCTGTGTACAGGGACACCGTCAGTCAGCGTCAGCTAGAGTCTTTGTGTGCGCAGTGCACGTCTGCGCTGTCCGCACCCTCTCATTAGTGCTACACCCGTCCTATTTGTTTATATTACTTCTATTGTGTATTCGCTGACTTGTACTGTACTGTAGTCTTTGTATAGGGACACCGTCAGTCAGCGTCATATAGGGTCTTTGTGTGCGCAGTCTACGTCTGCGCTGTCTGCACCCTCTCATTAGTGCTACACCCGTCCTATTTGTTTATATTACTTCTATTGTGTATTCGCTGACTTGTACTGTACTGTAGTCTGTGTATAGGGACACCGTCAGTCAGCGTCAGCTAGGGTCTTTGTGTGCGCACAGCGCACTCTCTCGTTAGCGCTACACCGATCTCTGCTGTAGAGTACACCTGTCCGTCACCTCACACACCCACCACCCAGGGCCGGATTTGTACTCTTTACCGCCCAAGGCCACTGTCACCAACCGCCCCCTTCATTATAGGTAGCCAGATGACCCCTCCTCCCTTCCCTCTAGTATAGGAAGCCTGATGAAACCCCCTCCCTTCCCTCCAGTATAGGTAGCCAGATGACTCCCTTAATCCCTCCTCCCCCACCCCCCAGGACAAATAGCCAGCTCGCCTTCACACCGCAGCAGCCATCAGTCACTCCAATGCAGAAGCTTCCTCTTCCTTTCCGTCTCCAATGCTGCCCAAGTCTGTAGCCACCAGCCACAATGCAAACATGCACAGAGAGCAAGGCGGCTGCTGCACAAGGGGCTAGCAACAGAGTACAGCAGTCAGGCACTCACCTGATCTCCCTGCATTGCAGTATTTGCAAGCTTGCAAATTCTGCACCACTTAAGTCTGCTGATTTGGTGCCCTTGCTCCTGTGGTGCCCTAGGCCATGGCCTAGGTGGCCTTGGCCTAAATCTGGCCCTGCCACCACCAGTCCCACCCCATTAAAGTACCCCACTTGTCCCACCCGCCTATACATAACTTTTTTTTCTCATTTGTATAATATTAAAAATATACGATGTCTGGCACTGGCAGCCATGGTTTGGGCAGGGGCAGCAAGGGCAGCAAGGGCATCGGCGAGAGAGGAGGTCATGGGTGTGGCAGCCACGCCACCACCACCACCATCCACAGTTCTGCGTCTGCACCAGTGGCTATTCCGCCATTAGCCACTGGCCGTGGACTCCTTGGCCGCCCAACAGCTGGTAGTCACGCTGCAGAGACACAGCAGCAGCAGCAGCCTGTGGCGCAGATGTTCCTCCCACCGCCAGGTCGTAGCCGTCCTATGGAGGAGAAGGACGCAGACTCTGTGGTGTAACTGATGGTGGATGAGCAGGCCACCATTAGCTCTGGAACCGAGTCCTCCACCCCCGCCACCACTCCTGTTCGCACTGCCTGGGGGGGAGGAGGAGTGCAGTTCTCCAGCCCCAGCGGGCAACACCAGCACCCTGTCACTCAGCAGCACCTTCTTGTTATCCCCAAGCACAGCGGGGCTATGGAGTGCTGTTGCGGCACAATTGGAGGAGGAAGAAATGCTGATGGGCACTTTGGGGGATGATGCTTTGGACAGTCAGACAGTGGTGACTGTCCCTCAGCCCATGCATGCAGAAGGGGAGTTTGGGGGGTCATCCCAGCAGGACATGTTTGCGGAGGGGGAGGATGATGATGACAGGGTGAAGGACAGAGACTGGGTGGCAGATCCTGAGGATGTCATCAGCTCTGAGGAGGAGGAGGAGGATGCGTTTGTGGGCCTTGCTAGAAGGATCAGCATCGCAGGCATAGGCAGGATCAGAAGTGGGCGTGGTATGCAGGCCACACAGGATGCTGTTCCGGAGGCGGAGAGTTCTGCCAGTGCCACCAGCTGCACCAAGAAACCCCCTCCCCCCCCCCCCCCCCCCAACCACCACAGGGAGACCAGCGGCAGCAGCACCTTCCAGCCGAAGGGGCAACTTCACCTTCCCAATTTGAAGTTTTTTCACCCTGCTATATGTGGAGTGCAACTATGCCACCTGCAACCAGTGCTGCCAGCAGCTCAGCAGAGGGAAGGAGCCCTCTGCGTACGGCACCACCTCTCTGGTCAACCATCTGGCAGGGAAACACTTCCATGAGCATGATGAGTTCATGAAGTTGAAAGAAGCTAGCAGTGGCAGACCCGCCACCACTGCGAAGGCGTTGGCAGCAGCCACCCGCCCTCCTCCACCTCCTCCAGCAGCACCAGCAGGAGTGCGTCAGCAACACACTGCTTCTCCTCCCTCTGCAACTCCTGCCGCCGACACTAAGGGCCCTTTTCCACTAGCTGCGTTTGCGATGCTGAATCGCAAAATCGCAAACCACTAGTGATTTTTAAATCGCTACGGTTTGCTTTTTAACATAGGATTCGCGGTAGGTAATTTCCACTACCGCGATTCATTTTTGACTCAAACGCGATCGCACCACGGAGCGATCTTTGCCGCGATTTTGCTATGCAGTGCATTGCATAGCAAAATCGTGAACGCATTCGCCGGGAAGTTTCCTGCACTTGCGATTCAGCAATCACTAGCGTTTAGCGCGAACGCTAGCGATTGCTAGTGGAAAAGAGCCCTGAGGCCTGTTCTGGCAGCCAGTCCTCAGTGGCCTCCTCTGCTCCCTCCAGTGATTCCCGTGCCAGCAAAAGGCGTCGCCAGACCCTGCTCAGCGACACCTTCTGCCTCCCAGCAGCCATCGCGTGCGTCAGCTGAACGGCTTGCTGGCACGGGCCATGTGCTCCCAACTCCTGCTTTATTCCCTTGTGCAGGAGGGGAGCGACATGCGTGCGCTCCTGATGTGTGCAGCCCCCGCTTGGCCAATCCCCAGCCGACATTATTTTGCACGCACGGCCATCCCTGCACTTCACCGCTTTGTGATGGCCAATGTCGGGAGAGGATCACGCGGTGGGTCAACGGGTCCACGTCACCATGGACTCATGGAGCAGCCGGTTTGGGACAGGCCGCTATCTGTCCTTCACCGCGCATTGGGTCAGCTTGGTGGAAGGGGGTGAGGAGGGGGGAGCAGCATCGGGCACTGTCAGAGCAGAAGCAGCAACAACGCAGTGGGTGGTGCCACCATGCAGGGTCAGTGGAATTGCAGCAGGTTCCTCTGATCTGCTTCCATCCTCCGGCACACCAGCCCAAACCCCCCGCCTCAGCAGCAGCGTGAAGCCCCGCCACTGCCAAGCGCTGCTGGAATTGGTCAGCCTGGGGAAGACCAAACTGATGGCGAACCATGTCCTGGCCAAACTCCGAGAGCAGGAGAGGAATTGGTTGACCCCCAGAGGCCTCAGAGTCGGAGAGATGGTGTCCGACAATGGGGCAAACCTGGTTGCTGCAATCAGCAGGGGAGACCTGACCCACATCCCCTGCCTGGCGCACGTCCTGAACCTGGTAGTTCAAAAGTTCCTGTGGATCTACCAGGGGATGGACCGACTCGTTGAGGCGGCAAGGAAGGTTGTGCGTCATTTCCGGCACTCGCCTGCAGCCGTAGCGAGCCTAGAAGAGGTGCAGAAGGAGCTGCACCTGCCACAGCACCGGCTCATGATCGATGTTCCAACTCGCTGGAACTCCACCCTGGCGATGTTGGAGCATCTGGTTGAACAGAGGCAGGCTGTCAGCCAGTACCTTGCACGAGCAACAGTTGCCTCCATCACTGCAACTGGGCGTGCCGCCACCAACCTCCCATCCATCATCTCCACGGAGGACTGGGGGCACATGCAGCAGATGTGCTCAGTCCTGGCACCCTTCCTGCAGGCCACCAACATGGTGAGCAGGGACCATGCAATGGTGTGCGAGTGGGTCCCCTTGGTGTGTGTGCTGGACAGGGCCCTGTATGCACTGCTGGAAGAGGGAGCGGCAGCCTTGGACCAGCAGGAGCTGCAGGCAGCTTCACAGGCCACCTCTAAGGAGTAGGGCTTGGAGTTGGTGGACGTCCCTGACCTTGCTGTTGATGAGGGGGAGCAGCAGAGCGCAGCTGGACTGGTGCAGGGGTGGAGAGAGGATGAGGTGGAGGAGGCAGAGGAAGAGGAGGACAGCACTGTCGGCTCTGGGGCTGCCGATGATGTGCCAGCAGACGTGGCCAGACTCTTCCCAATGGCAGCGCACATGCTGAGGTGCCTGCGCAAGGACCCAAGGGTCATCCAGATGAAGCAGAGGGAGGACATCTGGATCTGCATGATGCTGGACCCACGTCTGAAGGGGAAGCTCAGCCAGTTCCTTCCTGCAGGAGGAGACCGTGCGCAACAAATGAGGGATTTGCAGCTGTCCCTTGTTGAGCACTTGGAGGAAGCCTTCCCTCAGCCATCCACCCCCACTGTCCAGCCAGCACAGAGGCAGCAGCAGGTGCCTGCATCCACCAGCAGCAAGCGCACGCGCACCACAGACCTGCTGTCTCTGACCAACGAGCTCTACATGAGTGTAGAGCTGCCAAGGACTAGAGAGGAGGTGCCTGCAGCAGCATCCTTCTCCAGTCACAGGCAGCGCTTGACCCGCATGGTGGCTGACTACATGGGGTCCTTCAGCGGGCTTGACAGCGTTGCCCCTGTTGATCCCATGGAGTATTGGGTCAAGCACCTGCCGATCTGGAGCGAGCTTGCGCAGTACGCCCTGAAAGTGTTCTCCTGCCCCCCTTCCAGCGTACTGTCAGAGCGTTGCTTCAGTGCAGCCGGTGGAGTCGTCACTGAGAAGCGATCTCGTCTGTCTCACAAGTCTGTGGACAGACTGACGTTTCTCAAAATGAACCAGGCTTGGGTGGAAGGCGAATTCCTGGCCCCTGTTGTCAGTGAGAGGGAGACATAAAGTGGCGCACACACATTACACCTGCTGCTGCTGCTGCTGTATTTCTTCCTGCTGTCTGTGTCTCCACTGCCAGGGAACACATTACAAGGTGCTGCTGCCCATGCGCCACCAGCTATTACGCTCAAAAATAGCTGCCTGCCCTGCATTATTTTGAAAAAAAAATTAAATTATTTTAGAGGTGTCCGAGTTGAAAACTGTGCTGTCCCAATTGTGTATTGGACACAATGGTGGCTTCACGACCGCTGTCTGGAACCTCATGGTGTTTATTTACGGCCCTGGAACCACCACTAGGACCCAGGGCCTATTATGTCTCGCTACCTGCCCTCCTGCTGCCTGCTGCCAGTCTGCCACACACTCATCCTCCTCACGCTGCCTGCTGTTGTATTTCCTCCTGCTGTCTGTGTCTCCACTGCCAGGGAACACATTACAAGGTGCTGCTGCCCATGCGCCACCAGCTATTACGCTCAAAAATGGCTGCCTCACTGCCTGCATTATTTTGAAAAAAAAATTGTTATTATTTTAGAGGTGTCCAGGTTGAAAACTGTGCTGTCCCAATTGTGTATTGGACATAATGTGGGCTTCACGACCGCTGTCTGGAACCTCATGCTGTTTATTTATGGCCCTGGAACCACCGCTAGGACCCAGGGCCTATTATGTCTCGCTGCCTGCCCTCCTGCCTGCTGCCAAATGCCAGTCTGCCACACACACACATTACACCTGCTGCTGCTGCTGTATTTCTTCCTGCTGTCTGTGTCTCCACTGCCAGGGAACACATTAAAAGGTGCTGCTGACCATGCGCCACCAGCTATTACGCTCAAAAATAGCTGCCTGCATTATTTTGAAAAAAAAATTGTAATTCATTTAGAGGTGTCCAGGTTGAAAACTGTGCTGTCCCAATTGTGCATTGGACACGTCAGCTTCATGACCGCTGTCTGGAACCTCATGCTGTTTATTTACGGCCCTGGTACCACCGCTAGGAACAAGGGCCTATTATGTCTCGCTGCCTGCCCTCCTGCCTGCTGCCTGCCAGTCTGCCACACACTCAACCTCCTCACGCTGCCTGCTGTTGTATTTCCTCCTGCTGTCTGTGTCTCCACTGCCAGGGAACACATTAAAAGGTGCTGCTGACCATGCGCCACCAGCTATTACGCTCAAAAATAGCTGCTTGCATTATTTTGAAAAAAAAAATGTAATTAATTTAGAGGTGTCCGGGTTGAAAACTGTGCTGTCCCAATTGTGCATTGGACACAATGCGGGCTTCACGACCGCTGTCTGGAACCTCATGCTGTTTATTTACGGCCCTGGTACCACCGCTAGGAACCAGGGCCTATTATGTCTCGCTGCCTGCCCTCCTGCCTGCTGCCTGCTGCCTGGCAGTCTGCCACACACTCAACCTCCTCACACTGCCTGCTGTTGTATTTCTTCCTGCTGTCTGTGTCTCCACTGCCAGGGAACACATTAAAAGGTGCTGCTGACCATGCGCTACCAGCTATTACGCTCAAAAATAGCTGCCTGCATTATTTTGAAAAAAAAAATGTAATTAATTTAGAGGTGTCCGGGTTGAAAACTGTGCTGTCCCAATTGTGTATTGGACACAATGTGGGCTTCACGACCGCTGTCTGGAACCTCATGCTGTTTATTTACAGCCCTGGTACCACCACTAGGAACAAGGGCCTATTATGTCTCTCTGCCTGCCCTCCTGCCTGCTGCCTGCTGCCTGCCAGTCTGCCACACACTCAACCTCCTCACGCTGCCTGCTGTTGTATTTCCTCCTGCTGTCTGTGTCTCCACTGCCAGGGAACACATTAAAAGGTGCTGCTGCCCATGCGCCACCAGCTATTACACTCAAAAATAGCTGCCTCACTGCCTGCATTATTTAAAAAAAATGTAATTATTTTAGAGGTGTCCAGGTTGAAAACTGTGCTGTCCCAATTGTGTATTGGACACAATGTGGGCTTCACGGCCGCTGTCTGGAACCTCATGCTGTTTATTTACGGCCCTGGTACCACCGCTAGGAACCAGGGCCTATTATGTCAGTCACATCACACTGCCTGACACACACTACACCTCCTCCTGTAGCTGCATTGAGCTTCTGCTGTCTGTGTGCTGCTACCACTGCCAGGGAGAACAGAAGAAGAACTATTTTCTGCTGCCAGCCTGCCACCTGCCCACCCACTCTCCTACCAGCTATTACCACACTACAACTTGCAATTACTTCCTCCTCCTGCTGATGTCTGTGTTTTATCACCGCCAGGGTACACAGAAAAAGGCACTGTGGCTTGCAGTGTGCCACTACCTACCTATTATGCCATCAACACAAATATAACTATGGTGTTATTAAAATAAAATATTTCCACAAATGAAGTAAAAAAAATATTACAAAAGAAAGGAAAACCAAGACACATAATATAATGATAGAGAAGAAGAGGAAGAAGAAGAAGAAGAAGAAATAGAAGAAGAAGATATAGAAGAAGAAGATGAAGAAGAAGATATAGAAGAAGAAGATATAGAAGAAGAAGATGAAGAAGAAGAAGATATAGAAGATGAAGAAGAAGAAGACATACAGTAGAAGACGAAGAAGAAGAAGATATAGAAGAAGAAGAAGAAGAAGAAGAAGAAGATATAGAAGAAGAAGAAGAAGAAGAAGAAGAAGAAGAAGATATAGAAGAAGAAGATATAGAAGAAGAAGAAAAAGGTATAGAAGAAGAAGTAGAAGAAGATATAGAAGAAGAAGAAGATATAGAAGAAGAAGAAGATATAGAAGAAGAGGAAGAAGAAGAAGATATAGAAGAAGAAAAAGATAATTGAAGAAGATACAAGAAGTAGAAGATGAAGAAGATTCGAGTAGAAGAAGATATAGAAGAAGAAGAAAAAGAAGAAGGTATAGAAGAAGAAGAAGAAGATATAGAAGAAGAAGATGAAGACGACGTAAATGAAGACTTCCAACTTACAACCATTTTGGACACACCTTCTCATGCAAACACTTTTCATGAAGTTAATTTGCTATTTTTGATACCTTTTTTATAACTACTACATCACCACATAATCACTTGATGTTTTTCTTCATAAAAAAGGTGGTTTCATGCATCATTGACCTCCAATACAAGTTTTAAAAGCTATGTAAGGCCAGCTCGAATATTTTACTCGAATACTGACCCGGATAGTGACGTCGGATATCCGAGGTCGAATCAGATATTCGATTAACTCGAATATCAAACTTCGAGTGAATTCGGATAGTTTACTATCCGAATTCGACCAAACTTGAATAGGATAATGAGGTATCCGATCAACACTGATTGCAAGACCTTGACTCTGCTAACAGGAAATAACAGGAAGAAAACAGTCTGTATGAATAACAGCATGCACAGTCAGCTAGACAAATGATTTTTCAATTTAAAAAAGTTCAAAGGTACTTATCATTTACTGTAATCAACATGATTGCTTTCAGAATTGTCCTTGTTCTATTTTGAGTTTAGCAGGGTTTTCATTCTAGTATTTCAAAGATTTCAACAAGGAACACTCAGTGCAGCAGGAATTTTGCAGATACATTTGGCTGTCCTTTTTCATTTGTATGTTAAAAAGAAAGACTTGTTTTATTCCAGGAAGACTAACATTGATAAATATAGGAATGAAGAAATGGTGGGGCATATCTTTCTGTTCTCTGTGACTGTTCCCTGATACAGCTACTCCTACGTACAAGTACACAGAGCTCTCAATGACTAATTATTTGTGACTTGTCCTCTGAGAACATGTGTATTTTATTTCTTTATGTGAGCAGATAAAGCTTGTCTATGTCTGCAGCTTTCTCTCTTAGGTGAAAGGACAGCCTTCTTTTTTTTCGTTGGAGATATTTGGAAGATTTAAAAGTTGTTTAAAAATCTGAGCTTACTGATTTATATCTCGTATTAAGTCACTGTTTCCTGTCTCTAGGACAACCGCTGGCAGGAGAAACATTTAACTAACAAGACCAACAAAAAATTGGTGATTCTTTCCTCCTACTTTTCTTAAATAAACCTGCCAGGGGCTGCTAAATTATAACTCTAAAGCACTAAAAACAAATTTAAAAAAATCAAGTTTATGTTAAAAAGTAGGAATTAAGACACATGTTCATCTTCATAAAAATAGAAAACTTAATCTCCTGGTTATGAAGCTGTTTGATTGACTTTGTTATCTTTATATATTTTCTCCTGCATGCAATTATTTATTTTATATATGGCTATGGGCATCTTTTTATTCTGTATAGATGCCACTTAGAAAGGCATTTAATACTTTGCTTACTGAGGCTCCATTTTGAGGCATTTGGTTTCTAGACTACTCCTCACGGTTTAGGGCCCCTAAAATGCCAGGGC
The DNA here is from genome assembly GCF_040937935.1 of Hyperolius riggenbachi. NCBI lineage: Eukaryota > Metazoa > Chordata > Amphibia > Anura > Hyperoliidae > Hyperolius > Hyperolius riggenbachi. The sequence goes on from NC_090650.1 coordinate 122,992,603, forward strand.
AGTATAGGAACTTCACAAGTGACCCCATTTTAGAAAGAAGACACCCCAAGGTATTCCAGATTTTATTTTTTTGTCACAAGTTAGTGGAAAATGACACTTTGTGAAGAAAAACAATAAAAATCAATGTCCGCTAACTTGTGACAAAAAATAAAATCTTCTATGAACTCACCATACTACTAACGGAATACCTTGGGTGTCTTCTTTCTAAAATGGGGTCACTTGTGGGGTTCCTATACTGCCCTGATATTTTAGGGGCCCTAAACCGTGAGGAGTAGTCTAGAAACCAAATGCCTCAAAATGACCTGTGAAATCCTAAAGGTACTCATAGGACGTTGGGCCCCTTAGCACACCTAGGCTGCAAAAAAGCATCACACATGTGGTATTTCCGTACTCAGAAGAAATAGTATAATGTGTTTTGGGGTGTATTTTTACACATACCCATGCTGAGTGGGAGAAATATCTCTGTAAATGGACAATTGTGTGTAAAAAAAATTAAAAAAATCTTATTTACAGAGATATTTCTCCTACCCAGCATGGGTATATGTAAAAATACACCCCAAAACACATTATACTATTTCTCCTGAGTACGGCGATACCAAATGTGTGCAGCCTAGGTGCGCTAAGGGGCCCAAAGTCCTATGAGCACCTTTAGGCTTTACAGGGGTGCTTACAATTTAGCACCTCCCAAAATGCCAGGCCAGTAAACACACCCCACAAATGACCCCATTTTCGACCACAAATTACCCCATTTTCGAAAGTAGACATCCCAAAGTATTCAGAAAGGGGCATGGTGAGTCCGTGTCAGATTTCATTTTTATTTATCACAAGTTAGCAGAAATGGAAACTTTTTTTTATTTATTTTTTGTCACAAAGTGTCATTTTCCGCTAACTTGTGACAAAAAATAAAATCTTCTATGAACTCACCATGCCTCTTAGTGAATACTTTGGGATGTCTTCTTTCCAAAATGGGGTCATTTGGGGGGTATTTATACTATCCTGGAATTCTAGCACCTCATGAAACCTGACAGGTGCTCAGAACAGTCAGAGATGCTTCAAAATGGGAAAATTCACTTTTTGCACCATAGTTGTAAACGCTATAACTTTTACCCAAACCAATAAACATACACTGAATGGGTGTAGCACAATAAATTTGGACAAAAATGTATATAGAAATTTTACTTTATTTGAAAAATGTCAGCGCAGAAAGTTAAAAAAATCATTTTGTTTGACAAAATTCATGTCTTTTTTGATGAATATAATAAAAACTAAAAATCACAGCAGCAATCAAATAGCATCAAAAGAAAGCTGTATTAGTGACAAGAAAAGGAGGTAAAATTCATTTAGATAGTCAATTGTATGACCGAGCAATAAACTGTTAAAGCTGCAGTGGTCTGAATTGAAAAAAAGTGTCTGGTCCTTAAGGGGTTTTATGACTGCAGTCCTTAAAGAGACTCCGTAACAAAAATTGCATCCTATTTTTTATCATCCTACAAGTTCAAAAAGCTATTCTAATGTGTTCTGGCTTACTGCAGCACTTTATACTATCACTGTCTCTGTAATAAATCAATGTATCTTTCCCCTGTCAGACTTGTCGGCCTGTATCTGGAAGGCTGCCAAGTTCTTCAGTGTTGTGGTTCTGCTATGAACTCCCCCTTCCAGGCCCCTCTATGCACACTGCCTGTGTGTTATTTAGGATTAGAGCAGCTTCTCTCTTATCTTTTACAAGCTGGATAAATCATCCTCTGAGCTGGCTGGGCTTTCACATACTGAAGAATTACAGACAAGGGCAAAGCTGTTTGCAGGAAGAAACGAGCAGCCTGAAACTTCAGTGCATGAGAACAGGGGGAAAGAAACACACAAATGATCTCTTGAGATTCAAAAGGAAGGCTGTATACAGCCTGCTTGTGTATGGATGTATTTTCTATGTGTGGACATACTGTACATCAACCTACTTCCTGTTTTGGTGGCCATTTTGTTTGTTTATAAACAAACTTTTAAAAACTGTTTTTAACCACTTTTAATGCGGTGGGGAGCGGCGAAATTGTGTCAGAGGGTAATAGGAGATGTCCCCTACGCACTGGTATGTTTACTTTTGTGCGATTTTAACAATACAGATTCTCTTTAAGTGGTTAAACGTAATTAAAATTAAATGATTTTTGATTGTGCTGACATCACACTGTGGGAGGGGTTTCACCACAATATCAGCCATACAGAGCCCCCTGATGATCTGTTTGAGAAAAGGAAAAGATTTCTCATGGGAAATGGCTGTCAGCTACTGATTGGGTTGAAGTTTAATCCTTGGTTACAGTTCATCTTAATAGTGGAGTTGAACTGCCTCAGTCTCTTTTTTCAGTTAAGAGGGACGGTCCCAGCCTGACTGAGGTGCTCTGGCTGCATCCCCGTCCCACTGAGTCCTGTGTACAAGCTCTTGATGATGCCATTATGTGCGGCACATAAGGTAACAGGCTGGTATACCAAGCTGTTCTATCACTCACATCCTGTCCGCTACACAAATTTGGTGATAATTAATAGGAGGGCCAAGCACATCATCTAAAAAGAGAATGGTGCAAGACACTTTTGCAGTACTACATGACCTGCTCCTGTGGCAGCAGCAGCCGAGCTAAAGAGGATGGTGACATTTAGAACAAAAGTAGAATTTTTCTTGTAAGTATGTAAGTATATTATAAATATTACCCCTCATCCATCCCCAAATTATGGAAATGGCAACACACTTGGCCATGCACGGCTATGGGAATTCACATGCATGATGCAAAAAATGCTGCTGATCATCCATTTTTTCCCCGTACATGAATTTGAAAGCAGCCTATTGATTTAAATAAACTGCAATTTCCCATTCAATCAAGCCCACGTGTTGGGAACTGCTCTGCATCACCCCTAGTGGAATCGATCCCTTATTGTAAGCTCTTGTGATAAATGATCATATTATTGATCAGATTTTTCAGTTTGTATTGCATGAAAACAGGAAAGGTGATGGGCCCTATCGATCCTGAACTGTCTTATTATCGATAATTTCTTAAAGCGGGATTGTCACTATAAAAATCAAATTTCAACAGTAACTTTCAAAACTTTTTCTGCTGTTATGGTTTGGAGTTATCACATACCTTAGGAGCAATTTGCCGTTGTCAATTGCCATTGCCATCGGCTGGCAAAACAGTTCCATGCTGGGGGGTCTTTTTATCTATAATATATTCCTCCTCTTGCTTTTATTTACCCCTCCTTCTAATGGCATAAGACAGTGCACTTCCTAGTATAGACCTCAGTGTCTGAAGACTGTGGGAGGAGGGCGGGTAACGAATACACAATTAGAAAGAGGAGGAAAAAAAGAGAGGGAGGAAATGATGTCAGGATTAGCTTCATTCCAAGTTAACCAGATGGAAACTATCTAGAATAGGATTCTCTGCTTTTCCGTTATAAAATTCACAGGAATCATAACATGGACAATGCAATACATCCGTTATGCAATGTACGTAGAACTAGTACTTATCTACTTATACATGTGTTTTTTATTTCTAGTTTAGCATGGGTGTCACTTGTTCTTTAAAGAAATGATGGCTCTGCTTAGTGGATGTTTCATAGATATTATCATAACTGGCTTAGATATGACTACAAGTTGGATTCTTTAGTGGTGTAGATTCCTTTATTTATTTTTATTTATTTTATTTATTGTATTTATAAAGTGCCAACATATTATGCAGCACTGTAGATTGACTAAATATGATATTTTCTTTCAATTTGAAGGATCCTATCGAAAATATGATTGCTTGTACCAATTGTACAGCTCAGAGTAGAAAATGACCGGGTCTCATCCTGGTTTTAAAGGCCATAAAAGCTCAATTCTTTATTGTATCACAGCATAGGTACACACAACGCTTCAGCACGTATGCCTTTGACTTGACAAAGGCCTACATGCTGAAATGTTGTGTGTACCTATGCTGTGATACAATAAAGAATTAAGCTTTTATAGCCTTTAAAGCACTTTAGGGGGAGCGAGGATGAGAATCTGTTTACTTACCTGGGGCTTCTTCCAGCCTCTAGCAGCCATCTCAGTCCCTCGCCACAGCCCTGGTCCTCCTCAGTGTCTTTGCTGGTGTAAACGGTTTTAACTGCCAACTGAAGGAGAATTCAAAAGACACCAATACAGGTTGTAAAATTCAAAAAGATTTATTCAAAAAATAAAAAATGAAAATACACTTTCTACTCCATGTAACCAATGAAAACTATAAACGAGTACAATCTCTAATATCATAGTCTTCTCAATATCTTCTTGTCTTCTTTCTATAGGACACTTCCGGAAGCTAGGAGGAAAATAATTGGTTAACGTCAATACATAACCTTCCCACCCGGTAAGTATTTACTGAGCGTACCCACCCACTTTAACTTTAAGTAATTAAAAATGGACCTTATTTGGGTAACATAAACCCCTGCATACTAACTTTGGAAGAGGTAATTTTAGTTCAATACTTCACTACAATGCAATTATATAGACATTAACCTCTAATTTTGCTGATCAGCAAAAATCTTTTACACCCTCAATAGTAAATGGAGTACTCCCACTTTTGTTCTCGGTCTGGTGAATAAATCTGGCTATATTACTCGTTCGATACTTCAGCCAGGTTTTATGAAATAAAATAATTAAATAAATAAACAAAAATAAATAAATAAAATTATTTGGTTAATAAATTAATAAATAAAAAAAAATAAACAAATAGATGAGTTAGTGAGTTAATGAGTATTTAGTAAATTAATAGTGTTACTTGAATTGGTAAAAAAATAAAGACTGGAACCAACAAAAAGGGAGCGAATGACTCCGTCACATGTTCTTGTAGGCAAAACTATTCATTCGGCTTGTTCCAAAAATAAAAAAACTTGAGAAAAATGAATAATAATAATAACAATAAAAATAGTTCTTAGATTTAAGTCTGTAGCTCATGTATTCAACCACTTCTGTTCTTTTGCAGGATCAGACTACTATCAGGAAACAGTCTATTACCAGGTACCTTTTCCATTACTGCTGGTAAATCATCATATTTACTATTTCTCCTTTCTTTTCAGGAACCCAGCTGGATGACTCAACCCAAAGGTAAGTATTTCTTAATAAAACTTTGCACTGTACAACACTAAAAAAAACAAAATGTTCTTTGCACTTTATATTTTAACCACTTGATGACCCACCCTTTACCCCCCCTTAAGGACCAGCGCTGTTTTGAGTGATCTGTGCTGGGTGGGCTGTGCAGCCCCCAGCACAGATCAGCGTGCAGGCAGAGAGATCAGATTGCCCCCCTTTTTTCCCCCCTATGGGGATGATGTGCAGGGGGGGTCTGATCTCTCCTGCCTGCCTGGGTGTTGCGGGGGGGCACCTCAAAGCCCCCCTCCGCGGCGAAATCCTCCCCCTCCCTCTCCTACCTGGCCCCCCCCCGGCGATCGAGGCTGCACAGGACGCTATCCGTCCTGTGCAGCCAGTGACGGGACGTCCCCTGTCACATGGCGGCGATCCCCGGCCGCTGATTGGCCGGGGATCGCCGATCTGCCTTACGGCGCTGCTGCGCAGCAGCGCCGTACAATGTAAACAAAGCGGATTATTTCCGCTTGTGTTTACATTTAGCCTGCGAGCCGCCGTCGGCGGCCCGCAGGCTATTCACGGAGCCCCCCGCCGTGATTTGACGGGAAGCAGCCGCTCGTGCGAGCGGCTGCTTCCTAATTAATCAGCCTGCAGCTGGCGACGCAGTACTGCGTCGCTGGTCCTGCAGCTGCCACTTTGCCGACGCACGGTATAAGCGTGCGGTCGGCAAGTGGTTAAAAGTCAGTTGGCTATGAGGGTAAATAACAGGCCTTTAGCGGACAGGGCACTGGATTATTTCATTAAGCAGTTACATTTTCTTCTCAAAATAACTATTTCATAGTCCCATACATAGTACATAGGTGATAGGCAGTTTTTGGACTTTCATACAAAAAAAAAACTTTCTTCCCATTTCCGCAACAGTTCAGGAAAACTTATGAAAATAACAATAAAGATGATAATCATAGAAATTAGGGATTGTCAGTCACAATCCTCAGTCTCACCAACACTATACTTAAATAGTTAGGGACATCACCATAGCCAATATCCTGTAGTCAAAATGTTCAAGCATCTTTCTTGTCAGTGTCACATGCTGATTTATCACAATATATTAATCATATTTCATACGTGTCAGCTTTATAAAATTCTGCTCAGCACCTCTGTATCATCAGTTACTTGATAATCATTTCACTGGCTTCTTTTCCATCTGCTCAAATCTCTCTCCGCTTCCTCCCTTTCTGTCAGCATTGATTGACTGATGGCTGTCTTATGGAGGATTGAAGGGTCATCTGGGCGCAGTAATTTTCTCCCAAAATGTCAGCTGCTGTAGTGCCTGGCCTTCCTCTCATAAGCTGTGCCTGCTGCATCCTTCTCCTTCCCCTGTCCGCTCTGACTGCCTATCTGATCCTCTGCCAGCATCTGTCTTTACTTGTGGATGGCTGCTTTGCTAAGCGGGTGGTCTTCTCCTTCCCCGGCATACTTTTGTGCCTGGCTCCAGTAGCTGCATCCCCTCCTCTCTCCTCTCACCACTGCTAACTGCGCAATTACCTCAGAGAAGCTGGTTATAACAGCTCTCTGTAACGGATCCCCTCGCGCTGTGTCTCTCTCTCTCTCCTGTCACTTCCGCATTCCGTTGCCCAGCAACCAGGAGGATGCATGCGTCTATATGTACGCATGAACTCCTCCTCCCTCACAGCACACCACAGCCATCAGCCCTGCCCACCTCACAGCAGCGCCCATTACAACTAAGGGCAAAATGCCCTTACTTAACAAACCTGTGTCAGCAGCGCTTCATCTAAAGCTGCTGACCAGGTAGCAATAAGAAAATTAAAAAAAAACTACATCCCCCTTTTTCTACCTGCTACACTGGTAGCCCATAATGATCGCAACCTGCCGGTGGGGTTGGCTCTTTTGTGCCTGCCCGTCATGTGACACAACTACTGCGCAGACGCAGTACGGGTCATATGACGTGGACGCACAAGTGCCCGCACAGGAGCAGAAGAGTCGACCCCGTGGGTTCCGATAATTATGGGCTGTCAGCGGAGACACCAAGGAGGACCAGGGCTGTGGCGAGGGGCTGAGATGGCTGCTAGGGGCTGGAAGAAGCCCCAGGTGAGTAAGCAGATTCTCATCCTCCCTCGCCTTCGAAGTCCTGTAAATCCTTTGAGCACGTTTGTCTGCACCTCCTCTGGGCCCAGGTGCTGACTGGTTGTCTCCCTGGTGGTTTAACCATTGTGAGCAGTTGAGCAATTGGACAACCTATCTCGATTCACCTTAAGAAACTGCCCATGTAGATAATACTGTAATTCCAGTGATAGCAATGTAGGACGACAATGGAGACTGTGCCAACATTTTGTGTTGTTAAATAGCAAATATCACCTTAGTGGTCCTTTAAAAACATCCTTCTTGTTTGCGCTATTATTTTATTACTTCACCAATGCTTGACTCTATGCACTGTTCCTAAAAATGATTATCAAAGCACCTATTTGTTTATTTTAATCATTATTAACTCAGCAGTCAGTTTCCATTTTAAACCTGAGACAAATTTTTCTTCTGAGTTTGCCAAAAATATGCCCTTTTTTAAAAAGTCGGCTCTTTGCCAGACTGATTCATTAGTGTTATTTATGCAATATGGCTAATTAGAATAATTCTGAGCCAAACAGTTTTATGCACAGGTTAAAATATAAACCATTTCATAAAGATTCACAGTTTAATTGCACCTTCCCTAGGTGATGAAAGCCTTAACTTAAAGTGAAACTACTTCCAGGTCTGTTCTTTTCAGGAATTTTAACACATATTTTTCGCAATGCTTACCATTTCCTTATGTGCATATGCTGCACTGTCTGTCTAATAGGAAATGCAAGATGTGTGTGTTAGTCTGTTACATACATTGGAGCAGCTCAGTGTATGCAGATATGAGGAAGCAGGTGTTTTATCAAGCCTTTTAAATATATGACTTCCCTAAACGTATCTCAGTAAAGCAAAGAAAAAAGCAAGTAACGGTAAGAATTTATTTTGTGCTTTGTGCAGCAACTTAAAAATACAGGAAGATGTTCTCTGGACCGAAACAATTACCTAAACTACAGTTGCCATGGTTACAGTCAGTAACATTTGAATGTCTTTCCAGTTGTTTTAAGAAAATAGCAAATGGGTCCCTCCTCCTAAGCCTCTTCAAGCCCTGGTCACTTGGCTGGTATAGCCGGAATTCAGAGCCTGGTTTGCATTGGGCTAAGCACTCTGAGCTATACCAGTCCATGATGTGGGGGCAGCAATGCCTTACCCTCTCCCCAAATGTCCAATCCAATGCAATCAGTATGGTGGGCATTACTTGCATGTGTCATTCAGAGTGAGGCACTGAAATCTGGGTAATACCATGTGGTCATAGAAAGATGTTATTTACATATTAAAGGTACAATAGAGTTGTGATACAGAATGTGGGGCAATATAAGGTTAATATATACTGCAGGAATTCTAGCAAGCTGGAACACAATACAGAAGACTCTACAGAGTTGCAACACATCGACTGGGACATCTAGTTAGCTGAAATGGTCTATGGAGAGCAATATAGTGCTGCCACATAGTATGGAAGAAATGGAAAGTCACACCATGACGGCATTAGAGAGCTGTGGCACTGTGTAATAGCAACGGAAGAACAGTAGCATATTCTGGGGACCCTTGGAAAGCTGGGTCAAATTACACAAAATGTGCTAGATAGTGTCAGTCACCATACAAAAAGGCTCAGAAAAGTTATGATGCAGTACAGGAAACCCAGGAAAATAAGGCAACACAAAGGTAATAGGGGAAGATAGGTGCCAAAGATAGGTGCCAACATTTTCCTAGTGTAGGGCCCAGAACATTCTGATGGCAACCCTGACAAAGACATTACATATCAAATGTTAAAGCTGCAAAACATTAAAGTTGAGTCAGAATCATGTTTAACATCATCTCTTCTTCAATAACATTTTGGAATAGCTACTGCAGTCTTTTAAGTGGCCAGGGTCCTGATGCAAGCTTCCTTTTTCTGTAGGCTTACCTCAGAAGGTGTTGGTATTTCTGGATCATGTTTATACATGGCTTCTTTCTTGCATGATAGCATTTTAACTTTCATTTTGAAGGCAGGGAAGAATTGTTTTTCAGGCAAGGAGTTTTGTAAGTGTTCTTGAGACCATAAAGGGATTTCCAATGCAAAAAGTGTGTCTATTTTGAAATCAGGATTGCCTGATTTGTCATCTGCCCCAGGAAGAGACTGCATGTGATGTAGACAGAGGCGCTCCTAGAGACCAGCTGACCAGCTAATTGCCTAGAGCGCCAGATTTATGGCAGGCTTTATGGCAGGCGCTTTGAGGGAAGAAAAAGTTTATTTTTCCTGTCCTTAGAGACTGAAAAATTAGGGAACAGAGATAAAAAGTTCTAACGAAAGTCTTTGCTGCTCAGCCTCAAATAAGGAATCTACAAACCTTTTGTCTACAACACTTTGTATGGCATTCCCTAATGTTAGTGTTATCTCCAGATCTAGAGTGTCTGTGTGACTGCTGGAGGCTCCCGCCCCTCCCTGTGCCAAAGAGGAAAAGTAAACACAGCAGAAGAGCATGTCTGTTGGAGCCTTGGAGGAGGTAATAACAAGGCATGCAAGACATGCCAGGAGTGCAGAGCTCCAGCTAGAGAAAATCAATCCCCAGACAGTTACGTTACTGGGCACTGACTTTGCAGCACTAGGGACATTTGTATTTCCTCACCAGACCCTATCACCTGAATGTGATGGCTTCCAGACTGATAAGGTACCGTGTGAATAGCAGGACTACTAGCTAAATGAAAAGCTTTAGTCACTGATTGAGCACACAAAAGGTTAAATTCTGGCTGCAGCTCAGGGGGGGGGGGAGGGGGAAGCACAGCAGGAGACCAGGTCATCAGGATGTGAATAGAGTGACTTGCTGTATAAGATGCTGATCAGGCTGCCTATTCTTTGACCAAATCATAGATTGCAGTGCACACTGGGGAACTACAGGTACCAGCATGTCCTACTGTGATTATGTATCTATGTGTCATGTATGGAATTATAGTTCATCTTCACAAAGAAATGCTGGTAATTGTAGATCTCCCAGTGGTTTATAAGGTTCTTACAAAGGTACAATAATGGATAATTGTTCATATACAAGTGATAATTAAGTTTTTTTTTATAGCACTGATAATTAAGTTTTTTTTTATAGCACTGATATCTCCTGCAGCACTTTACAGAGTACATAGTCATGTCACTGAGTGTCCTCAGAGGAGCTCACACTCTAATCCTACCATAGTCATAGTGTAATGTCCTACCATATTATTATTATTATTATTATTATTATTATTATTATTATGTATTTATATAGCACTGACATATTCTGCAGCACTTTACAGAGTACATAGTCATGTCACAGACTGTCCTCAGAGGAGCTCACACTCTAATCGTACCATAGTCATAGTCTAATGTCCTACTATATTATTATTATGTATTTATATAGCACTGACATCTTCCATAGCACATTACAGAGTACATAGCCATGTCACTGACTGTCCTCAGAGGAGCTCACAGTGTAATCCTACCATAGCCATAGTCTAATGTCCTACCATATTATTATTATACTGTGTATTTATATGGCACTGATATCTTCTGCAGCACATCAGAGAGTACATAGTCATGCCACTGACTGTCCTCAGAGGAGCTCACACTCTAATCCTACCATAGTCATAGTGTAATGTCCTACCATATTATTATTATTATTATTATTAGTAGTAGTATTATTATTATTATTATTATGTATTTATATAGCACTGACATATTCTGCAGCACTTTACAGAGTACATAGTCATGTCACAGACTGTCCTCAGAGGAGCTCACACTCTAATCCTACCATAGTCATAGTCTAATGTCCTACTATATTATTATTATGTATTTATATAGCACTGACATCTTCCATAGCACATTACAGAGTACATAGCCATGTCACTGACTGTCCTCAGAGGAGCCAACACTCTAATCCTGCCATAGTCATAGTCTAATGTCCTACTATATTATTATTATTATTATTATTATTATTATTATTATTATTAATTTATATAGCAGTGACACCTGCTATTGCTGAAATTCTGTCTTGTCCCCATTTTTATGATGAAGCGGGCTGGGCCTGCGAAACGCGTTGCACTGTTTTGGGGTACTAAGTAATAAATGTGACTACTATTCAGACAGTCTTTCGTGTCTGCTTTATGGAGGTAAGTCCACCACTTCCTCCCAGCAAATTTTAAAGTTTTTATCCACTTTTATCCTGCTGGCGCCTCTGTTCTCCTACTGCTATACCGTGTCCACCCCTGGTGGAGGGGTGATCTACCCCCTTTCGCATCTACAGAGAGCGACTTCTTATCCTTGAGTGAGGACAGGTCTAATCTCCTCACCTGCCTATACAGTGGTTGCCTGTGTGGTAACCCATGTTTGTGAGTATAATTTTCTCACGATAACCTTTACTTCATTTATGCTTAACATACTACACTATATTGGGCTCTCGGTTTCTCTACACTTTATATTATTATTATGTATTTATATAGCACTGACATCTTCCATAGCACATTACAGAGTACATAGCCATGTCACTGACTGTCCTCAGAGGAGCAAACACTCTAATCCTGCCATAGTCATAGTCTAATGTCCTACTATATTATTATTATTATTATTATTATTATTATTATTAATTTATATAGCAGTGACATCTTCTGCAGCACATTACACAGTACATAGTCATGTCACTGACTGTCCTCAGAGGAGCTCACAATCTAATCCCACCATAGTTAAAGTCTAATATTCTCAATATAGGATGGTTTTGGGGGAAACCAGTTGACTTGTTAGTGTGTTTTAGGGATGTTGGGGAATATGAAGTCCCCAAATGAATTCCTGGGGAAGATAGTAACTCCATGCAGATTTTGCCCTAACCAATGTTCAAACCTAGGACTCAGCCCGTGGGGTCTGTGGCATGCAGAGCAGGGCGGCAGCTGAATTACGATTATTTTCCAGTGAAACGCAGCCGCATCACGATTATTTTCATAGGGAGGCACCACAAGGGGAAGGATGGGGGAGTGTGTCGGGGCACCATGGGGGGGGGGGGGGGGCACCACAGGTTTTCTCGCCTGGAGTGCCAAGATGGCTAGAAGCGCCCCTGGATGTAGATTTAAGCTCCCAGCAGTTTTGCATGTCTCTGACCACCCCAATGCAAGGCAGGGGGTGTGGTCTGTCAAGGTGAGAATATTTCCCAGCCACAAAACATACTCACATCTCCCAGCATGCATTGCAGAGGTTGGAGGTGTGGGACACTGTTGGGAGAGTGAATCTGTGGCACATGCAGTCTTTCCCTGGGGAAGACGGTGTTGTGTCTGATTGTGCTGCACTATGATTTACACTGACCCTCCTGCACAATAGGAGCCTGTGCTGCCACATTTCCTATTCAGTTATGCTGCCTGCGCAAAACACCCCAAATATCTCCGCAGCCAAACCTACCACACTCCTCAAATTTTAAGGGTAGGGAGCGGACCCCTGAGCTACTTCTGTGCCAAATTGCAGCCTCAAGCCCTGTTGGTTCACACGATAGGTTTCTGTAAAATATCTCTGGGGCTGGCACAGAAGTAGTTCAGGCAGTCCCCTCTCTACCCTGACAATTTAAGGAGTGTAGGAGGTGTAGCTGCAGAGATATTTTGGGGGGATTATGTTAAAGTTACCACTGAGCATGTGTGTTACTCAGTGCAGAAGGCAGCTTCCAGGCAGCAGGATCAGACATTACAATGGCAATCCCATACAATGCTGATCCCCTGCCTCTCCCCCCAGCCCCCAACAACACACTCTTGTGAAATTCCCTTTCGGGAGGTTCATTTTTTTATCTTCATATATAGGTTGGTGAGTTGCCTTTAACACAGCTGTTGACTGGTCAGCAGCTAGCAGCTTTCATTTGCTAGGACATCTTCCATTTCCTGGTTCACTGGAGATTTGTCAGTTCTCTGTCCTGCCAATAATTTACCAGGCTTGTGTGATTTTAAAGAACATTTATTCTTTAGAGCATGATTCACATATATGGCTTTACAATTCTCAGCACATCTATCCCTTATGAAATCAGAGACATGTAATAAGCTTTATTGTCTGTTTTATTTCAGTATGTCGATTCACATATAAGGCTTTACAATTCTCAGCACATTTATCCCTTATGAAATCAGAGACATGTAATAAACTTTATTGTCGGTTTTATTTCAGTATGTCATAATACTATGCAATAAATAACGGCTGCTAAAATCTAATATGTCATAGGAATGATAAGAGGGAAAACAGGGACAGGTCTTCATTTAATAGCCGCTTTCATTAAATCATTTAGTGGAGCATGCTTTATTATTATTCAGCGCTTTGTATCCTAACCATATATTATGTCTAGCACTGAGGCTATCTGATGTCTGGGTGCATCTGTTACTTTCTCCTCTAGCTATGTGACATCTCAATGCCAGATGCCTTCCTTATCTGTAAGACAAAACCTACATCTTCTTTACACCTACACAAAGTATGGTATTGTTTCCTTTAGAAAACTTAATTATGTGAAATAATTTCAAAGCACTGGTGTATCTATTTTATTATGCATGTCATTCTACACTATGTTAACTAAACAAGAATAAATTGTACAGTGGTAGAGAGGAAAAAACACAGAAAGTCCGGGAGCCCAATCTGGTGCAGTATCGTTAATAGATCGGTGTAGGTTAAGAATACTTGAAAATATACTCACAAATCTGGGTTGCGAAAGAGGCAACCACTCGTGCTCGCAGGTGGGAAGAATACCGTCCCCACTCGGCCTTTTGTTTCCTGGATGGTCGCTGCTCCGAAAAAAGATTTATATCAGTCGAGGCCCTCGACTGAAATCACCCTTAGATTATAAGGGACTATTGCTGGTTTAGTTAGGGTAGGAGGCGCCCGGTCCGGGTAGGGTTTTTCAAGTCGTTGTACTATTTGTTATTATGTATCATTTAGGTTTTATATTTTAGAATTTTAAAGACATATATTGCTTCAGCAATAATAAAAAACAAAGTGAGCTTGTCCTACCTTGGTGGTGTATGGTGGGACATAAACGAGTGGAGGTTCAATTTAGATAGATCAATTTTATTGTGCACTTGACAACGCGTTTCGCGGCCCGCAGCCGCTTCCTCAGGTCAGTAAAATAAGTGCCTCAAGTCTCTGGTATCCTAGTATCCAGGCGCCAAGAAACTTGGGGCCGCGAAACGCGTTGTCAAGTGCACAATAAAATTGATCTATCTAAATTGAACCTCCACTCGTTTATGTCCCACCATATACCACCAAGGTAGGACAAGCTCACTTTGTTTTTTATTATTGCTGAAGCAATATATCTCTTTAAAATTCTAAAATATAAAACCTAAATGATACATAATAACAAACAGTACAACGACTTGAAAAACCCTACCTGGACCGGGCGCCTCCTACCCTAACTAAACCAAGAATAAATTGTAGTAATTTAAAAGGAATCCATATGATCTCTACTTAAAAAGGAATGTGCACCTTTGATCAGTATACTGTAAGTAATTTAGTAGGAAGATTTGAAAGTGTTTCCAATGTATTTCACTGTAAATAGAGTGTAGGTAGAGAAAACTTAGTGTTTACACATAAAGTATGGAAAGGTACTTGGGACTAGGAATGAGCAGGCAACATTTTTTAATTCAAGATTTATGATAAATCTGGTCAATTCACTTGAAGAGGAGCTTTACTAAAAGATAAAAGTAAATGAAAAAAAATAATAAGTCAAGGCATTGTAAAGTGAAATGTTAAGAAATAGAATATAGATCACAAAATAACTGATACTTGCTGTGTAATTTTTCCATGTTGTTTGATCCCCTGTGAGCCTGCAGGTCAACATCTTTTTTGTTGGCAGGCATGGAAAACAAACAGACAGGACCTACTGTCCTTGTCTATAAACACACCCACTAACAATATAATAGGCTAAAAGGCCGAATATATATATATATATATATATATATATATATATATATATATATATATATATATATATAATTTTTTTTAAGTATTTATATAGCTCCGACATATTACGTAGCGCTGTATAATGTTTTCAAGTTCCAGTGGCTGCAGTGCAAAGTATTATTAAGAAATACAAGATGTTCCACACTGTGGAAAATCTCAGAAGACCTGGTCAGGAATCAAAAGTTACACCTGTGCTGGCCAGGAGGAAACTGAGAGAGGTGAAAAAAAATCCAAGGATGACCACCAAGGTCATCCTGGTGAATCTGGGCTCTGCTGCTGGCAATGTTTCAAGGCAGACCATCCAACGGACACTGCACACTTCTGGGTTGCATGGATGCCACTTCTCCTGATAACGCGCAAAAAAGCTAGCTTGGCCTTTGCAAATGCTAATCTGGACAAAGAAGAAGACTTCTGGTCTTCTGTGTTATGCTCAGATGGAACAAAAATTGAATTGTTTGATCACTATGATGTTTCCTTCATTTGGTGTAAAAAAGGAGAAACCTTTTTTACACCAAATGGTGGTGGGAACCTAATGCTTGGGGTGGGGGGGTTCAGCCAATGGACCAGGGAGCCTAATCACAATAAACGGCACCATGAACAAAGAGCAATACATGAGGATTCTCAACGACAACAACATCAGGCAGTCTGTGCAGAGAAACTTGGCCATTGGCACCGATGTACATTTCAGCCAGACAATGACCCTACACACACAGCAAAAGTGATGAAGAAATGGTTAGCAGACAACAACATTAACATTTTGGAGTCCTGACTTTAATACAATTGAGAATCTGTGGAGGGAGCTAAAGATCAGGGTGATGGCAAGAACCTGAAAGATTTGGAGCTCATTGCTAAAGATGAATGGGCAAAAATACTTGTGGAGACATGCAAAAAGCTGGTCTGCAATTATTGGAAGCGTTGATTGCTGTAATAGACAATAAAGGCTTTTCTATTGATTATTGAGAAGGATATGAATCATTTTGGACTGGTCACTGGTCACTTGCTCAAATGTAAATAAAAGCAGAGAAATGCTTTTTTTCCACAGTAATTCCTCTTGTACATCCTCTTATTATCGTTTGGGAGGCACCTACATAATTTCCCGTCATAAAAAAATAACTTGCTGGTTGAATAATAAGATAATAAAATAATAAAATAATAACAAGTTAGGCATTCATAAGTCACCAGGTACATCTTTTTCATTGAGTGCTTTTGCAAATAATAAAGGGAATACTGAGAATCCCCCATGAGGAGGTGGACTAGTCCGAAAACTAACTACAAGTGACAGGGAAAAAAAAGTAATTTTGTAGTAGGCCGGAACGATTTTAGGAAAAAATTGAATCAAGTAATTTCTGTCCAAAATCACAATTTCAATTTGATTCATGATTTATTTCAAATCAAGCTTAGTTCCCCCTCTTAGACAGTCTTTATTATAAATGCTGGAAAATATCAATCAAAATACTGGCTAGCATTCCGAGTAACTTTAAGTCAAAATTTGCCATGGGTATGAATAATTATGGGCAGCACTGTATATATGTTTATATATATATGTGATATGAGTGTACACAATACAAGTTTAATACAAATTGTAATTTCAACCGTAATTACGCGTAATCCACCTGATTTCAACTCGTTAGTGGACTCAAATCGGAAAGCCGCTTCCATTTGAAATTACAATAACAGCCGAATCGGAATTGCGGTACTCGAAATCAAAATCTCCTGTTATTCTAAAATGGTCATTACAAGCATCACTAGTATTCAGGACTAATATGAAACATATACACTGTTCAGGTAGCTTGCCATGTAAATGGGTGTTCTTTTAGCAATCAGTTAATGGGAATCTGACATGCGGATAGCCACTAGATGGCACTGTTATACATCTGTAGATGACACATACCCACTGTAATAAATACTGTATAGTATAGCATATACATAATGTCAAAAACATAAAATATCACAAAAGCTTAACCATGCATCACTTTATATAAATAAAGACATTAAGCACGTCTGCTTGAAAAAGTAATCAGCCATTAAAGATATCAGCCATAAAAGATGATTTAAACGTGATTGTGTGGCCGCTGTGCCTGAGGAAGAGAAGGCCTCCACTGAGAAAGATAGACCGCAAGAGTATAGTGCAGATGGCATGTTTGCACCTACCCATCTCCATCGTCTGTGGAGGAATCCCGCCTGGGTTTAGTCTTAGCTAGGCTATCAGTAGGTGAAGAGCGATCTCGGTGCCCCATTGTTCTCTCACTTCAATCTCCTTGCCGGATCTGTGAGCTTACATGGAGCACTGCATCTACTGCTGATGAGAGGGAGGGAACAGCGCCATCCTGGGCCTGCTGTCTTGGTCACGGCACACACTTGCAGAAGAAGTTGGTCACTTTCTGTGGCTGAGGCAGCCCCTTCTTCCTCTTCTTCAAAAGTGTCTGTCTCCAGTACCATCTCCATTTCAGGATCAATTTGTGGATTGAATTACTTGATTTGAGCCGGTTTAGAGGCACTGCAGTGGAAGCTTAGCTAGCGTACATCTGTCTCTGTCTCCACGGAAGCCACCCGCCCCCCAACTTGCCTTTTCCCAATGCTAACAGGCATAAGGTCCTGGTCAGTGGTGTAGCTAAGGAGCTGTGGGCCCCGATGCAAGTTTTACACTGGGGCCCCCCAAGCACTCTATACATAACAATTGATACGGTGCACCAAAATCTGCCAATGGCAACTACAGTGTCAGAAGTGCAAGAAGGGAATGGGGAGCAGTTTGTTAATAATTACTACTATTCAAAGTATCTATTAAAGTGATTATTATGAGCAAAAGACCAATAGAGAGCTAATACTGAAGTTGAGAGAGGTCCGCTCAGAGCCCCACTGGCCCAAGGGCCCCGATGCGGTTGCAACCCCTGCAACCCCTATTGCTACGCCACTGGTCCTAGTATACAGAGCAGAAGGAGATCCTTACATTTTTCCTTCATACTAACTACTACCAGGACACAGGAGTTAGTATGGCATTATTTTTAACAATTCAAGCAAAGCAGAAACATTCCTTATTATTATTATTATTATTAATAATAATATTTAGTAATTATACAGCGCTACACAGAGTATATAGTCTTGTAACTTAACTGTGCCTCAGAAGGGCTCACAATCTAATCCTTATACTGTATAGTCATATGTCCAACATAGCCCAGGGCCAATTTTTAAGGGGAGAAAGCAAATTAACTTATCTGTATGTTTTTAGGGTTTTGTTGTGGATGTGGAAAGAAACCAGAGAGCCTGGAGGAAACCCACACATACATGGAAGAACATAAAAACTCTATGCAGATATTGCCATGGCTAGGATTCAACACAGAGAACCAGCACTGCAATGCGAGAGTGCTATCCACTATGCACTGTGCTGCCCCTATGCCCTGCCAGCTGCAACATGTTCAGCAGCTTAGAAATTCCGTATGGCAAATGAGCCTGTATGCTCAGAAGGCTACACCAGAAAAGGAACGGATCAGAAGGGTTACTGCATCCACATGCATGTGAGATACTTCATGCACCCAGTATCATGTGGTACCCTGCGTTGATTCATGCATATTATATCTCAACCTTTTAACTTTTATGTGCCTCAGTCCCAGTGCCCTGAATAACCATTCACAACAACATTATTTAGATTTATTCTGCATTAGTAGAAAAGATACATTTAGTAAACCTTACAAATCTGTTAATCTCCATAGATATTTTGCAGCATTTTTCTTTTTTGTGATTTAAGTTTAACTTAAACACACTGAAGACCATTTTGTTTTAAAAGTATAAGAGACCGTCAGCATAACAAATAGTACCTTACAGCAACATACATCTTCACCGGTACACATATTGGTAGGTGATTTCAAAACAGACTATTGAGGTCAGAATCACTTTAGTAAAATAAATAAATTGTTACTCTGAAAGCGTTAGCTCCCCACACACATTTATATACTGTATATATATACACACGTTTAACCACTTAAGCCCACAGGGTTGACATTTTTTTGCATCTGAGCAACTTTCACCTCCCATTCATTTGCCAATAACTTTATCACTACTCATCACAATGAATGGATCTATATCTTGTTTTTTCCACCACCAATTAGGCTTTTTGTGGGTGATACACTTTGCTGAAAATTAATTTATTCTAAATCCATTTTAACAGGAATATCAAGAAAGAAATGGAAAAAATCATTATTTATCAGCTTTTGGCCAATATAGTTTGAAATTCATACATGCTACCATAATTAAAATGTATGTACTTTATTTGCCAATTTGTCCTGCTTATTACACCATATAAAGTATGCCCCTATCACAATGTATGGCGCCGATATTTTATTTGGAAATAAAGGTGCAATTTTTCAATTTGCGTCCATCACTATTTACAAGCCCATAATTTAAAAAATATATATTCATATACTCCTTTGACATGCATATTTATAAAGTTCAGACCCTTGGGTAACTATTTATGTTTTTTTTATTATTATTGTACATTTTTGGTTTTTTTTTTAATTCAATATTGTATGTGGGTAATTTGTGGTGTGGGAGGTAAACAGTAATTTTTAATGTAAAAAGTGTGCATGTATAATGTAACATGCATGTGGGTGTAGTTTTACGATTTGGCCACAAGATGGCCACAGTCAAATAGTCCTGGGAGCGATCGAGCTCGCTCCCAGGAAGAAGAAAGAAGACCTGGAACTTTTTTGCACGCAGAAAAGCTGCAGCGTCTGGAGAGACGCTGTCGGCTTTTCTCCGGGGGGATGCGATCGGTGAAAGGGATCTATAATCCCTTTCACTGATCGCTGGGTAAACGGCAGGTAGCGGGAGCACGCACGGGGGGGCCCGCGGGAGCGCGCACGACCCGCGGGAGTGTGCGCAGCCTAACTGGACGAGAAATCTCGTCCAGTTAGGCTTAACTGGTTAATCTTTGTAGGACAAATACCCAGACCACTACTTTACTGCAATACACCAATAGTAAATTGTGCAGCTGTAATTCAGTAAGAACAAAACTTTATTCCAATGCAACACCACAGCAGTGCATGTTTCTATGTATAATTTATATTGATTGATAATTATTATACAACATGGTAAAGCAAAACTAAAACATAAAAAGATAAATAAATAAAAGAGGCCATCATACAGCAAAATGATACTAATAACCATGTTTAAAGTCTTACATTTTTAAATATAATTTTTTGGGAGATATTGTTTATTAACCACTTCCCGACCGCCCACTACACAGGGGCGGCGGGGAAGTGGAGCCCTGCAGGACGGCCTCACCCACAGAGGCGGCGGTCCATTTAAGGGCATGGGCGGAGCGATCGCGTCATCCGTGACGCGATCCTCCGCCGGCGCCTGTCACCGCTCGCTCGCCGCAACATCCCGCCGGCTATACGGAAGCGCCGGCGGGATGTTAACCCCGCGATCGCCGCATACAAAGTGTATAATACACTTTGTAATGTTTACAAAGTGTATTATACAGGCTGCCTCCTGCCCTGGTGGTCCCAGTGTCCGAGGGACCACCAGGGCAGGCTGCAGCCACCCTAGTCTGCACCCAAGCACACTGATTTCTCCCCCCCCTGCCCCAGATCGCCCACAGCACCCATCAGACCCCCCCCCCCTGCCCACCCCCCAGACCCCTGTTTGCACCCAATCACCCCCCTAATCACCCATCAATCACTCCCTGTCACTATCTGTCAACGCTATTTTTTTTTTTATCCCCCCCCCTGCTCCCTGCCCCCTCCTGATCACCCCCCACCCCTCAGATTCTCCCCAGACCCCCCCCCCAGACCACCCCCCCCTGTTTACTGTATGCATCTATCCCCCTGATCACCTGTCAATCACCTGTCAATCACCTGTCAATCACCCGTCAATCACCCATCAATCACCCGTCAATCACCCCCTGTCACTGCCACCCATCAATCAGCCCCTAACCTGCCCCTTGCGGGCAATCTGATCACCCCCCCACACCAATAGATCGCCCACAGATCCGACATCAGATCACCTCCCAAATCCATTGTTTACATCTATTCTCTCCTCTAAACACCCACTAATTACCCATCAATCACCCATCAATCACCCCCTATCACCACTTGTCACTTTTACCTATCAGATCAGACCCTAATCTGCCCCTTGCGGGCACCCAATCACCCGCCCACACGCTCAGATTGCCCTCTGACCCCCCCTTATCAATTCACCAGTGCATTAATTACATCTGTTCTTCCCTGTAATAACCCACTGATCACCTGTCAATCACCTGCCAATCACCTATCACCCATCAATCACCCCCTGTCACCCCCTGTCACTGCCACCCATCAATCAGCCCCTAACCTGCCCCTTGCGGGCAATCTGATCACCCACCCACACCATTAGATCGCCCGCAAACCCGCCGTCAGATTACCTCCCAAATGTATCGTTTACATCTTTTATCTTCTCTAAACACCCACTAATTACCCATCAATCACCCCCTATCACCACCTGTCACTGTTACCTATCAGATCAGACCCTAATCTGCCCCTTGCGGGCACCCAATCACCCGCCTACACGCTCAGATTGCCCTCAGACCCCCCCCCCCCCTTATCAATTCGCCAGTGCATTAATTACATCTGTCCTTCCCTGTAATAACCCACTGATCACCTGTCAATCACCTGCCAATCACCTATCACCCATCAATCACCCCCTGTCACCCCCTGTCACTGCCACCCATTAATCAGCCCCTAACCTGCCCCTTGCGGGCAATCTGATCACCCACCCACACCATTAGATCGCCCGCAAACCCGCCGTCAGATTACCTCCCAAATGTATCGTTTACATCTTTTATCTTCTCTAAACACCCACTAATTACCCATCAATCACCCCCTATCACCACCTGTCACTGTTACCTATCAGATCAGACCCTAATCTGCCCCTTGCGGGCACCCAATCACCCGCCCACACGCTCAGATTGCCCTCAGACCCCCCCCCCCTTATCAATTCGCCAGTACATTAATTACATCTGTCCTTCCCTGTAATAACCCACTGATCACCTGTCAATCACCTGCCAATCACCTATCACCCATCAATCACCCCCTGTCACTGCCACCCAACAATCAGCCCCTAACCTGCCCCTTGCGGGCAATCTGATCACCCACCCACACCAATAGATCGCCCGCAGATCCGACATCAGATCACCACCCAAGCGCAGTGTTTCCATCTATTCTCTCCTTTAAACACCCACTAATTACCCATCAATCACCCATCAATCACTCCCTATCACCACCTGTCACTGTTACCTATCAGATCAGACCCTAATCTGCCCCTTGCGGGCACCCAATCGACCGCCTACACGCTCAGATTGCCCTCAGACCCCCCCTTATCAATTCGCCAGTGCAATATTTACATCTGTTCTCCCCTGTAATAACCCACTGATTACCTGTCAATCACCTATCAATCACCCATCAATCACCCCCTGTCACTGCCACCCATCAATCACCCCCTGTCACTGCCACCCATCAATCACCCGCTGTCACTGCCACCCATCAATCAGCCCCTAACCTGCCCCTTGCGGGCAAACTGATCACCCACCCACACCAATAGATCGCCCGCAGATCCGACATCAGATCACCACCCAAGCGCAGTGTTTCCATCTATTCTCTACCCTAAACACCCACTAATTACCCATCAATCACCCCCTGTCACTGCTACCTATCAGATTAGACCCCTATCTGCCCCTAGGGCACTCAATCACCCGCCCACACCCTCAGAATGCCCTCAGACCCCAGCCCTGATCACCTCGCCAGTGCATTGCTTGCATCCATTCCCCCCTCTAATCACACCTTGAGACACCCATCAATCACCTCCTGTCACCCCCTAGCACACCTACCCATCAGATCAGGCCCCAATTTGCCCCGTGTGGGCTCCTGATCACTCGGCCAAACCCTCAGACCCCCTTCCGATCACCTCCCCAGTGCATGGATTGCATCTATTTTCCCCTCTAACCACCCCCTGAGACACCCATCAATCACCTCCTGTCACCCCCTAGCACTCCTATCCATCAGATCAGGCCCAATACAACCTGTCATCTAAAAGGCCACCCTGCTTATGACCGGTTCCACAAAATTCGCCCCCTCATAGACCACCTGTCATCAAAATTTGCAGATGCTTATACCCCTGAACAGTCATTTTGAGACATTTGGTTTCCAGACTACTCACGGTTTTGGGCCTGTAAAATGCCAGGGCGGTATAGGAACCCCACAAGTGACCCCATTTTAGAAAAAAAAGACACCCCAAGGTATTATGTTAGGTGTATGACGAGTTCATAGAAGATTTAATTTTTTGTCAAAAGTTAGCGGAAATTAATTTTTATTGGTTTTTTTTTCACAAAGTGTCATTTTTCACTAACTTGTGACAAAAAATAAAATCTTCTATGAACTCGCCATACACCTAACGGAATACCTTGGGGTGTCTTCTTTCTAAAATGGGGTCACTTGTGGGGTTCCTATACTGCCCTGGCATTTTAGGGGCCCTAAACCGCGAGGAGTAGTCTAGAAAACAAATGCTTCAAAATGACCTGTGAATAGGACGTTGGGCCCCTTAGCGCACCTAAGCTGCAAAAAAGTGTCACACATGTGGTACCGCCGTACTCAGGAAAAGTAGTATAATGTGTTTTGGGGTGTATTTTTACACATACCCATGCTGGGTGGGAGAAATTTCTATGTAAATGGACAATTGTGTGTAAAAAAATCAAACAATTGTCATTTACAGAGATATTTCTCCCACTTAGCATGGGTATGTGTAAAAATACACCCCAAAACGCATTATACTACTTCTCCTGAGTACAGCGGTACCACATGTGTGGCACTTTTTTACACCCTAAGTACGCTAAGGGGCCCAAAGTCCAATGAGTACCTTTAGGATTTCACAGGTCATTTTGCGACATTTGGTTTCAAGACTACTCCTCACGGTTTAGGGCCCCTAAAATGCCAGGGCAGTATAGGAACCCCACAAATGACCCCATTCTAGAAAGAAGACACCCAAAGGTATTCCGTACGGAGTATGGTGAGTTCATAGAAGATTTTATTTTTTGTCACAAGTTAGCGGAAAATGACACTTTGTGAAAAAAAACTATTAAAATCAATTTCCGCTAACTTGTGACAAAAAAATAAAAACTTCTATGAACTCACCATACTCCTAACGGAATACCTTGGGGTGTCTTCTTTCTAAAATGGGGTCATTAGTGGGGTTCCTATACTGCCCTGGCATTTTAGGGGCCCTAAACCGTGAGGAGTAGTCTTGAAACAAAAATGACCTGTGAAATCCTAAAGGTACTCATTGGACTTTGGGCCCCTTAGTGCAGTTAGGGTGCAAAAAAGTGCCACACATGTGGTATCGCCGTACTCGGGAGAAGTAGTACAATGTGTTTTGGGGTGTATTTTTACACATACCCATGCTGGGTGGGAGAAATACCTCTGTAAATGACAATCTTTTGATTTTTTTACACACAATTGTCCATTTACAGAGGTATTTCTCCCACCCAGCATGGGTATGTGTAAAAATACACCCCAAAACACATTGTACTACTTCTCCCGAGTATGGCGATACCACATGTGTGGCACTTTTTTGCACCCTAACTGCGCTAAAGGGCCCAAAGTCCAATGAGTACCTTTAGGATTTCACAGGTCATTTTGAGAAATTTCGTTTCAAGACTACTCCTCACGGTTTAGGGCCCCTAAAATGCCAGGGCAGTATAGGAACCCCACAAATGACCCCATTTTAGAAAGAAGACACCCCAAGGTATTCCGTTAGGAGTATGGTGAGTTCATAGAAGATTTTATTTTTTGTCAAAAGTTAGCGGAAATTGATTTTAATTGTGTTTTTTCACAAAGTGTCATTTTCCGCTAACTTGTGACAAAAAATAAAATCTTCTATGAACTCGCCATACTACTAACGGAATACCTTGGGGTGTCTTCTTTCTAAAATGGGGTCATTTGTGGGGTTCCTATACTGCCCTGGCATTTTAGGGGCCCTAAACCGTGAGGAGTAGTCTTGAAACGAAATTTCTCAAAATGACCTGTGAAATCCTAAAGGTACTCATTGGACTTTGGGCCCTTTAGCGCAGTTAGGGTGCAAAAAAGTGCCACACATGTGGTATCGCCGTACTCAGGAGAAGTAGTATAATGTGTTTTGTGGTGTATTTTTACACATACCCATGCTGAGTGGGAGAAATATCTCTGTAAATGGACAATTGTGTGTAAAAAAAATTAACAAATTGTCATTTACAGAGATATTTCTCCCACCCAGCATGGGTATGTGTAAAAATACACCCCAAAACACATTATACTACTTCTCCTGAGTACGGCAATACCACATGTGTGGCACTTTTTTGCAGCCTAACTGCGCTAAGGGGTCCAAAGTCCAATGAGCACCTTTAGGCTTTACAGGGGTGCTTACAATTTAGCACCCCCCAAAATGTCAGGACAGTAAACACACCCCACAAATGATCCCATTTTGGAAAGTAGACCCTTCAAGGTATTCAGAGAGGGGCATGGTGAGTCCGTGGCAGATTTCATTTTTTTTTGTCGCAAGTTAGAAGAAATGGAAACTTTTTTTTTTTTTTTTTTTTCTCACAAAGTGTCATTTTCCGCTTACTTGTGACAAAAAATAATATCTTCTATGAACTCACTATGCCTCTCAGTGAATACTTTGGGATGTCTTCTTTCCAAAATGGGGTCATTTGGGGGGTATTTATACTATCCTGGAATTCTAGCCCCTCATGAAACATGACAGGGGGTCAGAAAAGTCAGAGATGCTTGAAAATGGGAAAATTCACTTTTGGCACCATAGTTTGTAAACGCTATAACTTTTACCCAAACCAATAAATATACACTGAATGGGTTTTTTTTAATCAAAAACATGTTTGTCCACATTTTTCGCGCTGCATGTATACAGAAATTTTACTTTATTTGAAAACTGTCAGCACAGAAAGTTAAAAAAATCATTTTTTTGCCAAAATTCATGTCTTTTTTGATGAATATAATAAAAAGTAAAAATCGCAGGAGCAATCAAATAGCATCAAAAGAAAGCTTTATTAGTGACAAGAAAAGGAGCCAAAATTCATTTAGGTGGTAGGTTGTATGAGCGAGCAATAAACCGTGAAAGCTGCAGTGGTCTGAATGGAAAAAAAGTGGCCGGTCCTTAAGGGGTAGAAAGCCCTAGGTCCTCAAGTGGTTAAAGGAAAACTTAAGTCAAATAAAAAAAATGACATTTACTCACCTGGGGCATCCCTCAGCACCCCGAAGCTGGATGGTGCCCTCGCAGCCCCGCTCCGATCCTCCTGTCCCCACCGGCGGCTACTTCCGGTTCGGCGACAGCCGCCGACAGGCTGGGAACGCGGCTGATTTTCCGCGTTCCCAGCCGCTGCTATCACCCTCTATGCTGCTATAGCGTATATATAGACGCTATAGCAGCATAGAGGGTGATAGCAGCGGCTGGGAACGCGGAAAATCAGCCGCGTTTCCAGCCTGTCGGCGGCTGTCGCCGAACCGGAAGTAGCCGCCGGTGGGGACAGGAGGATCGGAGCGGGGCTGCGAGGGCACCATCCAGCTTCGGGGTGCTGAGGGATGCCCCAGGTGAGTAAATGTCATTTTTTTTATTTGACTTAAGTTTTCCTTTAAAGTGTTTTGGAAACTGGCCTGTTGCAGTAGTAGTCAAGCAATAAACATCATTGAGTTTTCCTTAAGATCTTAAAGGGGCACTACAGTGAAAAACTGTAAAATGTAAAATATGTGCAAACATATACAAATAAGAAGTACCGGTACATTTTTTCCAAAGTAAAATGAGCCATAAATGACTTTTCTCTTATGTTGCTGTCACTTACAGTAGGTAGTAGAAATCTGACAGAAGTGACAAGTTTTGGACTAGTCCAACTCTTTATGAGCCATAAAGTGCTGACTCACTTTCTCTACATTTACATTTTTAAAAATATGTTTATAAATGTATACGTTCTACTTCTAATAAACTTTTGCATTTACCCCTTGGTTATAGACAGATAGGTGGGCAAAATACTTCCTTGAAATATTTACCCTGCCACATACGTGGCGATGGTTAGTTACATCCATCTTCTCATGAGCCCAGGAGTTGGGAATGAGCCCTTGTCTTTGATGTTAATAAGAGGGCTTTGCAAGAGGGCAGAAATACTTCTGCCCCCCTCTCCAATTTATGGGAGGGACATGCATATTGATATTACTCAGCTGGCTGGCTCAGCAGCTGTTCTGGCAATACCAACAGAGACTTGGTAGGGGACTGCGCTTTAAAAAAAAAAAAAAAAAAAATATATATATATATATATATATATATATATATATATATATAACCCATTTCATATATATAATGGGTCTTTACAAGCATTGGATCAAAGAAATATCATCTGCCTTTATTTCTGACATGAAATAATGCTTTACCTGTCTAAAACACTATTTGAACCAGGTAAAGACAGCCTAAGCCTTGAGCACACACTAGATGGTTCTCAGCTAAGGTGGCCAATCCGGACCACCTCTGCTGAAAACCTAATGTGTATATGGTGGCTCCTGATCACACACCTGAATGCTGAAACATCTTGCCTGAGTCCTGGTCAATTCTACCTCCTTATCTGTTTCGCTCCAACAAAACATTTGCCTCATGGCCTCTATATAAGAGTGAGGAGCTTGAGTTATTATTTCTGCAATTACTATGCAGGGTTAGAAGCTATAATGGCACACTTTGTGCTTTGATGCAAAAAAGAAAAAGGAACGTCCACCGCCGGGCTGTATTGCTTAGTAGAGCTGGTTATTCAAAATGGACATTAACAGCTTGAATTTAAATAACATTGGATGATCCAGCTATGTAGGACAGAATATTAGATAAATTTAATCAATCCTCATCGTGGTCCGGGTGAGAGAGCAAGTGGTCTGTGCTGGGGACTGGTGGCCGGTCACAATGGCCATTTCGGGTTTGACACGCTTGTTCACTTGGAGGCCAGGAAAGTACACTTTGAGCTTTGAAAAGCTGAGGAACCCCACTCTCAGGGGCGCTTCTAGGCATAGGCAGTACAGGCCATTGCCTGGAGTGCCATTGGTCCTGGGGGTGCCATGTTGCTGGATTAAGCCCCACCCCCTAATGAAGCCCCACCCCAGACTAAGCCCGGCCCCATGGGTGTTCTATTACTTGCTTTTGCTGCTTCTGCTTAGTGTAAGTTGCAGGCAGCAGCTGCTGTGTCCCTCTGTTCCTTCTCTGCCCACATTACGTGTATTGTCTGGTGAAACGTTGCCCACATTGTGTATTTTCTGGTGAAATACTACCACATGTTCTAGTGATACGCTGCTGCAATAAGTGTAATTTCTGGTGAAACGCTGCTGCATTCCTGTTGTTTTCTGGTGAAATATTGCTGTATTCTGATTATTTTCTAGTGAAACGCTGCCGCATTACAATTATTTTCTGGTGAAACGCTGCTGCATTATGATTATTTTCTGGTGAAACGCTGCTGCATTACGATTATTTTTTGGTGAAACGCTGCTGCATTATGATTATTTTCTGGTGAAAAGCTGCCGCATTACACTTACTTTCATGGGAGGGAGGCGCCACGGGTGGGGGCCACAGGTTTTCTTGCCTGGAGTGAAAAAATGGCTACAGGCGCCCCTGCCCACTCTATAGCTTTCCATGTACCAGGCACTGTTCAGTCTAAGCAGCTTGCCATTAATTTCTAATTTTTAAGAGCTTACAATCTTTTTGCCACCAAATAGCAGACAATCTTAAAATAATCTTGTCTGGATGTATTAGATACCACAAGGTCTCTGCCACTCTCCATTCTCAGAAAATTAAGGATTAAGGGCCTCTTTTCCCCAGACAGCCCCCTATGGAGTTGCACCTGAGCATGGCGGTGGCCGTCCTCAGGCGCAAGAGGGTACTTTTTTACCACTGGGTAATGCCATCCTGTGTCAAACGTGACACACGTGGTGTTACCTAAAGCTGCCATTCGCTGCATGTAATTTGCAGCCAAATGGTGCATGTGGCTGGCAGCTGGGAGGAGTTCAGCCACCTGTGGAAAGGAGGCCCTATTCTGTTTGCTTGGAAATTCCACTTACTAGCTTCAAATAATAAACGTAACATATTCATTTGAAAAAGTCTACATTTACATAATTAAAACACACTGGAAAATCCTTAAAAACAGGTTTTATTAGAACCAGATGTACTTTTGTATTTAGTTTTGCTTAATGACAGTATAATTATTTTAAGTTAGCATTTTTAAAATTGATCAAAATTACCTTAAAAAGACATCGTAAGAGCTGTTAGAGCAACTTGTACAAGCAAAATGCAAAAAGCCTTCTGCCATGAGCACTACACTATCAGTAGTTCCACATTCTTTAAGTTTAAAGGTGTAAGGAGAAATACCTTGTGAATAATGAAAGGCCAAAGATGACCAGTGATTTTTACTACATAGACCCTTACCAAAATGCCACTGTGTTGGCCCACAAGCAAAGGTCATTGGAGCAGACTTCCAGTGTTGCCAACCGTCCGTCAAAATACGGGCAGTCCGTCTTAATTACTTCAATTTTCACTTGTCAATACTGCCCGTGTTTTTCAATCACTTATCCGTCTAAAAAAAGTTTATTTTTCCCAGCTTCTTTTGTGTGCATGTGTAGCGCACACCATGATCATGCAGCATGTCCTTAGAAGCCACAGCGAGAAGCATCGGGCTGCCTCCTCCCTCCTGCAATCACTCAGTAGCCTTCTGTTTCTGGTTGGTGAGTCTCTCCAGCCAATCAGTGAGAGAGATAGCCGAGTTATCCCGCCCACACAGCCCCGGCATCCAGTTCCCGGCCAGCAAATAGAGGATACAGCTCAGCTCACCTGCATTGCTCTTTCTGCCTCTGATACTTCTAGCTGTAGCCTCTCAACAGATAAGTGCTTTATCCTCCAGCCAGCTGCTGCATTAATCCACGCTCCTGTCAGCCATAAGACAGCCGATGTAATGATCAGCTGGGTTCCGGACTGACTTCCTGGGAAACTTAGCATGGGGGCTGCAGGAGGGATGGGAACAGGGTATCATTTCTCCAGGCAGGGCTGAGGGAAGGGGAGGAGGATTAATTTACATTAGTATATGCCCTGTGTGCTACATTCGTCACACTACCTTAGCTATGTACTATTTACCACCATTTCCCCATATGTGTTCCACTGCTGAGTATGCTCCCCCACAAGACACTGGCTTATCATTCCTCCTGTATTATCCTATCCAACCTAGCAGGGGATCTGTGGAGTCACTGATTGGACATGGCTCAAAGGGGATCGGTTGAAAAGGGCGCCCGAGCTGCCTGTATGAAAAGGGCGCCGCCATAGACATCAATGTTATTTCTGGAAATATGGGCTACAAGGTGTAGAAAAGGGCGCCCGAGTTTTGATATAGGCCACAAGCGGGCTCCCCTTTGTAGCCCATATTTTTTCGGCTACAAGGTTTTCGGCTACAAGCGGACTCCCCTTTGTAGCCCGTATTTTTTTTCGGCTACAGTAAGGTGCCCCTTTGTAGCCCATATTATTGCCTTTTTTTCTAGCCTAAGTTTTTATATGGGCTACAAGTGCTGGAAGCCGAATTATTTCATTCCCCCACTATCCATGGCGGCCTGGAGGGGGAATAGTAATTAACACATCCTGGAGTATTTTTGTAGCCGAAGTTTTTATATGGGCTACACCAGGCGCCTTTTTTGTAGCCGAAGTTTATATGGGCTACACCAGGCGCCTTTTTTGTAGCCGAAGTTGGTATATATGGGCTCCACCAGGCGCCCTTTTTTACCGGCGCCCTTTTCATGTAGACCCGGCTCAAAGAATGTGAGGAACAAGAGACAGACAGAAGCAGCAGTATAAAATGTGGCAGCATGTGACTGATCAGCTGGGGTCTGGACTCAGCATGGGAGTTGCAGGAGGAATGGGAACAGGACAGTGTTTCTCTAGGCAGGGCACAGGGGTTACATTTACAAAAGCTGCCTAGCATAACAGTGTGACAGGGTCAGGGAGAGTGAAGCAGGGAAGCCCACATAGTGTAATTACTGGTGAAATGTGCTGACCACATAGTGTATTTACTGGTGAAATGTGCTGACCACATAGTGTAATTACTGGTGAAATGTGCTGACCACATAGTGTAATTACTGGTGAAATGTGCTGCCCACATAGTGTAATTACTGGTGAAATGTGCTGACCACATAGTGTAATTACTGGTGAAATGTGCTGCCCACATAGTGTATTTACTGGTGAAATGTGCTGACCACATAGTGTAATTACTGGTGAAATGTGCTGACCACATAGTGTATTTACTGGTGAAATGTGCTGACCACATAGTGTAATTACTGGTGAAATGTGCTGACCACATAGTGTAATTACTGGTGAAATGTGCTGACCACATAGTGTAATTACTGGTGAAATGTGCTGACCACATAGTGTAATTACTGGTGAAATGTGCTGACCACATAGTGTAATTACTGGTAAAATGTGCTGACCACATAGTGTAATTACTGGTGAAATGTGCTGACCACATAGTGTATTTACTGGTGAAATGTGCTGACCACATAGTGTAATTACTGGTGAAATGTGCTGCCAACATAGTGTTTTTACTGGTGAAATGTGCTGACCACATAGTGTAATTACTGGTGAAATGTGCTGACCACATAGTGTAATTACTGGTGAAATGTGCTGACCACATAGTGTAATTACTGGTGAAATGTGCTGACCACATAGTGTAATTACTGGTGAAATGTGCTGACCACATAGTATAATTACTGGTGAAATGTGCTGCCCACATAGTGTAATTACTGGTGAAATGTGCTGACCACATAGTGTAATTACTGGTGAAATGTACTGCCCACGTAGTGTATTTACTGGTGAAATGTGCTGACCACATAGTGTAATTACTGGTGAAATGTGCTGACCACATAGTGTAATTACTGGTGAAATGTGCTGACCACATAGTGTATTTACTGGTGAAATGTGCTGCCAACATAGTGTTTTTACTGCTGAAATGTGCTGACCACATAGTGTAATTACTGGTGAAATGTGCTGACCACATAGTGTAATTACTGGTGAAATGTGCTGACCACATAGTGTAATTACTGGTGAAATGTGCTGACCACGTAGTGTAATTACTGGTGAAATGTGCTGACCACATAGTATAATTACTGGTGAAATGTGCTGACCACATAGTGTAATTACTGGTGAAATGTGCTGACCACATAGTGTAATTACTGGTGAAATGTGCTGACCACATAGTGTAATTACTGGTGAAATGTGCTGACCACGTAGTGTAATTACTGGTAAAAAGGTGCTGACCACATAGTATAATTACTGGTGAAATGTGCTGACCACATAGTGTAATTACTGGTGAAATGTGCTGACCACATAGTGTAATTACTGGTGAAATGTGCTGACCACATAGTGTAATTACTGGTAAAATGTGCTGACCACATAGTGTAATTACTGGTGAAATGTGCTGCCTACATAGCTTCAATATCTGAAGCTATGTGGGCAGCACATTTCACCAGTAAATACACACCTCCCGAAATTCACAAGAAGTTTCCTAAAAAGGCTGCTACTAACTCCGCCCCTGTCCGACCAAACCTTGGGGTGTCCAGATTTTTTGCTCATTTTGTCCAGGAAAAATAAGAATTCGGATTGGCAACCCTGCAGACTTCTCACACACAGCGCTAGTGAAACTTATAGGTTTACCAAAGTGAAGATGAGACTGATGAGATAAACAATTGTACATATAATTCTACTCCTAAACATGACTTTTTTAGATATCCCACGGCTTTATTTTATGTTTAAAGGAATACTATCAATACCCAAGTGTTCTAAAATGACAATGTATAAATAATGTCTAAGTAGCTGTGTTAACATTTTCCTACTTTTCATGTTAAATATCAGAGGCAAAAGCTTTGTGTGTAGATTTTAGCTACGTTTGGAATGTCTCATTTGCAGATGTATGAATCTCTGCAGTCTACATGCTAAGAACAGTGTAATATTGAGCAGATTATTTGAAAACGGGTATCAGGTTTCACACACTACAGTATTTTGCAAATGTTTATGTTGCACATAAGATACATTTCCTCTGCCTGTCTCTGACTGGGCTCTCTGCACACAGACTTAACTGATACACTCTGTGAGGGAATTTCCCCCCTCCCCTCATGGCTAAGTCTGCCGTCAGAATTGCTGACAGAAAAATGTGAAAGGAATTAGATAACAGTAATCAAACAGATAAGCAGTGAAATGTATGCACCAGTACTTAGCAGCATTTCCCAAACATTTTCTATCTCAATTGAAATAAACATGTTAATCGATAGTGTCCCTTTAAAGTGGATCCAAGATGAAAAACTAACTATAACAAGTAACTTGTCTATATATCTTATCTAAAGTTTAGATAGTTTACACAACAAACCTAGCTGCAAACAGCTTTAATAGAAAATGAATATTTTTTTCCTGTGATACAATGACAGCAGCGATGTTGTTTGGCTAGTTACACCTCCTCCTCCTCCTGCCCAGACTGAGCTCCCATGAGCCCTTGCTACTGCCAAGGCTCTCTGCAAACCTGTGGGCGTTGTTTATTTAGTTTATAGGGAATTAGAGTATTAAAACAAAAACAAAAAAGTATTTGGCTTGAGGAATGCTCTATAAACAATAGGAAAGGAAAACGATTATGCAATGATTAAAAGTTCACCTCGGATCCACTTTAAGTCTACTTTTTGAGTTTTTAATGTTCCCTTTTCACTGCTCAATGTCAGTCTTTGAAGTATTGCCTGAGGTAATTTTATGAACTGTTGACCATTTTATCTATTCCCTGCTTTCAGAAGCTATTCTCTGCAAGGAAATAGTTTTATAGTTGTAATTCCTTATCAGGGAAGATTACACTATAGTCTTATTGGGTCTGAAGAGAAACTTTTACTGCATAACTGAATGTTAACACTTTCAGGCAGAGACAGAGAAAAGGAACACAGTCTATTTATTTGTATGCTTGACACTGTACATACACATTTATCTCATCCATTTATTTTCATCTCGGTATTCCATTAGGCAAAACTAATGCAAAAGTGGAGCAGATCTCTTCTTCATAATTCTGATTGTTCATATTGAGCGGTTTCTTCACTTTTGCACCGACTGCACCACCAGTATTGTAAAAAGCAAAATCTAAGTAATAAGTTAATAAAATAATTTTAACATTTTGGAGTTGAAATGTTGTTATTGTTTTAAAGAGAAACCGTGACCAAGAATTGAACTTTATCCCAATCAGAAGCTTATACCCCTTTTACATGAGAAATCTATTTCCTTTTCTCAAACGGATCATCAGGGGGCTCTGTATGGCTGATATTGTGGTGAAACCCCTCCCACAGGAAACTGTGAGGAACATGGTCCTGGCAGTTTCCTGTCTGTGAACCTCGTTGCATTGTGGGAAATAACTGTTTACAGCTGATTCCAACTGCCAAAAAAGCAAGCAGCAGCTACTTCCACTGACATCACCTGCCAGCAGTAAAAATGTCACCATGTGATAAATGTCAGAATGTAAATCAGGGAAAGGAAAGCGTATACAATGTGCAAACATTGACTAAACCATTTATACATAATTATTGTAAAAATGAAGCACTTTTTTATTACATTATTTTCACTGCAGTTCTTCTTCAATACTGAAACTATTATGTGTGGTGCTGTTTTTGTTTTTTGTTTTTTTGTTTATCTTCACCGTTTTAATGAATCTCTTGTGTTTATATTTACGTGGTAACTGAAATTTAGAAGCTCTGTTTATAAAGCTGTGAGAAAGAAGACTGGAGAAATAAGCTGTAAGAGCAACATGTGAATTTGCCATAATAACCAGTAGACAACTAGTTAAATTTTGTTTTGTTTTTATAAACTGTGAAATTCGTTCTTATATTAGATTTTTTTCTGTTCCCTTTGGGTATTTTGCATCGTTCATCAACAATGAGATATTCTTTCAGTAGATCACCCTTATAATGTTACTACTGTACTGCATAGAGGAGATAGATGAGTGAAATTGTAAGCTAAACTGAGGGGGAAAAAAATCTTACATCAGGCATTTGCTACCGTATGTTCAACTTCTGATGTATAACACTTGTCTGCAACTTAGCTGTAGGGCTCATAAATTATACAGTACCGTTGTTATTACATCTGGTCAAGTTTTCTGAATACTATGACTTTGTAATAATCTTTGAACATATTAAACAATTTTTCTCTTACAAAACCGTTGGATTTTTAGTTAGATGTCTTTGAAGTAAAACATCGTACTGATAATTCAGCTTTTTACAGTCAAGATGCTTTGAGTTGCTGACAGTGTTCCAATCCATTGAATAGTGCCCATTAGCGGTACATTTTTAGCAAATGATCATACTTCCAATCAGGTTATTCAGATCATATTGAATGAAAGCAAAGAAGCTGATGGGTTCAATCAATTCTGAATGATGATATTATCGATCGTTTCCTTATCAAACTGATCAAAAGGTATAGCAGAGTTTTATCGATATGATCGCAAATACGATCATAAGTTAGATTCATTAATGTTGGGGATCAATCAAATGAGATCTTTGCTTTTGATCTGAATGTCCTTATTAAAAATATGATTTACCATTAATGGGCACCATAACTGCTGTGGCCACACATCAGAGTCATTTGTTATCACATAAGATACATTTCCTCTGCTCTCTGTGAGAGAAAGCTCTGCCTGTCTCTGACTGAGCTTTCTGCACACACAGGGTTAATGATGCACTGTGAAGGGAACCCCCCACTCCCCTCATGGCTCAGTCTGCCGTCAGAATTTCAGCAGACTGCCAGCAGAAAACTGTGAAAGGGATTAGATAACAGTAAACAGAGAGATAAGGATTCAGATGTTTACACCAACACTTAGCAGTACTTCTCAAACATTTCCTATCTCAATTGAAAAAAACATGTCAATCGATAGTGTCCCTTTAATGTATTCATCAATGACACTTGTGTTTCTCCACCCTCTGACTTTGTTCCTATGCTCATGAACTATATGCAGTGTAGATTGCATGAGAATGTAAATTGCCCAATTAACTCATATCCATAGGGTAGGGGCAGCAGGTAGCATTGCTTAAAGGTGGCCATACACTGGTCGATTTGCCATCAGATTCGACCAACAGATAGATCCCTCTCTGATCGAATCTGATCAGAGAGGGGTCGTATGGCCACCTTTACTGCAAACGTGAATCGATTTCAGCCTGAAACCGAACACAATCTGTGGAGCTGCCGCTGCTGCCCCCCCCCCCCCCCCCCCCGCATACAATACCTGTTCCGGCCGGTGCAAGTCCCCTGCTCCCCGCTGTCTTCTTCTCCACTCCGGCTCCAGACCGTTCCTGCAGCTACTGAACTTCCTGTCCAGGGGAAGTTTAAAGAGTAGAGGGCGCTCTACTGTTTAAACTTCCTGCCGGGACAGGAAGTTCTGTGTAGTTGCAGCCGGTCTGAAACCCAGCGCGGAAAGAAGACAGCGGTGACAGTGGAGACTCGCGCCGGCCGGAACAGGTAATGTATACCCGCTGTATTGCGTGGGTCGTCGGGCATTCGAACGCCACTATCGACGCACTCCCGACCTGCCAGCGATCGAGAAAAATCTTCCGCACAGATGGATCGACGGGAA
The DNA here is from genome assembly GCF_040937935.1 of Hyperolius riggenbachi. Taxonomy (NCBI): domain Eukaryota; kingdom Metazoa; phylum Chordata; class Amphibia; order Anura; family Hyperoliidae; genus Hyperolius; species Hyperolius riggenbachi. The sequence goes on from NC_090650.1 coordinate 123,029,371, forward strand.
TCAACGGGAACGATCGACTTCGGACGGAAATTGATCGTTCTGTCAGCGGTGTGCGCAGCGCTCTCACAGCCAATTCGATCACTGTGATCGAATCGGCCGTATATCGGCGGGAAAATCGTTAGGTGTATGGGCCCCTTAAGAGTGCCTACATCTGAGGGCCCCATGAGCTCTAGCTGCGCCACTGCATATTATCCAAAGACTTTAAAATCAAGTTAATTAGGAAAGTGGATGGTTATTGAAGATAGTGCTGCTGATGCACACCTGAATATTGGGGCGAAGCTAGCATACCAGCCATTTAACATCTACTGGCATTTTCTGCTTGGCGCCTACCTAGCTAGATTGGTGCTGTGCAGAAGGCATAGTTAGAAAGCACATTTTGTGGGAACATTTAGTACTGCATTTAGACTCTAGACTGTATTAGAATAGACATTTGCTGCACTGTGTAGACCTGATCTAAACCCCAGTAATTGTTCATTGTTGTTTGCTGAGGGCTTTATTATTGTACATTTAGCTCCTATTAGACCAAACAGGGAGACAGAAGCTCTGCATCTGCTGAACTATATAGACTAAATCTAAATCACAGTTATTGTTCATTATTGTGTGCTCTTGGGGTTTATGTTACTGTGTTTAGAGGATAAGAGAGAGTGTTTGCCACTGATTTGTAAAGATTTATTCAAATATCCACTAACACTATCATTGTCATTGCTGTGTGGAGCTTATTCTTCTTCACTTCAACTATATGACACCATGCAGACAGGAATTATTGCTAGGAGCTAGTTTAATCTAAATGTCTCACATGTTAAACAGATGAATGCATTCTTTCCTCCAGTGATGTTGTGACATTGCTTGTGTCATGTACTCAAAGTGTGCTCAAGCAGGTAAAAAAAACTTCAATAAAGTTTGATAACATTTTTGCATTCCTTTATAAAAATGCTAGCTTCTTCTTATGTTATGCTGCCCATACCCTTTGGAATGCCTTGCCACACCCAATCAAGACTGCCCCAACCCTAGAGGCATTTAAATCAAAACTGGAAATCCACCTGTTTATTCTGGCATTTATTATCACATGATTTTTTTTTCCCATGTAACACATCACAAACCGCAACTATGTACTGATCTGAAACAAGCTTATGTGCTTTGGGTCATACAGGAGAAAATCGCTTTATAAATGTTTTGTTGTTATTTTTTTTTAAATACAGTATACTATTAAAATAACAAGTCAATGTAATTCAAGAAACATAGAAACAAAATAGTTTGTGTCATTTTGTCAAAGGAATAAGATAAGGTACCAGTTAGTGCAATTCACAGGCCAGTAGCATAAAACTTGGCCTTGCTGAAAGAAATGTTATTCAATAACAAAGAGTTGATCTAAAGATAGAGGTGGATGAAGATGAACAGTCTTTTTAAAACTCCCAAAAGCTTTTATAGCTGCCAAAAGCCTTTTGCAAAGTACTGTATTAGATGTACATCTGGTACTAAAGAGATTAAAGCTGCTGGGAAAGCAACAATATGAATTTTCAAAATTGAGAGATTTTACTTTGATGGGATCTTTGCTTAAATCTCAACATCTGCTGTCGCCTTACCGTGTAATTTATGAGTTTATGTAAAGTGTGTTTTCTCAGAATAAATCAATACACGTATGACATTCACCTATATATGTTAGAAAATCTTTTAGGACATTATTATCAGCCACCATGAAATTAAAAACAACTTTCTTGTTACTTTTCTATGTGCAAATTAAAGGGGGACTCTAAATCCCTCTTAAAGGATCTGGAAGAAAACAGTATCCATGTATAAATGAAAACAAATACAGGACCTGCATGCCATTGTAGCCCCTTTTGTGAAAGTGACAAAAAATGGTCAGTTGTGATCAGTGTTGCTTGCAAAATATTTTTTCAATTTCGCATCCAAAATGCTATTTTTCGCAAAAAAAAAAAAGTGCGTAAAAAAAACCTCGTGGAAACGTGTAAAAATTTAATTTTCCCACAATTTTTTTCCGCAAAAACTCAATATTTTACCATGAGAATTCACGAAAATGCGACAAATAAAATATATTTTCTATGCCATTTTTGCTCAAAAATCGAATTTAACATTATTTACGCAAACAAATGAATGCAAATAAATGTTTTTGGCATTTTTGCTCATCACTAGTCACTAGACCAGGCATGGGCAAACTTGGCCCTCCAGCTGTTAAGGAACTACAAGTCCCACAATGCATTGCAGGAGTCTGACAGCCACAGTCATGACTCATAAAGGCAAATGCATTGTGGGACTTGTAGTTCCGTAACAGCTGGAGGGCCGATTTTGCCCATGCCTGCACTAGACAGTCATCATTGACAACATTCTATCATTTGCCAGTTGGTGCAGGTGCTCTTGGGGATCAGAAACAAGCGACACAGGAGGAAGTATAAGAGAAGGAGGAAGAGCTGCCATTCCCCCCATGTCAGGAACAGTGCTATCACTATAGGCGGGGGTGGCTGTGAAAGGGAAACTTCTGTCATATTAGGAGGAAGAGAAGGGGGAAGCCTGCACATAAACTCCAACCATTATCCATTGGATGGGAGAGGGGCAGTTATTGGGTTCACACCCTTTGGACTCACATTACAAGGTTAAAATTAGTTCCTCCCTGAAGAAAAGATGGAAAACAAAAAGCATCACTGTAAGAATTATCTTTAGAGCTGAATAAAACTCTGCTATAATATTCAATAAAAATGTGCTTTCCTTCTTTGTTATTGCCCATACAGTTATCATATTTGCTTTTGTGCACAAGTAATCTTGTCTGTCTACAAATTACAAATTCCCGAATATAGTTTGTTGAAAGGTGCCATTGCATTTTATTGCATAGCTGCTGTATTTATATATTAAAATCTATCTAGTGATCACTTCTTTCAGCTCAGTACAGATCACTTTGGGCAGTTTGCTAATGTTTACTAAATGTATCTGACAAAGGAATGTAAACAAAACATAATGTTATCACGTTTTTGGATGTGGCCAGAAGCTTTCCACTGAAGCAATACGTTTTCCAAGTGTTTACCTGTTTGAATGCTACTCTGCTACATTTTTGTGATAGTAGATTTTATGCTGTAAATAATCTTTTAGAGCAAAGAAAAAATGATGAGTTTCATACTGCTTTAAGGTGCTTGTACACAGCCTTTCCCATTGGCAGCAGAGATGCCTCTGCGACCTGTCACAGCTTTGCAATGAAGACAAGCAGCAGTAGAGCCCCATCAATTCAAAAAAGGTGTGAGGAAAAATGTCAGCGAAACAGCGGTAATAGCAAATTGGTAATTTTACTGATATTCTATAGTCCACTATAATAGAATATAGGCAATGTTGTACAATGTCCCACGGTACCCTAACTCTTACATGAACCCTTCCCTACATATGCCTAGCACAAACGCTCCCCTATGGATGCCTAACAAGAATTCCTCCCATCAATTCCTAACACTAACCATCCCCCAGCTACTAACCATGCCACAGTCGCTGCTATTTTTCACCAGAGTTTAGCTACTTCATAGCCAAACTCTGGTGCACTACTAATCCAAGCACACCCACCAGCTTTCCTGCAGACTTCTGCTGCACCATAGCAGAATTCTGAGGCCACTATTTTTTGGGCACCCCATGCCCAAATTTCTGGCTGTAGCCAAAATTCTCATTGGCGCCTGTGCACTCAGGCCAGATTGGCTGTTTTGCAGTACAACTGCCATCAACTCTTCAAATCTAAAATCTAAAATTGTTAAAACTAAAAGATATTAATTTTCTAAAAGCCCAGTATTTTGCATTAACCTAGATCGCCTGGACATGGTTTCTTCCCCTGAACGTATTAGTACGCCAAGGGTGAGTTGGGCGCAGGGTGAGCTGAATGATGGCCCTGCATGGCACTAAACGTCCCAGTGGAGGAGGCTTCTATTCCCCCTCCGAATCATTGCAACTTGGAGGGAGGTGTAATTCTGGATCCAGTGATCACTGGAGACCCAAATTACTCTTACGCACCACGCACAGCATATCATTGCTGCTATGGGGCACCTAGTTTAAGCACCCTGCGCTGAGCGACGTGTGCCAAAACCACCTGCTTCACAAACAGGACCCTACTCCAACCCAAAACAGTCCACACATAAGCAAATATTTAATGTGCTCAGTATGTTCAGGCTTTTAATGCATGAAGTGTTTTCATTCAGACTGGCATGGGCTAGAGAAGGTACCAGCTTGAAGAAGATGAAGTGGCTGAATGCATACAGACTGCCTGTCAAAAACCCCCATCCTCCATTTAACAATGTTGGTGTTTTGTATCACTGTATAGCAGGTTGCTCTGTGTAGGTATTTTAACCACTTGAGGACTGCAGTGTTAAACCCCCTAAAGACCAGGGCAATTTTCACTAAACTGGCCACTGCAGCTTTAAGGCCAAGCTGCAGGGCTGCAAAGCACAGCACACAAGTGATTACGCCCAACGGGCCCCCGCCGCCCCGGGGGGGGGGGGGGGGTTGTGTTTATGTAAATATTTTTGTTATTTTAATAAAATGTTCTATTTATTTATTTATTATTCCCCTTCTACCTCCCTCCCCCCAGCCAGCCAATGACGCGATCGGCTGTCATAGACTTCAGCCTATGGGAGCCGATCACTCTCCTGTTTGGCAGGGGGGCAGCCATTTAACACGGCTGTCCCCATTACAGCGCTGCTGTGGATTGCAGCTTTTTACTTAGTGAAAAGACGGCGGTTTCGCTGTCTAACAGTCTCCAAAGCGAGGACAACTGGGGACACCTATACGCCTGGCTACCTATACTGGGGACACTGGCTGGCTGTCATTATGTGCATTTACTGGTGAAAGGCTGTCTGTCATTATGTGCATTAACTGGTGAAATGCTGTCTCTCATTACATCCATTTACTGGTGAAACGCTGCCTCTTATGTGCATTTACTGGTGAAACTCTGTCTCTTATGTGCATTAACTGGTGAAACGCTTTCTCTCATTATATGCATTTACTGGTGAAATACTGTCTGTCATTACGTGCATTTACTGGTGAAACGCTGTCTCTTATGTGCATTTACTGGTGAAAGGCTGTCTCATTATGTGCGTTTACTTCATATTACTTTTATGTAACTATATTAGCCAGCATAACCACATTACAGTTAGCCCCGCCCACATGATGTCATGGCCACGCCCATTTTTTGCTTTGCACGTCTCACTACCGTATCTACCAAAAATTTTCTCACACATGATGCCTCCTTTACATTTCTGACTGACCCCTCATATGTGCCTGTCTAGAACTGGCTGTGCTTAGGACCATAGTTATACTATTTTGTGTGTCTCAAATCCATTTTGGTTGCATTGGTACTAGGTATATATAGAGGGTTCGTTTTGGGGATACAAAGGGGCTTAATGGTGCAAGATGGTGACACCCAACATCAATGACAGGGCCTTACCATTGAGACTTTTTTAATCCTTTTGGTCCACTTAGCACAAATAACATCAACTCTGGATCCATGTGATTCATTTTATTTGTCAAACTTATTTTTGTTCAGCTTTTATTTACAGCTGTCAGCTGCACTAAAAAATGATCTGGGCCCACAAATTGGCTAGGAGGCTGCCTTTTTCATGTTCCAGGATTTTAACGCATTCCAGTTTAAATCTGAATTTTGCCAAATAATTGCTAGCTACGTCTATTCACAGGTGCATTAGCACACATCGGTTTAAAGGGATGATCAGAATTCTGGCAGACATGATGTGACTGCATGAACATATTCACTTAATCTCCTTGTTATGAAACAAAAAACTATGCATGTATGATGTGACTGGCACTGAAAACTAAAAAAAAGAAAAAAAGAAAAGAAATTTGGGGATATTTTACAATTTTTAATTTGATAGAGTGAGGCTTTAAAGGTGAGCTTTATATTCATCCCAGTATAGGTGTGCTTTAATAAATTGTAGTTTTAATAGTTTAGTACAGATCAGTACAGATCGCTTCCGAAATTATGTTACATATGTAGGAGTTCCTTTAAATAAGCAACATCGTATCTACAATGGCTACACTCAAATGAGAAGACAGAAAGACACAAAAAGAATGTCAGAAAAACACAACACATTTTTCTTAGCTTCTTTAGTGACACGGTATGAATGAAATACAATGTCTACAGCCGAGCATACCATTGACTTGAAAGACAGTATTTAACAAGGAAGGTGTTTGCTGTGAGATAGAATACCCTTGCTGCCCCATAACTAGAGAGATAAGCAGATGCTGTATGGCTTTGAAAATGAAAAAGAAAAACATGACTGTAAATGACTAAATGTGATTCATAAAAAAAAATCAAACCATGAAATTAAAAACATAGAAGGTACTGTCACAGTAGATAATGTTTAACAAGACATATTGTCGTTTTGTGTAAACAAGAAATTCCTTGATTTGTAAAGACCATCTCCAGACACAAATTAAACCATCTGATAGTTTAGTCAGTAATACACCCAAATTATACCATCTTGTGCAATTTAGGGCTCGTTTCCACTATCGCGAATCTGCATGCGTCCAACGCATGCAGATCCGCACATGTAATACAAGTGGATGGGCCTGTTTCCACTGTAGCGTTGTTGAGGTGCGTTTTTTTCAGCGTGAAAAAAACGCACAAAAGAGCCAACGATTTCACCTGCGTCGGGAATCCGTGCGAATCGCCGCTAATGTATTTAATAGTAAAAACGCATGCGTTTGTTACATGCGTTTTTACCCACGATTTCGCGTGCGATTTCGCACCTTTTTCAATTTTATTTAGCCCTGGCAGTGTCATGGTTAATTTCGCATGGCACCCTGCCATGCGAAATCGCAGGCGAAATCGCGGGTAAAAACGCATGTGGAAACGCATCCGCATGCGTTTTTACAAGCGTCGGAATGCGGCCGAAATCGCGTCGCAACAGTGGAAACAAGCCCTTAAAGAGAATCTGTACTCTAAAATTCTTACAATAAAAAGCATACCATTCTATTCATTATTTTCTCCTGGGCCCCTCTGTGCTGTTTCTGCCACTCCCTGCTGCAAACCTGGCTTGTAATTACCAGTTTTAGGCAGTGTTTACAAACAAAAGTCATGGCTGCTAAAAGCTTGTGATAGGCTCAAGTAAGCAGAGTGTGTGAGTCACACAGAGCTTGCAGGGGGCCTGGAGAGGGTGTGTATAGCTTCTATCCAATCACAAGCAGCACAGCACATTCCAGCTAGACTGCCTGAGCCCCGACAGACCCGATAGAGGAGAGAAGATTAGATCATATAACAGAGATAACACAGCCACTGTGCAAGTAGGAAAGGCTGCAGTAAGCCAGACCATATTAGAACAGGCATAGGAACTTATAGGATAGAAGAAATAAGGATGAACATTTTGTTACAGAGTCTCTTTAAGTCCAGCTGCAAAGAAAAATGTCATGTGGCCCAGATCTGGAATCCTGCAAGAGTTAATAATATGTTCCATGTGTTAGTCTGCTGCTGTTTTGCGCAATAGGAGAGTAGTTTTAAATTTGCAAAGGGGCAGGGATAGACTCAAACTTATAAATAACAAGTATGTGATACAGAAATTAAATGCTGATGCTGAAGATGAGTTTTGATCAGCTTTAAAAGTAATTTAGTTGATATCATCTAATCAGAGACATAAGCGGATCATCTAATCAATGTGAGGATCCGCGTGGCTGCCTGCGCAGGCAGGCAGCCTTTTGATCACTGTTCAGGTCTGCATTCTGCAGGTCTCTGGAAGAGAGACCTTTTGTCAGTTGTGCAGCTTGCTGCTGAGGAATTTGCATATGTTTGTCATGCAGATTGCCTAGCCACATCCCTTGTGGGCTTGCTCTATAAATACTATGTGATACCACCATAAGTTGCTGGTCATAAGTATTCATCCTGTGAAACACTCTGGAGAGTGTCAGCCTTGCTCATTGTTTGAATATTAGTTTAGAGTAATTCCTTGAACTGCACTAGGCAGGTTTCCCTAGTGCAGTTAGGATTGCATATCTGTTTTGTTTGTCTATTGCGATTGTCCTGCCCCAGCGGTGGTCGACAGGAAATCGTTCCGTGTGTCTGGGTGCTAACCGGAACAGCGGTTGTTACTGGTAGACCCTTCTGATCTGTTTCCCTGGATCGCACCAGCCTCTTGCGCTAGTGCTGTGGATCCTTCTGGTCTGCTACTCTGTACTTGGATCGCACTAGCATCTTGCGCTAGCGCTGTGGATCCTTCTGTTCTGTCTTCCTGGATCGCACTAGCCACTTGCGCTAGTGCTGTGGATCCTTCTGGTCTGCTACTCTCTTGCTGTACTTGGATCGCACCAGCCTCTTGTGCTAGTGCTGTGGATCCTTCTGTTCTGTCTGCCTGGATCGCACTCGCCTTGCGCTAGTGCTGTGGATCCTTCTGTTCTGTCTGCCTGGATCGCACTCGCCTTGCGCTAGTGCTATGGATCCTATCTCTCGTTTATTCCTGCTTTCGTGTATCTGTCTTGTCTGCTACGAACGCTTGCTGGAGGCTCGGTGAGGTAACCGTTAAGCAAGCGCTCACGTCCTCTGTTTCATGTTTGTCTGTCGGTGGTTAGTTAGGCGTGTTTGTCTCTATTGTGCTTATCATGTGTAGACCGCGCATAAACGCGTGCACTGTTGCGAATGAGTGCGGTGTTCGCGTTTAGCTAGCGTTGGTTATTTTCCATATCTCCTCATTGTATGATTTGCTGTGCCTTTGCTACTCTCGTGCTCTGCCTTGCTGTAACCTTGTGTCACATCTGGCGATCGCACCTCTCGTGATCGCGTTCCTACTTCATATCTGCTGTGGTGTGTGCACCGTCGCGGGTTGGCGACTAGTTTGGTGCACACACATACAATCTGTCTCTGTGCTCATTCTCAATCGCCTCTCTTGCGATTGCGTTCCGTCCCTTCGTGCAATTCCTGTCTGGCGTGTGTGACAGGGCAGAGGAGCTGTTCCTCTGCACTCCACAGCTCCATCTGTCGACAGGAATTTCACTCTACAGGTGCATTGCACCTTTTGCTGGGTTCCCGCAAATTATACGCTTGTGGAGGATTTAAGCAGTGTCAGCGCACGTCTTGTGCGCTGATCACGGAGAGAATTTCACAATCGTTACAATCAATAAACAAACTCTGCTTGATTGTATTCCACTCAATTTCTCATAGAAGTGAATGGAAAAAAAGATAAGAAAAACGAGCGGAAGATAAGAGAATCGAATGGTAAATCTGAGAATCGACCACAAAGACGTCTCGTGTGTTCCCAGCATAAGCACCTACACATGGTTAGGAAGACACTTTTTTTTGCAGTCAACAAATTCTTTTAATGTATAAATATACAGTCAGGACAGGTTTCAAAGGATACCGTGTATATTAAACAGTTAAAAAGACATAAAATGCATCATGGTTCAGAAACATTCAAATGCTGCCTGACATATGTTCCGCACCTAGTGTATAATTGTGTCAGTACAGTACATGTGGATAATTTTATCACTTTCCAAAAAAAGGTCATATGTAGGTTACACTGGACTATCCAGAAGGATCCATCAGCAATTGCTCTTAAAGGAGTCATCAGGCAAAGATTTGTATGTAAAACACGCATGGCTGCGTGTTACTCACGTTTCTTGGGGCTGGATTGCGTCCTCTCTTCCTATCTGCTGTGGCTCTGTTTGCTGTATTTGGCTCCGGTCAGGGACTCGACCTTGAGGTCGGGCTCCTCCGCGGCCCGGTAGAAATTGCTCCCCGCAGGCGCAGTAGTGCTTTACAATGTGGAATGCAGGTGCATTTGGCTGGCATAGCGTGCGGACGTACTATTACGTACATCTGTGCACGCCCAATAGAGCGGCCGGAGGCGTGTTCCAGCTTGCCGTCCTCGCTCGCAAGCAACACCCTCGGGGCAAACCCTCCGCTTGCATACCCACCCTCAAACCCTCCCTTTGAGGGTGGATACGCAAGCGGAGGGTTCGGCCGAAGGTTTGCGAGCGAGGACAGCAAGCTGAAACATGCCTCTGGCCGCTCTATTGGGCGTGCACAGACGTACGTAATAGTATGTCCGCACGCTATGCCAGCCACATGTGCCTGCGTTCCACAAACAGACAGTACTGCGCCTGCATTCACTTCCGGGGCACAAGGATCATACCGGCCCGATTTACAAGGAAACTAACGGCTTTGGGGGGGAAACAGAGTATGCGATTCATCATACATTTACGTGGACAACAGCTGCAGGTAGGCAGTTCAGATTGCTAACGCCCTTGCCTGATGACTCCTTTAAGGCCTGTACCTACAGTGTGATTTTCCAGACCATCAGCATTTTTTTGAGCGATGAACGGACATTTCCGCAAACTCGTGACATGGGTACAGGGGCGTGATCAAACGAACAATGTTTAGCAATGCGTGCCAATAACAACCGTCATGGTGGATCTAATTATTTAGATCCCAACGACTCTGCTCAAAGTACTCTCATCACTTGACTTCCTGTTTGCGCCCATCATGTATCATCATGTAACGTTGCATGACATTGCGAGCAGAAAGAGGAATCGCTGAACGCTCATTGTCAAGGGGACGTTATGTGATCCATCAGGTGGTGAGTATGCAGCTTTACTAGAAGGGTCATGCTGAAATTAGCCATACAAAGATATAATTTTCAAGTACAAATCAAAAACAGGCCTTAATTGTTTACAGAGCCCCCATGCAGGCATGAATACCTCAGGGTGCAGAGCCCCATGCTGCTGGACACTGAATTACTGCAGGAATTTACGCCTGCATGTGGGAGAAGGAGTTAACTGAGAGTAGGAATCGCACACTGTCACTATTCTTTCTTATTAACAAACTTAACAAAATCCGACATTTCCGAAGTTTAAAAAGCATTTTCCTGCCAAATTTGAAAATCAGCTTTCTCAAAAACTACTTTCTTTACAATTCTTTTTTTCTTGGCATGCTCTTATATCCCACATTTGGTGTTGATGGCAATATGGGGGACTACGCAGTTAATTCGAAAAGTCCAAGCTATAGTCCTTGATGTAAACCTTGGAATTCACAAAACTGAAAACTCTGAGCAAGATCAGGAATTCCAATGAATTAAGAAATTTGGCAATCTCGAGCATGACAGACATAAATGTATTGTTATCCAACAGACATAATTTTCTATTGTTATGAAGGAAAGAATTTGTAAATCACAATTATGAAGAAGCATGGTTATTTAATCATTTGTTTATTTTTATTTAGAAGATTTATTCCAAAAAGAGTATTCACAAGGTAAAACTTTATATATAGCTTTAATATAAAAATGAAAAAGCTGAACAACAGAAGCAAATCAACAGTTTAAAGAGAAACTCCGACCAAGAATTGAACTTTATCCCAATCAGTAGCTGATACCCACTTTTACATGAAAAATATAATGATTTTCACAAACAGACCATCAGGGGGCGCTGTATGACTGATTTTGTGCTGAAACCCCTCCCACAAGAGGCTCTGGTACCGTACGGTACTCTGGGCAAACTGCCACAATGTAACAATGACACACACAGGAAATGGCTGTTTATAGCTGTTTGTTAAAGCCAGAACAGCTACATAATCTGCCCACAGTAACAATGTCACCATGTAATACATGTCAGAATGTGAATCTGGGAGAGGAAAGATTTTACAATGAGCAAACTCTGACTAAATCATGTATACATAATTATTGTAAAAATTAAGCACCTTTTTATATTAAATTATTTTCACTGGAGTTCCTCTTTAAGGGAGATTTCCTGCTGTCTATTAAGTCCAAAATTGTCAAGGACATTTTTCATTACAGAGATTTATATCTTCAGAGTTACAATTATTAAAAGAAATCTTTAATTTTAAAATGAGCATTAAATCAGCGGCATAGCCTTGATAAAACAATATGATAATCTTTTTAAATTATTTTATAAGACATTTCTACTTGCTTGTAAAGTAATTTGCAAAAGTAAGCTTACTGGCAGTTTGCTTCAAAATTAAAAGGAAACTATACTAGATTTCATCTACTCTGCAATCTATTTTGATTTGTTTGTAGGTTGAGGTTCACAAAATAAACTGCTGTATTATTTTGTGGGTTTTTTGTTTTTAATATCCTTTATTAAAGGTATTTTATGCCAATAACAGATAATATCGGGAGCAATATAAAGTGTGCTACACATACCGGTTCTCCAATAACATAGCTTCAAAGACAAGAATTTAGAAAACCAACACTGCTTATATTAAATTATCGAGAATCAATAAAATCCATACACAGAGCATCTTAGGTATACGCTAACAGTAAATATCAACCTTAACCAAAATAACAAAACAATGGCACATGTGTTAGATAGTGATAGTAACATGAAATGCTACATGTAGTAAACACATGTCCTAACCAGGCATGGGATGTCAGCACATTCCCTAAAATATCATCAGGCATTTAGCATCTTATGTTCCATTCTATCAACCCCAGGTGATATTAACACATAAAATATCCCTTACAAACACTTCTCATAGACGCTCCAAAACCTTGTTGAATTCTTCGGACTCCCTCAACAGAAGGACCAAGTCTTGAGGAAAGCCTCAAACCTATTCGCCACAGTGTGGGCCAATGCATCCATCAGTTGTATATAGTCAAGCTTGCTTAACAATTCTACTGAGCTTAGGGGGAGACTATTTCTCAATTTCCTCACCAACACACATTTGGCAGCATTTAATATAAGTTGTACAATGGACTTTTTGTATGCTTTCATCCACCAGTCATGTTTTAACAGTCAATCGACCTTTCCCCAGAACTCTGTCAACAGAGGGCAGGACCACATTGGCATCAATTCATCAAAGGATGTCCGGAAAAAAAAGTTGGGAAAATACTGCATTCGGTATTTTAGATTTTTTGCTAATTCATCAATATTTTTACAGGTGCGGTAGAAGTTCGGTAATTTACCAAAGCCCAGTGACAAAAAATTTGCCACAGCTTAGATAAACTCCAAGAAACTTTAAACATGCCCTGCTTAGATGATTTCCCCACTAGTTCCTCCGCATCCTCAAACAAGAACCTAAATGGTTAAACAGCCAAAGGGAGGCAGGGGAAGCCACTTTTATCCCATTCTCTCTGCTCATTGTCTAGGGGGTAGAAAAGCTAGAACCTCCTGAGAAGCCTGCGCAACCTATCAACATACGATCAGTGGGACTTGCAGTAGACAGGGGCTATTTCTATTGGCTCTGCTCCCGTCAGTCATTGATAATCCATCTCTGCTTCCGTGAGTTCTGCAATGTTTCCAACAGAGGAGAGCTGTCGGTGCTGATCGAACATGTTACTGTGTTTTACCGCATGCTGTAATCTTCATGAATTTACATTTATTGACATTTGTTGAGGTGTTTACTGCACAAGTCAGTAATTTACCTCGCTGCTCGGTTATTTCAACTTCTCATGTGGTAACAGCCTTGATGAATTGACATTTTCCTAAGTGTTTGGTAAACTCAGCTGTTTTTAGCATTAACAAATGCGGTAATGCTTGATAATTGACGCCATTATGTACAAAAATTAACCTGTGGCACCATTACATCTCCAACACCTATCATCTTTAATTGAAGAGGAGTGCAGTACCACTGCAGCAAAATTTTGTGATTAATCTACTGTATTCTAGATGACACAGATTTCTTGTGCACATAGATACATATTCGCCTCTGTTAAGCAGGTGTCAAGGACCTTCCTATTTCCGAAACCCAATTGTTGAAGAAGGGTCATTTGAAGCTCTGCTGCGGAGGATGCCAAGCCATTCCTTTGTCTCCATATTCTCTGGGGAAGGTCCATCATCACTTTCTCTGACTACCAATCTGGGAATTCAACTGGCAGAAGAGTATATGATCTTCTTTGATGACATGTACAGTAACTAGAAGAGAAATCCCAGCTTGTATGCCGGATTTTTAATAAAAGTTGTATGGCTCTTCTTTGTGCTAGCATACTAGGTGCCAAGTCTTGGAAAAGCAGTATGCATCTGCCCTCATGTTTTATGGCATTGATTTTTTTGTCCAGCTTGCATGATTGCTTCTTTTGTGCTGAAGTAATGTAATTTACAGATTAAAGCGGACCTAAACAAAACATTTTTTAAATTCAAAATATTTAGTTGCACCACTCTGACACATACAAAGATAAATAAACAACAACAACAATAAACACTCCTTCAAGCCTATGAGTATTTCAGTGCATGCTTTTCACCCTTCCCTTTTCATAACTAGGGTTTTACAGGTGGCAGCCATTAGCAATTCCACCGTAGCCGGACACCACCTGCTCCACCAGTTTGCTGGATTCTGTCCCGGCAATATGAAAGGAAGGGAGGGGTTCCTCCAATAAATGTAAAAAATATATATATTTGTCATCATGCATCTGAAAAAAGGCTGCTATTTATTATTATAATTTAGAAAATAGATTTTATTTCTGAAAGCTTGTGTTTTTAATTTGGGACCACTTAGTCTTGTGGCGGCTCATCCGCTGCTGTTTTTTGGATGTTATGGTCTGTGGTCGTTTCTTTTTAGATACTTCATTACAGGTTGTTGAATACATTTTTGGGGTGTATTAAAATCCTGTGCCTTCCTGGTCCTCCTGGACATGATAAACCATGCAGCACAGATCGGTCATTCAGCTCCTATCCCTATTTTAGGCTAAGCAAGTGGAGGAGCCCCTGCAGTTAGCTTCCCCAAACGGTCATGGCAAGCTCTGAATCTTAAAAATGTAGTGGTGAGACCACTCGGAATCCTCTCCAGCAATGATAGAATCTGGTGTAGCCAGGGTCAGTTGATTGAGGAATGTAGGAGGTTTAGTGGTATGCTTCTACCTGACCCTCTTGTCACAAGTTGTGGAATCTGGGTGCCCCCCTGAAACCTGCCTGACACTACAGTATATGTGTCCCGACTGACAGCAGATAGCAGCAATTTGCCAGGAATGCAGTAGTCAGCAGTGGCAGCTCCACTAATCCAGCTCCCGGCTTTTTGGCCTAGATGCGGATGGCTGTACAAGGGAGGACATTCAATAAAATAAGGGTACCTGAGGCTTGCCTGGCAAAGTGCAGAGTGGGGAAAGGACTTAACGACTTGATTGCTCATTCAAAGGCTTAGATGCAGGAGGATTGATGTGAGGCAGATGCAGCTCCTTAAATGTGCATCCTCTGCCATGCAGTGCTAGCCACTCCCCCCTGCTATTTTGTTTTTTTATTCTTTTTGTTTGTCAACAATTGTTTTAAACAGGATGCAGCCATTTAACCACTTTACCCCCGCGCGTACGTATTTCTCCGCCCCTTTTTCCATCCTTTAAAAACCAGGGACGGAGAAACACGTACTTTCCGCGTTCCCGACGCTGCCCGCGCTCCCGCTCGTAAACACGCCGCCCGCCGCTAGTAAAACCGCCGCCGCCCGCTCGCCCAGAGATCAATGAACGGGAAAATCCATTCCCGTTCGTTGATCTAAGCCCCGCAATGATCAGCTGCTCTCCTATGGGCAGCGCGATCATTGTGAGAAAAAACTCACGTGTCCAGCCTCCTTATTCTTCCTCCAAGCTTCCGGAAGGAAGCTTGGAGGTCGCATTAAAACAAAAAGTTACTGTGGCCATCTTGTGGCCAAATAGTAAACTACACCCTACACATTTTTCACATACAAATAAATGACTTTTACACATAAAATTAACTCATTACCTCCCACACTCCCCATTTTTTTTTTTTTTGTAATTAAAAAAAAATTAAAAAATTTACAATTAAAAAAAAATACATAAATAGTTACCTTAGGGACTGAACTTTTTAAATATTTATGTCAAGAGGGTATAACACTGTTACTTTATAAACTATGGGCTTGTAATTAGGGATGGACGCAAAACTGAAAAAAATGCACCTTTATTTCCAAATAAAATATTGGCGCCAAACATTGTGATAGGGACATAATTTAAATGGTTTTATAAGCGGGACAAAAGGGCAAATACGTTTCATGGGTTTTAATTACAGTAGCATGCATTATTTAAAAACTATAATGGCCGAAAACTGAAAAATAATTATTTTTTTCCCCACATTTTTCCTATTTTCCCATTAAAACACATTTAGAAAAAAATAATTCTTGGCATAATGTCCCACCTAAAGAAAGCCTAATTGGTGGCGAAAAAAACAAGATATAGTTCATTTCATTGCGATAAGTAATAATAAAGTTATAGACGAATGAATGGAAGGAGCGCTGAAAGGTGAAAATTGCTCTGGTGCTCAGGGGGTAAAACCCCTCAGTGGTGAAGTGGTTAATTTAGTCTGCAAGCTCTCACTGGTTTTCAATGAACAACGCATATCAGTTCAGTAGCTGTAGTAGCTCCTTCCCTGTTTTATCTAGCTTACATTATCCATTCCACACATCACATCTTGGGGCGCCTTCTCCCTCCTAGTAACTTGTCAGTTTTGTGCTGTTTCATAACTCCTCTTCTTGTGGCTTATTCACAGCTGTGCTGCACTTCCAGGCACCTAAGCTAAAAAGTGAGAAAATCCTAAAAAAAAAAAGGTTATGTACCTAAATACATGAAATGCATTTTATGGCTGTCTGTAACCTAGAAGAAGGACATGCTGATTACAGTTTATTGCTGGAACACATTTCTATGGCTCATTTGTAAAAGTAACCTTAATCCACTGAACTGCAGAATGAGGAACCCGCTCAGAATGCATAGCCATTCTTCTGACTAAATGTTTATTGCAACAGAAGTGTACATTTTACATTTAGAAAATGAAAGTATGGGCATAGATATCAGTGTAATGTTATCCGAAATGATGTATCCAGTCATTGTCATAATGCCGTGCTTATCACTGAAAATATTCAATAGTCATCTGGAAAGTAACAGCTGTTTTTAATTTACCTATTAAGGAAACATTTTTTTAATTTTAATTTAAATTTTTTTTAGACATGCTGGCCCTTCAATTCACCTTTCCTTCTAAGGTTTCTCTTTGAGATACTTTTTTTTTTAAATCTTCTGTTTAAAATAACTTTTCAATACTTTACAATTTAAAATGTACCAAAAAGTGGATGAAGCACTGTGTCAAAATTACTCTGAGTATTTTCTTGCATGTTGGTGGCTTAAATGGCATTTTATTGAAAATATTACCTAGGAAAAAAGTGAATTGAATAAGGACCAATATCTTTTGATTACTTCTCCACATAATCACCTCCTTTATTTGAGCATTTATTATATATTTTACAATGTTTTCTAGCCCTTTTCTGTAGTAGCACCACAATCCTCATCTATGGGTAGAATTATTTGATGGGGGCTTCATGTTAATGCTGCTGAACAAACAGTTATTGGTATTCTGCAGTCACGTGACAAGAGCTACAAAGTAAAAAGAGGTAAGCCTGACAGATGCATGTTAAGTTACATAGAAAGAAAATACCTTGTGTGGTGATTTAAACAAAGGGCTGTACTTCCTGCATAACGCTCATAATTATTGGCGGTATACAAAGTACCTACTTCCTCAAAAAAATGTTTTATCTACCCCTTGTTGCTACCTATTTCTCTGACTTGACAGGTTATGATTTTGTTATCTCATACAGTGTTTGAAGTAAACAGCAACATTTTATATATAGGACTAAATACATCCAATCACTTTAGCACAAACCTGTGGTATTTAATTTTTATATATTTTCCTACTCCAAAATAGGGCTTTTAAAGGGCTAAGAATCTAACTTTACTCTCTCGACTGCTATAATAATTGTCCCACTTGGGATTCTTTGCCTATACTTTGAGGTTTATATCACCTGGAGCTGTGAAAATGGCTAATTTTTGGTCTAGACGACCACACTGAGACCCTCTGCCTCTATTTGGAGGCATGTTTACCATTTGTAATGAAGCTTTGAAACCTGGCTTATTTTTGACCAGAGGAACCCTGTAACGAATGTGGAATTCTCTCCGTGACACGGCGGAAATCCTCCACAAGCGTATAATTTGCGGGAACCCAGCAAAAGGTACAATGCACCTGTAGAGGGAAATTCCTGTCGGCAGGTGGAGCTGTGGAGTGCAGAGGAACCGCTCCTTTGCCCTGCCACAGACGCAAGACAGGAATTGTACGAAGGGAAGAAATGCAGGGCAAGATAGCCCTGAAAGAGAGAGAGCAAAGCGACAGAGGGTATGTGTGTGCACCAATCTAGTCGCCAACCCGTGACAGTGCACACACAACAGCAGATACGAAGCAGGAACGCAATCGCGAGAGAGGCGATTGCCAGACGTGACACAAGGCTACAGCAAGGCAGAGCACGAGAGTAGCAAAGGCACAGCAAATAATACAATGAGGAGATAAGGAAAATAACAAACGCGAACACCGCACTCATCCGCACCAGTGCACGCATTTATGCACGGTCTCCGCGTGTTAAGCACAACAGAGACAAGCACGCCTAACTAACCACCGACAGACAAACATGAAACAGAGGACGCGAGCGCTTGCTTAACGGTTACCTCACCGAGCCTCCAGCAAGGGTTCGTAGCGGACAAGACAGATACATGAAAACAGGAATAAGCAAGAGATAGGATCCACAGTACTAGCGCAAGAGGCTAGTGCGATCCAGAAAGACAGAACAGAAGGATCCACAGCACCAGCGCAAGGCGAGTGCGATCCAAGTACAGCAAGAGAGTAGCAGACCAGAAGGATACACAGCACTAGCGCAAAGCGAGTGCGATCCTGGCAAGACAGATCAGATGAGATAGCTGGTAGCAACCGCTGCTCCAGCTATACTCCAAGAACAAAGATCAGAACGACTTCCTGTCGACCACCGCTGGGACAGGACAATCTCAACAGACAAACAAAACAGATATGCAATCCTAACTGCACTAGGGAATCTGCCTAGTGCAGTCCCAGGAATTACTCTAAACTAATCTTCAAACAATGAGCAAGGCTGACACTCCACGGCTGTTACACAGGACTAACCCTTATGACCAGCCCAGATCTGTGATATCACATAGTATTTATAGAGCAAGCCTACAAAGGATGTGGCTAGGCAATCTGAATGACAAACGTATGCAAATTCCTCAGCAGCAAGCTGCACAACTGACAAAAGGTCTCTCTTCCAGAGACCTGCAGAATGCAGACCTGAACAGTGGTCAAAAGGCTGCCTGCCTGCGCAGGCAGCCAAGCGGATCCTCACAAACCCCCTCTACCTCTACTCAGAGACCTATTGTAACAGAACCATGAAACAGGCTAGCTTTGGACTGGAGGAACCACCTCAAGGCCCTCTGCCTCTACTCGGAGACCTCACGTGTCTCCTTGATGGCCCCATAAAATGGCCTTGCCAGCAGCATAAAAAAAGCCCACTTCTTTTTTTCTTAGCTTATACAGTGTCATTTTAAATGTATTTGAAGGCTGGATCGGAGGCGGCTGACGTCAGGACGTCGGCTGACGTCCATGACGTCACTCCGCTCGTCGCTATGGCGACGATGTAAGCAAAACAAGGAAGGCCGCTCATTGCGGCCTTCCTTGTTTATTCTGGGCGCCGGAGGCGATCGGAAGAACGCCTCCGGAGCGCCCTCTAGTGGGCTTTCATGCAGCCAACTTTTAGTTGGCTGCATGAAATAGTTTTTTTTTTATTTAAAAAAAACCCTCCCGCAGCCGCCCTGGTGATCTTAATAGAACGCCAGGGTGGTTAATCCTTTTGGTCCACTTAGCACAAATAACATCAACTCTGGATCCATGTGATTCATTTTATTTGTCAAACTTATTTTTGTTCAGCTTTTATTTACAGCTGTCAGCTGCACTAAAAATGATCTGGGCCCACAAATTGGCTAGGAGGCTGCCTTTTTCATGTTCCAGGATTTTAACGCATTCCAGTTTAAATCTGAATTTTGCCAAATAATTGCTAGCTACGTCTATTCACAGGTGCATTAGCACACATCGGTTTAAAGGGATGATCAGAATTCTGGCAGACATGATGTGACTGCATGAACATATTCACTTAATCTCCTTGTTATGAAACAAAAAACTATGCATGTATGATGTGACTGGCACTGAAAACTAAAAAAAAAAAAAAAAAAAGAAATTTGGGGATATTTTACAATTTTTAATTTGATAGAGTGAGGCTTTAAAGGTGAGCTTTATATTCATCCCAGTATAGGTGTGCTTTAATAAATTGTAGTTTTAATAGTTTAGTACAGATCAGTACAGATCGCTTCCGAAATTATGTTACATATGTAGGAGTTCCTTTAAATAAGCAACATCGTATCTACAATGGCTACACTCAAATGAGAAGACAGAAAGACACAAAAAGAATGTCAGAAAAACACAACACATTTTTCTTAGCTTCTTTAGTGACACGGTATGAATGAAATACAATGTCTACAGCCGAGCATACCATTGACTTGAAAGACAGTATTTAACAAGGAAGGTGTTTGCTGTGAGATAGAATACCCTCACTGCCCCATAACTAGAGAGATAAGCAGATGCTGTATGGCTTTGAAAATGAAAAAGAAAAACATGACTGTAAATGACTAAATGTGATTCATAAAAAAAAATCAAACCATGAAATTAAAAACATAGAAGGTACTGTCACAGTAGATAATGTTTAACAAGACATATTGTCGTTTTGGTGCACACACATACAATCTGTCTCTGTGCTCATTCTCAATCACCTCTCTTGCGATTGCGTTCCGTCCCTTCGTGCAATTCCTGTCTGGCGTGTGTGACAGGGCAGAGGAGCTGTTCCTCTGCACTCCACAGCTCCATCTGTCGACAGGAATTTCCCTCTACAAGTGCATTGCACCTTTTGCTGGGTTCCCGCAAATTATACGCTTGTGGAGGATTTCCGCAGTGTCAGCGCACGTCTTGTGCGCTGATCACGGAGAGAATTCCACAATCGTTACAATCAATAAACAAACTCTGCTTGATTGTATTCCACTCAATTTCTCATAGAAGTGAATGGAAAAAAAGATAAGAAAAATGAGCGGAACATAAGAGAATCGAATGGTAAATTGATCGCGCTGAGAATCGACCACAAAGACGTCTCGTGTGTTCCCAGCATAAGCACCTACACATGGTTAGGAAGACACTTTTTTTTGCAGTCAACAAATTCTTTTAATGTATAAATATACAGTCAGGACAGGTTTCAAAGGATACAGTGTATATTAAACAGTTAAAAAGACATAAAATGGTTCAGAAACATTTAAATGCTGCCTGACATATGTTCCGCACCTAGTGTATAATTGTGTCATAGCCCTGAAAGAGAGAGAGCAAAGCGACAGAGGGTATGTGTGTGCACCAATCTAGTCGCCAACCCGCAGATACGAAGCAGGAACGCAATCGCGAGAGAGGCGATTGCCAGACGTGACACAAGGCTACAGCAAGGCAGAGCACGAAAGTAGCAAAGGCACAGCAAATAATACAATGAGGAGATAAGGAAAATAACAAACGCTAACTAAACGCGAACACCGCACTCATCCGCACCAGTGCACGCATTTATGCACGGTCTCCGCGTGTTAAGCACAACAGAGACAAGCACGCCTAACTAACCACCGACAGACAAACATGAAACAGAGGACGCGAGCGCTTGCTTAACGGTTACCTCACCGAGCCTCCAGCAAGGGTTCGTAGCGGACAAGACAGATACATGAAAACAGGAATAAGCAAGAGATAGGATCCACAGTACTAGCGCAAGAGGCTAGTGCGATCCAGGAAGACAGAACAGAAGGATCCACAGCACGCAAAATGTATTTGAAGGCTGTACAAGCTCTAATTGATACTCTCCTCTTGTTTTCTAACACTGCACCTCTTAAGGTACATATACATTTACAATTTGCCCCCAATGTGTGTCACCCACAAGGATTGAACTTGATCATTCAGGTGACAATGCAGGGTGCCAATGCTGTACAGATGCATCACTATGCAATAGCCTAGTGGCTATCAGCTAAAATCCCTGAATCAACACCACCAGGAATTACCTAGTAATTATAACCATGGCTGTCTTTCAATGCAAGGAAAACATCTAAGCCCCCTTAAATGTAGATATGGAATTTTCCATAACTACTTCCTGTGGCAATACATTCCACATTTTAATCACTCTTAATGTAAAGAGCCCTTTCCTAAATAAATAGCTAAAACGGTTTTCCTTCATGCACACATCATGTCCCTTAATCCTTTGCACAAGCCTAGAGATGAAAAGCTTATCTGCCAAGGTTTTATATTGCCCTCTGATGCATGTATACATGTTAATTAATCTCCTTTAAGGGGTCTTTTCTGTAAAAGAAATAAGCCCAGTGTATGTAAGTTTATCTAACCTTTCCTGGTAAAAGAGACCTTCCATCCCGCCAATCAATTTTGTTGCTTACCTTACCAGTATTATGCTAGCATCCCAAGTTTTTATTTCCCTTTTAATGCATCCCAAAATTGAGATGCACTAAAAGGGAAATAAAATTAATTTCCTTTAGCTGCGGGTGCTTGACATTAAATATGGTTTCCCCATCCAGGGTCATTGAGAACCAGCGGGCATTGTTTTCATTGATTGACGAGGCGGTGGCGTCTGGAATCATTGATGTTAACGTGGGTAGATATTTAAAAATTGATGATCCAATCACTCCCACGTTTTATGCATTACCTAAGGTACATAAATGTTTACACAAACCACCGGGCCGCCCGATTGTATCGGGTTGCGGTGCTTTAACTGAAAATATTAGTAGGTATGTAGATCATTTTCTGCAGCCACATGTTCATAGATTACCTTCTTATGTGAAAGATACAACACATTTGTTGACCATTCTTGAAGGCTTGCAGTTGCCCCCTGGTTCTCTACTAGTGGCCTTGGATGTGGAGGCCTTGTATTCAAGCATTCCACAGGCAAATGGAGTGGAGGCAGTGAGTAGATTCCTGTCAGAGATGGACATTAGGGAAGAAAGTCACAATCGGTTTCTGCTGGATCTGCTGTCGTTTATTCTTGAGAACAATGTTTTCATGTTTGATGGATGCCATTACCTCCAGGTGCAGGGCGCGGCGATGTTAACTGTAATACTAAAGCTGTAATTTATCTTCTTACATGCATATGTGGATGTTTTTACATTGGAAAGACATACCGTGAATTTAAGGAACGCATTAAAGAACACACTGCGGACATTCGGGGGTGCAATTTCAAGTCACCCATATCCCGGCATGTAAATCTAACACATGGCGGTAATGCGGACTGTGTCCGCTTCGTAGGACTGGATAGGATCCACCCCCATATTAGGGGAGGGGATATTGATCGACAGCTACTCCAGCGGGAACTAAGGTGGATCTTTGAACTCAATGCCACTCAGGGTAAGGGCTTAAATGATGCAGTGCATTATGCAGCATTTTTACCCCCCTGTTGATCTTGATATACCCTTACCTTGTTCTTTTGTCTCTCTTTCCCTTTCCCCTGTGTTTTCTGTCCCTACCTGATCGCTCTCCTGTTTTTGTGCAGGTAGGGTGATATGATACGATGTCCTCCCCTCTATCTAATTGAGCATGTCATTAGGGGTCTTGTAACACATACCACTATTTTTGTGACCATGAGTACTCCTTTTAATGTAATATTGTGCAGGTCTCGGGATGCATCTGTTCTCACCCTTTATAAGTATTGAATTTTCCTGTGCCGCTTATGCGCGCACGGGTACATGCGCATATATATATATGTGTGTGCGTATGCCTGTGTGCGTTTTTGTGTGGCACTATTATAAGGACCGCGACTCCCTTTTTCTTTGATGCCCTGCTGTGCGCGCTGGTCACTGATGCACTCCTGCATCCGTGGTGTCGCGCGCATCCGTTGGGCATATAGGGGGTCCATATTAATGACTGTAATGTGTATTTTGCCGGTTTGTGTTTTGTACGGTGTTTTTTTTGTATTGTTTTTTTTTGTATTATTTTTGTACGGTATATATATAATAATTTTTCTCCAGTTTGGTCTCTGCTCTGTGTCGCTGGGGCCTTCCCTTTCTCCTCCCCTTTTGTTCTCTCCCCTCTGTATGCATCAATCGCGCCGACAGCGGCATTTGTTTGCGATTGCCGGGCGTTTGACTTGACAGTTTCGGAGTTCCGCCTCTAGGTGGTTTCCGAGATTCACAGGTCTGTGGGCCGCAAGCGGTGGATATGCCAAGGGAGGCGGACCTGCACGGACGCTACCCGGATACATACGACGTCTCCTATCCGCTCCCCACCTGATTGGTGGAGGGGAAACCCGGATATGACGTCGCGCTCCACCGCTGGGCTCACTGATTGGTCGCGTGCATGGGGGAGACAGGGAGGCGGGTCGCCCTGGCGGCATAAGATGGATGCGACTCAGCATATGGAGAAAACTCAATTCTGCGCCATCACCTGAGGAGGCTGACGGAGTAGTCAGCGAAACATGTCGTGACCTCTGGCGCTTGTCCTATTCATCCACCACTTTTATGACCTATACCGCAAAGGACTGGTAACTATGGATGATTGATTGCCTACCACAATTACTCTAAGTGTCATGAACTTATGCAGAGCACGTATGATTCATATGGCAATGATGTGTTGGCAAACATGGTACTCAGCACTGCTCCACTTTGATTCAATCCCCTTGCAAGAGTTCTGAGGAACTGGGTGATATGAACTGTTTGCTTTCCCCTTCCAATCTGCGAGTGAGATTGTGGAACGTATGGAGGATTATAGAGATAGCTTGGCTGGATTACTGCACTGTCTCTTTGAAATGGTGGGAAAATCGGGATTTGGTCTTCTGATCCTGGACATCATGCTGGGTTGTACCATCCAAACTTTGTTCCATGCCAAACATGCCAGCTGCTGCTAACATATGCGGATCTCCGTGTCCTGCTTTGCTGCCATCAATAATCATTCAGCTTGTGGGATTGTGCAATTAATCTGCTACCATCACAATTTTTTTGCTGCCTTTTGATGCTTTTCTGCTGCTTTTTTGCTGCCCTTTTTTTGGCTGCTGCTTTGATGCTTATTACCTGACCATCTAACCCATACCCCAGTGACTTTGCGGTTTTCTGGAGGACTGCAGCCTCCGTTAGGTCATTAATTGTGCTAAATGAATACAATAATTTTATTAGTTGTTGTGAGCTCTATTTAATGTTTCTCTAAGTCATTTGTATATATGTTGTGCTTTTGATAAATAAATAGGAGTTTTTTATATGCACCCAGGAGCCAATCCTCATTCCTTGTTATTTTACATGCAAATTTGTTGGCATGGTGCATATTTAAGACATGTTATAGGTTTAGATCTTTTTTTAGACTCATTAGTGGCATGATTTGACTTTTCTCTCGGGATCCCCAGCTTGTGTAATTTTGAAATATATTAAATATGGTTATTTATCTTGTTGTTGACAAGTACTCTAAGTATACCTTAGTCTAAGTGTACCTTAGCCCAGAAAATAAATCCAAAACGTGGGGAGCAGGCATGTGTGTTGGGCTCTCCTCATGCCCACTGCTATACTGTTCTCCTCCGTCGCCCTCCGCTTTTGTGCATCAACCCTCCAAAGCTACTTCCTAGTCAGGAGGATCCATGAAGACTGCGCAGGTGCTGCCCAGTGATGCGCATACCTGATTGCACGTCCGTGGCCAGGAGAGCTCTGCGCATGCACACTAAGTCACAACTATGTAGTGCACATGTGCAGAGCACACTAGAGCTCCACTGATTATATGCTATAATATATATACCTAATTGTGGGTGGAGAAGTAAATTTGGCCACAATAAAATTGGGCGCTGCCGTAGGCCCCAATGTTAAATTATTGATTTACTAGCTACAGCCACTAACTTTACTTGAGCACAGGAGGTCCCCGAGAACAATAGCATGAGTAGAGTTCTGCTACAGAACTCATAATGGAGCTGGCAGTGTTGGGTTGGCTGACAGTAATTGGCTCACAGTGATCACAGAGTCAGGAGCCAATGAAATTCTGCCTGACTGGCGCACGGAGCTTTGTTGTCATACCGACAGTAGGGTGGGTTGGTTGCAGCGGCGTGAGAGCATCGCGATCAAGGAAAGTAGCAGGAACGTGCTGCGCGGAAATTGAAATCTATGACCTGGCAGGGATAACAGTGCGTAGATCTCAGCTCATTTCAGAAGCTGTTAAGAAGCCTGCACTAATTTGCTTGCATAGAGCATGGGAACACAATTGTCATATTTTAAAGGGAGCTTAGAAGTATGCTTAGTTACAAGCACAGAAATGGATTTGAAAGGGAAATGGATGATTAAAAAGCTAAATCAGAAATTTTAAAAGTACTTACAGGTGAATAGAGTCTTGTAAAAAAACCTATTTAGTAACAGCAGCAGGTTCGTTGCCTGCACTCTGAATTATTCTGCTGCATTCTGAGATTTAAATGACTGTATTAACTCATGTGAGCAAGTAATTTATTCTGAGAAAATATCAACTTCAAATGAAAAGCATAAAAAGTCTCTATATTTTTATTTGTGTGTCAAAAATGCACAATTGTTTGAAAAAGAATAGAAGAACTGGAGAACATTTTGGGGAAAAGGCACACAGTACATTTTATAAACCTTTATGAAACAAAACCATTATGCTTACAGTTTCAAAAGTCTTAATTTTTGTAATAAGTAAAGAAACTCACATGCGCGATTAAACCGTGCATGCGCAGTTCTGTCACGCCGGCCGCCGTGATGACACGAGGCGGCCGGCGTGGTGACGACAGCCATGATGTTTAAGGAAGAGGAGCCTGACACTCGGGCCCAGTGTCGCCGGGCAGCCATTTCTAAACAGGCCCAGAGTGAAGAGCCAGATGGACGCCATGGGACCTCCTGACCTACGGTGGGCTGCAGAAAGCCCCAGGGTTTTTTTTCGTTTTTATTCAGAGCTCGGAGTCCCTTTGAATGCAAAGCGCACATACATGCTATTGTCACCAAATGTCAGGGCCAATAGTCAGAAAATATCACAATTATTTTATTAAAGAGTTTGAAAAAAAAATGATTTTAGGAAGTACATTTGTTTTAAAGGATACATCCAAGCAGTTAAAAAACAAAACAAAATCCACTTACCTGGGGCTTCCTCCAGCCCCTGGCAGCTGTCCCGTGCCCTCACCACAGCTCCGGTGGCTCCCGGCCTTCTCCGCTGCAGAAGCCGATCTCGGCTTCCAGGTCGGCTTCTTGTGCACTCCACCGCGCAGGTCACGTGGTCTGACCCACGCGGTGGAACACACAGGAAGCCGTTCAAGAAGCTGACCTGGCGAGGTCGTCTTTTGCAGCGGAGAAGATCGGGAGCCACCAGAGCTGCGGCGAGGGCACGGGATGGCTGCCAGGGGCCCGGAGGAAGCCCCAGGTAAGTGGATTTTGATTTTTTTTTATCTGCCTGGACCTTCCCTTTAAGCAGGATCAGTGTCTCATTCATATTGTTTTGTGTCCATATAATTAGGTCACCAGGAAATTTGGGTACAGGATAAAGCCACATCTCACCCTGCTCCTGTAAAAGTCCCGGCATTGCAAATTACTATTCCCCCTCCAGGCCGCTATGGACTAAGAGGAAAAATGTAATTCAGCTACCAGCTATAATAAGCTATTTTTAAAGTAATTTGGGCTCTGTCTGAGCGCTGCTATAGCCGTAATTCCTAATATAGCCTATGGTGGTGCCGGCTGAACCAAATCCTCCGGCGCTGTTTTTCATTGCTTTGATTGTTTGACAATGCTCACTAAATTGACCTAGTGGTAACATGTCAAAAGAATTTTTACAAATGACCATGTAGTTTTTTGAGAAAAATAATTTTACATTTTTGGCAGGAAAAATTGCTTTTATACACTGTGCAGTGCCAGTTTGCATCATTTTCAGTCTCATTCGCTTCACCATCTTTTAATCTATATACATTTTTTATTCACAGGTCAAATGGTGACATTTTAAAAATTAAATTGACGGTACACATTTTCTTTAACATAAAAATCAGACAGCATAGGGCTGTTTTCTCAAAAACGACAATGTATTTTTAATATTTTTTCAAATGTTTGTACTTGTGACCCTGACATATGTAGCAAATTTGGTGATGATAGCAATTTTGGGGACTTCATAATGAGCCTACAGACTCTGCTCCTGTTTAAAAATGTATTTTCCCACCTAAACTTTAAAATCGATTTTCTCAAATCCTACGAGGGCTCAACAAAAAAATGAACATCTTTCCACTATTGTCCCTAACATATGTAGCAAAATTGGTAGCCATAGCAAGTACTGTATGTGGCCTATGCAATGCAAACTGCAAACAGTAAAACTTGGTGCTCTTTACTTGAATTTTGGCTTCAGATTCTTGCAGAATCCGTCCTAAGTTAATTTGCTTAGAAACTGACTTAATGAATTTAGCTTTGTATCCCTAATTTAAAGAGAGCCAAAAGTAAGTATCCGACTTGTCTAATGCTACTGGCTTTTGAAGGCTCTCTTCCAAGAGCTAATTGTGCTATTCTGACCTCATGTGCACTATTGCTGGGTCATGAACAGTACAGTGACAAAGTATTTCTCACTCCTAACTTGCGGCTCTAAACACCGGAATACAATTCAGGACATTTTCTGCATGATGCTTGTATGTTCTTTTAAATGTCTGCGTGTGTGTTCTCATCTTGCACCAATTTCCTACATCAAGACATTATGGTAGGTCAAATGTGTTCTCCAAATTGATATTTTCACACCTTACCAATAAAATGCCTTTAGAACTCCCAATAAGCAAGAAAATACACAAAATAATTTTGATAATACTTTTTCTACTACTTTTGGCATTTTTTAAATTGTAACGTGCTGAAAAGTAATTTTGAAGAGAAGAAGAAAAATGATCACCTAGGAGAAAACTTAGGAGAAATAGTGAATTGCATATGGGCCCTGGTGTAGAGAGAGTAGATTGAAAAACTGAGATTAGACTGTGAGACTGTGAATGATATAACTGGCTCATGTTTTCAGTGGAAAAAGTACCTGGCAATTGCAATTTGTAGTTTTATGCTTCCTACATTTTAAGAGGCCTACAGTTACCAAAGTTATGCGCCGTACCACTTCATATAAACTTAAAATTGTTTTTATGTTGTTGAAACTGCAAAAAATAATTTACACTCTATCAAACACTTTTTTTTTAATACGGAAAGTTCATTTATTTAATGACAGTTTCATATCTTGAAGGGCTGGTATCTCTGACTCCTTTAAAGGTTAATTGAGCCTTGAGTTATAATTTAAAGCAGGCTCTTCAGCTTTGCTAGTTTAATTTTTACACCTTCATAAGGGCTAGGCAAGTGCAACTATAATTTTATATCACATGTGACTTTCCATTAGCTAGCTTCATAACAAATCATTTGCTAATCTTCCACTCCATATTTCTCTGCATCCCTTTAGTAACAAACTCGTAAATCCCATCTTCTTCCTAATGCACACAAGGAAAATAAAAATGGCCCTTTCGATAAATAACTAATATTCCTTTTTTTATCTATACATGCATTACCGTGACACATTCCCAGTAGCGAGTAGCTCTAAACACATATCATTTCAAAGTATGAGTTTCCTAAATAGTACAATTTCTTTATGTTACCTCTTATTTTAAGTGTGCTTCAATATTACTTGCAGGAAACATAAATCTGCTCTGCAATATTCAACGTTGAATAGGAATATATTGAATCCATAATTTTTGAGTCACTGATTTCTGATGCAGAATTCAGTAAATAGAAAATGATTTGATAAACAAAATAATACGTTTGACATAAAAGTTAGGCTTTAATGCTATATGAAAGGTCCCCAAATAAGACCCAGAAATGGCGTAAGTAGAACCCAGGTGTACATTTTAGGGCTCAGGAATTGTGGCACACAAGTATGTAAATCAATGGCAAACTCACCCAACTGCTGATACTCCAGGGGCTTCTCTTCCATCTATTGGAAAATGGGGCATTCTGGAATCTGATGGGAGTTGGGGCCTATAAGAAACACAACAGAGCTACCCACTGCTCTTCTATAGTTTAAGAAAAGAAGGTAACTTTGGTGAACTCCTGGCCTTCCCAAACAGGAGTGTAACTACAAATCATGGGGTCCTCGTGCAAAACTTTGATGCAATATTCCCTCCCCTCCCCTTGCCTTGCCTCTCAGCCTGGGGGTCTGTCTTGCAAGGGTTCTAAAACAATTGAGTCCATTAATCTTCACATCCATATCAAGTGTAGCTACACAAACACCTGATTAGGAGGATGGACTGAGGGAGTAAGGGTTATTAGTTGAGGGCCCCTCACATTTCTGGGCCCCCCTTACTTTTTATTATGTATGTGGCTAGGCTGCCAGGTAGCATAGTAATTGAAAATCATGTATTTGGGCACAGGATTGTAACTATAATGGAGTAGCCCCTGTGATCACAGGGGTTGATCCCTTATAGTTACACTCCTGTGCCCATAAACATGATTTTAAATTACTATGCTACCTGGCAGCCTAGCCACATACATAATAAAAAGTAAGGGCCACTTCTGGCTTGCACCAATCTTTTTTTATTATTATTATAAAGACAGACATCAAGCTAGATAAAATTGTCATTGCAAGTTAGATCAAACTAAATCTATCATTGAACAAACAACCATGAGGCAGGCGCTCACAGTTATGCACAATAATAGCTAATGCTGGTAACTCATATGTCATAGACAGTGTTATGCACATCCCCTATCAGTCCCCCAGTGTCCATATAATTTCTGCAGATGGTTGTTATCACATCCAATTTCAATCCTTCTCTCAGAAAACCATCGATAAATACAGCGACAGGACAGCCGTCACCACACCCGAGTGAGTAGCACTCACCGTGTGTTAAGACCTATTGCCAGGTCAAGATTCGCCTTTGGGACCATTACAGGTCTTTTGGAAAGAGGTGGTGACCTAGTCTGTGTCACATTTATTTTGATCCTATAACTGGCCAGTGCCAGCGCGAAGTGTGTTTTGCTTATAGTAAATCTATCATTGAGTTCATTATTTTATCAGTATGCTGTATACAAGAGGTCATGTATGTCAGCTGTTAGCAACGTTATTAACACATGACGACAACAAAAATGTATGTGACATGAAAAAGGCAACGTATTGCCTGCACCAGTGCATTTTTCCCTATGTTGTTTGAAGTAGGTCACTCCGGTGACAACACATTTTGAGAATTCTGCATGGGCTGCCACAGTTCATGTTCTTTTTCAATCCATTATTTTGTGACTATTTTAACTGTAATGTAATGTCAGAGATCATCAATATTATTATGGTAAGCTGAGTGGGTATGAGCAAGCAAAATGTACAGTATATTCTAGTGCATACGACTACTTTTTAACCCTTGAAAATCTTCTGAAAAGTCAGGGGTCGTCTTATACGCCGGGTGTCATTGATGCTGGGTGATACGTCCTATTCTGTTACCGCCTCTCAGATCTTGCTGCTGAGGACCGTAGTGAATGGGCGCAGGCGCGCATTTGCAAGATCTGAGAGGCAGAGAAGGAGGTAAATAGGATACAAGGGTAGGCCAGAAGGGGAGGCGTGTTTTATGGGCACAGCGCAATCTATTCTTCCATACCGCTCTGATAAACAGGGAGACAAGGAGAGATGACCAATCCACTGAGGAAGAGGGAGAGTTGACCAATCCAACCAGTCAATTGCCTGTATACTGTTACATACTGTGTATAACATACAGTACAGCACCAGTATCTGTTTATTCATAGCACCAATTTATGATGATTTTTTTTATTTTTATGTGGTGTGCGTTGGAAGAGGGGTAGTCTTATATGGCGAGTATATCTCAAAATCTATATTTCAACTGAAAAAGTTGGGGGGTCGTCTTATACACCCAGTCGTCTTATATGCTGCAATATACAGTACTTGTAAGTTCTTGCAGTGCATCAGCCTAGCTTAGTGATATTCCAGGAAAAATCCTCAGTCAAG
This sequence comes from Hyperolius riggenbachi, assembly GCF_040937935.1. Classification (NCBI taxonomy): domain Eukaryota; kingdom Metazoa; phylum Chordata; class Amphibia; order Anura; family Hyperoliidae; genus Hyperolius; species Hyperolius riggenbachi. The sequence continues at coordinate 123,061,153 of NC_090650.1, forward strand.
CTCGACATGTACAGTTCATCATTCATTAAGCATTAAAAAAATAATTATGACAATTTTTACTCTGCAATGTATTTTAGGATGATGCTAGTAAGCTGTTGATTGATTCTGCTTCTATCAACACTAAAACAACCACACCTGCTGTCATTTGGACCAAATTTTTCCAAAAGCTAGTATCAGAATTAGGGCCCTTTTCCACCAGCTGCATGACAATTAAATTCAAATCCACTCCCTACAATGCAGCGGCTCATCGGATAGAAGCCACCTCAAACTCCAGGTGGGTCTAGCGCTTTGCCGCACGGCAACAAACTTCACAGCTCCAATGTGTCAACTTGTATAAAAACTCCAGTTTAATCCGCAAAGAACATGTAAAAACAAATAGATAGCACATAGCATAATACTGTTTGCATACAATCCCTGGCCTGCGCACTTCAGTACACTCACTTAATTCAAAAGGTTTATGCGCATATCGGGCTCCTCAGCCCAGCAATATCGCTCTCTCACCGCGGTGTCGGCGTCCCGTACTCCCGCTGTCCCAGCTGTGCTGGCGCTCAGTCTCCGTGCATACGTCCCGCTGCTCTGTGACGTCAGTCGCACCTGGCTCCACCCTACGCGTTTCGTCCAATAGGACTCATCAGGGGCTGACGTCACAGGCACGCCGACGTCTATTATAGCAGCGGGCTCCTCCCCGGTCGCGTTCACTTACGTATTTTTCAGCTGCCTGGAGCGCATAATGCGGAAGTTCCTGGTATAGACCCTTGGCCCAGTTTCTCTACAGTAGAGCCATCTAGTGGCTAAACATCTAACAGCCCCACCTCTTTTACTTACATCCTCAGTATTGGTGAGGTGATCCCCCTAAAAATTTAATACTATGTAAAAATATATAAAAATTACAAAAAATATATAAAACACTTCATGTGATCAATTAGTTGATGTTCTTAACATATGAACCCGGCCCCACAGAATAGTTGGCCTCAAAGTTCATACTGGTTACTTATGGAATTTTATTGGCAGAAATTTATTTATCTAATGTACCTGGCCAGAGGGCTCGGTTTCCATGAATAGCTGGGCTCTACCACTTGCCCCTAATAAACTGGTTCTCTCCTTGATTCCCATTGGGCAGATATTTCTGGGCTATATGGTATTGCCCTTTCCACACTATACACACCTGGGGCTTATTATCCCATTTACATTGATGTTGATCCGAAGTACATAGAATGACAAATGCCGCCCTGACCCCTGTTTACATAAGGTGGCCTAAAAGGTCATCCTCTACAGGGGGAGAATTCTGTATACCCCCATTTAAATCCCCGTCCCCTAGGGCCTCAATACCCACCCCCTGCTCTAACATGTCAGCTTTGGTCCAAGTTAAATATGATGACCTCCTGGGTTACAGAATTCTCTGGCATAATCTTTTCCAAACCCCACATTGACTATATGTCATTGGTGATAAAACAGTTGAGGTCAAATTCCACATTTAGTCCCCTAGGGGCTGTACTTTTCAAGTTGAAGATCCATCTACCCTCAGCCTGGGAGATGTCCCTAACCATACTCGAACCCCTCCACCTCTTTGTGTGTGCTTCCACCCCCATGAATCTAAGACCAGATGGATCTCTATTATGCTGTAGCCTGAAGTGGTTGTACACACTATGGGTTGTCAGTCCTTTGAGTATATTGGCTACGTGTTCCCCAACCCGTTTCTGTAGTTTGCGCGTGGTTCTCCCCACGTATTCTAAATTACATGGACACCATAATACATATATGACGCCTTTTGTGTGGCAGGTGATACACTGCTTCACCTGATGGAGGTGTCCAGTATTCCTAGCCCTGAGCTGGAATAGATTTATAGATGATCTCTTCTTTATATGGAGGGGTACGGGGAATGATCTGGAGAAATTCTGCCTGGCAGCTAATAACCATTGGGAACCGATTAAAATAACGTTCCAAAAAGCCCACAAGGAAGTGGAATTCCTAGATTTGGTTATTGGCAAAGAAGAGGATAAATTAGTAACGCGACCGGGGAGGAGCCCGCTGCTATAATAGACGTCGGCGTGCCTGTGACGTCAGCCCCTGATGAGTCCTATTGGACGAAACGCGTAGGGCGGAGCCAGGTGCGACTGACGTCACAGAGCAGCGGGACGTATGCACGGAGCCTGAGCGCCGGCACAGCTGGGACAGCGGGAGTACGGGACGCCGACACCGCGGTGAGAGAGCGATATTGCTGGGCTGAGGAGCCCGATATGCGCATAAACCTTTTGAATTAAGTGAGTGTACTGAAGTGCGCAGGCCAGGGATTGTATGCAAACAGTATTATGCTATGTGCTATCTATTTGTTTTTACATGTTCTTTGCGGATTAAACTGGAGTTTTTATACAAGTTGACACATTGGAGCTGTGAAGTTTGTTGCCGTGCGGCAAAGCGCTAGACCCACCTGGAGTTTGAGGTGGCTTCTATCCGGTGAGCCGCTGCATTGTAGGGAGTGGATTTGGATGTCACATGGAGTGAAACACTAAAACACGAAATTTCACTGGGTGTATGTGCATGCATTTTAGCTGTATTATTGGTAATGCACTATGTGGAACTTGTTTATTGCAGATGTATAGTCAGTAAGAAGAGGAGCGCTGTCACATCTTTTTTCAACAAATTTTTATGGACTTGTGGTAGCGAATACTCAACGAGAAAGGTGCACCTGGGCAGGCGCAGTTTGCATGTACATTGTGACAATTAAATTATCGTGGCACTTTGGTTTTGCTCACCGCAAGTGCACCATAATTAATATGTTAATTGTGGTGCTCCTTTTCCACCGCTGCAAATCGATTCATGGAGATTCATGAACAGCGCTGCAAGCTGCCTTTTTTTGTGCAGTTACAATTGGCAGCTATTAGCTTTTTAATAGCTGCCAAAAATCGCAGAAATGTGATTCACTGAAATGCAATTGTGATTTTCATTTGAAAAGAACCCTAATAATGATATCTAGGATGACAGCAGAAGGCTGAAACCTGGTTGGGAAGGAGAACTGGAACTCTCTATACCTACTGACTGGCGATACTGAATTGTTGTGCACTTTACTGGGAGTAAGCGCAATATTGTAAATGAGAGATTATGCAAAAGGGTCCAGTGTGCATGGACCCACGATGTGAGTTTGAGTTTTAACAGCGTTGTTTTAAGAGTGTTTTAGTAAATTGTACCCCCCTGGTTTTTTTAGTCAAGCCTGGATAGTGTACTGGTTAAGGGCTCTGCCTCTGACACAATAAATCGCAGTTCGAATCTCAGCTCTTCCTGTTCAGTAAGCCAGCACCTATTCAGTAGGAGAACTTGGGCAAAACTCTCTAACACTGCTACTGCCTTTAGAGCGCGTACCAGTGGCTGTAGCTCTGGTACTTTAAGTCCACCAGTAGAAAGGTGCCTTCTAAATGTTCTGTGTCTGCCTGTGACTCCAGTGTACATATTTACAGTGGTGGCTACTTGTCTAATGTATGTCTGCACTCTGCAGGCTACACAGTGGTTGGGAACTAGACTGACAGCGCTAAGGTATTTATACCACCACTGCATCCTTTGTAATGATACATTTTGTCTCACTAATTTGTAACAATGTTTGTTTTATTAATCAATCAATCCAGCTTCATCATACTGACAAGGGCCACTTTCTGCCAGTTCTACCACTTTAATGAGCTGGAAATTTAAACAAAAAGATACCATGACTTGATGATTGAAAAGTAATGCATGCTAGTTCCTGAAACCCCCCCCCCCCCCCCCCCAACCCCTCTTTCCAGCGTGTTGCCCGTGTCACTGGCCCTCAAATGCCAATGGTAAGTTGCATAGAAAATTAAGAGATTTGTGTTTAACCCTTTCAGGACCGGCCTCCTAATCCCCCTTACGGACCATGCACTTTTGCATGGGGGGGGCGCGTTTTGGAGGTCAGGCAGCCGGATCCTGTTAGGGCTTGCTGGACCAGATGTTCCCCCTGGAGCCAGATGTCCCCCCTTTCACCAGCAGCCTTCACTCACCTTCCAGGCTCCAGTGATGAGCCGCTGTGGACACCTCCGCTCTCTCGGGCATCCCTGCTTGTTCTAATGCTAAGTCCTGGGTCGGGGCTCGATGACATCATCACGCCGCAGCCCGGGACTTACGTCACAGCAAGCAGAGATGCCGGCCAGAGCAGTGGGGAGCGCCGATTGTCGGGGGAACGGCAGGGAGGTGAGTGGATCCTCTTCTTCCCCCCCTACCGCCGCAGCTCTGTAAGTAATCACTATGATCACTTACAGCCGGCGATCATAGTGATCACGTGATCAAAAGCCATACGAGATTGCTCCTGATCACTGAGGGGAGATGTCAACTGTCATATGACAGCTTAACCTCCCCTCTCGGGTGCGCACGACTGCGTTGAGAGCAGTACCGGCAGGTGGCGTAGATCCTATGCCGTATCAGGCTAGAACAGCCACAAGTGTGGCTTAGAATCTAATGCAGGCAGTCCCCAAAAGGTTAAAGAATACCAGAGCCATATCAACATGGAGAAATGGGGTAGGATGCGGGGGCATAGAGAAGAACAGGGGGTAGAGGAGGGCATCAGGACAACTGACAATGTATGCCTGTTCCCCCCATTTCTCCATGTTGATTTGGCTCTGGTATCCTTTAAGCAGTCCTGTTAGAGTAAGTTCCTTTAAAAAAAAAAATAATAAAGAACCGGATACATTCATTTTCCAAATACACTTAATATTTTTACTTAACCACTTGCCGACCGCACGCTTATACCGTGCGTCGGCAAAGTGGCAGCTGCAGGACCAGCGATGCAGTACTGCGTCGCCAGCTGCAGGCTGATTAATTAGGAAGCAGCCGCTCGCGCGAGCGGCTGCTTCCTGTCAAATCACGGCGGGGGGCTCCGTGAATAGCCTGCGGGCCGCCGATGGCGCCTCGCAGGCTAAATGTAAACACAAGCGGAAATAATCCGCTTTGTTTACATTGTACGGCGCTGCTGCGCAGCAGCGCCGTAAGGCAGATCGGCGATCCCCGGCCAATCAGCGGCCGGGGATCGCCGCCATGTGACAGGGGACGTCCTGTCACTGACTGCACAGGACGGATAGCGTCCTGTGCAGCCTCGATCGCCGGGGGGGCCAGGTAGGAGAGGGAGGGGGAGGATTTCGCCGCGGAGGGGGGCTTTGAGGTGCCCCCCCCCCCCCGCAACACCCAGGCAGGCAGGAGAGATCAGACCCCCCCCTGCACATCATCCCCATAGGGGGGAAAAAAGGGGGGCAATCTGATCTCTCTGCCTGCAACCTGATCTGTGCTGGGGGCTGCACAGCCCACCCAGCACAGATCACTCAAAACAGCGCTGGTCCTTAAGGGGGGTAAAGGGTGGGTCATCAAGTGGTTAAAATTCTACATTTCTTCCACCAGAGGTATCAAACTAACAACCACAAAGAAAGCCATGCTTGATATACATAATGCAAAAATTCAAAACTGTGAGGTAATTGCATTTCAGGAGTTCCATTTGTCTCCATGGCAATCTGATGCTTCATTGGGATAGCTGCGGCACTTTTAATCCTCACTCTGCAGATGGTTATATTAAAATACCATCTGTGTAAGTGCAAATTGAAAACACTTGTCTATAAAAAAAAAGAGAAAAACCTTCTTTTGAGCTTTGAGCACCACTTTTTTGTACTGTGTCTGTACCTGAAATTTGTATAACCTTTGAATGTAGAGAGATCTTGTATTTGGTTGTGAGCATTTGAATGTTGCCATAGTAATATCTTGTAGAAAGATATGGTTCTCAGTTTAGCATCAGGTTTGTTTTACAATTTAGCAGTAATGGAAAACTCAGTGACAATAGCTTCTGTGAGGTCTACAATTAGGAAAAAGCAATCACTTACATAATTAAAAAAAAAAAAAAAAAAAAAAGTGTTGTGTAAGTCAGAAACATAGAAAAATTTTAGTATAAAATTGTAATGCATAATTTTAAAAGCCCAAATTAAGTTTAAATGATTAATTCTTCTGCAAGTTTTTTTTTATGTATTTACTATAGATACACACATGTAAACCTAGATATTAAGTAGAGTTAATGGCCATATTGCCGGAAACGTTGAAATAGTGAGTGTGAGGAGTGCTAAAACATGTTACGCAAAGGCTGCATATCTATTTGTATGCACAGTCCAGTAAGGATCCAAATATAAATACCATAGCTAACTTAAAAGTCCCTTCCCCGCTTCTGGCCATAAGATATGTAACTAGCCAAATATTTCTCTCTGCAGCAAAATAATAAGTCTATATCATGGATAATAATATTTAGGCCTTCTGTAAAAATTGTCACACTGGAGTATATTTATATTTTTCCTTCTCTCCTTCTAGCTAGAAATGGGCCGAACTATTCGCCCCGCAAATAATTCCCAGCAAACAACGGGTATTTGCGTTCACCCCCTCAGACGAATACATGTGGTGTTCGACCCACCCCCTATACATTATATTGGAGCCAAGCTTTAACCGCTCAGTCCAGAGTCAGCAGACACATGGCAGCCAATCAGCCATCCCTCCCACCTGGACCCCCCCCCCCCATTAGAAAGCCAGAACAGGGAAATCTAATGGACAACAAAGAAGCAGTAATGTCAATCTCAGAGCACCAATCTTACTTAATCTGTTGCTTATTATAAAAATGTCTCACTGCAAGTGTGTGTATGCTACTGCAATTGCACAAACACTATTTCACTCATCTTTCATTAATTGTTATGATGATGACATGAGATGAACACCCAGTTGCAGACAGTTTTTGATAATTACAGTCCCAGCCTGCTTTATCACCCATATGCTACCTTCCTCTCCACTTTTCTCCAAGAGCATTAAACCTCTGTGTCTACAAAAAAAAAAATCTGACTCTCTACGGACTCATAGAGATGGCCAAAGTATTCGCATGTTGAATACTTGGCGGCAAATAATGTGCGTTTGCGTCCTCAGGCGAATACATGGCGTATTTGATCCCCTCCTATACATCATTATTGAGCAAAACTTTGACCCCTTACCTCACACTCAGCAGATACATGGCAGTCAATCACTAATCAGCTAGCACTTACTCCTGGACCACCCCGCCCCCTATGAAAACGCTAGCGTGACAGCCATCTTAGACTCATTCTTCGGCTGCTATTAGTAAGAGAAGGGACAGAGCATTGCTGCAGATAGGGAAAGCGGTAGCTAGGCCTCTGTTCTGTGTCATCACTGACACTGTTTGCATACAGTATCCTGAGCAGGCAAAAAGAGTCCTTCTCAGGACTGGTATTGGTATAGGTTCTGTTTGTATAGTGTCCTGGCTCCTTTCTGAGCACCCAGTGCACCGAGTGCAGCGTATCTCGAGCTGTACGTCATAGATGTGCGCAGACTCCCAGTGACTCCGTGTGCAGAAGTGCAATACACCACAACATCATTCATAAGTGCTATTCTTGCTGTATTTTGATTTGATTATATTACAGATCTCTGCGTCCAGTGCAGTGTATCTTGAGCTGTACATCAGACGTGCGCAGACTCCCAGTGACTCCATGTGCAGCAGCACAATACACACCACAACATCATAAGTGCTATTCTTGTTGTATTTTGATTTGATTATATCAAAGATCTCTGCGTCCAGTGCAGTGTATCTTGAGCTGTACGTCAGACGTGCGCAGACTCCCAGTGACTCTGTGTGCAGCAGCGCAATTGTGTTTACTTAATTGTAGCAGCGAGAAATGTAAATATTTTCTGACTTCTTCTAGTGTGTCTAGAACACAGACAGCTGCGCTCAGAAATCATTACTGAGTTCATTACAATATAAATACACCAGTTATGAATAAAATGCAATGGCAGCTTCCAGAGCAAAAAAAACTGTACTTTGGGAATTTGTCATTTCTAAATGAATAATAATACTTATGCACAAAAGCAAATATGATAACTGTATGGTAAATAAATAGTAGGAAAACACATTTTTATTGAATATTATGTCAGAGATTAATACCGCTTTTGGAGTATGGTCTGTCAATGTGAAGCGGCCCTAGCCCTTTCACTACCTGATGGCCATGTACATACACACACTGCACGTTTTTACATTTTTTTATGTAAACGTGTACCATCCATCATGTGCAGAGCCAAGTCACCGCATGATCTCTTGTTAGTCAGTGTCACTGCAGCTGCAACATTTTTTTTATTTTTTTTTAAATACTTTTTTTCTTTTGTAAAATGTATATGCCATGGCAACATTGTTCTGGCCTCTGCTACAGTGGCCGGATCAGTGAATAATGGCGCACAGCGCCTATGCATAAAAATGGCGCCGCATTAAAAAGGTACGCTTATCGCTATTTATCGTTAGTACTGCATAATAATGGCGCACAGGGAACAAAAGAAGAAAAACGGCACACACTAACGTTATTTATCAATACTGCCGTTCATTTGCCAAACAGCAGACGTTATTGCCCGCAGTAATGTTATTTATCAATAGCGCCCTACATAAGCCAAACTGCAGACGTTATTTAACTGCAAAACGGTGAATGGATTTAATGTAACACTGTCAAGGTTAGGGTTAGGCACCACTGGGGGGTCTAAGGGTTAGGCACCACCAGGGGGGTGGTTAGGGTTAGGCACCACCAGGGGGGTGGTTAGGGTTAGGCACCACTGGGGGTCTTAGGGTTAGGCACCATCAGGGGGGGTCTTAGGGTTAGGCACCACCAGGGGGGTCTAAGGGTTAGGCACCACCAGGGGGGTCTTAGGGTTAGGCACCATCAGGGGGGTCTAAGGGTTAGGCACCACCAGGGGGGTGGTTAGGGTTAGGCACCACCAGGGGGGTGGTTAGGGTTAGGCACCACCAGGGGGTTGGTTAGGGTTAGGCACCACCAGGGGGGTCTTACGGTTAGGCACCACCAGGGGGGTCTTAGGGTTAGGCACCTACAGGGGGTGTTAGGGGGGGATTAGGGGTTAGGGATAGGTACAGAGAGGGTTATTTGTGTTAACGCTAAATAACAATAAGGCTTTAACGTTAAATGACAATTAGGCTTTAACGTTAAATAGCGATAAGCGTTAAACAGATTAGCGGCAACACCGTGCGCCATTATTCGCAGGCGCCATTTTCAGATGGATCCACAGTGGCTGCCAAAAAATTATTTTTTTTAAATTCAAAAATGTTTTGTATGTGGAAACCTGCACCATCATGTGCAGAGCCTAGTCAATGCCTCTCTTGTCAGTGACACTCACCAGGGATGCAACAAACATTGTTTTTCTTAAAATAAAATTTCAATTTTTGAGGTAAAATGTGTAAGTCGTGACATTGTCTGGCGTCTGCTACAGTGGCTGCAACAAAACAATTTTTTTCTCAAATTAAATTTGTATGCAAACCTGCGCCATCATGTGCAGAACCAAGTCACCGCATCTATAGCACACAGTGTTGGGGCAAGGGTCCATCTGACCCCTAATGCCTGGTCTGCAGAGCATGGTCAGGGCAGGTATATTACCTATACTGTGCATTGGGTAAACCTGCGGACCACTAGCAAGCATGGAATGCGTGGCTCTGCAGTGGAGTTGGTGAAGGTGACACCACCACAAATGGCAGGCAGACCTTCTGCCACCTCCTCATTTCCTACTCCTCCTCCATCCTCTTCACTATCATCCTTGGCTGAGTATCCTCTGCTGCTGCTGTACCCTCCTTTACAACTGCATACCCCCTGCTCCCCAGGGCCTATTCCACATCCCAGTGGAGCTACAGTGATGCAACAATAACATTTTTTCTAAATTAAATGTTTGTGTGTAAATCTGCACATACTGTACATGTTTAGAACCAAATCACTGCCTCTCACTCACCAGGGATGCAACAACAAACATTGATTTTCTTTTTTTTTTTAATTGTTTGGGGGTAAAATATATAGGCCTTGCCTTGACATTGTCTGCCCTGAGCTAAAGTGTTTGCAAAAATAGTTTTTTTGTTGGTCAAATTACATTGGTATTTAAATCTGCACCATCATTTTTAGAGCCAAGTCACCAAATCTCTTGTCAGCATTACCAGGACTAAAACAGTTCAAAAATAAAAATAAAATGTGTATGTAAAATGTATTCATGACATCCTTTCCAGACCTGTTAGCGCTCAATCTTGCATGGCTGAATAGTCGCGTAGTTAGCATGGAGGAGTTCACAAATTGGCTTTAAAATAAAAATTAGGCTGTACACTGAGCCTGTCTGCTTGGTACCATTATAAAATTCCACTAACAACTTCCCATCTTAAAACATGGCCTCTGCTACACACCCACGCTGGTCCGTTCAGTTGAGTGCACATGCAGCAACACACACACACCTAATGGCCTTACAGTGACACACCTGAGTGTTCAATCTCGGTATACGTGATGTTTGGTCTGTCAGTGTGAAGCAGACATAACCCTTACACTACCTGATGAACGTGTACACACTGCAGACATTAAAGCAGCACTTCATTCCTCAAATGTAGGAATGTAATGTAATTTCTGCCCTTTAGCAATTAAAAGAATACTCTGCGTCAAATACATCACTTTTGGTGGGACTTTTGCCATGGAACCCCCTCCGGCATGCCACAGTCCAGGTGTAGGCCCCTTGAAACAAATTTTCCATCACTTTTGTGGCCAGAAACAGTCCCTGTATGTTTTGGAATTGATGCCATATGCCATATTTATGTAGCTTTAATCTGCATCAGAAGAGACCTCTTCTTGTTTTAACTTTTCTTCATATTGTACCTTCTGAAACCAGAGGTGACCTCTGCACCAAAGAAACATAGCAAAGATAATGCTTTTATAAATGTAATTTCTTGTCACAGCTGAAGGAGCCATGTAGCTCATTTTGCTTTAGAGTATGTTTGCATGTGAGATCCACTTCAATATTCATTTCAGCTCCCAAAGGTATTTGTTCCTTTTGCTTTATACTATCATGCCATTCAGACCATCCACATACATGATGTCAAGGTCTGTTTATTGCTTATTTCACATGAAGAGTACTAATTATGATACATCAAAAACAGAGGAGCTGCTCAGTCTGGGGTGAAAAAAGTCTTTATTCATATACACAGAAAAAAAATCCCACCTTAGTGGCATAATGACGTATGAATGAGAAAGACGTTTAGAATCAGGAATTAAGTCTGAGGAAGGCTTCATAGGTGAAAGCTTACTCTATTTGTTCTAAGTTAGCCAATAAATGGTGTCATCCTGATTCAAAGCATAATACTTTTACTGATGGCTAACACGGTACAATACTCCACTGCTGCTACATATGAATAATGAGGATTCCGAGGATGGAACAGTAATAGGATCCAGAGTCTTCCCTCTCCATAGGTGTATATCAAACATTTTGTAAAAAATTGCTTCACATTTACTTTAATTTACTTTCATTATGTTGCTCTTTTCCCCACCATATTAACATGCAATTGGCAGTCTGGTGCGGTTTTATACGCTCTTCTCCATATTACAGTTCAAGTGTACCCCAATGTCATTGACCTCTCCTCCAAAAACAGATTGAAATTGGACTAATCTAATGCATTGATTTTGATTGGTTCTAGTTCAATTTGCAAACTTACTGACGGTCTGTATTGCCTACCCCCACCTTCCTATCACTACAATCTGCTTATTGTTACCTGTCTGTGATTAGAAACTGGTACTGGTTAAGGGTGTTGCCTCTGACATACTGTAGGAGACCAGCGTTCAAATCTCAGCTCTTCCTTCTTAGTGAGCCAGCACCTATTCAGTACGGAGTCCTTGGGCAAGGCTTCCTAACACTGAAGGGTGGCTTACTGACTTTTAGTGGCTTCAGCTCTCAAGTACTTTAAGTCCAACAGGAGAAAAGCACTATACAAATATTAGGATTATTAGTTATCACAATTTCTATTAAAATAATGTCCTTGTGACTTGTGTTCTCAGCTTGTTATTGGTAATATCAGCCAATATTTGGTAATGATTGCATGTCATTGGTAACATCTGCACATTGTTGGTATTCTCTACTTGTCTGTAAAAATAAGATAAGAGACTGCTTACCTAGAGATGAATGTCTAACCCTGTATGCTCAAAAATTATTTTTTATTGCACAAGAAAATACAATGTGTTTCGTGTGTTACAATTCCACTTCCTCAGGTCAATAACATGGCTGGTTAGTAGTACTGTGGAGCTTGGAGTGCCTCTGTAATATCTGCATTACCTTGCAGGGTTTTATTTCATAAGAAAAAGGGGTGTGGTGTGAGGGGTGTGGTGTGAGGGGTGTGGCCTGTGTTAAGGGGTGGAGTTTAGTGCGCCCCTTAGCATGATTCCATGAAAGCAAGAAGTAGAAACAGTGCAGATTTATTGCAGGATTTGTATCAGCTGTAACAAAGAAATGTTTTTCTTTGAAGGATTTAATGCTCCATATCTTTTAGAGCAGAGAGTAAGTTCTGAGTTCAGGTCGCTTTAAGAAGGCAAATTTCTTTCTGCAAAAAATGTATAGATAAGCTTTGTAACCCAGCTCAGATCCAGGGCTCTCTCCCACGTAATAAACCAGTTTGCAATACTGCCACGCTGCATTTAAATACACGACTGATCCACAATTCTTCACCAGCTACATTTCAGGACAATAATTTCCCAGGTACCTAACCGTAGTGCAGACATTTCCATTACTGGCGCACATTGCAGACCTGTTGCCCGGGACTCTACGCTTTATAAATGAAGACATTCCTGAGATGAGAAAAAAAGCATTTCCTCTGTTCGGCTATTCTGCAGTTTCCTAAATGAGCCTTTTCTGTAGTTTGTTCAGCACTGCACATGTTTATTTGTTACAGTTAATGCAAATTAAAAACCCACTACCTGACATAATAGATAAATTGTTATTGTCTTTTGTAATGAACTTCATATATTTTGCATCTTAGCAAAGTGGTAACAACATTCAGTAACACTAAAACATCTGCAATGAAAAGAATATAAATACACACGCAGCAGAGAAAATAAACACTAGTCTCAAACAAACGTACTACGATAAAGCCGGTTCTAGCAACTATAGTTGGAAACTAATATAATTGTGTTTCTGATTTGGCTTACAGGACATTACATTACAATAAACTAATTCTTTTTTTTTAATTTAAAGAGATCAAGTGTTTGAATTCACTACTATATCACAGAATATAAATGTTTACTAAAGTACTGCTACTGTACTGTTTTTCCTTACCCTGTAAATTTTTCTCTTCCAGCCTTCTAAAACTGTGTTAAAGTTTGACCATCAGCCTCTTTCCTGACTCCCTCGTCCCATCTGTGCATCCATTGTGCCCTCCTATGCATCATCACTGCACCCCTTGGTGCCCACACTGCCACCTACTGGTCAACCTGTGACCACCTTTATAGAGTAACTGTCAGGCTGCAAAAGCTAATTTAAACCTCTATTCTCCTGTGTTAAACAGTTTAGAAGGAAGCCAAAAAGGCAATACTGAAGTTAAAAATCTCTCTTACTTTGATGTGTGCTGAACAGCAAGGCTGTTATTCCCAAGCTCGAAAGGAGGCCGCAGGACACATAACAGATACTGCAAAGCATTCTGGGGCTGCTTCTTCTTCCCAGTGCACTACCTTGGGTCCCCCCATTCATTTCCCTAACACGCCCTAAGGCTGCTTTTTACAGTGAGACGTTACAGGCTCATGTTACAGCAGCTTGTAACAGCAGCCTAAACTCACAGCACTGAAAAATCACAGGGCACATGTTCCGTTAGAGTATACTGCATGAGTCCGCTATTGTTCCTAGCCACATGGCTAATTAATATTCACTGCACATTAGTGTTGTCCATTAGGATCTTTTTTTGTGAGTCGAATCATCAGGAAGCAGGGAGGATATGACATCACAATTGGCTTCATAGGAGACAGACAAACATGGAACCTGCCATGAGCTGTCAAGAGCATCATTCTCTGCAAATACTATATAAAAATTCTGTGAAATCCAAACATGGACAGTGAAATGCATATGTAATGTAAGTACAGCCAATATTTAGCTACTGATATATGTGGGGTTTTTTCTGAGACCCTATAACTAACAGCTCCTCTTTAAGTTTAATTGCTAAAAATGTTTCACGCAGCTCCAACAAACTCTCACAAGTCTTCTCCTTTGGAGCAGAAAGGACATAATTGCGATGAGCAACCCATTTATATCAGCAGGATGTATGTACCTTGGGTCTTCGGTAACCTGGACAGTACCTGTCAGGCCTTGTTCACATTGCGTTCCGACCATGTTATCGTTCGCGTTGGGTGTTTTTTGATGCTTTTTGTTTGCGATTTCTGTGCGTTGGGCGTTTTTAATAGACGTTTTTGTAAGCGCTTTTTTGTGCATTTTGCGATTTCTAAGTGTCCTAGGCCTTATTTTTAAAGGGAAAAGGACCTAAAAATCCCAGAAACACTTCACATTTAAATTGACAGCGAAAAACACGCCCATGAAATCGCTGGCAAAAGCGCTTTTTCTAGCACCTTGCGCTTTTGCTATACCTCCCATTATCGCAAAATTGCCCCCAAAAATGGTCCATGTAGTGCTTTTTAGATCGTAAAGCAAACGGAACGCCCCAATCTGAACTAGTGCATAGGAAAGCATGGTGTAAGCACTTTCAGGGCGATTTTAAAAAATCACCAGCGATTAAAAAACTGAAATAGCGCCTCTAGTGTGAATGAGCCCTCAAAGTCATTTTTGTCTCTGTCTTTTTAATGGGATTTTGTTTACTAAAAAGTCAAAGTTTCCGGAACATCACATACCTAGCTTTATAAAATATACATCTCTGTATACAGCAATAATATATACACTTTACAAAAGCATTTGGTCAAAACAACATTTGTACCATTTTCAAGCCTGGATGTTATCTGTGGAACTTTAGCACTTAAAGGAACACTATCGATCTACATATTTTTTTCAATTGATATAGGAATTGTTTGGGAAGTGCTGCTAAGTACTTACGTACATTTCACTGGCAACCTCTTTGTTTACTGTTATCAAAATACTTTCAAACTTTACTGACGCCAAAACTGATGGCAGACTGAGCCATGAGGAGAGGGGAAATTCCCCTCACACTTGATCAGTTAACCCTGTGTGTAACTCTGTGTGAGAGAGATAGAGAGAAAGCTCACAGCTTTTGTCACAGTTTTTCATACTGTTTTTGCTTTCTGAAAAAAATACTCTGTAGTCTGATACTCAACACTGGCTGTGCATTGAAGCAAACACCACTTCTGCAATTAATTTGTCCCAATATAGCTAAATCCTCCTCTCAATAAATTACAGCTTTTGCCTCTGATATTTAACATGAAAAGTAGGAAAATGTTTACACAGCCACTTAGACATTATTTGTACATTGTAATTTTAGAACACTTGGGCATTGATAGTATTCCTTTAAGATGTTGCATCAGAAAACAATAAGGAAAAATCTTGAAAAATTTTGCAGTTCTTTTCCATGGTACAAAAGTGCTGTATTAGTTCAACCTGTTACCTTTATCCCTTATCCATATGCTGTTTACATTCCATTTACAGGAAAATAGCATATTTTAGTATGAAAAATAAGGACCTATTTATTTGGGCACTGCATAATACTTGCTAGTGAAGATGGCAATAACGTCATGAAACCTCCAGTGTTTTACATGCTTGTAACTTTTTATTACCTGTTCTCTACTCTTCACAGTCTTGCTCATGTGACGGCACTGAACACACAGAGCAGCTGTCTTGACTCTGCACACACAAGAACAGAAAAAACTAATTAGAAGGGAGGGGGTGAGGTAGGAGTAGGCAAAGTGGATGGGCAGAGCTGACAATATTATGGTTGGAATTCAGCTCCGTTTGAGCTGGGTGGAATGGAAAGAGGAAAGCTTTTACCATGTAAGAAACAGCAACAGTATTTACAGTAACCATCCATTTGAGTATTAAGTACTGAGTCAGACATTTGGATACAAAATCAGTGTACATCAAACAAAAGTTTTCTCTTGAATTTTGAACTTGAAAAATCAAACACATTATATATATTGGAAGAACTTAACCTAGCAGGAAATGTATTTTTCCTATGGTTGCAATGATCCAAATGATAGTGTGACCTACTCTGTAATGCTGATCAAATGTTGCAAAGGGACAAGGAGGAATAATATAATCTACTTACATAATCATATTTCAAGATTAAGTACTTGCAATATGCATATGGGAGATCTGAGAACAGAAACCACTAATTCAAGGAGGAGGAATAACTTTTTTCTTGTATTTGGAAAGCTAAATTGTCAGTAGAGATAATCAGTACTGTGCTTCCTCTTTCCTTTGAATGGGTATTTCTGCTTTAATCCTAAATCATAGAAATCTTCTAAATCAAGAACTATTTAGAAAAAGTTAACCAAAAAAACAATTACTTTTTTTCATTTTTCTTCACTTTTCTATCTGTTATTTGGTATTTTATGAAAAGGCAAAAGACTGCAGTTCCAGCTAGATAAAGTAATAATAATAATAATAATAATAATAATAATAATAATAATAAAGTTCCAGCAAAACACATTCTGCTTCCAGCATTGCTGCTCTGCACTGAGTTTACCAATCTGATGGTTTATATATATTAACCCTTCTTAAAACAAAAGGTATTTGCATATGTACATTGTTAGAAATTTAAAATGGTTCAATAAAAACACAAAGTATTTGCAACAATTCAGCTTGAATTGAGCAAGAAAGACCTCCCATGATGCATCACTGTTGAATATGCAATTCATCTCTTTATGCCTCTATGTACAGTATATCTATAGCATATACATTTTACAGAGCCATGCTAATCCAACATGCACACAGCCATCTCAGAGTTGTTGTTTCTCATCAATGCATGGCATGGATTAATATGGCCTTATGGAGTAGGGCTTGGACTGAGTAATACAAAGCACCCACATAGCTCATGGTTAGAAAGTATAAGATGCTCAATAAGATCAAAAAGCCTATGGTAAGTTTTATGACAAACGTTTGTTTAGCACAGCCTTTTTAGCAAGAGGGCCTTTTGATCTCTGTGAGCCCCTTGTACTGCGTGCATGAAATACAGGCGCAAGGAAAAATGGACACCGGGTGAAGCCAATATAAGTCTAAACGATAAATACTGTTGTGCAATGGGAGTGAAATAAAAAGGAAAAATATTTACAGTGGTAATGACAATAGTAAAACATTGGTTAATGTTACCAATATTTTACTACAACTAAACCTAACCCTGTTTGCACTCAGAACCCTCCCCCTCTGATGCCTAACCTTAAAGGACAACCGAGGTGACATGTGACATGGTGAGATAGACATGTGTATGTATAATGCCAAGTACACAGATAACTAGGTTGTGTTCCTTTTTTTTCTTTCTCTGCCTGAAAGAGTTAAACATCAAGTATGCAAGTGATAGTTTCTAAATGTCTGTTCCCCTGGGTAACCTCCTCCACAGGCCTGGCTTAGCCCGGGTCGCCGGTGCTCAATTCTCCCGTGGGTCACCACTCCACACACAGCACAATTTTCATCAATAAGGAGAAGGCACTCAACTGGCTTTCAAAACTTGCGTTTTATCGAACCATTTAGCAATTACACGACATGTTTCGGGGTCATCCCCTTCATCAGGTGTACATGCTTATAATGGTTCACAGTGTTTAAATAGATTACCCAATAACCACACCCTTCATTGCACCACCTCTTCATTAGTCAGCTGACCAGCCTAACTGGTCATTAACCCTTAAGGGACAATCCAATTTTCAAATCCCCCTTCAGGGAAATACAGGGCACTACAAAGATGTCTACCCATTGAACCTGACTACATATCACGTACACTAAATTCCATAGGTAACTACCTCAATAATGAATACAACCACATTATAACAAACAGTGTCCTTTTATCTCATTTTCCTTTCTCTTACCACCCTCCAACCGATATCCCCAGAGTGTCCGATGGAGCAATCTCCCATCAGGATCTGAGGGAAAGGGGGGAGAAAATAGCATATACATCAGTTTATCACTTATAGGAAGCATTTAAGGCTAAACCTTTCATTCATCCCCTTAGGGGAGATCGTATCTAATCTGCGCATCCACCTTGCCTCCTTTTGTAATAAGATCTTTTCTCTATCTCCCCCTCTATGGAGAGGTGGGACATGATCCAACACCAGCCAGCGAAGCTGCGACACCCCATGTCCGCGATCAAAAAAATGTCTGGCCACTGGGGTGTCGCAGGCCTTCACCCCTGGCTTAAAGCCACGAATGTATCCTCTGTGTTCCTGTATTCTCACTTTGACTGATCTAGTGGTTTCACCCACGTACAACATCCCACAAGGGCACTTGAGGGTATACACCACAAATTCACTTTTACAGCTGTACATTGACCTTATCTCAAGATATGTAAAGATCTTATTACAAAAGGAGGCAAGGTGGATGCGCAGATTAGATACGATCTCCCTTAAGGGGATGAATGAAAGGTTTAGCCGTAAATGCTTCCTATAAGTGATAAACTGAGGTATATGCTATTTTCTCCCCCCTTTCCCTCAAATCCTGATGGGAGATTGCTCCATCGGACACTCTGGGGATATTGGTTGGAGGGTGGTAAGAGAAAGGAAAATGAGATAAAAGGACACTGTTTGTTATAATGTGGTTGTATTCATTATTTAGTAGTTACCTATGGAATTTAGTGTACGTGATATGTAGTCAGGTTCAATGGGTAGACATCTTTGTAGTGTCCTGTATTTCCCTGAAGGGGGATTTGAAAATTGGATTGTCACTTAAGGGTTAATGACCAGTTAGGCTGGTCAGCTGACTAATGAAGAGGTGGTGCAATGAAGGGTGTGGTTATTGGGTAATCTATTTAAACACTGTGAACCATTTTAAGCATGTACACCTGATGAAGGGGATGTCCCCGAAACATGTCGTGTAATTGCTAAATGATTCGATAAAACACAAGTTTTGAAAGCCAGTTGAGTGCCTTCTCCTTATTGATGAAAAGTGATAGTTTCTGTCAGGGTTGGGACTGGGTCGGACTGGGTCAGACTATACCATAACCTCAAGTAATTTCAGCCATAAAATACTTTCCTGTCAGTAAATGGCTTCTGAGAGCAGGAAAAAGATAAAAAGGGTCAATAATTCATAGATTTGAGCTCTAGCATACTTCAGTGAAGGTGTCATTGAGCAGTGATTGAGCATTTAAGAAATTGACAACATTTTTGATTACAAAATAAATCTAAAAATGTATTTTTTTTAATTTGTTTGTAGCACACTTTCTCTTAAAAATCCAGAACAGCTCCAGTGTTAATATAGTTAAATGATACCAAAATAAAACCCTATTTGTGCTAAAAAAAAAAAATCAATCAATTTCTTTGGATAAACTAAGAATTGACCATAATAATTTAAGCAAAGGTATCAAAGAACTGTAAAGACTGGATTTGTAAGGAAGGGGCATGGTTCACTATATTGGTACTGAAGTGATGAATCCATGACCGCATACAAATGTTTGCAAATAAGGCTTATTATAAGATGCATGATAATGTTTATCTTTTTCTTCACATAGCAGAAAAAGGAGCAATGTTGTGTGGCCCCTTGTGCCAGATGAACAAAATCTCAGTTGGGCACCAGTGATTTATAAAAAAGAAAAAAAATAACAGGATCTCGCTTTATCAGAGAATACAAAGAAAATGGTATTTTGACTGCTGAAAAGGCTACTGTGACCTTTACTGTAAGAACAGTGTGTCAGCAGTTCCAGCAAAATATGTCAACGTCTGTCCACATTGTGTTATCTTTATTATTATGCCGTTCTTGAAATTTTATCTAGGTTTTTAGAAAAACAAATTGTACATTGTTACAGAGCATTAAATTATGATCTGAAATGTGGTCCATTGTGCACTAGGACATTTAAGTTGCCCCCTCTCATTCAAAGTTTACTGGCAACACAAAGAACCCCAGTATTGATTCCTTTAACTGTTAATGATGTCACATCAACTAAGGTGTAGGTCAACATTTAAAAAGAAGCGTTTGAAGCTCCGCGGTCTTTAAATATAGTCTGAAAAAGTAAGTACCTTTGTCCTGTGATACACAGTGACATAGCAAATGATGAAATATAAGCTCAAGGGACAAAAAAGGATACATAATCAACAATTATCTCTATATTTACACCAATAACTTGCAGTGCCCTCCGTGTACAATGATGTCATTGCACGTTACATTACTGCTTGTAAGTCCCAAGTGTCTGAGATGGCATTACTGTGCAAATCATCATTGAGCTCATAAGATATCCAATTAAAGTTTTCTCCCTAGGTGATATTTGTACATTCAATGAAAATACGTCTGCACAGTCAAGTAAAAGTACTAAAAGCTGCCAAATAATAGTCCTCAGATAAGACCTTTCAATGTTTATACATGAAGTAGCGTCAGACACTAGAGTGAGGAACATCCGTGGTGGAACGCAAGGAAGGTATGTATATCTGCCGCTGCCCGCCGCCTGCACACACACTTATTAAAGCTGGAGGGGAGCACAGAGAGAAGAGCCCAAGGTGAGGGGGGGACCGTCCCCCTCCCCGCCTATGTGTGGCCATGGCTTTCCCCTCATGCTGCTACCCCTCCAGACCCCTAAAACGACCCTGAGTGGACCCCAGGGTGGTCTCGGTCCCCCCATTGGGTGCAGCAGCTGCAGACCCTATTGTTACGCCTGTGGTCCATGACATCACACTATGGGAGGGGTTTCAACATAATATCAGCCACACAGACCCCCCTGATGATCTATTTCTTGAAAAAGTAAATATTTCTCGTGGGAAAGGGGGTATTAGCTACTGATTGGGATGAAGTTCAATCTTAGGTTACAGTTCTTTAAGTAGATCAGATTCCCATGTATGCCTTCTACTGAACATAGACTAAAAACATGTAATGCAAATCCTGTTTATTGTAAAATATGCCTCGCATTGTACCACGTGTTAAATCCCACACATAGACCTCAATTCACTAAGCTTATCTCCTGTCTTTAATAACGTTTCTAGAGTAATCACCATGGTGATGAGGCATGTAGTATTCAGGAAACATTTTACCTCAGGCAAACCTAAATTTAACTCTTCTGTCTTTAAGTTAACTTTTCAATCCTTAAAATAACTCCAGAATTCTAAAGTTAAACACAGGCTGTTAATTAACTGCATGTGAAAATAACTACAGAGGAGGTAACTTAACTACAAAGGAGGTAACTTAACTACAGAGGAGGTAACTTAAGGAATGAAGAAGAGATAAGATAACTCTCTCACTGTGTGGACAGAGGCGCCAGGCTATATACCGGACCGCATTGGTGATATGCTCCTATTTATTGCCTGAGAAAGTGGGATATACCCGCGAAACGTATTGCACCTTGTTCGGAGTATGTAAAACAGATTTTTGCTTAGAACAGCATTTTTTGTGTCTGTTTTAGAGGGGTGAGTCCAGCACTACCTACTTCATTTTATCCATTTTAAAGAAATATTTTTTTGTACCCTGTTGGCGTCTCTGTACTACTATTTCTCTTGCCTTTTTATACTTATTATCTCCAGCACGATCTTAGTAAATTGAGGCCATAGTGTTGCTTAAACTTTGTTGTGTGATGCTGCTGATTTGTAAAAAAAATTATCAGTAAAGGACCTTTAAAAGATATCCGAGGTGACTGCCTATAAAAAAAAAAGGCAGCCGGGAGCGAGGGTGTGGCATCAGAGGGTCTGCGACCATGTGAACTGTACAGGCGGGTCAAGGCTTCCTGGTCAAGAAGGGTTGGTTTTTTACAGGACAGGAGCTCTTCTGTCGTCACTCAGGGTGCGACTGCTAATATACCAGTTCCTGGTTCTGGGCCCGCGGAGCCAGAATTTTTGCCGGATAGGCGGGTCCAGAATTCATATCCTGAATCCTCAAAAAACTCAGTGAACAGGTCAACATATTACAAGAGACACAAAAATCCTTTGAGGGGGAGAAGAGGAGGAGGACACGGAGGGCAGGGATAAAACATCAAACTAAAGGTAATTCCTCACGTGGTTGGGGCTCATCTCCAGTCAACGTAGTTAACTTGTCCAGCCATACTTTCACCGAATCGGAATTGGGTCTCTTGTCCAAAGGCCTTTCCTTTTCCCCCACTTTTCATTTTGACGCCTTTAATACCCTATTAGACGTCAACAAATTTATTAGATCTGTTTTACTTAGAAAACACTTTGGATCGAACAGGGATCCTTGTCAGCAAGGTGGTCACCCTAGGGCTGATTTACCTGATATTGGAGATTTTAAAGACACATGCGCCAGATGGACCCTGGATTTCTTGGTGTCCGACGGCGGAAGTCTTGTCTCCACAGATGATGTTCAGCCCATTAGGGTTAAAAACCCGGATTTTTATCCACTGACTGCTAGGACTTCCCCTGTTGAGATCTTTCAAGATCTAGTAGAAAAGGAGTTGGTTAAATTAGCCGATAATGTTCCCACTCGACAGAAGTCAAATATATCCAGAGTGGAGTCTATGGCCATTAAGCGGTTGCGGGACAACAAAAATGTTGGCATACGCAATGCTGACAAGGGAGGGGCTGTGGTCATTTTAGACAGTTCAGACTACAGGACAGAGGCCTTGAGACAGGTTGAGGATCCCCAGACATACCTTAGGTTGCCAGGAAATCCAACCCAGGAATACCAAAACCAGCTCTTCAGTCTTCTTAGTTATGGTCGGAGTCTTGGAGTTCTGGACCATAGACTTGCTGACTACTTGAGGGTTGATTCACCTACTATTCCAGTATTCCACCATCTTCCGAAAATACATAAACCGGGCACCCCCCCGGAGGGTAGGCCCATTGTTGCCGGCATTGGCTCTCTGGGGGAGCGTCTTAGTGATTGGGTGGACTCCATGTTGCAGCCCCTGGTGAGGAGGCTGCCTGGATATCTTAGAGACTCTAAGCATTTGTTGGCCAGTATGGAGAGCTTTAGGTGGGAGGATACTTTTAGTTGGCTCACAATTGATGTTAGAGCCCTGTATTCGTGCATCCCACACCACCTAGCCTTAACTGCCCTCAAATATCATCTTGCTAGGTATTCAGGGTATTCCTCTGATCTATGTATCTTCATTAGTGCTGCCACAGAATATCTCCTGACCCGCAACTATTTTATGTTCGATGGTGTCTTCTACCTCCAGAGGTGTGGTGCCTCCATGGGGGCCAAGTTTTCCCCCTCGTTGGCCAACCTCTATATGGGGTGGTGGGAGGAGTTCCACATCTTTGGGGGTGGCGGGCACCATCTTGAGCAGGTTGCGTGGTACGGGAGATATATAGATGACATCCTGGTGGTTTGGAAGGGTGGTTCAGATACAGTGGAATCTTTGATGAGTTGCCTTAACAACAATAAATGTAATTTACAGTTCACCCATGTCTGGCAACCCCTATCCATAGACTACCTGGACTTGACTCTGGTGGGTGATCCGGTTTCGGGAGTTATCCGTACTAGGACATACAGGAAGCCTTGTGCGGGTAATTCTACGTTGCAGGCGACTAGTTGTCATCCTGGACACACAATCAGGGCGGTTCCGGTAGGCGAATTTATTAGGGCGCGCCGCAACTGCTCTGATGAAGCGTCTGAAGTAATTGAGTTTGCCATGGTGGAAAGGCGCCTCCTAGAAAGAGGATATCCTAAATGGATTATCGAGAAGGGCAAACAACGCGCAGCTTCCGTCCCTAGGGGTCAATTAATTAGGGCTAATGCCCTAAATCGCAGTCCCGGGGGGAGACCCACATTCGTCACCACCTATAGTTCTGAATTTCAGGACGTTAAACGTATTATTAGTAAGTATTTACCCATTTTGGAAGGGGATGACGAGTTGCGGCCTTTTCTTCGGGATGGCGTAAGTTTTGCTAGTAGGCGTGCCCCTACATTGGGTAGTTTGTTGTCCCCTAGCCTATTTGATTCTCGTGTGCATTCCTCTACTTGGCTTAATGTCAAGGGGTCATACAAATGTGCGATTCCATCGTGCAATTACTGCAGTATGCACACAAGGACTCATTTTGAAGAATCTTTAGGCAATGGTTATAAAGCCACCATGAAACATTTCATTAATTGTGGTTCTAAAAATGTAATTTACTTGGTGACTTGCCATGTCTGCTCCCTTCAATACGTTGGCTGTACGACTAGACCACTTAGGGCTAGGATCTCCGAACATTATCTGGGAGCAGGGTGGTCTACTCAGAATATTTCTAATGTGGCCAAACATTATCGTACTATACATGGGGGGATATGACAGGTTTCTCTTTTCAGGGTATTGAAAAGGTTTGTTTACCCAGCAGGGGTGGTGACCTACAAGCAATGATTCGGAAAAGAGAGGCACTCTGGATTTTTCGCCTTGGTACTAGATCACCCAAAGGACTTAACGCTAGGTGGGACCTGGCTTTGGTCACAGGTTGATGTTTCTTGGTTATATTCCCTTCCCTTTCCCCCCCTTCCCCTCTCTTTTACCCCCCCCCCCCTTTTTTTTACTCCCCCCCTTCTCTCCCCATTTATTGCCCCTCCCTGATCCATTTGTTATTTGTTATTTGCTATGTGTGACAAACCATTAATTTGTATAAATTTTGTTACATTTAGCTTCTGTGTTGCTCCCCGGTTCGTTGCTCTACTGTTTTAATTTCTGTATGATTTTAAAAGTGTGTTATGGATGTGTCAGTGCTTGGTGGCGAGTGGCAAATATTGATTTACCCCTCCCTCAATGGGTGGTTCGCACTCCGCCTTTCACTGCACCATCCTCTCTTTTTTAAACCTCACACAGAGGGCTGTAAGGATGACTATGATTAAGGACTTTATGTCTGAAACATGTTAGTCGAGTGCTTTTATGTGGGTCTGGATACGTCCTGAATAAAATTCTTATATCTGTTGGAGACATTGTGCGGATCTTCCTCCATTCCTTTGCTGTCTTTGGGCTTGGCTGCCCGTGATCCAGCACTGTCCCATACGGTGCGGTGGAGCGGTACCTCCAGATTTTTGCTTCCTTCCTGGTCAAGGCTGCCGACCCAGGGGAGAGTCTGGGACCCAGTCCAGACACATTTTCTAATTATTGGAGGAAAATGGGGGAAGGGGAATGCAGACTGCATCCCAGAAGGTTTATGCATCTAAACAGGCAGTTGCCTCCGATATCCTATAAGGCAAAAAATGAATGACAGGATGAAAACTTCTCCACCTGGTATGATATTCTTTTGAAATATTTATTCATTACTGCCATTTGTTCTTTTATCTTAAACTGTAAATTTCTATTCTATAATCAGCTTATTCAGCTTTATCATTATAATGATGACTCCTGTTTTAATTAAAAAAAAAAAGTGAAGATTTCTTTACCTTGCATTCGTTTTTTTTCAATATTTTGATTCATCCATGCAGACTGTACAGATCAGACTGCATATTCAATCTAAACGCCTTATACAAATGCAATTATTTGCAAATATTAAACAGGCAATTGATAGAGAGGGCATGTTTTAATGTAGATAATTTCACAAATCACAACTGTAATTTATACAAGGCTTCCTTTAATAACATTTAATTATTAGAAATTTAGAAGAGTTGATTGAATTATAGAAGCAAAGATTCATTTCTGAAAATAATGTACTTCCGCGATACTGTTTCACATTGCAGTCTTCACATGGTAATAAAACCCTGCTAATTCATATCAGCTATGCTGACTAATTGAAAGAGCTTTAGCAAGCATATGAATAATATAAACCATAAATTGCTAGGCACAGTTTTGAATGACTGTTCTATAAGATGGGCTAGTGCTATAGTCAGTGCTAATTGCTTTGATACCCATTGTTAGGACAGCAGGCTGCACGTTTCCTCTGACCTCCACAAATGACTTTGCCTTTTTTTTTACACGGACACTTAATGCTTCTTATTCGGGTCCTTTATTATACTAGGGAAAATATTATAACATGATCATTTTTATGACTATTAAACAACCCAAGGGATTAATACTAGGAAAATGGAAATGTCAGTGTTCTTTCAAACCCATGATTTTTGATTAAGTGAAATTTTCCAGCGCTGAATGTATTTTATGGAAAAGTACCGTAATTTATAATAAAAAGTTAACCACTTGTTGCTGGCACTACAATATATTCACTTCCTATCCGGTTTTGGGAGAAGGATGCATCACGTCTGTAGTGCCGATGAGCACAGATTGTGAGCTAGCACTTGCCTGTCTTCATCACTGATGGCAACATTAAAGCAAACCTGTAGCAAAAATAAACTTGAGAAATAATGAATTGTGCATGTAGTACAGCTAAGAAATAGAACATTATTATTATTTTTTATTTATATAGTGCCAACATCTTCCGTAGTGCTGTGCAATAGTACAAAAAAATTATGGGGAACAAATATACATAAGAAATTCAAGACACTGTACACATAATACATACATACTGAATATACTCGAGTATAAGTCTAGAAATTTAGGTCAGACTCATTAAATAAAAGCATAGGTTTCGACTTATACTCGAGTCACAGGCACCACTAGCACACTGAGTAATGTGTGTACTGTTAGTGACATTCCCATTTGCAGCAATTTATCCAGTAAGTGACACTTTCTTGATAAAGGAAATGCTAAGAAAGCACAGGTCTGGAAGGAGGGAAAATACTGGGCTGCAGGAACGGAAGTGAATAATTTCTGCACTTTGGAGCCTGAAGGAGTTATTGGCTGCACTTAAGGGCCAGGAGGGGTTAATGGCTGCAATACTGCATGCAGTGCAGTCAATAACCCCTCATGGTCCCCAGGTGCAGCTGTTAATTCTTCCTGGTCATAAAGTGCAGGAATTAACTTTGCTGGGTAGAATTATACTTGAGTCAATAAAAAATTCCAGCTTAAGAGGGTCGAATATTGGAGTCAACTTATACACGAGACGACTTGTATTCGAGTATATACAAGGGGTGTAGCAATAGGGGTTGCAGAGGTTGCAGAGGTTGCAACCGCATCGGGCCCTCCCTCAACTGCACTATTAGCTCTCTATTGGTCCTGTGCTCATAACAATCACTTCTATAGATACTTTGAATAGTGGCAATCACTAACAAACTGTTCCCCATCCCCTTCTTGCACCTCTGACACTGTAGTTGCCATTGGCAGGTTTTGGTGCGCCACATCAATTGCTATGTATACAGTGCTTGGGGGGCCCCATTTCAAAACTTGCATCAGGGCCTACAGCTCCTTAGCTACGCCACTGGTATATATGGTAGTTAATATGTAGTTTGAGATATCTCTAAAGTTGGTACATGCGCATATGTTAAATTACAGCAGTATGAGAAACTCTAGGAGGAGGTCCATGTCCTTGTGCGCTTACAATCTAGAGGGTATGGTTGAGGCAGTGAACCTTTAGTGCTACCTATAGCAAATTACAGGCTTGTCTGAACAGGTGTGTTTTCAGAGTACATTTGAAGGTTTCCAGGCTCTGGGCATGACTAACCAGCTGAGGTAGAGAGTTCCAAAGGAGGGGGACAGCTAGTGAGAAGTCCTGAATGTGAGAGTGAGAGGAGGTGACCCGGCTAGAGAACAAAAGGATCCAGGCACAGAGGTATCTGGAGATTAAAGAGGAAATGTATGGAGGTGACAGCATGTGTAGAGCTTTGTATGCAAGCATGAGATGTTTTATCTGGATCCTTTGGGCAATTGGTAACCAATGGATAGATTGGCAGAGAGAGACTGTCTCAGAGGACCTGGAAGAGAGGTGGATTAGATGGGCAGCAGAGTTTAGCATGGACTGGATAGGTGCCAGTCTGCTTTTTGGTAGACCACAGAATAGAGGGTTATATTTGTCAAGGTGGGAGCATCTACAAGCATTTTGGTTGCTTCTTGTGAGAGGAAGGGACGGATTCTGGAAATGTTTTTGAGATGGAAGTAGCAGGAGGTAGTTAATGTGTTGATATGTGGTATAAATGAGAGCTCAGAGTCCAGAATTACCCACAGACAGCAAGCTTTAGTAGTTGATGCTATTGGGCTGTTATCTACATTGATTGTGGCTATGGGAGGTGGAACAGAGAGTGAAGGTGGAAATATCACAATCTCCATTTTGCTCATGGTAAGTTTAGGGAAACGGGATAACATGAATGTACATACAGCGGATAGACAGTCGCGGACTTTAGATAGTAGTGTGGAGAGGTCTGGGGCAGAACAATACATTTGGGAGTCATCAGCATAGAGGTGAGATTGAAGACCAAACATTAGTAGCAAAGAAAAGAGTCTCGTATTGTTTTCTAGTACAGGAAGAAATAAAAAAAAACTTCAGTTGTTATCTATGCAAAAGAGCTTCTCTGTGCTATTTGACCCATTGGGTCGAATATAGTCCTGTTTTCTGAAGCACTTAAACAGCCAATAAACAGTGATAGACAACTTGAGATAAGGCTTTACTGCAGGAAAGTTTAAAGGGTCATTATTTCTGCTTCCTTTTTTGGACAGAGTGTGGTTTTAAAACTGTAAATATGACAGAATGATGCAATGTTATAAAAAAAAAAGAAAAAAAGAAAGCTATATAACTGAAAATAAAAATATGAGAATTTTTTCTTTGCTACTAATATTTTATGCATTATTCATATATTATAATTCATTATATCATACGTTTTTTGCTTTAGGTTTGCTTTAATGCCACTAACCAGGGTGTTTCATACCTACCGTATCGCAGATAAAGAGAACAGAGGCGCCAACAGGATAAAGATACGCTAAAACTTTAAAATTTTCTAGGGAGGCAGTGGTGGACTTACCTCCCTGAAGCAGACATGAAACTGTTGATTTTCAAACAAATTAAATGTATTCACATACTCCAGAATACAAAGCAACGCGTTTCACAGGTATATTCCTGCTTCCTCAGGGAATAACAGGGAGGAGTATACAACAGTATAGTCTCTGGACAACGCTAGGTGCAGAGGCTATGGCCTCCCCTATGGCCACAGTCTCGCCACATTCTGCAGTATTCATGAGTCCAGCGGGAGGGTCCCTGCGCTTGGTGAATACTTTGTTACCTGGGCTACAATCACCTTGTAGCTACTAGCATTCTTAGTCTCATAAATGCTGCAGAATACTGTGAGATGGAAGCTAAGAATGGACAGTTGGGTCAAACAAACTGGAGAACAGCTTTGAGTGACGTCAGCCCCACCTGGTTGGAAGCAAGACTAATATTGAATGCTCAAGTTGCACGAAGTTCAAGCCACTTTATATTCTTCATACTGACTGCATAACTGCACATAATATAAACATTTTAAGGGCCAGCTCATTGAATGAGCTGCACCAACAGAATTCCTCATCTGACACTGAGGTAAACCTATAATTGTGCACAGACAAAACTGCTTTTGTCCCATTTTATAAATAATTGTATAACCCTTCCCTTTCCCTCCCGGTGCTTCTATAGCTCCTTACCATAAGTCTAGACACACAGTTTCCCACAGGAGCGCAACCATACTATGTACAAAATGGGCTTTTCAGAGCATCTGGATTTTTTCTATTTTTACTACTAATGCCGCGGATGGGGCCTCCGTACCTAAGGGGAGATGGGGACATCCACGCATTTGATTTACAAATGGTACAATTTAGTCCCAACTTGAGCGGACCTGAATATTGACAGACCAGTGCCACGCACTGTTAGTACAGCACGTTCACTCCTTTGCCTATGTACAGCAAGGGTAAGAACTAGACAGGTATATTCACTGTAAACAGTTTGCACTAGGGGGATATATGTAGCATGAGTGAGATGCATGACTGGCATTGATTTACACATTTGCTTGCAAATAGATGGTATACACAGACATGCATGTTTCACGCGGCATGCACATTGTAATTTTTTTATGGTTGTTTTCATATTATTGGGTGATATTGTTTCACTCTTCAGCATTGAATCTATAGGTAAAATGGATTATCAGTTCGTGGTTACAGTCTTGGTAGAAAGGCTGTATTTTCACTGTACAGACTTGGTCCTTTTAGAGGCAAGTTTATGGTGAATAGTTGTGTTGTCTATTATGGACCTAAGTCATGTTTTATGTTTTTGTAGCTCTCATACACTTTATCATATGATCACAGAGATACATTATGTACTTGTACTGTATGCCTCAGAAGAAATGACCTTCTGTGATCGAGAAACGTGTGTCAGGCTGTACAGAATGTTATTACTGTGATGTATCTTGCTGGTTTTTATGTGCCTGTCCTTCTGTATGGACTTGTATGGGATAATTAGGATATTAAAAGTTATCCTTTATACGCTTGAAACTTAATGCAATTAAAACTCTTGTTTGTTTTCTATGCTTATTCTGTGTAACACATTAAAATTAATAGGGATGATTAGTATGCATTAACTGGAGTGCATCTATTATCTATACGGTCTGTTGTTTATATGGTAATACATATATTTTGCTCTATGATACAGCAGGCAGATATTTTAAGGGTATATTTAGGTACCTTAAAGTCTAAGTTCTCAATGTGTGGTACTCGTACCCCAGGGGGTCCTTTTGATGGTTCCAGGGGGTACTCGGGCTTGAGATATTTAACCAAGGTTAACAAATTTAGAATTTTAGAAAATTATAAATCTTATTTAAACAACACCAAATTAGTGTTTTAGCTAATTAAAAGCAATAAGAAATACTTGGAAATTGTTTAGAACCAATTTTCATGTGCTACGATTAAATATATATTTGTCAAGGGGTACTTGGGATAATGTTTACTATGCTAGGGGTACTTGGTGAGTACAGGGTTTTTGAAAGGGCACATACTAATAAAATGTTGAGAAACACTGCCTTAAAGGTGTAACGATTGAGTGCTGCAACTCAGACGTCTGATTATTTGTGATCTGCAGAATCACCAATAATACAGACACTATACCTGATTATGTGGTGATCTGCATTATCACCAATAATACTAGTATAGCTAGCTGAGAGTAAGGTGAGGTGTTTGGTGCAACAGTAGGATAAATGGATAGATCTCACCAGAGGAGCTGGTGAGTACTATCTGCAACAACAGTGCTAGACCTCACCAGGGGAGCTGGTGGGTACTAGCTGTAACAACAGTGCTAGACCTCACCAGAGGAGCTGGTGGGTACTAGCTGTAACAATAGTGCTAGACCTCACCAGAGGAGCTGGTGGGTACTAGCTGTAACAGTATAGACTTCTCCAGAGGAGCTGGAGGGTCTACTAACACAAATAACAATACCTTTACCAGAGGAGCTGGCAAAGTACTAATAATGAGAGAACTAAAGAAGTTTGGCTAAACCTTACCAGAGGAGCTGGTAAGGTACTGACAGTACAAATGACTGAATAGTTCAACTAGACCTTGCCAGAGGAGCTGGTAAGGTAATAACAGCACAAGTGACTGAATAGTTTAGCAAGACCTTGCCGTAGGAGCTGGCAAAGTACTATCAGTCACTGGAGCTTATACAAGTGAGTCTGAACCTCACCAGAGGGGCTGGTGGGTTCTAATAGCTAGAGCACCCAGGGCCGGATTTGTACTTTTTTACACCCTAGGCCCAGTATCACTAAACCCCCCCCCCCCCCCCCCCACCCACACACACACACATTTTTTTCTAACCGACCTTTCGCAGTGCGCATTAGTTTAAATTTGAGTCAGAACCATTTAGAACAGCAGTATCAATTGGAACACTCATCCCTGCTCCGAACAAAGAAAAGAACAGCATCTCCTTCAGCGAGTGTGATTTTAAAGCAAACTTGAGAGGGGGGGCAAATTCTATTTTAATTACCTGAGGGTTCTTTCAGCCTTTCATAGCCTTACAAGTCCCTTGGTTCCTGCCTGGTCCATTCCATTGTGTTGCTACTCCCTCTGAATTATCAAAAGTGGTGGGCTACTGCGCACATATGTGGCCCAGGTTGCACATCTCCTTGATTGTGCTCCCATGGCAGGGAGCATTCTATTCATGCGCAGAACGATCCTATTGAGGAGGTGCATGGCCTGGGTCACGCATGTGCAGTAGCCACGACTGGTCTAGTGGACAAGCTTCTGGAGGGGGATAGCGACACAGCCTAACAGACTGTGAAGAAACCAAGGGACCTGTAAAGCTATGAGGGGCTAGAGGAAGCCCCAGGTAAGTAGATTCAAACTTTTTCCCATCTCAGGGATTTTTTAAAGGAAAAAGATATATACTTACCTGGGGCTTCCTCCAGCCCCCGGTAGTCGGTTTGCTTGGTCATCACCATTCTCCCACAATGAAGCCCACAATCCAGCCCAGTCGGAGGGCCCCTGATTGAAATACCAGAAGCAGAACATTAGGGGACCACAGTCAGCAAAGACAGAGGATGGGGAGTGGTAAGAAGCCCTAGGATATATAATGACCGAATATAAAATCACATTAATTGTAAAGGGGAGGGGAGCCCTCAGTAAACATCACCACCCAGCAATTGTTATTTCACATTTGATTTTTGCAGTCAGTGACACATGACATGATGCTGTAGGCAGCAGATGATTTCTAACTATATATCTTTAACTTACAATCAAAGGTTAGGGTGGGTGCAGACTCCAGACACAAAGGGGGGTCTCTTTCTCCAGGGCGCCCGTGCACTGCAGCTCCTATGATCCATCACCCCAGCGGCACCACGAGACTTCCCCATTCACTACAGTCTCCTGGCCAGCGCCTGTGCTGTGACGTCACTGATTGACAGCGGGGGCGCCCTGTTACAAGATGCGCTCTCCCTCGCTCTCAAGTTGGAAGCACGAGCTCAGCTGCCTGGGGTTGGGAGAGTCTGTGGTGTACCAGCCGGATGGCAGCTGGCGGCTGCCAGGTGCACCGTGCAGGCAGGCTCGCTCGAGTCAATGGCAGCAGCAGCCGGCATCTTCACTATCTATTGGCGCATTGCTCCCGATTTCCTCCTCAGTCCTCAAGGGTTCCCGCCTCCTTGTAACCAGGCAACCGCCTCGCCTCTGCTCACTCACATCGCGCACAGAGCGGCAAGCGGGGGGGGGGCGGCTGCAGACAGTTGCGGGCGGCTAAGCTGACAGCCTATAGAGGCGGGTGACAGATACAGTCAGTTAACCTGTCACCAGCGGCCGCCCCATGGAATGTTACAAATGTAATTCGCCCTAGTCCTGTGCCTCGGAGGCCTTTCCACAAATCCGGCCCTGAGAGCACCTCACCAGTGGCTAGGGCCCACTGGTGAGTAGAATAGTCAGACAGGCAAAGTTCAATAAAAGGCAGGTAGAGACAGTACCAAAACGGCAGGCAAGAGAGTAGTTAATATCAGGCAGAGGTTCAGCAACTAAAGTCAGAAAGGCAGAGGTACAGAATCATTTAGCAATAGCAAGGTCAGAGAGTAGCCAGAATCATACACAGGTTATCAGAAATACAATGTAATAATAACTAACTATAGATAGATGTATATCGCAAACACTGCATATACATCTATCATCAACAGGAACCTCACTAAGTCTGAGCGCTAACACGAGTGTATTTGCAACAGCAGACAAGTTGCCAATGATCTGTGAAGGCTTAAGAAGCCGAGGAGAGCCCAGCACCATGCCCCCTAGCAATCAGCCAATCCGAGCGGCGCGAGTCACTCCTGACGTCAGCCGACCGGCAGGTCAGCTGACACGCCTTCTTCCAGCATAATGGTCCTCTCTCCGCGCCCGCCCGCGCGATACAGAGACCCTATGAGCAAGAGACAATGCCGTTCCCGGCATGCTGGATGCCGCCGGGACGGATAAGGCCTGTGAACAGGGGACAATGGCGGCTGCGGGTATAGCCTGCAGCCGCCACAATTTCAGACGTTACAAAAGGATATCTTGGCCCTTAACCACTTCACCACTGAGGGGTTTTACCCCCTGAGCACCAGAGCAATTTTCACCTTTCAGCGCTCCTTCCATTCATTCGTCTATAACGTTATCATTACTTATCGCAATGAAATGAACGATATCTTGTTTTTTCCGCCACCAATTAGGCTTTCTTTAGGTGGGACATTATGCCAAGAATTATTTTTTTCTAAATGTGTTTTCATGGGAAAATAGGAAAAATGTGGGGAAAAAAATTATTATTTTTCAGTTTTCGGCCATTATAGTTTTTAAATAATGCATGCTACTGTAATTAAAACCCATGAAATGTATTTGCCCTTTTGTCCCGGTTATAAAACCATTTAAATTATGTCCCTATCACAATGTTTGGCGCCAATATTTTATTTGGAAATAAAGGTGCATCTTTTTCAGTTTTGCGTCCATCCCTAATCACAAGCCCATAGTTTATAAAGTAACAGTGTTATGCCCTCTTGACATAAATATTTAAAAAGTTCAGTCCCTAAGGTAACTATTTATGTATTTTTTTAATTGTATATTTTTAAATTTTTTTTTAATTACAAAAAAAAAAAATGGGGAGTGTGGGAGGTAATGAGTTAATTTTTTGTGTAAAAGTCATTTATTTGTATGTGAAAAATGTGTAGGGTGTAGTTTACTATTTGGCCACAAGATGGCCACAGTAACTTTTTGTTTTAATGCGACCTCCAAGCGTCCTTCCGGAAGCTTGGAGGAAGTATAAGGAGGCTGGACACGTGAGTTTTTTCTCACAATGATCGCGCTGCCCATAGGAGAGCAGCGGATCATTGTGGGGCTTAGATCAACGAACGGGAATGGATTTTCCCGTTTATTGATCTCCGGGCGAGCGGGCGGCGGCGTGTTTACTAGCGGCGGGCGGCGTGTTTACGAGCGGGAGCGCGGACAGCGTCGGGAACGTGGAAAGTACGGATTTCTCCGTCCCTGGGGGTTAAAGGATGGAAAAAGGGACGGAGAAATCCGTACGGGCGGGGGTAAAGTGGTTAAAGGGACTCTGAGCTCAAGTTAAAAAGGAAAATAGTACTCACCCGGGGCTTTCTGCAGCCCAGTGCTGGTCGGGAGGTCCCACTACGGCAACCTGGCTCCTCTCCTAGGCCCCGCTCCGGAATGGCTACCCGGCAGCAGCCCAGCGACACTGGGCCGAGTGTCGGGCTCCTTCTTCCGCGTATGACGCGGCTGACGTCACCACGCCGGCCGCCTCTCGTCATCACCGCAGTACAGCACATGTGCGCTTTATTCACGCATGCGCAGTACTTTCATGCCGGCCACCATGATGACGCGAGGTGGCCGGCGTGGTGACATCAACTGCGTCATGCGTGGAAGAAGGAGCCCAACACTCGGCCCAGTGTGGCCGGGCTGCCGCCGGGCAGCCATTCCGGAGCGGGACCTAGGAAAGGAGCCAGGACGCCGTCGTGGGACCTCCCGACCAGCACTGGGCTGCAGAAAGCCCCTGGTGAGTACTATTTTCCTTTTTAACTTGAGCTCAGAGTCCCTTTAATCAATTCTGTAATTGATGCCATGTGTGTGTGGGGAGGTGCGCATAGGCTTCCCGTACCTCCCGTGCCCAGGCGTCTGTCCCAGTTC
The DNA here is from genome assembly GCF_040937935.1 of Hyperolius riggenbachi. Taxonomy (NCBI): domain Eukaryota; kingdom Metazoa; phylum Chordata; class Amphibia; order Anura; family Hyperoliidae; genus Hyperolius; species Hyperolius riggenbachi. The sequence continues at coordinate 123,096,425 of NC_090650.1, forward strand.
ATCATAAAAAGGTCCCGGTACAAAGCTGTGGTTAGCGCAGCCGTAGTTTGTCCACCGGAGTACACACGCACGCACTCCCGCGGAAAGATGTTATCCTTTAAAGATGGACAGTATGTATTGCACTCAATCTTGTATTTAGTAATTTGTTATGACACATTTTTATGTTACTAAATACAATGCAGCAATTTCTTTTTTGTTTTTTTTTGTGCTGGCTGTGGTTTATTCCTTTCAGCCAGTATCCTGGCCCATATTAAAACTGGAACTAGGGTTCCGGGATTGCAAGGTCAGAGTTCTATCCACTATACTGCTATGCTTCATATTAATACTATTAAAATACTTGCAAAAGGTTTTTCATTACAGGATTAAAAGAAGCAAGACAAATGGATGTTTTATTTTTTGAGAATTTGACTGACAAGTTTTGTAAGCAGAAAAGTGTCTTCCTTTACTATTGTATTAAGAAAGTTTAACATGAAAAAAGCCAAGTCTTCTAACTTGATAACTGATAATTAAGCCCCACTGATCAAAACACACTTATCCTGTCATATCTTTACTATACAATAGTAAAATAAGAATGACTGCTATAAATAAAAACTGCCAGTCTATTCAGCAAGTGGATCTACAATATTTCATATTTTCATGTTTTAAATTGTAAAAAAAAACCTATTTTTTAAATCCTATCAGAATATCACTATTCAATGGCCCATATACAATTAACTTTTTCTCCCGAGTTTTCTCCTAGGTGATATTTTAACACCTTTTGTCATGAAAGGCCTTTTAAATCACCAGCTAGCAAGAAAATACTCAAAGCAATTTTGATAGTACTTTTTCACGAACTTTTGGGTACTTTTTCCATTGTGAAATGCTTAAAACTTATTTTAAATATAATATAAAATCATTTCCTGAGAGATAACTTAAAAGAAAAAGTTAATTGCATAAGGACCATTTTATATTATATATCCATTTAAATGCATAAAAGAAGAAAAAAAAATATACACTGTAAGACTTAGTTCCCACTGTTAAATGCAATAACAATTGCTAAGCTCTTATCGATTGCAATTTTAAAATGCCATTTACGGAACGATATTTAACCATTTACCGCCATCCTAACGTATTAAAACGTCATGCTTACCGCTATTAACAGCAACATGACGTTTTAATACGTCGCGCATTCCCGCCGCTGCTACCGCCGTGTGTCCGCCGCTACCGCCGCCATTACCGTCGGGATCCCGTGCTGGGCGATTGGGGAAGAGGACTGAACAGTCCTCTACCCAATCGCAGTGCCTGGAGTGAATGGACGTGACCGCGAACAGCGGCTACGTCCATTCACATAAACAGGAAATGTAACAGTTTAATAAAGTGTGTAAAAAAAAAAAAAAAAAAAAAGTGAACACGTCCTATGAGTGTTCACCAGCGCCATCTTGTGGCCAAAAAGTAGATTACACTTACAAAATACATACATTTTCAAGTATATACACATCATTAATAAAATTACACTTCCAACCCTCCCCCCCAAAAAAAACACTTGTAAAAAAAAAAAATCAGCTTAAAAAAAATAAATAAATAGTTACCTTAGGGACTCAGCTTTTTTTATTCTATATTTTATGGGGGAAAATTAATTTTAATTTATTACATAGGGGCTTGTAATTATGGCCAGAACAAACAGAAAAATAACCACTTATATTTCAAAATAATATACTGTCGCCATACATTGTGGTAGGGACATAATCTAAACGGTTTAATTATCGGGACCACTGGGCAAATAAAACGTGTTTGTTTTATCCACAGGAGAATGTTTAATTTTAAAACTATAAAGGCTGAACACTGAGAAATAATGATTTTTTTTCTTTTTTTTTCTGTTTTTCTCATTAAAATGCATTTAGAATAAAAAAATTCTTAGCAAAATGTACTATCCACAGAAAGCCTAATTGGTGGCGAAAAAAACGAGGTATAGATCATTTTCTTGTGATAAGTAGTAATAAAGTTATTAGGGAATAAAAGGGAGGAGCGCTGACAACTGAAAATTGCTCTGGTCCGTTAGGATAAAAACCCTTGGGGGTGAACTGGTTAAGAGAATGTATTTCTTTAGTAGAATCTCTCTAAAAACTGGTACATGCAGCAAGATTTTCTAAAAATCGAAATGCACTAATAATATATTTTGCGTCATGCTTAGGGAGATAGCCCACAGACAATGGCAGGATGCATACAAATAATATCCTACTTTAAAGGCTGTTGACTTTTTGAAGGAAGAAAATAATTTATGCAATTATAGGGCTATGCATCCATATTGGGAAACATAACCATAAAAAGAGTATATTGCCTACAGCAATTCAGAGATGAATGATGACCAGATACTGAGTTTATGCTACTGATAAATAAAGTGTTTTTTTCTCATTGAAAGGGATATTCTTTTGAAAGTGATTTTATATTTGTTTGATGAATTAGATCTAAAGGCAGCTGCTGTTGTTAACAAGCATGTATATGAATGCATTATTATATTCTACTGTTAATCAAATGTTTGTAATGAAGAATATTTTAAAAGTAGCTTAGATACATTAGTTGAAAGTTTTTTTAAATAATGTTTGGTTTGAAATCAATGTATTTATTAAATAAAACATCACATCTATTAAAAACATCTAATAGCGTGTGGCAACTTTTAGATTCTGTTGTCAATGCAGCTGTTCATTTTTTTGTGGTTGTAATTACATGAACACTAAAAAAAATTCAATACAGTGGCTCATTAACAAACCTGCTTTTAAATAAACTAAAACTAGCTTTTTCGGCTACACCAGGCGCCCTTTGTAGCCGAAGTTGGCATATATGGGCTACACCATGTGCCCTTTGTAGCCGAAGTTGGCATATGGGCTACACCAGACGCCATTTGTAGCCAAAGTTGGCATATATGGGCTACACCATGTGCCCTTTGTAGCCGAAGTTGGCATATGGGCTACACCAGGCACCCTTTTTGTAGCTGAATTTGGTATACAGTATATGGGCTACACCAGGAGCCCTTTTTTCCAGGAGCCCTTTTCAAATAGATGCTGGTACCTAGCTGGTTACTTGAAAAACGACTTCTCTTGCTCTTGAATAAAATGAGCCATAAATTACTTTTCTCCAATGTTGCTGTCACTTACAGTAAGTAGTAGAAATCTGACAAAACCAACCTGTTTTGGAGTACCCCATCTCCTCATGAGGGGTTCTCAGGGATTTCGGTATTTTCAGAAGCACTTAGTGAATGACAGTTGCTCCGTCCAACTGCCAAAAAAGTCTAGGGTGAGAAGGCAGGCTGGCCAGCATCAGTGTATGAATGTTTTTCGGGGAGTGTCTTTATAAAGAATAAAGGCCATGCTGAGAATCCCCTATTGAGAGATGGACTAACCCAAAACCTGTCGGTAATGTCAGATTTCTAATACTTACTGTAAGTGAAAGCAACATGAGATAAAATAAATGTATGGCTCATTTTACTCTGGAAGAAACATACTTCTTATTTGTATGTGTTTACATGTATTTTACATTTTAAAATTTTCACGACAATTCAATCCAATGTAGTACTGTGTCCGACAATGGCATTTTTCTCCATAAGATCTATGCAATGTGTGACATAGTGTGACATAGGAAAGCTGTCTGCCAAATGGCACTGTCGCTGAAGAAAAGCCAGCACACTGTCAACCTCCGACACTTTAATCGCTGCCAGCCCCATAACCTGCCACTGCACCACATAATATAAATATTACATGAGTGCATTTGAGCTGATCACTAGGGACACCAATGCTGAACCCTTTGATCCTCCCCAGCAACACCCAGCACCGTATAATAACAAAATTATGCTGATGTGCCTGCAAGGGGCGGAGCTACAGTACACAAGCTGATGCTGGCTCCCCCAACACACATACACACAAAACACAAATTCTGGTGTAGATGGCTCACTCTGCTGACACTCAAATTCTGGGCGGCTTTAATTACTATTTCCCCTCCAAGTCATAGCAACTCGGAGGGAGAAGTAATTTGGGGTCCAGCTATTGCCAGCACCCAAATTACACTGCTGTGTTGCCATAGACATACATGTCTCTGGTAGCGCCCAAGTCGGGCAGTGTGCAGAGTGTGCGCCGAGATTACCTGCCTCACAAATTCTGCTCAACGTGGATGAACAACAAAGTATCTTCAGATTCTAACCCTCCTTCATATTGTCCATAATTATCATCAGGCTTTCAGAACAGTGTAAGCTTTTCATAAACATACAAAAAAGGGCTGCAGGGAAGGAATACAAATTTGCATGTGACCCCCAAAAAACCACCAGTCTGACAGAACTGTCTTCTGCTATACATGTGTTAATTATAGATTGTAACGGCGGTCGGCGGTTGGGTTGTACATTGCATTTTGTTTCTGGCTGTTTTCCTGTTAAAGTATGATAATAATTTAGAGTAAATATTTTCTTCTGTGCAGAGAAACAAAATCATAAAACTTTTAGCTTCAAAGGGAAAACAGCATTTCATCCTCAAAGACAAATATTTATCATGCAGCATAAACAAAGCTACAAGAATTATTTAAAAAGTAATGAGATGTTCCTTGTCAGCTGCAAATCTAACTCTGGCTGCACACGCTTGTCTCTGTGTAGATGCAAATTTTCACTTTAAACTGCTGCAAATATTTATTGTTTGGGTAAAAAACACTTGCCATTCATGATTTAGTAAGAATACAGGGATTAGAATGGACCTAGGCTCAGAATTTCAACTTTGCTTGTATCATTAACACACAAAAGCACTACCTGTTACCCGTTTTTATTTGTTATTGGAAATGGCCTGAACGGTTCACCGGCAAACGGTTCCAGGTGAACTTTGGGTGGTTCGCCTTCGCCGGCGAAGGCAAACTTTCCCGGAAGTTCGGTTCCCCCCCTAATGCTCCATTAGAGTCAACTTTGACCCTCTACATCACAGTCAGCAGGAAAATTGCAGCCAATCAGGCTACACTCACTCGTGGAGCCACTCCCCCCCTTATATAAGGCAGGCACCGCCAGCCATTACACTCACTCGTGTGCCTGCAGTAAATAGAGAAGGGACAGCTGCTGGCAGACTCTCATAGGGAAAGATTAGTTAGGCTCCTGTAGGCTCCTTAGCTTGCTCCTGACTGATTCTTATTGCTAAAATAGCACCCCACAACTGCTCTTTTGAGAGCTAATCTTGTTCTTGTGATCTTTTTTTTTTCTGTGTGTCCCACTGACACTTGTGTTGCATAGACAGCCTTGATAATTCATACTGTGTGTGCCACTGCCAGGCCCAGCACATTCAGTGAGAGCCTGTGTGTGTGACAGGTGCACATTGTAATACCCATTACTGCATATACCTACCTGTTGTGTTCAGTGCACCCACCTCATCACTGCATATACCTACCTGTTGTGTTCAGTGAACCCACCTCATCACTGCATATACCTACCTGTTGTGTTCAGTGAACCCACCTCATCACTGCATATACCTACCTGTTGTGTTCAGTGAACCAACCTCATCACTGCATATACCTACCTGTTGTGTTCAGTGAACCCACCTCATCACTGCATATACCTACCTGTTGTGTTCAGTGAACCCACCTCATCACTGCATATACCTACCTTTTGTGTTGAGTGCACCCACCTCATCACTGCATATACCTACCTGTTGTGTTAAGTGCACCCACCTACCTACGTGAGTGCACGCAGCATGATATACACCTACCTATGTGAGTGCATGCAGTGTGATATACCGCTCCGTGCTTACCTGTTAACTGCACCTGTGTGAATGCACATTGTATTAGTCAAGTCAGTGCATACCTTTCACTTCATCCCCCCCAATATGGACAAAGCAAAAGGCAGAGGCAGGCCACCTGGCAGGTCTGTTTGAGGACGTGCTATCGTGATTTCGTGCGGCCCTCGACCAAAGTACAGTGTTCAGAAGAAGGCACTTGCCATCAACCCCCAATATTGTCAGGACGTAGTTGACTATTTAACACAGAACACCTAATCTTTCTCAGCTTCCGCACGGAAGCATGACATATCTTCCTCCTCCTGCTCTGATTCTGGCACCCCAGTCGGCCGCCACCACCAAAGTGCCATCACCCCATGGCTCAGCGGTGTGGAAATCTTTGTGTTTGTCTGCCTCAGATGAGAGCAATTCCATCTGTGCTCTCTGCCACCGAAAATTGAGCCATGGAAAGACCAAGACCCGCGTAGGGACCTTACGAAGGCACATGATTACAAAGCACAAACTGCAATGGGATGACCACCAGAGGAAAAGCAGCACACAAAAGCAAAGCCACACACCGCAGTGGAAGATACCAGGCCGCAATTTTTTCTCAAAAAAGGCGATACCTAAACTGTACCGTGATGTTGAAAGGCAAGTGGTGACATCTCTGGCACACAGCGTTAGGTCAAGGGTCCATCTAACCATGGATGCCTGGTCTGCAAAGCACACTCAGGCCTGCCCGAAGACTAAGTCAGTCCCTACACACAGCATCTCTGCCTGCACGCCGTGTGACTGCCTGCCCCAAGACTAAGTCGCTCCCCACACAGCATATGCATATCTACCCGCAGGTCGCTTGACTGCCTTCTCTGCCACCACCAACAGGGTCCAGGACTCCAGGAGAATTCCTGCATTTTTAAGGTCACTGCTCGCAGCGGCCGCTATGCTAATTTTTCTGGTGCGTGTACATGCCTGCCTAATTTTTCTGGCTGCACTGCAGCTGCAACAACAAAACAAAAGGCATGTACATGTGCCCATTCCCTTTTGTGATCATTACCTTGCCGCGGTGAAGGGGCTTGCGTATCACAATGAAGCAAAGGGGCTTGCGTATCACAATGAAGCAATGACCGACGGCTATATGAGTGTCTCAGGGGGTGGCACACCAAAGATAATACGGTTGTTACTTCATTGTGGTCAGACCAAATTCGATCAGCTGTTGTTAGGAATCCGGCTCTGTGTGGTTGCACCTGCTGGTGGCACTTGGTTTCGGGACTGTGCTAACATCTATCACCAGCAGGTGGCATTGTGCAGCATGTCATGGACATTTCTTTGCCTGCAGTTTCCTGGTTCACCTGCTGGTGGCTCTCTGCATCTGGACAGTAGTAATTCTATCATTCACCAGCAGGTGGCCCTCATGCTATCTATCCTGGACAATTATGCATCATCTGATGGGATTTGCATTTAAGGACTCCACCCGCCTCAGAACCTTGCCAGAACCTCAGTTCAGCTTGGCTGTCCTGATCGCTGTGTTCTGTGCTCCCGGCTCTGAGAAGCTCTGTTCTGATCTGATCTCCTGGTTTATGTTCTTTGCTTACTCTGACTCTGATTTGCCTTGCCCTTGTCTGCTGTTCCGCCTGGTCTGTAAATATTTCTGTATATTGTTGTATAGTTAGTTAGTTAGGATTGCTGTGTTTATGTGGGTTGCACTGTGGGATTTACCATTTGCTAATTTGTATATAATTGCACTGATTGACAATAAAACTGTTTATTTCACATTCATTGGTTTCCGTCTCAGTTCTGCTGCACATTGTGATCTATCAAGTCTGCTGCTAAGAGCAGCCATAACAGTAGGTTCTGGCCACACACTGATCACAGCAGCAAGCCTGAGTTTTGGAAATGTATCCCAATCAGGTGCAATATTATGCATTGCTAGCAAAGGAAAATGAGTTTTCCTGCAGGAAGTTTTTCTCTGATCATCCCAGAGAATCTTTGCTGGCTTTAGTTGATCTGGTGCATGGCTTTGTAGCCCAAGGAATATTTTGTAGTCAGGAAGTAGAATCTTTAATTAAAATATGGGTAGATTTAGCACTGTCCAATTTGCCTTCAGATGACTTCTCGGCACCCCTACAGCCAGTCCAAATCCAATCATTATTGTATTTATTAGAAGAGGATCCAGTATATTTTGAGGAACAATATTTGGGGAAAGGTAATGAAGCAATGTTGGAGTGTATAGAATCTGCATATTCTCTTGTTTGTCAGGGTTTGTGTATCTATGAAGATGCTCTTACTTTAATCTCTGTCTGGCAAAGACTGCTTTCTGCCTCTTCCACTCCTCAGTCTACTTCCTTACCTTCCTTTTCTGCTGATCAGAGCTTGCAGCACACAGCCTCAGTAGGCCCAGAAAATAATTTGGTCTCTTATACAGCAGGCCCCACAGTTGCTAAAAGAAAGGGGAGATCAAAGCATAAAAGAAAATATGTTCCCACTGCCTCCATTCAGCATGTACTGCCTATTGAACCTGGGTCTGCAACACCTGCAGCACTTGATCTGTCTCCATCCCTGACTATACAATCAGTTGCTCATTTTCCAGTACAGCCTGCAGACTCTTGCCTCCAGATGCCTGCAGACTCTTGCCTCCAGATGCCTGCAGACTCTTGCCTCCAGATGCCTGCAGACTCTTGCCTCCAGATGCCTGCAGACTCTTGCCTCCAGATGCCTGCAGACTCTTGCTCCCAGCCGCATGCAGAACTTTGCATCCAGCCATCTGCAGACACTTGCATGCAGCCTACAGAGACTTTGTTTCAGCCTGCAGAAAATTGCATCCAGCCCGCACGGGCTTGCATCCAGCCCGCACGGGCTTGCATCCAGCCCGCACAGGCTTGCATCCAGCCCGCACGGGCTTGCATCCAGCCCGCACAGGCTTGCATCCAGCCCGCACAGGCCCTGCTCCAGCCCGCACAGGCCCTGCTCCAGCCCGCACAGGCCCTGCTCCAGCCCGCACAGGCCCTGCTCCAGCCCGCACAGGCCCTGCTCCAGCCCGCACAGGCCCTGCTCCAGCCCGCCCAGCCAGGTGCTCAGCCAACGGCCCAGCCAGGTGCTCAGCCAACGGCCCAGCCAGGTGCTCAGCCAACGGCCCAGCCAGGTGCTCAGCCAACGGCCCAGCCAGGTGCTCAGCCAACGGCCCAGCCAGGTGCTCAGCCAACGGCCCAGCCAGGTGCTCAGCCAACGGCCCAGCCAGGTGCTCAGCCAACGGCCCAGCCAGGTGCTCCGCCAGCTGTCAACCAGTCTAATGCCCTCCCAACTGCCTACCAGTCTGTTGCCATGCCTGTTGCCAACCAGTCTGTTGCCATGCCTGTTGCCAACCAGTCTGTTGCCATGCCTGTTGCCAACCAGTCTGTTGCCATGCCTGTTGCCAACCAGTCTGTTGCCATGCCTGTTGCCAACCAGTCTGTTGCCATGCCTGTTGCCAACCAGTCTGTTGCTATGCCTGCTGCCAACCGGTCTGTTGCCCTGCCTGCTGCCAACCGGTCTGTTGCCCTGCCACAAGAGACTTCTGCTTCTGCTGCCCAGCCACAAGAGACTTCTGCTGCCCAGCCACAAGAGACTTCTGTTGCCCAGCCACAAGAGTCTTCTGCTTCTGCTGCCCAGCCACAAGAGACTTCTGCTGCCCAGCCACAAGAGACTTCTGCTGCCCAGCCACAAGAAACTTCTGCTGCCCAGCCACAAGAGACTTCTGCTGCCCAGCCACAAGAGACTTCTGCTGCCCAGCCACAAGAGACTTCTGCTGCCCAGCCACAAGAGACTTCTGCTGCCCAGCCACAAGAGACTTCTGCTGCCCAGCCACAAGAGACTTCTGCTGCCCAGCCACAAGAGACTTCTGCTGCCCAGCCACAAGAGACTTCTGCTGCCCAGCCACAAGAGACTTCTGCTGCCCAGCCACAAGAGACTTCTGCTGCCCAGCCACAAGAGACTTCTGCTGCCCAGCCACAAGAGTCTTCTGCTGCCCAGCCACAAGAGACTTCTGTTGCCCAGCCACAAGAGACTTTTGTTTCTGCTGCCCAGCCACTAAGGACTTCTGCTGCTGCTGTCCAGCAATTACAGTCTTCCGCTGCTGTTCCTCTGGGTGGTTCCCAGCCTGCTCCTCCTCCTGAAGGGATCCTGCCTGCTGCCCAGCCTGAGGTGATCCTGCCTGCCGCCCAGCCTGAGGTGATCCTGCCTGCCGCCCAGCCTGAGGTGATCCTGCCTGCCGCCCAGCCTGAGGTGATCCTGCCTGCCGCCCAGCCTGAGGCGATCCTGCCTGCCCAGCCTGAGGCAACCCGGCCTGCCGCCCAGCCTGGGGTGATCCGGTCTGCTGCCCAGACTGAGGGGATCCAGTTCACTGTTGCCCAGACTGAGGGGATCCAGTTCACTGCCTGGCCTGATGTTCCACCTGTTAGCCTCTTGTCTGTGGTCCTGCCTGACATTTTCCATCCGTCTTCTATTAAGACTTTTCAGTTTCCTGTCATCCAGTTTTCAAATACTCCTGTCACCCAGCCGGGTCAGGTAATATTTATTTTTGAATTATTTCCCTCCCTGCCCACCCAGTCTTGGCATTTGCTGCTTATTTTATTTCCTGCTGTTTTTTGTCATTCTGGCGGAGGATTTGTAAGAACATTGTGGAGCGTCCTGAGGCCGCTCCTAAAGGGGGGGGTTATGTTAGGAATCCGGCTCTGTGTGGTTGCACCTGCTGGTGGCACTTGGTTTCGGGACTGTGCTAACATCTATCACCAGCAGGTGGCATTGTGCAGCATGTCATGGACATTTCTTTGCCTGCAGTTTCCTGGTTCACCTGCTGGTGGCTCTCTGCATCTGGACAGTAGTAATTCTATCATTCACCAGCAGGTGGCCCTCATGCTATCTATCCTGGACAATTATGCATCATCTGATGGGATTTGCATTTAAGGACTCCACCCGCCTCAGAACCTTGCCAGAACCTCAGTTCAGCTTGGCTGTCCTGATCGCTGTGTTCTGTGCTCCCGGCTCTGAGAAGCTCTGTTCTGATCTGATCTCCTGGTTTATGTTCTTTGCTTACTCTGACTCTGATTTGCCTTGCCCTTGTCTGCTGTTCCGCCTGGTCTGTAAATATTTCTGTATATTGTTGTATAGTTAGTTAGTTAGGATTGCTGTGTTTATGTGGGTTGCACTGTGGGATTTACCATTTGCTAATTTGTATATAATTGCACTGATTGACAATAAAACTGTTTATTTCACATTCATTGGTTTCCGTCTCAGTTCTGCTGCACATTGTGATCTATCAAGTCTGCTGCTAAGAGCAGCCATAACAGCTGTACAGTCACTGTTATATCATTGAGCTACATCAGCCCGGCGACCATATGGGCTTGAAAACCGCCATGGCTGGCACTCTCGCCATGGTGCGCACCAGTCCAGCATGGCCGTCACTACACAGCTGTGTGCAGAGAGTTACACAGTGAGTTTGGTGTGTCAGTGTGAAGCAGTACTCTAATTACACTCCCTGATTGATGTATACACATGCAAAATGTTTTAAAGCACTTTAGGCCTGCAATTTAGCATTCAATGTGATTTCTGCCCTTAAAACGGTGCTTTGCGTCATATCCTAATTTTTCCCGGGGAGTTTTGGCGTGTATGCCCCCCCCCCCCCCAGCTGCTGTCCCCAAGTGTAAAATGTTACCCCTGGTGCCTGTGCAGTTTAAAGCCCCACCTTTCCCGCTGCCACAACTCCTCCGCCATCACCCCAGTGGCACCAGGCACGTATGCGTGATGTCATCTCATGATGAGAGCCTCCAGTGGTACATGACAGTGGAGGAGGCTAGGAGTGGCAGCGGGACAGATGAGAGTTTACACTGCACCTGCAACAGTGGGTTGAGGGGTTGGAATAGCATTTATGAAGACAATGATCTACTCCAGCTACCAACCATTTCAAAATAACATCCATTAGTAACTCAGCACATACATACCAACAGCCAGGAGGAGAGAGGACCTGATGGAAGATCTGATTTAACTTCGCAGGTCCACTCTCACCGCCACTGGTCGCAGTCACAGGATGTACAACGGTGCATTCACAGCGTATCCACTCAGGATACTCTCCGGTTTGTCGCAGTGTCTGCGCCTCATTCACATAGGCAGCATTGTGCATCTGGTCCACTCATGCCACCACTATCTAGTTCACGTGCCACAGATACATTCAGTTCCACCACCACTGCTTGCACGGGAACCCCCTTGCTTCTTCAGTAGCTCATCAGAATTGAACAAACAGATCTGTTCTCAACAGATAGATGTAAATGGATCTTATTACTTTACTTAGGCTCTGTTTTCATGCTTGCTGATCTGTTCCATTCCCCGCGTACACTGAATATTTTTTTAAAGCAGTGTGAACCCAGCCTTAGTCATGTCACTAGATAATAATCCGGACATTTCTATAGCTCACTCAAGCACTCAAGAGCTGCAGCCACTGGGAAGCGTTCAAGAACTCTCAATCTAAAAACTCTCAATCTAATCCCTACCACAAGCATTTGTTCCTGCCATTTGTGTGGACAACCAATTGGATTAGTGGGAAAAAATCCAAGAAGATACATGGAGAATATGCAACCTCCATGAAAAAAGTGTCTTAGTCGAGGTCCAGATTTTAACTTGGAAGTGACTATTAGGAGTTAAAGGGACACTTAAGCCAGGAATAAAAAATCAGTTTTACTTTCCTGGGGCATCTACCAGCCCCCTTCAGCCGTCCCATGCCCTCAATCACTCATGGAGCCTCCGGTGCCCCGCCACCAGCTAGTTTTGTCTTCTCTGACAGGCCCGACAGGCCTGGCCACGCGTATTTTTATTTGCGTTCCTGTCCGCAATACCTGTATAGGATACTATTGAGGATGGGAACATGAAGAAGGTTACGCGTGGCCAGGTCTGCGCAGGCGCAGAAAGCCCGCCGACTCCCTGTCAGGGCCTGTCAGCGAGAACAAAACTAGCTGGCGGTGGGGCCCAGTGGCTCTGTGAGTGACTGCGAGAGCATGGGACGGCTGGAGGGGGCTGGTAGAAGCCCCATGCAAGTAAAAAGTTTTTTTTTTTCCTGGCTTAAGTGTCCCTTTAAACAATTACCTGCCTCACCTTCTGGTGGCATTTCTTGTTTGGACTCCACTGGACCTCTGCTGTACACCAGCAGTGGCCCTCTGACTTAATTCTGAAGCAATGCAGTTAGGTTCTAGTTCTAAAGCACACTTGAACTAAGCTGGATAAAGAGAGTGATATATGTATTTCTTTTTGAACAATCCAAATTGCCTGGCTATTGTGCTGAACCTCTGCTTCTAATACCTTTAGTCATAGACCCTGGACAAGACTGCAGATAAGGTGTTTATGACTGAAGTCTGACTGGATTAGCCACATGTAGGGATGACCTGGCCTGCCTAGAAGAGTTCACAGAGAAGCATGTGATCAGTTTGATTAGCATATAGATTTGTAAGGCTCTGATTTGCTGTGATGACTTTTTTTTCCTGGTTTAACGCATGATCATGACCAGCAAATCAGAGGCTTACCAAATCTATCAGCTGATCAAACTATCACATGCATCTCCATGAGTTCCCCTAGCCACATCCCTAGCCACATGCTTGTTTCATAAGAGAGCAGCAGGACCGCCAGGCAACCAGGTATTTTTTTTAAAAGGAAACAAATATGGCAGCCTCAATATTTCGCTCTATGCAGGTGTACTTTGAAGACTCATCCAGGTGGAGACCCAGCTATCTTTTCTTTACTGTACTTTGAAGATTGCTCATTCTGCTTGAGACACTCCCAGAGCTTCAGTTGGTAGTAAGCATCTGCTTGCTACCTGAACGTCTGACCCCTATACCTACTACATCCTGCTATATCCAGGCCAGCTTGGCCTTTGCTTAGTTTTTCACCTGACTGTAGATCCTGATTCAGTACTTTGTTGTCTTTCTTGCCTTGGATCTTGCATTCCATTTCTGACCTGCCTCTGATTTTGTTTATTGAGTTTGTATAGTATGTATATAGTGTAGGCTATGAGTATATATTTTTTATTGCTGTTTTCTGTTTTATTTTTGTTTTTTTCTGGTTTTAGTGTTTGTTTGTTTGTTTGTTTTTGTTTATTTTATTTTATTTTATTTTTATTTTTTTTTGGGGGGAGGGGTCATTTTATTGTGTGCTGGGTTTTCACTGAATTTGTTTTTATCACGTGTTGGATATACAGTATGCTACACAAAGCAGTCACCAGCTCCACTGGGGTGGGGTTCATAACATGGATAGAGATGGCCCAAACGGTCTGCCTGGCGGGTAGTTCATGCAGATATCAGCTACCTGCACCCGCAGCGGGTAGCGAACACAAGGCGCTTTCGCCCTGCCCCCTATACCTCGTCATTGGGCTAAACTTTGACCCTCTACATCTCAGTCAGCAGACACATGACAGCCAATCAAGCTGCACTCCCTACTGGACCCCCCCTATAAAAACACTGCAGTGTCGGCCATGTTCTCACTCTGCTGATGCTACTGTAGTAAGAGGAAGGGAGAGGTTGCTGGAGGGATAGGGAAAGCATTAGTTAGGCTCTTGTTAGCTTTCTCCTCGCTGAAATCTGTTGCTGAAAGCACCCCAAAACAGCTCTTTTGAGGGCTAATGTTCTTCTGATGTGTTTTTTTTGTGTGTATGTGTGACATCACTGACACAGCATAGATATAGCCCTGTCGCAGCTGTGCCCTTACTTGCTGACACACTGTATTAGATCACTGCAATTCTTCCCACTCTATTTGTGCGATTTAACTTACTAAAGCACAGTTCTCTTTGTGGGTGACACTGCACAGCCCACAGACAGTTGCTGCCTCCTTGGTACTTGTAGTCCCACTGTCTGACAGCACACTGTATTAGACAAGTGGCACAGTGCATATCCTTCCACTGCATCTGTTTGACTGCACACTGTATTAGAGCAGTGCATAACTTTCCACTGCATCTGTGTGACTGCACACTGTATTAGAGCAGTGCATATCTTTCCACTGCATCTGTGTGACTGCGCACTGTATTAGAGCAGTGCATATCTTTCCACTGCATCTGTGTGACTGCACAATGTATTAGAGCAGTGCACAGTACACAGTGAGTTTGGTCTGTCAGTGTGAAGCAATACACTACTTACACTACCTGATCCATGTATACACACACAAGATGTTTTCAAGCACTTTATGCCTCCAATTAAGAAATGTAATTTGATTACATCTTCCCGTTAGGGATTACAACCCTGCTCTCCATCAAATCCGTAATTTTCCCAGGGACTTTTGGCGTGTATCTCACTTTGCCATACCCCCTCCAGGTGTTAGACCCCTTGAAACGCATACGTTAAAAAAGGGCGTCAGGAAAAAAGGGCGCAGGGTTTTAAACGATAAGCATGAATAACGTTTAAAAAAAATTGTGCTATATTTAATGTTTTATAAAGTTATAAATCATTAAATAATGTGTATGAAATCGGCAATTGTAAAAACGTTAATCTTCCCTGTTTAAAAAGTGAAATGTATAATAACGTTTTATAAAAGAATAATAAGAATTTTACTAAAGCTATAAAAGAATAATAAGAATTTTACTAAAGCTATACCTAACCCTACTCTCATACAGAACCCTCCCTGTACCTACCTCTAACCCCTAGACCCCCCTGGTGGTGCCTAAACCTAAGACCCCCCTGGTGGTGCCTAAACCTAAGACCCCCCTGGTGGTGCCTAAACCTAAGACCCCCCTGGTGGTGCCTAACCCTAAGACACCCCTGGTGGTGCCTAAACCTAAGACCCCTCTGGTGGTACCTAAACCTAAGACCCCCCTGGTGGTGCCTAACCCTAAGACCCCCCTGGTGGTGCTTAAACCTAAGAACCCCCTGGTGGTGCCTAAACCTAAGACCCCTCTGGTGGTGCCTAAACCTAAGACCCCCCTGGTGGTGCCTAACCCTAAGACACCCCTGGTGGTGCTTAAACCTAAGACCCCCCCCGGTGGTGCCTAAACCTAAGACCCCCCTGTGATAAGCATTAATGTTTTAAAAAAATATTGTGCTGTTTTTCATTTAAAAATAATGTTTTAAAAAAGATTGTACTGTCTTTCGTTTAAAAATAATGTTTAAAAAATGATAAATCATTCAATAATGTGTAATCATGAGAAGCAGTTATAAAACATTAAAAGTCTCCGGGCGCCGCTTGTAAAACATTATTTTTCTCCGGCGCCCTTTTTTCCTGTTGGGTGCCCATTAAACGATATTTATCCATTTCGGCCTTTCTGGACGAGCTTTCTCGTCCAGAAAGGCACTGCGTGGTGCCTTTCTGGACGAGAAAGCTCGTCCAGAAAGGCGCGCGCATGCACCCGCCGCCCACCGCTATAATTCCCATTCACCGATCTAACTTCCCCGCTGAAATACCGACGCTTTCTATCCAGAGAGCGTGGTATTTCTGCCCCCAGGAAACATCTCCCCTGCATTTAAGTTCCTGGATGCGAGATTGTTAGCATCCAGGACTTTTTTCACTGTGGCCATCTTGTGGTCAAATAGTAAACAGCACAAACATACATTTTAAAATAAACAATTATACTATTTTACATTTAAAATAGGCAGTTTCCCTCCCACACCAAAAATTACCCACATACATTTTTTATAAAAAATAAAAAAAAAAATACAATAAAAAAAAAAAACAACATAAATAGTTACCCAAGGGTCTAAACGTTTTAAATATGCATGTCAAGAGAGTATGTTATATTATTTAAAATTATAAGCTTATAAATAGTGATGGACGCAAATTGAAAAAATGCACCTTTATTTCTAAATGAAATATCGGCACCATAAATTGTGATAGGGACATCGTTTAAACAGTGTAATAACCGGGACAGATGGGCAAATAAAATACATGGGTTTTAATTACGGTGGCGTAGATTAATTTCAAACTATAATGGCCAAAAACTGAGAAATAATGCATTTTTTTTCATTTCTTTCTTAATCTTCCTGTTAAAATGGATTTAGAAAATAATTATTCTTAGCAAAATGTACTACCCAAAGAAAGCCTAAAAACAAGATATAGATCAATTCATTGTGATAAGTAGCAATAAAGTTATAGGCGAATGAATAGGAGGTGAACGTTGCTCGGATGCATGAGATTTTCGGCACTGTGGTGCTGAATCTGTGATTATGGGAGTGAATGGCGGCGCCCTTTTTGTCCACTTGCCTAAGGCGCTCGAATTTACTGTTACCCCTTGAAACATCTTTTCCATCACTTTTGTGGACAGAAACAGTGTTTGTAGTTTTTAATGTTTGCCTGCCCATTGAAGTCTATTGCGGTTGGAAATCGCCGGTTCGCAGACTTTTGCGGAAGTTCGCGTCAGCGAACCAAAATCTGGGGTTCGAGCCATCTTTAAACATGGACCACAAGGCAAGAGTCCTTACCACTATGTGCCTGCCATCCGACTGTTTATATTAGGTACCTATTTATGGCATCTGTACAAGAACATGAACTGAAATGTATCGCATATAGCAAGTCTATTCCAAACCCAGGAGGAGGCAAATCTGTTTGCAAAAGGCTTTTTAGGTGAATCAAATAAGGCTTCCGTTTTAAATGCTACCACACACAGTGAAGAAATATCTAAGAAAAAATCTAAAAGGACACGCATCACTGGATGTATTAAAACTGAAAGAAACCACCGGTAGGACTTTCTACACTAATGTCACAGCGCACACTGGGAGCGTACGTTCTGGCTTTATGTCTTGCCCTTTTTAGCTGTGGTGTCAGCAGCAGTTAAGCATGAACAGGCATGATCTGTATAAATGCAGTACTATAAGGTTTTGTATTTCTGTACTGCATGAGGTTACTGAAACACTTTCAGAGGACCTGGCTGAGAAACGTTTTATCGAGAAAGTGCTGCGCAGTTAAAGTCACACTACGATCAAGTTTGAAAGTGTAAAGACAAGGCTTCATTTTTTTATTGTGCCGTTAGGTGAAGTGCAGCGTGTTCGCTTCCAACATCCAATCACCTTAAAGGGCCACTATCACGAAAATCTTAAAATTTAAAATACATGTAAACACATACAGATAAGAAGCAAGTTTCTTCCAGAGTAAAATGAGCCATAAATTACTTTTCTCCTATGTTGCTGTCACTTACAATAAGTACTTGAAATCTGACAGAACTGATAGGTTTTGGGCGAGTCCATCTCTAAATAGGGGATTCTCAGCGTGGCCTTTATTCTTTATAAAGACACTCCTTGAAAAATATTTATACAAAAATGCTGGCCAGCCTCCATGCTTGCTGCACACTTTTTTGGCAGTTGGAGTTACTGCCATTCACTAAGTGCTTTTGAAAATAAAGAAAACCCTGAGAATCCCCCATGAGGAGCAGAGCTACTCCAAAACTTGTCAGATTTCTACTAACTACTGTAAGTGACAGCAACGTAGCAGAAAAGTAATTTATAGCTCATTTTACTCTGGATGAAACCTACTTCTTATTTGTATGTGTTTACATGTATTTTATATTTTTATATTTTAATATTTTCGCAACAGTCGTCCTTTAATAGAGAAGTTCTGTTTTTCTATATCTCCCTGTACACAAGAAAATAGATTTTTATGAGTTTTGAATAACTACAAGTTTATTTTTTCGCATCCCTTCACCAGGCCTGTTGTACACGCATTACCCATGCCCATTCCCTTTGCCTTATGTACTGAAATGTCCTGACTACACCAATTCATTTTGTTGTATAAAATCTGTTTGTTACAGACACTGTTGTAAGTAAACTGGAGACACTGGGGGACATTTATCAAGAGTGTCTAAGATCAAATATTGGTAGGTTTTTAGAAATCTATGTAGAACTGTCTCAGTCATCTTAAGAAATCAGTAGATAGCGCAGTTTCCTTCTTAACCACTTGATGACCCACCCTTTACCCCCCCTTAAGGACCAGCGCTGTTTTTACTGATCTGTGCTGGGTGGGCTCTGCAGCCCCCAGCACAGATCAGGTAGCAGGCAGAGAGATCAGATTGCCCCCCTTTTTTCCCCCCTATGGGGATGATGTGCTGGGGGGGTCTGATCTCTTCTGCCTGCTGGGTGATGCGGGGGGGGCACCTCAAAGCCCCCCTCCGCGGCGAAATTCCCCCCTCCCTCTCCTACCTGCTGCCCCCCCCCCCCCCGGCGATCGAGGCTGCACAGGACGCTATCCGTCCTGTGCAGCCAGTGACAGGACGTCCCCTGTCACATGGAGGCGATCCCCGGCCGCTGATTTGCCGGGGATCGCCGATCTGCCTTACAGCAGCGCCGTACAAATGTAAACAAAGCGGATTATTTCCGCTTGTGTTTACATTTAGCCTGCGAGCCGTCATCGGCGGCCCGCAGGCTATTCACGGAGCCCCCCGCCGTAAATTGACAGGAAGCAGCCGCTCGCGCGAGCGGCTGCTTCCTGATTAATTAGCCTGCAGCTGGCGACGCAGTACTGCGTCGCTGGTCCTGCAGCTGCCTCTTTGCCGACGCACGGTATAAGCGTGCGGTCAGCAAGTGGTTAAACTGTTGTAAAATAGGAGGAGTTAGGAAGATTTCTCAGACAGTGCAGTGTGTGAGGGAAATCACTTTTGCTGAGGTAACCAATACATCTGCTGTATTGATACAGAAAAGAGAAGTTATAATAACATAAATATATTATTTACAGTAGATTATTTTAGTTTAATTGACAAGATGTAATATATAAATATATAGGACTTTGCAGCATCAAATTTAGTTTCCCCCTTCTTGTTCTCAACTTTCACATACACTCTTTTTTCTGAGTAAGGAATTCAGCAGGGGGGGGAGCATGTCTCAAATCATGCCTAGCCTGCACTGCACAATCTGTAAAAGTGCTATTAACCCCCTTGCCGTTACAATTCTGGCGGCAAGGGGACACTTTAAAAAAAAATAAAAAAAAAAAAAAATCATGTAGCGAGCCCAGGGCTCGCTACATGATAGCCGATGACAAGCGGCATCCCCCTATCCACTCTGATCGCCATCGGCGATCAGAGTAAGCAGGAAATCCCGTTCAGAATGGGATTTCCTGCTGGGCTTCCCCGGTCACCATGGCGACCGGGCGGGATGCGTCACCGACGTCATGGACATCGGGACGTCAGAGGGAATCCCGATCCACCCCTCAGCACTGCCTGGCACTGATTGGCTAGGCTGCGCAAGGGATCTGGAGGGGGGGACGGCGCAGCGGGTAGCGGCGAATCGGCGGCGAGCGGCGGCGATCAGAAACTGCACGCAGCTAGCAAAGTGCTAGCTGCGTGCAGGAAAAAAAATTTTGAAAATCGGCCCAGCGGGGCCTAAGAAATCCTCCTATGCAGGTTATCCCGAGCTGAGCTCGGGATAACCGGCAAGGAGGTTAAGCACTTCTTAATCTACGGCAGTGTAGGGATGTATTTGCACTTTTCTTAACCACAGTGCAGTTCTAGAAATTCACGCTAAACTGCGGCTATTAAATAGAATTTAAGAAGTTTCTTATTATCATGCAGAACAGTTCCCTCTGCTGGTTAGAACTGTGTAAGAAGAAAAAACTGTCCGTAATGCTTTGTTAAATCTGGTCCACTGTTTCTAAAGAAGCTAAAATCAAAGATTTATAAAGAGGATCCATGTCAGTAGCAGTTATTTCATTGTACTTCCAGTGAAGTAGTCAGACATAGTTAGGGGCGTTCCTAGGGTCCTCGGAGATCGGTGGCACCTGTGGGCACTAGTTGGGGGGGGTGAATGCTGCACGCACAGCGCGCCGCGGCAAAAAATGGGCGTGGTCATACCATGAGTGGGCGTGGTCATGGGTGGGGCCACGTTTACATGAACTTAGCAGCGGTGTAAGCTACAGATAACGGGCCTGCCCATCGAAATATTGGATGGAGCCCCATGTCCTTTATTTAGATAATTTACAATCAGTATAGGCATAGATCAGATCAAAGATGTATACGCACATACAATTTTGATTGGTCAATCACTGACCAATATTACCACCCCCATGCAGTAAGTGGGCCAACAGACAATGAATTTGATGAACAGATCTAAAATTGGCTTATCAAAATTGTATGTGTGTACCAGGCTTTACAGCTAATACTGCACATACTGAAAGTAGCAGGGATCAGCACACATTGCAGGTAGTTTACTGTCAGTACAGGCACAGAGTAACAGCTCATACTGTACATACTGTAGGCAGCAGAGATTAGCACAAACTGCAACTAGCTTACTATCAGTACAGGCATAGAGTAACAGCTTATAATGTACATACTGGAAACAGCAGTGATCCGTACAAGCTGCAGCTAGCTTACTATCAGTACAGGCACAGAGTAACAGCTTATACTGTACATACTGGAGGTAGCAGAGATCAGCACACACTGCAGCTAGTTACTATCAGTACAGGCACACAGTAAAAGCTTATACTGTACATACTGGAGGTAGCAGAGATCAGCACACACTGCAGGTAGTTTACTATCAGTACAGGCACAGAGTAACAACTTATACTGGAGATAGCAGAGATCAGCACACACTGCAGCTAGTTTACTATCAGTACAGGCACAGAGTAACAACTTATACTGTACATAGTGGGGGCAGCTGAGATCAGAACACACTGCAGCTAGCTTACTATCAGTACAGGCACAGAGTAACAGTGTATACTGTACATACTGCAGGTAGCAGAGATCAGCACACACTGCGGGTAGTTTACTATCAGTACAGGCACAGAGTAACAACTTATACTGTACATACTGGAGGTAGCAGAGATCAGCACACACTGCAGCTAGTTTACTATCAGTACAGGCACAGAGTAACAGCTTATACTGTACATACTGGGGGCAGCGGAGATCAGAACACACTGCAGCTAGCTTACTATCAGTACAGGCACAGAGTAACAGATTATACTGTACATACTGGAGGTAGCAGATATCAGCACACACTGCAGCTAGCATACTATCAGTACAGGCACAGAGAACCGCTTGTTCTGTACATATTTGAGGTAGCAGGGATCAGCAGGCTGCCTGGGTGGTCTCTGGCATCTGGCTGGCTGCAGGGCAGGCACCTGCCCTTGCTTGTACAAAGGTGGTCTGTGGCTATGCCTGTATGGGCCCAAATATGGCATCAGAAGGCCAGGGAGAGAGGGTGTACTGTCCTCCTGTCCGTCAGTCACTCTGGCCGTGGCATTGTGGCAGTGGCACTATGGGCAGTGGTGAGGCAGTCTGGCTGTGTGTGGAGACTGCCTGGAGTCACTTTCTGTGGAGTGTGGACGCCTGTCACCTGCCCTGGATGATGGAATCTGGCAGCAGTGGCAGGCCAGTGATTTGCGTGCGCTCATCGTGCTGTCTCTCTGCACTGCAGCAACACTGGCACCTGTGAATGGTGGGTGAGGCGCGGTGAGGTCTGTGGCGGGTGGGGGTCACGGAGGTTGGAGGTGGAGGATCTGATTTGGCGGGTGCGGACACCAGCGCTGCCAGTATGACGCCAGACGCCATGTGCTGGGTCAGAGACAGAGTCAAACGCTGTGCAGGGGGCGGAGCTACTCACGCTCCATGGCTCCAGCCCCCTGCCTTTTCAATGAGACTCCACGCCCCCTGCCAGGTGCTCTGCTTCTGATTGGGGCAGGGGGTGGAAGCAGATGCTGAATGTCATGTGAGCAGGAAGATAATGGCGGCCGCCGTATCGAGCGAACGGCGGCCGCGTTTCCTGCTAGTACGTTCGGGGCACTTGTGTTGGGCACCCCAGAAAATAGATTAGGGGCACCCTAAGGCCATGTTCGTGGCACGGGCCACGTATAAATAGCGCTAGCGACGTGCCTGGACATAGTGTAAGATGTCCCTGATGAGTCACTGAGGTGACGAAACATGCAGTGTAGGTCATTTACAGGGAGGACAAAGTTATCTGATCCTTGGACAGATGAGAGAGGAGGACAAAGGAGGAATGGCGCAAGCGAGCTGTGAGCCGGGTGCTGGGAGATCTATCAGCCAGCTAGCCAGCCTGTGGCCAGCACATGAAGTAGTGGAGTGAGCCCACACAAACTCCATGTACAGCAGACTCCTCGTCATGCAGGATTCAGGCAACCAGAGGCGTAGCTAGGGCTTTCAGCGCCCGGGGACAAGGACTATTAATGCGCCCCCCAAGGGGGGTGACTATATAATAAATGTGGGCATGGTTATGGGTGGAGCCAAATGTACAGGAAGTTTGCAGGCTCACGCTCACCCACCCTCCCTCAGTATGTACCTTCCAGCATGTTCCAAGACAAATTCAGCAATCATGACCCCCCCCCCCCCCCCATCAAGACAAATTCAGCAATCATGAGGCCCCCAATATGACCAACTTAGCAATCATGAGGCCCCCAACAAGACAAATTTAGCAATCATGAGGCCCCCAACAAGACAAATTCAGCAATCATGAGGCCCCCAACAAGAAAAATTCAGCGATCTTGAGGCCCCCAACAAATCATGAGGCCCCCAACAAGACAAATTCAGCGATCTTGAGGCCCCCAACAAGACAAATTAAGCGATCTTGAGGCCCTCCACAAATCATGAGGCCCCCAACAAGACAAATTCAGCAGTCATGAGGCACATAAATAGACAGCATTTCACATAAATAGGCAGAATGCCCCCTTAATATGGTAGACACCTCTCACCTGGCAGCAGTTCCCCAAAATACACTCAATCCGACAGCAGTGGTTCCCCAAAAATAGGTAGCCCCATGTCTATAGGTGTCCCCAGAATAGGTGGCCAGCAGTATAGATGTCCCCAGAATAGGTGGTCAGCAGTATAGATGTCCCCAGAACAGGTAGCCAGGGGTAGAGATGTCCACAGAACAGGTAGTCAGGGGTATATGTGACCAGTATATGTAGCCAGGTGTATATGTGCCCAGTATATGTAGCCAGGTGTATATGTGTCCAGTATGTGTAGTCAGGGGGTATATGTGCCCAGTATATGTAGGCAGGGGGTATATGTCCCCAGTATATGTAGGCAGGGGGTATATGTCCCCAGTATATGTAGGCAGGGGGTATATGTCCCCAGTATATGTAGGCAGGGGGTATATGTCCCCAGTATATGTAGGCAGGGGGTATATGCGCCCAGTATATGTAGCCAGGGGGTATATGCGCCAAGTATATGTAGGCAGGGGGTATATGTCCCCAGTATATGTAGGCAGGGGGTATATGTCCCCAGTATATGTAGGCAGGGGGTATATGTCCCCAGTATATGTAGGCAGGGGGTATATGTCCCCAGTATATGTAGGCAGGGGGTATATGTCCCCAGTATATGTAGGAAGGGGGTATATGTCCCCAGTATATGTAGGCAGGGGGTATATGTCCCCAGTATATGTAGGAAGGGGGTATATGTCCCCAGTATATGTAGCCAGGGGGTATATGTGCCCAGTATATGTAGTCAGGGGGTATATGCACCCAGTATATGTAGTCAGAGGGTATATATGCACCCAGTTTATGTAGTCAGGGGGTATATGTCCCCAGTATATGTAGGCAGGGGGTATATGTCCCCAGTATATGTAGGCAGGGGGTATATGCGCCCAGTATATGTAGCCAGGGGGTATATGTGCCAAGTATATGTAGGCAGGGGGTATATGTCCCCAGTATATGTAGGCAGGGGGTATATGTCCCCAGTATATGTAGGCAGGGGGTATATGTCCCGAGTATATGTAGGCAGGGGGTATATGTCCCCAGTATATGTAGGCAGGGGGTATATGTCCCCAGTATATGTAGGCAGGGGGTATATGTCCCCAGTATATGTAGGCAGGTAGTATATGTCCCCAGTATATGTAGCCAGGGGGTATATGTGCCCAGTATATGTAGTCAGGGGGTATATGCGCCCAGTATATGTAGTCAGAGGGTATATATGCGCCCAGTATATGTAGGCAGGGGGTATATGTCCCGAGTATATGTAGGCAGGGGGTATATGTCCCGAGTATATGTAGGCAGGGGGTATATGTCCCCAGTATATGTAGGCAGGGGGTATATGTCCCCAGTATATGTAGGCAGGGGGTATATGTCCCCAGTATACGTAGCCAGGGGGTATATGTGCCCAGTATATGTAGTCAGGGGGTATATGCGCCCAGTATATGTAGTCAGAGGGTATATATGCGCCCAGTATATGTAGTCAGGGGGTATATGTCCCCAGTATATGTAGGCAGGGGGTATATGTCCCCAGTATATGTAGGCAGGGGGTATATGTCCCCAGTATATGTAGGCAGGGGGTATATGTCCCCAGTATATGTAGGCAGGGGGTATATGTCCCCAGTATATGTAGGCAGGGGGTATATGTCCCCAGTATATGTAGGCAGGGGGTATATGTCCCCAGTATATGTAGGTAGGGGGTATATGTCCCCAGTATATGTAGGCAGGGGGTATATGTCCCCAGTATATGTATATTTTTTGGGAGGGGAGCAGCGCATAGAAGAGGGAGAGCTGTGAGCAGCGGTGGAGAAGGGGGGCCATCTCCCCCCTCCTTCTCTCACCTTAGGTGCTCTCCCTCCCTCGCTGTCCCCTCCACAACTAATGTCCGTCCGGGTGGCTGGCAGCGGCGGGCGAGACTTACCTGCGTCTCGTCGCAGTGCCGGATGGATCTGCCGCTACTCTCTGGTCTAGTCCAGACCAGAGCAGCGGCTGCAGGACCCGAACTTCCGGCGCTGGAGCGAGACGGAGGTAAGTCCCGCCCGCCGCTGCCAGCCACCCGGACGGACATTAGTTGTGGAGGGGACAGCGAGGGAGGGAGAGCACCTAAGGTGAAAGAAGGAGGGGGGAGATGGCCCCCCTTCTCCACCGCTGCTCACAGCTCTCCTTCTTCTATGCGCTGCTCCCCTCCCAAAAAAAAAAACCTCTGCAGCTCAGCTTGGCGCCCTCGGGGACCCGGCCCCCCGGGGCACCTGTCCTACCCCGACCCCCCCTAGCTCCGCGTCTGCAGGCAACCGGAGGTCTCAACTAACAGCATGCTGGATCAATAACAGAGACCTCTGTTTTGGGGTGTTCCGAGGGGGTTTGCCTCAATATACTCACCGAGCCTCCACCAATTCTCCGTCAGTGCATGCAAGGCGGCGTGTCACATGACCCAATGCCGGTCAGTTGACACTAAGGCTTCTGTTCACTGGGGAAGCCGGAAAGCCACTAGGAGCCCGCAAGATGATGCAGGACATTGCTGGAGGATCAGTGGAGGCTCTGGGAGTATTTTGCCTGCACTTGGGGGGAGATTTGAGCTTTTTGTGGCCAGTTGCTCAAGCAGTGGGCAAGCACATGTACTCAGCATCAAGCTATGCATATCGATGTTAGATACCGGGGACTGCACTGCACTGTTTAGCTTCCTCCTATGAGGGCACACTATGCAGAATGTAACTTGTTTAAAGAAAAACTGAAGTCTCATAAAAATCCTCTTTTACTTCAAAAATCTGATTCTCATCCCTGCCCTAACTAAAACGCTGCATCCCCGCGGCTGTATTCTAACTAAATCCCCCCTAACTCCCCCCTCCCTCTCCACTGCAAAATCCACGACTTACTTGGTCATGGATTTTGCTGCTGTTGGAGCTTTCAGCCGCAGCTCTGTCTCCATTCGTGTCTATCAGCAGCGGATCTCCGCCTCTCCCCCACTCCACTCAGTGAAGGAAGACTGAGAGGGGTGGGGGAAAGGCAGTGATCCAGGCTGGTAATAGTCGCGCTGAGAGGCAGAGCTGCAGTTGAAAGCTTTGGCTCTCACGGAAGCACTGCTCGGACTGCCCTCCGGGGAGTTTGGGGCGATTTAGTGAGATCACAGCAGCCGGGATGCAGAGTGTTTTAGGTAGGGCAGGGATGAGAAACAGATTTTTTAAGTAAAAAGCTGATTTTTAAGAGACTTCAGAGTCTCTTTAAATGCATGATTTTATGCTATGTGGGCATTTTTTATATTGAGGTGAAAGTCTTTCTAGTTTATTGATACTGCAGATTGGTGGTAAATAAGCAGAAAGTGGCAGGAAGAGGCCCTTAATTGCCCCAAAAGTGTCAGTAGACCCATTCCTGGGATCTTTGAGCATAGAAAGTTAATTTCTGACAGGTGTGGTGGTCAGATTAGTGATTGATACACCTGGATCAAATGACTTCACTTTGGGAATGTGTTTTGAAGGCTTATATGATTATTATTATTATTATTATTTAGTATTTATATAGCGCCGACATATTACGCAGCGCTGTACAGTGTATATATATATATATCTTGTCACTAACTGTCCCTCAAAGGAGCTCACAATCTAATCCCTACCATTGCCATATGTCTATATTATGTAGTGTAAGTACTGTAGTCTAGGGCCAATTTTAGAGGGAGCCAATTAACTTATCTGTATGTTTTTGGAATGTTGGAGGAAACCGGAGTGCCCGGAGGAAACCCACACAGACACGGAGAGAACATACAAACTCTTTGCAGATAGTGCCCTGGCTGGGATTCGAACCAGGGACCCAGCGCTGCAAGGCGAGAGAGCTAACCACTACGCCACCATTACTGCTACATATACTGGGAAAATCCTGGATGTGCCAGTATATTAAACTGGAACTTTACTGAATAGAAGTAGTAGAGGGTCAAAAATAAATCAATACATTGCGAAGTGACAAGATAAAAAATAGAAGAGAGATCAAGAAATTATTGATATTCACCATGTAATTCATTAATGTTGTTTAATCCAAAGTGAACCTGCACATCATCATCTCTAGTACTACTGGGAGTACTAGAGATACTCAAAACCTCATCCCAACTGAGAAGTATGATGGTGGGGGCATCATGGTTTGGGACTGCTTTGCTGTGTCAGGTCCTGGACGGATTGCTATCATCAAAGAAAAAATGAATTCTCAAGTTTATCAAGACATTTTGCAGGAGAACTTAAGGCCATCTGTCCACCAGCTGAAGCTCAGCAGAAGATAGGAGTTGCAACAGGACAATGACCCAAAGCATAGAAGTAAATCAACAACAGAAGGGCTTGAAAATATAACTTCCGGAGTGGTCCAGTCAGAGTTCTGACCTCGACCCGATTGAGATGCAATGGTATGACCTCAAGAAAGTGATTTACACTAGACATCTCAAGAATATTGCTGAACTGAAACAGTTCTGTAAAGAGGAATGGTCAAAAATTACTCCTTAGCATGCACGTCTGACCTGCAACTACAGGAAAGATTTGGTTGAAGTTATTGCTGCCAAAGGAGGTTCAACCAGTTATTAAATCCAAGTTTCACATTGCTTTTACATCTGCACTGTTAATGTTTACATAGTGTGTTCAATAAAAACATGGAAACATGAAAAAATTATTTGTGTGGTCTAAGTTTAAGCAGACAGTGATTGTCTATTGCTGTTACTTGGATGCTGTTACTATGACCAATTTATGCAGAAATCCATATAATTCCAAAGGGATCACATACTTTTTACTGCTGCTACTCTATATATACAGTATATATATATATATATATATATATATATATATATATATATATATATATATATATATATATATCATACTTTTCCGACTATAAGACACTCCTGACCATAAGACGCACCCAGGTTTAGAGGACAAAAACCAGGGGAACAAAATATATACTTAACTCGGTGCATCCATGTTGAAGGGGCAGCTTGTGGATTATGCCACCTTTGTACCTCATACCCCCTTGAACCTCATGTGTCTCCCTGTGTCCTCCTCTGTCCCTCTTGCGTCCCCCATGTGTCAGCCTCTGTCCTCCTTGTGTCCTCCTCTAAGCCCCTTTGTGCCTCCTTTATTTCCTCCTCTAAGCCCCTTTGTGTCCTCCTGTGTCCTCTGTTTGTCCCTATGTCCTCCACTGCATGGGCACAATAAAGGGAGTCCCTGACATTGCGGCAGGTTGGAGGTTCTTATTGGCAGGCATTTACAAGCCAGGAACTCCCTGCATTTGGACTATAAGATGCAGTGACTTTTTCCCCCCACTTTTGGGGGAGAAGAAGTGAGTCTTATAGTCCAAAAATACAGTATATATATATATATATATATATATATATATATATATATATATATATATATTATTTATTTATTTATTTTTTTACTAGAAGCAAAAACTTTCAGATATCTATGTGAGATTTACCTGTTGGTTTATTTCCAGCAACAGGGAGAGAATAACACACATGCTAGCACACTTTCCATCAGAGATTGAACAATAAATACAGAATATTGAAATACGATAACAGAGGCGCCAAGCAGAATAAAATTAGTTAAAATTGTTAAAAAGGGGGAAGTGGGTGGACTCACCTCCCTTCTGAAAAAAATGGCCGGACAATGGACAGGTTACTTACAGTCTAAAGTATCATTTATTAGTAACTCCAAAAGTGCAACACGTTTCACGGGTAACAGTCCCGCTTCTTCAGGCAAACGATTATTTGGAGGGTGCAAAATCAGGTCATGAACCAGGTAGAGCGTCTCTGTCTACAGAATGTGTTGTGTTACTTTCATTTGATTATTGGAGGCATGGATTGTAAGCCTAATCATTAGCACACTCAATTTGCATCTCTTTATGAAGGATTTCAAATGAGTATTAAAACTCCCTCACATACTGTACCGTGGAGGGATTTAATTTATCATGGAAGTGGAAGAGCCGTAACAAGGAAACTGATAGGAGTGATGCAATTTTTTTTTACAGTTGATACATTTTGCTGTGGACAAAAGTCCCAAATCTTTGCTATACTGTATATATAATATGAAACAGAGGCGCCAATGTAGGATAAAATGCATTAAAACCAGTTTAAAAAGGAGGTAGATGTGGACTTACTCACAGGTTGTAGGACACAAGATGTTTCAAATAAACTTGAGGTGATGTGCCTGCATATATGTATCTTTTTCTTGTAACTGACCCTTGTGGCCAGGGGTTTACTCTAGTTGCACTCCCTATTTCCCCTGTCTGTGACCATTGCCAGGACCCACACAGTGTATGCTGGTGTATGCATAGTGGACATTAATATATTTTGTTAGCTCCCTTGTGAGTTTAATCTGCTGCACTATCTGTCCCAGGAGAGGACGTCAGGCTGTGTGCTCCTAATCCTTTAGATAGGTTTGATACAATGAATGTTTGCATGTCTGCACTATGCATGTTAAAGGACTAGAGTTAGGACATCTTTGAATACTTGGATACTTCTGTGCAGTATAGGTGACTAGGCAAGGAAATGCTTTCTTTTCTAACTAATGCCCCGGCTTTTAACTTAGCTGTGGGGATAGCAGTGGTGCCTGGATGATTGATCCATGTGAATGCATTTCTTTGAACATTTTCTTGTGAGTGTACAAAGGGTTAACTGTTTTTGCTATTTTTCTGGCCACACCCTTTTTAGCACCTCCCTAATAACTTATTTAAATGTCCTAACTTGAGGCGATGTGCATGGATATATGTATCTTTTTCTAGCAACTGACCCTTGTGGCCAGGGTTTAATCTAGCTGCACTCCCTATTTCCCCTGTCTGTGACCATTGCCAGGACCCACACAGTGTATGCTGGTGTGTGCATAGGGGACATTAATATATTTTGTTAGCTCCCTTGTGAGTTTAGTTTGATGCACTATCTGTCCCAGGAGAGGACGTCAGGATATGTGCTCCTAATCTTTTAGATAGGTTTGATGCAATTAATGTTTGCATGTCTGCACTATGCATTTTACAGGGCCAGAGTTAGGACACCTATGAATACCTGGATACTCCTCTATGCTCCTGTGTGTCCTCCAGTGTCCTGAATTGTCCCCCTTGTGTACCCCTACAAGCCCCTTTGTGTCCTTCTGTGTCCAGTATTCTATCCTTGTGTCCTTCTCCGTTCCCCTTTGTATTCTCCTGTGTCCCGTATTGTCCCCCTTGTGTACTCCTCCATGCCTCTTTTTTCGCCCGAGTCCTGTATTGTCCCCCTGTGTCCTTCTCCATGCCTCTTTTTGAATCCCTGTGTGCTGTATTGTCGCCCTGTGTCCTCCTTCATGCCCCTTTTTGTTTCCCTGTGTGCTATATTGCCCCCCCCCCCCTGTGTCCTCCTTCCTGCCTCTTTTTGCCTCCCTTTGTGCTGCATTGACCTCCTTTGTCCCCATGTCCTCCTCTGTGCCTATTTTGGTCCCCCTGTGTGCTATTTTGTCCTCCTTTGTCCCCTTGTCCTCCACTGCTCCCCCCATGCAGAGAAATTAGCAGCAGTTGTGTCTCTCACCTGATCCAGTGGCGTCCGCAGTGATCAGACAACTCTCCATCACTCTTTCCTTAGTGCCGGTCACCTGTAATGGCACAATCAGGAAAAGCAAGCACTAGGGGGACAGCGAGAGAGAGGACTGATCGGCGTGGACAACCCCATCATGTAGAGACGTGGGCGCTGCTAATTACTCTACATGGCGGGGAAGGAGGAGAGGACACGTGGGACAATGGAGGACATGGGGACAGTACAGGAAGTCTCCAACTTTGCGGCACATTGGTGGTTTATATCGGTGGGCATTCGTAAGTCGGGGACTCACTGTATTCAGACCACCAGACGCAGTGAATTTTTCTCTACACTTTTATGGGGAGAAAAGGTGTGTCTTATAAGCAGTGTTCCCCAACCCTGTCCTCAAGGCCCACCAACACTGTATTTTTTGTATAAATACACAGAAGTAGTTAATCAGCTCTGCTGCAACACTAATTACTCCACCTGTGATTGTGTGTGGTTTCCTGCAAAACATGTACTGTTAGTGGGCCTTTAGAACAGGGTTCGGGAACTGTGTCTTATAGTCCGAGAAATAAGGTATTTTGTATATGAGGCAGTGTTAGTGGTGAAGGAGTAGAATATACATCAGCATTTTGTTATAGAGCAAGCAGGGACGGATCTGGGGGGGGGGGGGGGGGGGGCAGGCGGGTCTCTTGCCCCAGGCAGAGTTTGTTGAATTCTTAAAAAGGCGGCAAAATGAATGGCAGTTTAGGCGCCAAAACCTGACCTTTAGGCACCGAAACCTGACCTTGCCCCAGGCGCAACTTGGTCTAGATCCGTCCCTGAGAGCAAGCACGTTCCTAAATAACTCCTTTTAGTAAAAGTTGAAATTGTCCAAGAATTAAAAGACAGACTGCAATTGCAGCAAGAAATGTTCACTAAGGCCTCGTTCACATCATTTAGCGCAGATGGCTGTGCGATCGGAACGCAACGCGTCCAATCGCACGCCATCTGCGCTCCTATGCGCTGCGCTGCAGATCCCATTCATTACAATGAATTACAATTACAATGAATGGGATCTGCACTGCGATTCACAAAAATGCGTGCAGTACGCGATAGCGCAATCGCGCTGCCACGCAGCGCATATGATGGGAACGGTAGAAGGGCTGTCTATGCCCTTCTACCGTTCTTGCGTGTTGCACACTATACGCGCTGCCAAAATGCGCACGGCAGCGTGTATAGTCTGAACGAGGCCTAAAGCTTCAACCAAAAATAATGCAGCAGTTAAACCTAGGTTTGTTGTGGTTCAAGAAATCACAAGAGCTTCCAGGTGTTTTTCAGAGTGTGTCTTTTTTAAGCAATGCATGCTAGAAGTGTGTGAGCCGGTGTGTATTTTTATCTTGTTTCTATAAAGGAAAGAGTTGCAGTCTGAACAGAAAAGGGTATTGTACTATGTTGAAATTCATACTTCTGGTGGAAATATTGTCAGTTTGAGACTGTTCAATAAATGATAAATCCTAAATATTTTTTTTTTGTCTGAAACCTAGACTATGTTTTAGATTTTTGCCTTTATGTTATTGAGTTGTAAGCCATGCACACATGCTAGTATGAAACTCGGATGAGTCAGCCAATAATGACTGCTGCTGAGAATCCAGCATGTGTAAAGCAGCCCCCAACCCCTGGCAAATCGTTTTGGCCGAGGGCTGGCTCGAAGCACTGTTCCCCCCACTCACCCGGCTCCCATGGGACATCATACCAGCGCCACTTCGTCGGCCCTCCACGCCCCTACATTAGCAGCAGAACACGCCGCTAGCCTACAGGATAGCGATGCCTCTGTACAGCCTTGCCCTTGCAATGTGGCCATAGGATCCGGTCCTGATCCTTACCGGGCGGCAAGCCTCGTACATGTGTAACACCCTTAACTTAGATAGTGAGAGAAAAAGATTCAACACTCATACATTGACTTCTGTTCATGTTTACTTTTATTTTTGTACAAAATGTTAATAATCCCAGAACTAGTGAATCTGTGTCTACAATGATTTTGCTACTTTACCTGTCTACCATACATACTTGCACATTAGTTCATTGGTAGATAAAATGCTTGACTCATTAACTTAAGAAATCTATAGATAGCAAGTGCCCCAGAGACTTATCGACAGATGTGAGCATGTTAATAAGTACAAGTTTTCTTGCTGAACTTCCAAACAATATGGCACACAGTATACCGTAATGTCCAAGTACTTAGAACTGATTTTCTCACAGCAGTTGCAGAGCCAGGCAGATGAAAGTGCTATTTAAAGGATGGAAAAACATATGTCCCATATTCATCATTCTCAATTATAAAAATGTATTTACATTTACTGAAGGCATATTCATAATTCTTATGGTGGCCATAGATCTAGTGATGATTGGCTGATCCGACCAAGAGACAAATCTCTCTCTCTCATCAAACCGGATTAGAGAGAGATCTGTCGGCTGCTCATACACCACAGGTCGATTCCCTATCAATTTTAGCATGAAATCTCTCAGGAATCAGCAGCATCCACCGCTGCCCCTGCTAGTGTATAAATGTCATTGTCCCCCCCCCCCCCCCCCTCCCCGGGTAAATCTATGCATTCCCTGTCCTTTGTCGCCCACACGGTGCCCTCCTGTCTTTGGAATCCCACTCCTCCATTTGCATTATACACACCGCAGGCATATTGTAACATCCCCTGTGATGGCGGCTGCGGGTAGGCAGGATGTCTCTGCAGCCGCCTTTGTTCCCTGTTCTGAGGCCTCATCCGTTCCGCCGGCGTCTAGCATGCCAGGGACGGGACTGTCTGTTGCTCATAGAGTCACTGTCTCGCCCGGGCGCACGCGAAGACAGGACCTTTATGCTGGGAGAAGGCGCGTCAGCTGACCTGCTGGTCGGCTGACGTCAGGAGAGACTCACAGCGCCCAGATTGGCTGCTTGGGCATGGGCGTGGCTGTGGGCTCTCCTCGCTGCTTCAAAAGCTTTTTCTGTTCACCTGCAAACTGTCTGCTGTTGCGAATATGTCAGTGTTAGCGCTCAGACCTTAGACTAGTATCCGGTGTGCTATGATCTGGGAGGAAACCAGGGATTCCACACAAGACTAGGATTATTGCTTTATTGTATTATTGATATTCTGTGTATGACTCTGGCTTTTCTCTGACTCTGCTTTTGCTCAACGTTTCTGTACTTCTGCTCATCTGATCTAGTTGCCGAACCTCTGCCTGAATCTTTACTATTCTCTTGCCTTCTGATTTTGTATTATACCTGCCTCTCTGTTGCTGAACCTTGCCTGTCTGACCCTTCTACTCTCCAGTGAGCCCTTGTCACTGGAGAGGTGCTCTGATAGTACCCACCAGCTCCTCTGGTGAGGTCTAGTTAAACTATCTGATTACTATTGCTGATAGCACTCACCAGCCCCTCTGGTGTGGGCTCTTAGCTACTCAGTTACTATTCAGCTAGTACCCTCCAGCTCCACTGGTGGGGCCTAGCACAGACTAATTCAGCTAGTACCCTCCAGCTCCTCTGGTGGGGCCTAGCACAGACTATTTGCAGATAGTGCCCACCAGCCCCTCTGGTGAGGTTAGTCAAACTAATCTGTCATTGTCACTGATAGCTCTCCCCAGCTCCTCTGGTGAGATCTACCCTTTCATCTACTGTTGCACCAAACACTATTACCACAGTACCTCAGCTTTCTATACTTGCATTATTGGTGATACTGCAGATCACCACATAACCAGGTATAGAGTCTGCATTATTGGGGATTCTGCAGATCACACAATAATCAGACGTCTGTGTTGCTACACCAAACGTTACAGAACAGCAGACCATAACAAATATGGAGGCACTGTGCAACCAGGTTTGACTTTTGACCACAACCGTTAACGATCTTATCAAGACGGTTAACGTGCAGCAGACTCAGATTAACCAGCTGATTGAGTCTGTTAACTGTCTAAAAGATCCTAATGCACAAGTGTCATCTCCTCTTGCTATTGAGCCCAGGATGCCCCCCCTGAAAAATTCTCGGGCATCAGTCTGACTTCCGAAATTTTAAACACCGTTGTTTATCTTATTTTGAGCTAAGGCCAGTCTCTTCAGGTACAGAGAGTCACTCTGATTAAGACATTATTATCTGGCAATTCGCAGTCCTGGGCCTATAGTCTCCCTCAGGATCATGAGGCACTGGCCTCAGTTGAAGATTTTTTAAAGCTATGGCCATTATATATGATGATCCCGATTTAGCTATAACGTCAGAGAGGAAACTGAAAACCCTCAAGCAGGGGCATAATCCTGTCGAAACTTGCGCTGCTGAGTTTAGGAGGTGGGCGGTGTCAGCCAGGTGGGGTCAGTACGCTTTGTTGGATTGCTTTTTAGCGGGGTTATCTGATGCAGTAGCAGATTTGATGTTGGGACACCCTGAACCCAAATCATTAGATGAGGCCACATCATTGGCCATTAAAATTGATCGGCGAGTTCGCTACCAGAAGCAGGCTCGGGGTAAGATGCCAGGGAGATTTGCTTCTGGTACCTTTTCGCCTCCTGTCTCTTCCTCTCCTCCTCGGGATGAGCCGATGCAGATTGGACAGTCCAAGCTCACCGAGGTAGAGAAAAACATGAGACGCAATGAAAAACTCTGTCTTTATTGTGCCGAGAAAGGGCATATAGTATCCAATTGTCCCAAGAAAGCAGACAACTTTATCGCCTAGGAGTAGCTGGAGGTACTACCCTAGGCGATCCAGTCTTACCTCTAAACAATAAACGCTTGCTACTCCCGTGTTCTATTACCTGGGAAGGACAGGTTCATACCACCCAGGCCTTCATAGACTTGGGTTCTGCTGTTAATGTTATGGCTTATGATTTTGCTCTCAAATTTGGTTTCCCGCTTATTTCTGTGGGACAACAGGTACAGATCACCACATTGACCGATTCCCCATTGCAGGAGAAACAGTTCCTTACCCAGAATCCTGTATTATTATGTCAACTAGGAGTCTTGCATAAGGAACAGATTCAGTTTCTGGTGCTCAAAATGTCCACCTCCACTGTTATTCTGGGTATGCGGTGGCTTAAGAAACACTCCCCTCAGATCGACTGGAGTTCCATACAGTTATTAAGTTGGTCCTCCTACTGTCGTCATCATTGTTTGGAGAAAGTTACCATAGGCGCTACCGAGATCCAAGTAGAGGGGTCATCTGAGCAGCCCTCTGACCCCCTTGAAATAGAAACCTGGAAGGATTGGGCCTCTATGTTGAGCCCATTCCAGCAAGAGGTTCCAGAGGGGAAACTAGATGGGGTCCTGTTTGTGCCACTACAGTTCAGATTCAAAATTCTCCATATGTTTCATACTCATAAAAATGCTGGTCACCCTGGTGTGGCCCGCACACTGGAGTTGCTGGACAGATGTGTCTGGTGGCCCTCTATCGTGTCAGATTGTAAGGATTTTGTCGGTAGCTGCTCTGTGTGTGCTAGGAGTAAGTCGTCTAGACGGGCTCCTGTGGGTACACTACAGTCCCTTCCAGTGCCGGAGCAGCCATGGACTCACTTGTCCATGAACTTTGTGGGTGAACTACCTAGGTCTGATGGGAAAACAGTCATATGGGTGGTAGTCGATAGGTTCAGCAAGATGGCCCATTTCATTCCCTTGGACGGACTCCCCACTGCACAGGAACTGTCGGAGCTCTTCATTCACCACATTTTTATATTGCATGGGATTCCAGAAAATGTGGTGTCAGATAGGGGAGTCCAGTTCGTTTCCAGATTTTGGAAGGCCTTTTGTCATCATTTGGGTATGAATCTATTGTTTTCCTCCGGCTACCACCCACAGACAAACGGGCAGACCGAAAGGGTTAACCAGTCCCAAGAGCAATTTCTTAGGTGTTACGTGGCTGAGGCTCAGATGGATTGGGTCAAATTTCTGCCTTTCGCAGAATTTGCCCACAATAATTTGAAGTGCACTTCCTCGGGATTCTCCCCTTTTCAGGTCGTAACGGGAAGATCGCCGAAGTTCTCTCCTCTGCCTGTGGTGTCATCTCCTTTCCCGGCTTTGGAAGAGTGGCAGGGAATATTGAGAGAGATCTGGGGAATGGTCAAGTGTAACCTAAAAAAGGCTTTTGCTACCCAGAAAAAAACAGGCAGATAAGAAACGCTCTGTGGAGTGGGACTTTGCACCAGGTGATAAGGTGTGGGTGTCTACCCGGCACTTGGCCTTAAAGCAACCTTCTGCTAAACTGGGTCCTACATTTATAGGGCCTTACTCTGTGTCCAAGAAAGTCAATAATGTTACCTATGTGGTTGCACTTCCACCCAGCATCAGAGGTGTTAAAACTTTCCATGTGTCCCTTTTGAAAACCTGCTGTGCATGTTGATTTCTCGCCCCCCCCCCTCCCTGTGGTGATTGATGGGGAACCGGAGTACGAGATAGAGCAGATCTTGGATTCCCGGGTGGTGCGTAACTCCATATAGTACCTGGTTCATTGGAGGGGGTATGGGCCAGAGGAGAGATCTTGGGTGCCGGTTTCTAGTATGCATGCAGAAGAACTCAGGGAAGAGTTTCATAGATTGCATCCTGACAGACCAGGTGGCTCGTGTCCGGAGTCCACGTCTAGAGGGGGGGGGGGGGTACTGTAACATCCCCTGTGAGGGCGGCTGCAGGTACGCAGGATGTCTCTGCAGCTGCCTTTGTTCCCTGTTCTGAGGCCTCATCCGTTCAGCCGGCGTCTAGCATGCCAGGGACGGGACTGTCTGTTGCTCATAGGGTTGCTGTCTCACGCGGGTGCGCGCGGAGACAGGACCTTTATGCTGGGAGAAGGCGCGTCAGCTGACCTGCCGGTCGGCTGACGTCAGGAGAGACTCACAGAGCCCGGATTGGCTGCCTGGGCATGGGCGCGGCTGTGGGCTCTCCTCGCTGCTTCAAAAGCTTTCTCCGCTCACTTGCAAACTGTCTGCTTTTGCGAATACGTCAGTGTTAGCGCTCAGACCTTGGACTAGTATCCGGTGTGCTTTGATCTGGGAGGAAACCAGGGATTTATTGTATTATTGATATTCTGTGTATGACTCTGGCTTATCTCTGACTCTGCTTTTGCTTAACGTTTCTGTACTTCTGCTCATCTGATCTAGTTGCCGAACCTCTGCCTGAATCTTTACTATTCTCTTGCCTTCTGATTTTGTACTATACCTGCCTCTCTGTTGCTGAACCTTGCCTGTCTGACCCTTCTACTCTCCAGTGAGCCCTTGTGCTCTGATAGTACCCACCAGCTCCTCTGGTGAGGTCTAGTTAAACTATCTGATTACTATTGCTGATAGCACTCACCAGCCCCTCTGGTGTGGGCTCTTAGCTACTCAGTTACTATTCAGCTAGTACCCTCCAGCTCCACTGGTGGGGCCTAGCACAGACTAATTCAGCTAGTACCCTCCAGCTCCTCTGGTGGGGCCTAGCACAGACTATTTGCATATAATGCCCACCAGCTCCTCTGGTGAGGTTCGTCAAACTAATCTGTCATTGTTGCTGATAGCTCTCCCCAGCTCCTTGTAACGATTGGTGTCAGCAAGAACAGATTTCTCTGATTATTGGTGATCTGCAGTATCACCAATAATACAGACGCTATACCTGATTATGTGTGATCTGCAGAATCACCAATAATACTGGTATAGCCAGGACCAGGACAACCAATGTGAGGCTGTGTGTTTGGTGCAACAGTAATCATAGAGATACTCGCTATCCCCAGAGGAGCTGGGAGATGTGAGTATATCTATGTAACACAGGAATACAAATGCCAGCAAGCTGGAGATACATGCAATAGTAATATAGTTCACTCGAGGAGCGGGTGGAACTATGTAACAACGAGTGTACTGATCACCCAAGGAGTGGGTGATTCAGACTGTACTGTAGTCACTATTACCTGAGGGGCAGGTAGAGGTGATGATACTGTAGTGACTATTCACCTGAGGAGCAGGTGATTCAGACTGTACTGCAGCTACTGACCACCTGAGGAGCAGGTGATTCAGATAGTACTGCAGCTAGTAATCTCCTGAGGAGCAGGTGAGTCAGACAATGCTGCAGCTACTGACCCCCTGAGGAGCAGGTGATTCAGATAGTACTGCAGCTTGTATTCACCAGACAAAGCAGGTGATATTATCAGAGAATCCCTCACCAGTGACTAGGCTCACTGGTGAGGATAGAAGAGTCAGACAAGCAGGTTTGGCAACAAGCGGACAAATACGGTACAGAGACAGAAAGCTAGATCAGAGTAGTATTTCAGGCAGAGTCGGCAACTATATCAGATAGGCAAAGGTACAGGATCAGTAAACAGAAGAGTAGCCAAGCTAGCATAAGGTCATAACAAATAATACAATTCAATTAGTACTTTAAGCTATCAACAGAATCTGGCTAAGTGTGGAACCCCAGCTCCAGCTGGTTCTAGCACACTTTGGGATCTGACTAGGTCTGAGTGCTAACACGTAGCATTTGCAACAGCAGATGTGGAGCAACTGAATGACCTGTCCTATATATACTGCAAGCGCTCCACAGCGCCACCCCAGTCACTCAGCTAATCCGGAGCATAGCTGGAGTCAGCTGATCAGGCGATCTCCCCTTCTAGATGCATAAAGGTCCTGTCACCTGGCGCGCGCGCGCACGTAGCCCTTAGTCTGTGAACAATAGAAGGACCAGGCAGAGCACCAGCGTGTCGCCGCGCGGCGGAGACCACCGGCTGTGACGCGGAGATAGCCGCCATGCTGCTTGCTGTTGCGGCCGTAACTCCGCTGTTCATTACACACCTCTGATGAGATCTACCCTTTCATCTACTGTTGCACCAAACACTATTACCACAGTACCTCAGCTTTCTATACTTGCATTATTGGTGATAC
Organism: Hyperolius riggenbachi; assembly: GCF_040937935.1. Taxonomy (NCBI): domain Eukaryota; kingdom Metazoa; phylum Chordata; class Amphibia; order Anura; family Hyperoliidae; genus Hyperolius; species Hyperolius riggenbachi. The sequence goes on from NC_090650.1 coordinate 123,136,104, forward strand.
TGCAGATCACCACATAATCAGGTATAGAGTCTGCATTATTGGTGATTCTGCAGATCACACATTAATCAGATGTCTGTGTTGCTACACCAAACGTTACACATATGTGCTAAACCCCTGGAGGCGTGTAAGGTGCAAATGGAGGAGCGGAATTCCAAAGACAGATGGGCACCGCGCGGTGGGTGACAAAAGGACAGGCAATGTATAAATGCACACAGGGAGCACATTCTTACTCCTGAGCATGCAAGCAAGGTGCAACGTAACATCCGATTCAATCAAGTATATGTGACCCCCACAGAATTTTTTTAAAAGTGTGTCACATTACACAGTGCCTGTTGATGTAGCCTTTGCTTTACTACCTATTCATAACTCTGAATGGTGAAATAAATTATCTTTATTATCAGTCAGCACCTAAGGGAATACCTCACTGTACAGATGGTAGAAAGGTAAAATTTTCTGCTGGAAACAAGAGTCTCTTTAAAAGACTCGGAAGCGAGTCTAAACCCATGTTTTTAACTTCTATTTATGTTAAGCACTATAGCTAGTGCTAAAACGCCACGTCCCTGTGGCAAAACGAGGGGTTTATACCACCCAAATCCCCTGTGCTAAGTGCGGGGAGCGCTTCCTGCTTGAGGCAGAGTTTAGGGCTGTAGCTCTGCCTTTTTGTGCATCAATGCCCGCTGATCGCTGCCACTCCCCGCCCCCTCAATCTTCCTTCACTGAGAGGGGCGGGGAGAGGCGGAGATCTGCGGGCAGATTGACACGCATTTGACGGGGATTTGGTGGTATAAACCCCTCGTTTTGCCATGGTGATGCTGCGTTTTAGCACTAGCTATAGTACTTAACATAAATAGAAGTTAAAAACTTGGATTTAGACTCGCTTCAGAGCCCTGTACACACATTAGATGGCTCTTTGCCAAGGTGGCAGGTTAGGCCCGCCTATGCTGAAAATCTAACATGTGTATGGTGACCTTCCTCTACACATCAGCGAATGATCAAGATTTTCAGATGATCTTGTCCAAGCATTGGCTGAGGCCATTGTTCTCCTCCTTACCCCTCCATCTCCACTGTACACCGCGTACTTCCCACTTCAATGTAACAGTATAGAACTTGGCTCCGAACAATCGCTGAAAAGTCCCAGTTCAAGCAGGCAACAGAAACGGACCCATATTCAATTCACTTTTTCACCTGAGTTTTCTTCTAGGTGATATTTTCAGAACTTGTCATAATATGCCTTTTAGGCCACCAGCAAGCAAGAAAATACGAAAAATAAATTTGAATTGTAAAATGCTGAAAAGTTAAAGAGAAGATGAAAATTATCTCCTAGGAGATAACGCAGGAGAAAAAGTTAATTGCATATGGGGCCAATATGTGTGTCTGTGTACCTTTAACCTTTGTCGATGTTAGCTACTCTGTCCTTATTCTCCTTGTTTTCATCAGTCGGACATTCAATCAACAAAGAGCAATTTAAACACAGAGTAAACTCTCTTTTTGCTGTTGTTGCCATGAACTAGAGACAGTGCTCCATATGCAATTCACTTTTTTTCCCCAAGTTTTCTTTTAGGAGATCATTTTTCATCTTCTGTTTAACTACTTTAGCCTTTTCTACATATCTGCTATGTCCAAAATGCTGCTGCCGTGCTGCTGCGTGCTCCTGTGGCCGATCGTGCGTGTGTTCCTGTGCCGTCGCTCATTACCCCAGAGATCAATGAATAGGAACGCAGTTTCCATTCATTGATCTAAGTCCCCGTTAGAAAGATCTATTAGAAGACGCGATCTTTCTAAAGAAAAAAAAAGTTTCACGTCCTCCCTTTACTTCCTGTAAGCGAGAGCTCTCGCTTACAGGAAGAATAAAAAGTTGACTGAGGCCATCTTGTGGCCAAATAGTAATACTACATCTACATTATACATACATTTTTTTTTTAAATAAACCCACAAACAACTATGTTTCAAATTAACTGTTTAGCTCCCACACTCCCAAAAAATAAATTACAATAAAAAAAAAAAAAACATAAATAGTTACCTAAGGGTCTGAACTTTTTAATATACATGTCAAGAGGGTATATTATTATGATTATTTTTAAAATTATAAGCTTGTAAATAGTGATGGACGCAAAACTGAAAAAATGTACCTTTATTTCTAAATAAAATATTGGCGCCATACATTGTGATAGGGACATAATTTAAATGGTGTAATAACCGGGACAAATGGGCAAATAAAATACGTGGGTTTTATTTATGGTAGCATGTATTATTTTAAAGCTATACTGGCCGAAAACTGAGAAATAATGATTTTTTTTCCGTTTTGTTCTTAATATTCCCGTTAAAATGCAGTTAGAAAAAAATAATTCTTAGCAAAATGTACCACCCAAAGAAAGCCTAATTGGTGGTGGAAAAAAACAAGATATAGATCAATTCATTGTGATAAGTAGTGATAAAGTTATTGGCAAATGAATGGAAGGTCAAAATAACTTTTTAGCACTTTGTAACTGAAAAAATACTAAAAAATAGGTGAAAAGTACTGTCAAAATTATTCAAAGTATTTTCTTACTTGCTGGTGGCTTAAAAGGCATTTTATTTCTAAAACCTGAAAATATCACCTAGGAAGTGTTGGAGTCCTGGTGGACCCTGTTGGTGGTGGCGGAGAAGGCAGTCAAGCGGCCTGCAGGCAGAGATGCTGTGTGGGGACCGACTTAGTCTTGGGGCAGGCAGTCACACGGCGTGCAGGCAGAGATGCTGTGTGTGGGGACTGACTTAGTCTTCGGGCAGGCCTGAGCGTGCTTTGCAGACCAGGCATCCGTGGTCAGATGGACCCTTGACCCAACGCTGTGTGCCATAGATGTCACCACTTGCCTTTCAACATCACGGTACAGTTAAGGTATCGCATTTTTTGAGAAAAAATTGCGGCCTGGTATCTTCCACTGCAGTGTGTGGCTTTGCTTTTGTGTGCTGCTTTTCCTCAGGTGGTCATCCCATTGCAGTTTGTGCTTTGTAATCATGTGCCTTCGTAAGGTAGGTGTCCCTACACGGGTCTTGATCTTTCCACAGCTCAATTTTCGGTGGCAGAGAGTACAGATGGAATTGCTCTCATCTGAGGCAGACACACAAAAAAAATTTCCACACTGCTGAGCCCTGGGGTGATGGCACTTTGGTGGTGGCGGCCGACTGAGTGTTAAGTGGGGTGCCAGAATCAGAGCAGGAGGAGGAAGATATGTCATGTCATGTTAAATAGTCAACTACCTCCTGACAATATTGGGGATTGATGGCACGTGCCTTCTTCTGAACACTGTACTTTGGTCGAGGGCCGCACAAAATCACGACAGTGCGACTTCGAACAGACCTGCCAGGTGGCTTGCCTCTGGCTCTGCCTTTTGTTTTGTCCATATTGGGGTGGATGAAGTGAAAGGTATGCACTGACTTGACTAATACAATGTACGGTTACATAGGTGCAATGAAAAGGTATGCAGTGACTGCTGGTACAACAATGTGCGGTTAAACAGGTGCAGTGAACAGGTTGCAGTGACTGGTATTACAAATATGCAGCTTCCTGTCACACACACACACACAGGTACCCTGAACAGGTGCAATGACTGGTGGTATTAACAATGCGTGCGCTCACGTAGGTATAGGTAGGTAAGTGCACTGAACAGTGAACAGGTGCAGTGATTGGGATTACAAATGTGCAGCTGCCTGTCACACACACACACGGACTGCAATGACAGGTGCAATGACTGGTGGCATTAACAATGCATGCGCTCACATAGGTATAGGTAGGTAGGTGCACTGAACACACGAGTGAGTCCAATGCCTGATGCTGCCTGCCTTTTATAAGGGGGGGGGGGTGGGTCTCCAGGAGGGAGTGTAGCCTGATTGGCTACAACGTGCCTGCTGACTGTGATGTAGAGGGTCAAAGTTGACCCTAATGATGGCGAATCGAACTTCCGCAAAAATTGTCAGTTCTCCGCAATCGCGAACCATGGAAGGTCACCGGCGAACAGTTCGGGCCATCTCTACTTATAACAAATGTTTATTATAATGCAGCTGGCTTCCATTTTCTATGTACTGCAATAAGGGAGTAATACCACATCAATCTCTAAAATAAAGAATGAAATACCACATGAATTCTTAAATAACACATGAAATACCACTTGTATTCTTAAAATAAGAAGGTTATGTTTAAAATAAAGCATGAGGTGAAAACCTTTGTGAGTTGACATGAAGAGCGTGCTGTTTTGCTGTTTGTAAAATATCACCAGTGAGGAAATAATATCACAGTCTTAGTGAATTGAGCCCACTGAGCTTTATGTGATTCTTATACACAACTAGTTCTAATAAGAGAGTGATGGTGATTGAATATGTAAATGGTAACTGATTATTTGAATAACAAAGGATTATAACAATTCCATGGCAAATGCAATTAATGTGTTAATTAAGTTGTAATTGTTTTAGATTTGGTCTTTATTGAGTGTTGCAATTATTTTGGTTATCCAGGACAATATTCAATAAAGAGCCAGGCTTTACATAATTAATGTAATAATTTTTTCATGAAGTGGCTTTACAAACCTTATAATATTTATAGAAAGAGTATGTTATGTGTGTTTAGTGTATCTGGGCTGGGGAAGTGTATCTGCTCAGGTGATAATTTGTGTAACCTTCACAGACTTATAACCATAATTTCTGTATATCATCTATTGATTTGTTACTGGCACCTGCAAAAATTGGTGAAGTGCAAAGATGCCATGCCTAGGGCATCTAAACACTTGCATTGCCTGAAAAATGTTGACGTGCTAATTTCACAAAAGTAAACATGCAGAGGTTTCATTGTTCTGTGTTGTAAACAGAGGCGCCAGAAGTATAATCATCTAAAATGGTTAAAAATGCTTGGAAGGCAGTGGTGGACTTACCTCCTAAAAGCAGACACAAAAACTGTCAATTTCAGCAGACATAAATTGATTATACTCCACAAAATGTTGCAACGCATTTCATAGATATAGTCCTGCTTCTTCAGGCAATAAAAAGGGGGAGCACATAACAGCTGTATGTCAGGGATGCACCAGGCGCTGTAGAGGTTTCCTTGTACATCCCCAGTCAATGGCGATGGCATGAGAGAAGTGAAACAGTCTTCTTTGATGAACAGCATGAAAACATGGAAAGTGCACAAAATGTATTAAAAATATTGATAGATTTAATTCTCAGATAAAACATTATACAGCTGTAATGAATAGCGGAGATGCCGCCGCGCGGTCTGGCGGTCAGGATCAGGACGATCAGCTGATCCCAGCGGAACTCCTGATTGGCTGAGTGGCTGCGGGCAGCGCTGCCGAGCGCTGTAGTATATATAGATCTTGCTTGTCAGTTGCTGGTTGTCTGCCGTTGTGAATACTTACGTGTGAGCACTCAGACCTCAGTCAGATCCTACAGTGTGTTAGAACCAGGTGGACCTGGGAATTCACACTTAGCCAGATTCCGCTGTTGTCATTTACTGTGTTATTGCTGTGTTATACTTTAGACCAGTTCCAGGGAGTTGAGACCAAGGACCTCACACTCAAGCTTAGGATTATTGTGTCATTGCTTTGTTATACTTTAGACCAGTTCCAGGGTGTTGAGACCAAGGACCTCACACCCAAGCATAGGATACTGTGTTATTCTTTAGACTAGTTCCCGGGTGTCGAGACCAAGGACCTCACACCTCAGACTAGGATTGTGCTTGATATCTGTTATGACCTTTGGCTCGGTCGACCTCTCTCTTGCTTTCTGATTCGGTACCGCTGCCTATCTGTCTACCAGTTGCCAACCTTGCCTGTACCCGGTTACCGAATCAGCCTTCTGTCTTTGTACCTTATCTGCTCGTGTGTTGCCGACCTGGCCTGCCCGACCCTTCTGGCTGTCACTCATCCCTCGAGTGTTCAGTCTGTCTGTACTACCCGTGACACTAATCCACCAAGTGTCCGTTAGCTGTAAGGACCTCCTGCTCCTCAGAGAGTCCTTCCTGCAGTACAGCCAGTGGCCTCTATCTCATAGGAGTCCCCTGGCTGCAGTACAGTCTGATTCCCAATCCATCTGGGAATCCTGGGCTGCAGTACAGTCTGATTTCCAGTCTACCAGGGAATCACTGGCTGCAAGATTATCTCTATCTCCTTCTCTTAAAGAGATTGTCCCTGCACAGCCGAGGGCCACCTGCTCCTCAGGTGGTCGCTGGCCAGTGTTTATCTATGTCTCCCGCCCCACGGGAGATAGCCGACAGTTGCACCAAACACTTACACTTCATTGGGTGTCCAGAGGTTAGTCATACTTGTATTATTGGTGATTCTGCAGATCATCCATAATAAGGTATACATCTGTATTGTTGATGATTCTGCAGATCATCAATGATCAGATTCTCTCTGTGTGCTGACACCAATCGTTACAACAGCATTATAATTATGCAGAACCCTGGCAACCAGAAATCTAAACTAACCGGCATGCAGAAGGGAGATAACGGGTTAGAACTTTTGAGGGTTTTCAGGGCATTGCAGGGCAGAAACTACTTACCGATCCTCCGGGCGCCACCTTCTACACTTCCTGCAACTCCGTATCCATACATGGATCCTGGCGTGCCACCTGTCCGGATGCGGGTCAGGTGACTCGTCGACCGCCGTCCACGGAGAATGTCGGAAAGCAGCTGGGAGCTACAGGAAGTGTAGAAGATGGCACCCGGAGGATCAGCAAGTAGTTTCTGCTTCACAGGGGGAGGTTTGTGCTATTTTTGGCAGGTTGCTCAAGCAACCGGCAAGCACACATATCTGACATCAGGCAGTCTCCGCCTGTGCTGAAAACTTTGCTGTATTATAGTATGCAATTTATTATATAGAGCAACCCTTAATTCTGGGCTTAGCGAAATAATACTTCACCCCTCCTCACTTATTTCATCATACAAAACCTGAAAGGATGCAATGTCATGTATAGAACAATGAACTTCCTGTTAAAGAATATTGTGCACCAGAATCTTATTTTTTTTTATTTAATATGGCTATAGTTCTGTATTACGAGCACAAAAACTTGTGTGACATTTTATAGAACATTAAACAGGAACCTTTGTCCTTTTTCTTATTTTAGAAAGACTTGGCAATAACTTTCCACATGACCACTCACCCATCTTAAATTTGTTACAACTTTAAGATCAAGGGAGACACCCCAGGGTAATATCATAAAAATGCAATTCTAACGTAATTTTGGAAGTTTCTATAAAACGGAACTGTAATATCATAACAGTGGGTAAATAACATTTAGTACTGGGTAAAAGTGTCACATGAGCCTCTCTGAAGAATGAAGAACCCTGAGCCGCTACAATCATTCACCTTTATGAACCAGTTAATCTGCAGTTTTCATGGATGAGATGCAAGTTAAAATATAACTTACAGTTCTGCCAGTAAGCCTTCCAAGGAAACACAGGTTCATATTGTATATTCCAGTTCTTTTACGGCAGATGCTGTTGTACACGTGTTCACCCAAATGTCTAATTTATTGTGGCATTCACATAGCGGTGGTTATTTATCGCATATAAAACGGTGTTTCTGGATTTTGGGAAGCATACTGTATAACTGGTGTGCCTGTAGTGTTCTTCTAAATATCTGATTTATTATCATACCATTTACAGCTTTTGTACAAATTCCCTACTGCATGTAGTGCAAGTTTTTGTAAGTTTCTATGCACTTATGCATTGCTGGATTAACACTTAGATGCATTGCATTGAGTTGTGTTGCATCCCATTGAAAAAGCATGCTGCAACACATGCTGCAATGCAACACAACTTAATGCAACACATCTAAGTGTGAATCCAGCCTTAAAGTGGACCTGAACTCTTGCTCAGGACAGAAGGAAAACAGAGAGATATACACCCTGTATGTATTTAGAGAGTTTAGCCTGTCTAATTCCCCCTCATCTGTAACTAAGCACAACTGTAATTTGATCTTTCAGCTGTGTCAGCTGGCTGGCTCGGCACAACAGCAAATTGTAATTGGTAAACACAGGATGTTTACCCTATAAAAGCACTGCAGCTTTATTGCAAGATTTGTATCACCTGGTTATTATGCTGCTGCTTATCTTTTAGAGCAGACAGGAAGTTCTGAGGTCATGTCCGCTTTAATGTGTTGCGTTGAGTTTCCTTGCATTGCATCCCATTTGCCAAAATAGGATGCAACGTGACACAACTCATTGCAACTAAACACAAAGAATTAAGTGTAAATAGGGACTCAAACTTAATTGTAATATCATAACAGAAAAGATGACACAGGACTGAGATAAAGGACTTTGGGGTTGATCAACAAAGCATTTCTGTTGAATTATGTCACCTTACTTCTTAACTCACAATTTATATTTCCTTAAAAGATTTAACTCATGAATTATCTCTTCTTCTCTAACCTAATTCTTGAATTATCCCTTTTTAACTGACTTAAAGGGACACTTAAGCCAGGAATAAAACATTGGTTTTACTTGCCTGTGGCTTCTACCAGCCCCCTGCAGCTGTCCCGTGCCCTTGCAGTCACTCTCCGGTCCCCCGCCACCAGCTAGTTTAGTTTTCACTGACAGGCCCTGACAAGGAGTCGGCAGGCTTTCTGCGCCTGTGCAGGCCTGGCCACGCGTATCCGTCTTCATGTTCCCGTCCTCAATAGCATCCTCCACAGGTGCAGGACGCTATTGCGGATGGGAACGTGAAGAAAAATACGCGTGGCCAGGCCTGTCGGGCCTGGCAGCGGAAACAAAACTGGCTGGCCGTGGGGGACCGGATACTCTGTAAGAGACTGCGAGGGCACGGGATGGCTGGAGGGGGCTGGTTGAAGCTCCAGGACAGTAAAACTGATTTTTTTATTCCTGGCTTAAGTGTCCCTTTAAAGAGTCTCTGAAGCAACAAAAAATTGCTATTTTTACCTGCTAGTTTTCATAAGTAGTATGAGAAGACTTGAAACGCTGCATTCCAGCGGCAAAACGAGGGGTTTATACCCCCCAAATCCCGGGACAAACATGCACGACTTTCAAAGTCGTGGATTTTGCTGCCCGGGGAGGCAGAGCTTAGCACTGTAGCTCTGTGTCTAATGAAGTCAATCGCCGTGCGGATCTCCACCTCTCCCTGCCCCTCTGTGTGAAGCAAGAGTGAGAAGGGAGGGGAGAGGTGGCGATCAACGGCGATTGACTTCAGTATAGGCAGCGTAGAAAAGAACAGAGGCGCCAGCAGGATAAAATCAAACAATAAAAAGTTTAAATGTGCTTAGGAGGCAGTGGTGGACTTACCTCCTGCAAGCAGACACAAGAAACTGTCTATCAAAATAAAAATCATTTATTGGTATACTCCAGGGGGGTTGCAACGCATTTCACAGGCTTACACCTGCTTCCTCAGGCAATATATTATAGGAGCACACAACAGCATTCAGTCCGGGTAACACCTGGTGCCTCAGACTGAATTGAATACTGGTGTGTGCTCCTATAATATATTGCCTGAGGAAGCAGGTCTAAGCCTGTGAAACGCGTTGCAACCCCCCTGGAGTATACCAATAAATAAAGTGTTAATTACAAGCCAGGATTGCAGCAGAGAGTGGCAGACATAGCATAGAGGGGCCCAGGAGAACATAATGAATAGAATAGTATGCTTTTTGCTGTAAAAATTTTAGAGTACAGATTCTCTTTTAACCTTCCTGGCGGTAAGCCCGAGCTGAGCTCGGGCTATGCCGCCGGAAGGCACCGCTCAGGCCCCCCTGGGCCGATTTGCATATTTCTTTTTTTGCTACACGCAGCTAGCACTTTGCTAGCTGCGTGTGCATTCCGATCGCCGCCGCTACCCGCCGATTCGCCGCTAACTGTTGCGCCGCAGCCGCCCCCCCAGACCCCGTGCGCTGCCTGGACAATCAGTGCCAGGCAGCGCTGTGGGGTGGATCGGAGTCCCCTTTGACCTCACGACGTCACCCCGCCCGTCGCCATGGCAACGGGGGAAGCCCTCCAGGAGATCCCGTTCTTTGAACGGGATCTCCTGATCTCCGATCGCCGGAGGTGATCGGAGGGGCTGGGGGGATGTCGCTGAGCAGCGGCTATCATGTAGCGAGACCTTGTCTCGCTACATGAAATAAAAAAATAAAAATAAAAAAAATGGCTTTGCTGCCCCCTGGCGGATTTTGACAAACCGCCAGGAGGGTTAAGAAGCTAGTCTTCACCACTGTTAATAGTACATACTACAAGCAGGAAACAAAGTAATGTGTACAACAAGATTGCAATAAGCCAACAGTCTACATGAGATGAGAAAGTGATATGTGTAAGATTCTGTTGATTAAATATTGAACACAAAGGCTGTGACTTAAAATGAAATTATTTTTTTTGTTTATTTCTGATCCCAGTGTTGCCTTTTCCTTTTGGAGTATTCATGAACTAGAATAATTGAATTATCAGTTTGTTTTCAAATAAAAAGCAAAGGTAAGCAGCTTATGCAAGAGGATTCAGCTTTATATTTCAGGGTATGCCTCCTAACAAGCAAACAGTAATTCACATGAAGCAGCAGCAAACAGCGGCTCTGTATCAACAAGGTAACTACTTCCACAAGCAGGATTTCTGCTCGCTGGATAAGCTCTCTCTATAATTTCAGCACAAAACTAAAAAAATAAAACAAAACAACAAGTAAAAATGCATGATCAGTGTGGAAAGGGACTTAACTATAGGAATGTACCTAAACAGGGATTTCACTATTTAGGTTCATTTCACCCAGATTAGGAGAAATAAAAGTAAATCATGAAAAATGCATCAAACAAAGTGTACATTGAATATAGTTCCAAGTATTTATATCCAGTATTTCTATACCACCAAGCCTAACACATCAGCATGTAATTGTTTTCAGAAATGATTGATAATTATTGTGTGATTATAAGAAAATCAAGATGTCTTTAAAAGAAGCTGAATAATGTATCCAGATTCCAGAAGAAACAATATTGTATTTTATAACAAAAAGAAAAACAAAAGGAGGCAGAAGACAAAAATGTATCCCTCCTAAAGAATAAGCAAATTGTAATGTCCAGCCTATATATAAAATATTTAACCTGCCCTTAGCTTACAGCAGAACACATCAGCATATCAATTACATGTTTCATCCTGTACTTTTGCTAGGAAGCTCAGAGAAGGCTAATGTCATGTGTATAAAGAATGGAGGGGGGACACCACTGCAGAAACTGCATGCAAGTTGGGTCCCCAATAAGATTTTGATATGAAGCCATTTATTGGTAATTTTACCTCATCAAGAGAGAATAGTGCGATAAGGTGACCTATCACTGATTAGTCTCAGTACTCAGTACAGTTTGTATGCAAATCAATTTGAGATGGAACCTTCAATGTTGTCTATGGAGGAATTAACAGAAACTGTGCTTTAATTCTGCTATGTGCTAATTATACCCAGGAAACTTCTCGTACTTCCACTTTCTTTCCATTCTATCAGTCAGCTGACAGTTCACATATGTCATTGTGAAGTATGATGGCATGCAGAATGCCTGAACAGCCAATAATTACTAAGCCATCCTCCTCCTTTTATAAGCCACAGGAAGGAGGTTGGACTTGGATCATTCTGCATGTAGTTTGTGTGAGGATCCCTATTCCCTAGGTGTGTCTCTGTGTCTGACCTCTATTGTGTGTTGTCCCTCCCACACACTTGAGCTTGGTCCTGGGCTCTCTTATCTCTCTTTTATTTGTGTGTTCTTGCTTGTCTTGTACAAGATAAGCTGTAAGTTACTTGGACTCATTCGCTGGGCATTTGAGTGCAGGATTTCCCATGAGGTTTTACCAGAGGCATAGCAATAGGGGATGCCAAGGTTGCGGCCGCATCGGGGCCCTTGGGCCAGAGGGGCCCCCGAAGGGCACTCCCTCAACCACAATATTATCTCTCTATTGGTCCTGTGCTGGTAATTATCACTTCTATAGATGCTTTAAATAGTAGTGGTCATTAATGAACTGTTCTCCATCCCCTTCTTGCACTTCTGACACTGTAGAAATCTTTGACAGGTTTTGGTGCACCATATCAATTACTATTCATATAGTGCTTGTGGGGCCCCATGTAAAATTTGCATTGGGGCCTATAGCTCCTTAGCTACACCACTGGTTTTTACTGTTGTATTAGTTCTATTCCTGGTTCTGATATTGGCCTAATCTTCAGTGACTAATTCCTGTGTTTCTGAACCTGATCTGTTACCTGAAGCTTGGTCCTGACTTATTACTCATGTGTTTGATCCATTCCTTACCTGCTACCTGTATACCTAATCACGATGTCATTTCAAGCACTTGTTGCCTGGACATTTGAACCTTGTTGCCTGGACATTTGAACCTTGTTGCCTGGACATTTGAACCTGAAGCTGTGCTTAAGCTCCTGACCTGAGAGCCTGATTTTGATGTACATGTTGTTCTTGAACCTTAAATTCTGTTGGTGAGCTTGATATTAAGCCTTGCATTGTGTGTCCCCTGCTAACTTGTTGCAAGTATTAAACTCAGATCATTACCTAATGTTTCATTTTTCATGAACTCACTGCAAATAAACTGCACTACTGGGAGTCAGCATTTTTTGGCAGCACAGCTCCAAACTGCCACTCTTTTGGTATGACAGTCCCTCTTTGGGAGCACTGTCACACTGTCCCTCTTTTGCCCTCATTTGTCCCTCTTTCAGGACTGATGTACAGATCTATAAACATGTACGGTATGTATTTTTCTACTGAAAAAAATTATTTAATTGACTATAATCTTTATTCCCATCCTTTAAACCAAATTTCATCTGTAGTTAAATCTTCCTTCTTTCATCTGAAGAACATTGCAAAGATTAAACATCTGATTCCCCCAGAGGATCTTCAAACCCTAGTCCACGCCTTCATCACATCACGGCTGGACTACTGCAATGCCCTTTATGCTGGCCTCCCCAAAAAAGACCTGCGTCGCCTGCAATTAGTGCAGAATGCTGCTGCCAGATTGCTAACAAACCAGCCTCGCCACTGTCACATTACACCGATCCTTCGCTCACTGCACTGGCTACCAGTAGAATGGAGAATACTCTTCAAGATTGGACTGCTGACATTCAAATCCCTGCACAATCTGGGCCCTGGATACATGAAGGACTTGCTGAAGCTGCACCACACCTCTCACAACCTCAGATCAGCAAGTTCTATAAACTTGGTCACTCCCAGAGTGCACCTCAAAAAATCTGGAGACAGAGCCTTCTGTCATGCTGCCCCTACTCTTTGGAACTCCCTACCACACCCAGTAAAGACAGCACCATCCCTGGAGCTATTCAAATCCAGACTGAAAAGCCACCTGTTTAGCCTGGCATTTCCAGATTTATAAAATTCTTCCCCTGTACCACAATGGTCGGAGCCATGCTTATGCGCTTTGAGTCCCACGGGAGAAAAGCGCTTTACAAATGTTATTTGTTGTTGTTGTTGTTGTTGTTTAAATTGATATATTTCTTATTTTCAAATGTTAATATGAAGGAAAATGAACCAGGACAGAAAGCACCAGTGTGGTTGGAATAATAAAACAACATATTTTTCTTATGACATCTTCATGGTATGCGAGACTAGGCGTGTGCAGGAAGTGTTATTAGAGGTGTGGCAGGGGTGTGGCTTAAGTGTCCCACTTTCTGCTCTCAAAAGGTTGGAAGGTATGTGCCAGTCACCGTTGAGCAGAGCTGTGCAAATTGTAACAGTTTGTGAGAGAAGCTGGACTGTCATGCAAAACTATATATACATAGAAGCAAGTGCTCCAGAGTGTAGGAAATAGGTTAGCAAAAGCATTTTGTACTATTGCTTGTTTTATTGCTTCTCTCTGCTGCTGTTGATGTTAAGATACTGTGGCCCTTATGCAATTCCTTTTTTCTCCTAAGATTTCTCCTAGGTGAAATTTTCACAACTTGGGCTTGATTCACAAAAGCGTGATAACTGCTATCACAGCAGTTATCACACAATCTCGCGTAAAGCATTACTCCGCGTGATAAATGAACGTTTGTGCAACACACACGTGATCACGCGCAAACATTCGTTTACCACGTGGAGTAATGCTTTACGTGCGCAAACCGCTGCGTGCAACAGATTGCGTAACTGCTGTGATAGCAGTTATCACGCTTTTGTGAATCAAGCCCCTTAATGGCGCACGGAAGGGGGTGTTCCGGGTGTCTGGAACCACCCCCTCGCACCTAGACCGGAAGTGCCTCCTGAATCTGAGCAGCGGCAGCCACTGTTATAGTGCAGCTGCCGCCTGCTCATGTGTATGCGCCGGGATCCCCATCGGCCACAGGGGGGCCCGCCAGCCGTGTGTGTGGGGGGAAGCGCTGACGCCCTCTCAATTGCGGGACCCCCCAGCCAGGTGTAGAGCTTCTTCCCCGCAGCCTGCACTCTCCCGGGAGGCAGAGCAGGGCTACGGCAAGATGGCTGCCGCAGCCCTGCACTGGAGACTATTTGTGTCCCCAGTACAGGGCTTCGGGAGCCATCTTGCCGTAGCCCTGCACTCTGCCTGTCAGCGCGGGAGATGTGCTGCAGGAGGACTCGGGGAGCTGCACGCCAGATGCTGGGAGAGGAGACTTCTGTCAGGTAAGTGAATTGTTTTTTTTTCACAGGTGCATTTTTTTTCTGGTGTCTGCTGCCCACATTACAATTTTCTGGTCACTGCTGCCCACATTACGATTTTCTGGTCACTGCTGCCCACATTGCGATTTTCAGGTGACTGCTGCCCACATTACGATTTTCAGGTGTCTGCTGCCCACATTACGATTTTCGGGTGCCTGCTGTCCACATTACGATTTTTAGGTGACTGCTGCCCACATTGCGATTTTCTGGTGTCTGCTGCTTACATTGTGATTTTCAGGTGTCTGCTGCCCACATTACGATTTTCTGGTAACTGCTGCCCACATTGCGATTTTCAGGTGACTGCTGCCCACATTACGATTTTCTGGTCACTGCTGCCCACATTACGATTTTCTGGTCACTGCTGCCCACATTACGATTTTCTGGTCACTGCTGCCCACATTGCGATTTTCAGGTGACTGCTGCCCACATTACGATTTTCAGGTGTCTGCTGCTCACATTACGATTTTCAGGTGTCTGCTGCCCACATTACGATTTTCTGGTGACTGCTGCCCACATTGCGATTTTCTGGTGTCTGCTGCCAACATTGTGATTTTCAGGTGTCTGCTGCCCACATTACGATTTTCTGGTCACTGCTGCCCACATTGTGATTTTCAGGTGTCTGCTGCCCACATTACGATTTTCTGGTCACTGCTGCCCACATTACGATTTTCTGGTCACTGCTGCCCACATTGCGATTTTCAGGTGTCTGCTGCCCACATTGTGATTTTCAGGTGTCTGCTGCCCACATTACGATTTTCTGGTAACTGCTGCCCACATTGTGATTTTCAGGTGTCTGCTACCCACATTGTGATTTTCTGGTGCCTGCTGCCCACATTGCGATTTTCAAGTGCCTGCTGCCAACATTGTGATTTTCAGGTGTCTGCTGCCCACATTACGATTTTCTGGTCACTGCTGCCCACATTGTGATTTTCAGGTGTCTGCTGCCCACATTACGATTTTCTGGTCACTGCTGCCCACATTGTGATTTTCAGGTGCCTGCTGCCCACATTACGATTTTCTGGTCACTGCTGCCCACATTACGATTTTCAGGTGTCTGCTGCCCACATTACGATTTTCTGGTAACTGCTGCCCACATTACGATTTTCTGGTAACTGCTGCCCACATTGTGATTTTCAGGTGTCTGCTGCCCACATTACGATTTTCTGGTCACTGCTGCCCACATTACGATTTTCTGGTCACTGCTGCCCACATTACGATTTTCTGGTCACTGCTGCCCACATTACGATTTTCAGGTGTCTGCTGCCCACATTGCGATTTTCAGGTGTCTGCAGCCCACATTACTATTTTCTGGTGACTGCTGCCCACATTACGATTTTCAGGTGTCTGCTGCACACATTACGATGTTCTGGTCACTGCTGTCCACATTGCGATTTTCAGGTGTCTGCTGCCCACATTACGATTTTCTGGTGACTGCTGCCCACATTACGATGTTCTGGTGACTGCTGCACACATTACGATGTTCTGGTGACTGCTGCCCACATTGTGATTTTCAGGTGTCTGCTGCCCACATTACGATTTTCTGGTCACTGCTGCCCACATTGCGATTTTCAGGTGTCTGCTGCCCACATTACGATTTTCTGGTCACTGCTGCCCACATTGTGATTTTCTGGTGACTGCTGCCCACATTGTGATTTTCTGGTGACTGCTGCCCACATTACGATTTTCTGGTGACTGCTGCCCACATTGTGATTTTCAGGTGTCTGCTGCCCACATTACGATTTTCTGGTGACTGCTGCCCACATTGCGATTTTCAGGTGTCTGCTGCCCACATTACGATTTTCTGGTCGCTGCTGCCCACATTGTGATTTTCAGGTGTCTGCTGCCCACATTACGATTTTCAGGTGTCTGCTGCCCACATTGTGATTTTCAGGTGTCTGCTGCCCACATTACGATTTTCAGGTGTCTGCTGCCCACATTACGATTTTCTGGTCACTGCTGCCCACATTGCGATTTTCAGGTGTCTGCTGCCCACATTGCGATTTTCTGGTGACTGCTGCCCACATTACGATGTTCTGGTGACTGCTGCACACATTACGATGTTCTGGTGACTGCTGCCCACATTGTGATTTTCAGGTGTCTGCTGCCCACATTGTGATTTTCAGGTGTCTGCTGCCCACATTACGATTTTCTGGTCACTGCTGCCCACATTGCGATTTTCAGGTGTCTGCTGCCCACATTACGATTTTCTGGTCACTGCTGCCCACATTGTGATTTTCTGGTGACTGCTGCCCACATTACGATTTTCTGGTCACTGCTGCCCACATTGCGATTTTCAGGTGTCTGCTGCCCACATTGCGATTTTCTGGTGACTGCTGCCCACATTACGATGTTCTGGTGACTGCTGCACACATTACGATGTTCTGGTGACTGCTGCCCACATTACGATTTTCTGGTGACTGCTGCCCACATTGTGATTTTCAGGTGTCTGCTGCCCACATTACGATTTTCTGGTGACTGCTGCCCACATTGCGATTTTCAGGTGTCTGCTGCCCACATTACGATTTTCTGGTCACTGCTGCCCACATTGTGATTTTCAGGTGTCTGCTGCCCACATTACGTTTTTCTGGTGACTGCTGCCCACATTACGATTTTCTGGTGACTGCTGCCCACATTGTGATTTTCAGGTGTCTGCTGCCCACATTACGATTTTCTGGTCACTGCTGCCCACATTGCGATTTTCAGGTGTCTGCTGCCCACAGTACGATTTTCTGGTGACTGCTGCCCACATTGCAATTTTCAGGTGTCTGCTGCCCACATTACAATTTTCTGGTCACTGCTGCCCACATTGCGATTTTCTGGTGAATGTTGCCCACATTGCGATTTTCAGGTCTGCTACCTGTGTGATAAATGGGGGTCATCTGGTCACCTATACTAAAGAGGGGTGGGGTAATTTCGTTATCCATAATAAAGGGGGGTTATCTGGCTACTTAATCACTGCCACATTATATATATTTTGGCAAAACACTACTGCATCATGTGTATTTTGTAGGGAAACACTGCGCATTGTGTGTATTTTGTGGAGAAATGCTGTGCATCATGTGGATTTTGTGGGCAAACGCATGCACGGTAGTGTGCGGCTTGCCAAAAGAGACCTATCAGGAATCCCCCCCTTGAAAATCCTGGATTTGCCCCTGCCCCTTATCAATAAAATGCCTTTTAAGCCAGCATCAAGCATGAAAATGCTATAAATAATTTTTACAGTTCACCTACTTTTTAGTACTTTTGCAATAACAGAGTTCTAAAAAGTTATTTTAACCTGTTAACACAAACTGGACATATATACATGCCCAGTTTGTGTCTCAATCTGCCAAACAGGATATACAGGTGGGTCTTGTCAATTAGCGGCAGGCGCACATGCTTGTGTGACCTGGTCGTTCATTCATGGTGGGACTTACTCAGCAGAGATTGGTGAATGGGAACATGTTCATTCATCAAAAAGTAAAAAAAAAAACCTCTTCCTGTGAACAATATTAAATGTATAGTGCATCTAGTGGACAAACTACATTAAAATACATAAAAAAAAATCCTGTATAGTTTTAGTTTCCAAAACTGGATATGTGTACACACTCTTATGGTATCCATTAATGGTACAATTCCACAGCCAATTGATAATTTCTAATTCATTACCATGCCCATTACCGTATTTTTCGGAATATAAGACGCTCCGACATATAAGACACACCTAGTTTAAGAGGGCAAAAATCAGGAGAAAAAAAATTAACTAAACCTAGATGCGTCTTTGGTGCAGGGGCGTCTTATTAACCTACTCCCCTCTAAAATGTCTCTATCTAAGCTACACTGGCCAGCTACACTACACTTCACTAACTAACCCCTTCTGCCCCCCACCAACTACACTACACTTCACGACACTTCACTAACTAACCTCTGCTGTCCCCACCAACTACACTACACTTTACTAACTAACCTATGCTGCCCCCACCAACTGCACTACACTTCACTAACTAACCCCTTCTGCCCCCCACCAACTACACTACGCTACACTTCACTAACTAACCTCTGCTGTATCTCACCTGATCCTGCCGCCGCGCTCCTGTCCACCATCTGCGGTAATCCGAGGCTGCCCGATCATCCACATTCATGCCTATTGTATCATGAGGCTTCCCACTCATTAAGGATGCAGCTCTTTGGCATCCCATCTGCCGCTTTCCTCATCGCTGCAGTCTCGGTATATAGACTGCAGCCTTCCGGTGTACGCGTTCCTCTACCGATACTCTTCCTAGTTACCGCGTCATAGGCACTTCCTAATTACAGCACACGTGACGTCAGGCGCACGTGCGCTGCAGGTCACACAGAAGAGGCACTGTAACCAGGAAGTGCCTATGACGCGGTAACTAGGAAGAGTATCGGCAGAGGAATGAGTACACCGGAAGGCTGCAGTCTATATACCGAGACTGCAGTGATGAGGAACGCGGCGGATGGGACGCCAAAGAGCTGCATCCTTAATGAGTGGGAAGCCTCATGATACAGTAGACATCAATGTGGATGATCGGGCAGCCTCGGATTACCGCA
The DNA here is from genome assembly GCF_040937935.1 of Hyperolius riggenbachi. Classification (NCBI taxonomy): domain Eukaryota; kingdom Metazoa; phylum Chordata; class Amphibia; order Anura; family Hyperoliidae; genus Hyperolius; species Hyperolius riggenbachi. Next base: position 123,155,258 of record NC_090650.1, read on the forward strand.
GATGGAGGACAGGAGCGCGGCGGCAGGGTCAGGTGAGTATATTCCGGGACCCAAAACCGTACCTTTGGAATATAAGACGCACCCACTTTTTCCCCCAGTTTTGGGGAAGAAAAAGTGTGTCTTATATTCTGAAAAATACGGTAACTGCCAAATTCCTGCTAGCCAATTTGATCAGATTAATGGAATTGATCTAGTTTTCAGGTCAATCCCATCAATCTGATCAGATGGGTGTTTGGGAATTCGTCTGCTGATGTGCATGACTGATTGCTTTTGAATGATTACTGCAATCCACCAAATCTGAGGGGTAAGAGGGGATGACAAAGGATTTCTTGCCTGGGGCACCAAATATGTCAGAAACAACCCTGCTTGCAACAGCTCATAATAATCACTTCTATAGATACTTTGAAAAGTAGTAATCAGTAACAAACTGTTCCCCATCCCCTTTTTGCACCTCTGAAACTGTAGTTGACATTGGCAAGTTTTGGTGCGCCGTGTCAATTGTTATCTATAGCATGCTTGGGGGGGGGCCCATTGTAAAACTTGCATCGGGGCCCATAGCCCCTAAGCTACGCCACTGGTAAAAACACCTACATTTAATATAAGTCGTTCAAAAGTATGAAGCTTCTGACTTCGTACTGTATGTATATTTGAATTTTTTGTTTCTCATTTAGCAGTTTTCAGATCTGGTTGCTGGAGTTCCAAACATTCCATTCTGGGCAAGAACCAGAACATTTATATGGATTTGATCATACATTTTGCTGGGTAAAGATTCCAAACATTTAGCTCCGGCATAATGCAATTCCAAGATTCCTATATAAATCATTTCTTAAGCATCAAAATTACTCTTTTTATGCTTTGGACTGCCACACACGTCTTTGCCATTGTTGGGAACACAAGTAAACAGATACGGCATTAAAAATAGAGCTGACAAAAGGAAAATGTTACAGTTTAGTGGAAATACAAGTAAACAGATACATGCATTAAAATCGAGGTGACAAAGAAAATGTTACAATTTAGAGGAAATACAAGAAAGCACATTCAGCATTAAAAGCGACATGGCAAACAGAAATTGTTTCATCTCAGGTAAAGTAATTTCATAAACAAGAAAGTGTGCACATCTTTCTTGCTGTTTTCTATAATGTTTACCTCACAACATTTTGATGTTTTGATTTGATGCCATTTTTGATGTTTTGATGTGACATTTCCATTTTAAAAGTTTGCTTTTTCTTTAATGCTTATAAATGTTTATAATATATAGATCTGTAAGGACCATGTAATGCTGGGGGGGCATACTTTATGACCACCCAGCGCAACAAGGCTAAGTAGCTGGATAATGAAAGAGGCTCCACAGGTTGCCCAGAGCGGATGCCGTCCGAGCCTCTGGGTAAGTAACAAAACAGATACAAGAAAGACAGACAGAACGCTTGCAAGACTAGCGCTGTCCTAGCGATACCAAGCATTCATACAGGTACAAGACAGGACTATAGATTGGAGTGTAACTAGTAGCAACCGCAGCTCACAGTCACGTCCACAGAAGCAGAGCAAGCAGGTTAACAACCAGTCACCAGCAAGCATCCACACAGGCAAGACTACAGAAAGGAATGTAACTAATAGCGACCGCAGCCTATAGTTATGTTCCCAGAAACTAGAGTAGCAGGAATACTACCAGTCACTAACGTGGTGATGGCAAAATCCAAGCTATCAGGATAGTGGACTTCACTGACCCACCGCGGATGCAGCGAATGTCCAACAGGCAGGGAAACAAGGCAAACAATAATACAGAAAAATAACAAACGGCTCAACTAACAAATAAATATATATTAGCAAGTCTGCATATATATTTATCAATAACTACCGTATTTTTCGGACCATAAGACGCACTTTTTCTTCCCCAAAAGTGGGGTGAAAAAGTGACTGCGTCTTATGGTCCGAATATGACATCAAAGTCATGCAGTGCGGAATGAGCGAGGCGGCCAAAGTGGCAGCAGCAGAGCTGTGCGAGCAGGAGAGAGATCTGCACTTCATATCTCCGCTCTCCAACAAGCTCCAGATGCATTGCACTGCGCGGCTAGTTACCCCGGTATTCCCATCATGTGACCATGGGCTGCGGTGTCCTGCGGTCTCGCATCTTAGTTGTAGGGGAATCTTAACCTCAGCGCAGAAGCCATTGGGCAGCCGTGATCGTCAGATCGCCGCACGCTGCGAAGGGCTGTATCAGCGCAGAAGCCATTGGGCAGCCGTGATCGGCAGATCGCCGCACGCTGGGAAGGGCTGTATCAGTAAGGACATCGGGTGTCCTGCGGTCTCTCATATCAGACGTAGCAGAATCTTCTAACTTCAGCATAGGAGCCATTGGGCAGCCGTGATCGGCAGAATCCCCCGCGCTGAGTCGCCACTAAACAAGTTCCTTCATCCCCGCTCTGCAATTGCAACTTTAATTGCCGTTATTCTATTGGCTGCGATGGTCTCTCCAGTGGGACAAAAGCTGTGTCTGCGGGCCAATCACTGCACTCGCTTGCGCAAGCGAGTGCAGTGATTGGCCCGCAGACACAGCTGTTATCCCGCCGGAGAGACCATCACAGCCAATAGAACGGGAATGAAAGTTACAATTGCAGAGCGAGGATGAAGAAACTTGTTTAGTGGCGACTCTAAGCGGGGGATTCTGCCGATCACAGCTGCCCAATGGCTCCTATGCTGAAGTTAGAAGATTCTGCTACGTCTGATATGAGAGACCGCAGGACACCCGATGTCCTTACTGATACAGCCCTTCCCAGCGTGCGGCGATCTGCCGATCACAGCTGCCCAATGGCTTCTGCGCTGATACAGCCCTTTCCAGCGTGCGGCGATGCCAGCCTGGGGCAAGCATGACACAACTTCCCTGCACGCAGCATGTGGAGCAGAGACGCAGGGAGGTGAGGGGATCGTTGCGAGCACTGGCATATCGGGTGTCCATTGGAGGCAGGGACCCACAGGCAGAGAAACCACAGCTATTGGAAGAGCCAGGTCAGCTCTGCAAAGGGTAAGCTTTTTATTTATCTGTGGGTAAGCTGTTGCAGTCTGAACTGAGCCACCTATAAATGTATGCATGGTGCCAGTGTGTGGGGTTGCTTATAGTATGTGGGGGAGGGGAGGCACTGTGTGAGAAGAGGGGTAGTGGCATATGTAGGGGCCTGAGTTCAGAAATAAAACACTGTGCGATGGAGGGAGGTGATGCTTTGTAATGGAATGATCAGGAAGTGAGTGGAGGAGGGGATGTTTAGGCTTCTGGTTTATGGTGGGTACCAGGTAGATGGAGGTAGTGCTGCTGTATAGGGGGTAATAGTGTATTTGGAGAGGAGACAGATGAATGGCTGTTGGCAAGGGTAGGATGGGCTGGAGATGCAGTGAATGGGGGCTGCTGGTAAGGCTGGAATGGGCTGAGGCTGCAGTGAATGTGTGGGTTAGTGTAGCTAGTGGGGGCAGTGGGAGATGCTTTAGCTGGAGTAGCCGCAGGGGTTACTTTAGCTGGTTAATGTAGATTAGGAGATAGGGAAAGTTTGGGGATGGGCAGGGTGATGCTCCACAAGATGCCCCTCACCATGGATGCACCAGGCTTTGTTTTTTTTTTTTCCCTGGTTTTTGTCCTCTAAACCTAGGTGCGTCTTATGGTCCAGAGCGTCTTATGGTCCGAAAAATACAGGTAACTAAAGCACAAGGAATAAGGTCGCATTGAACTACAATAACAGATCTATCACAGAGTGACAAAGTGCCCAGCAGACCAGCGTACTGACCGCTATGTCGGGTACAGTCTCAAATGGGAGGTTGACTTTTATGTGGACATCAGCCAGTGGATGCAGACATGCAAACTCCCACACAGGTGAATGGTAATCACTAAATCCTGAGCTTGTCTGATCTGCTAGCTGCCTGTGAATGCAAAGGACTTTCATATGCAGTATTAAGCAACAACATGCATGCAGGAAATCCAAAGTAAGCTGGCTGCAGTTCAGCTGCAGCAAGCAATTGATGGATAGAGATGGCCCGAACCTCCGATTTTCGGTCCGCAAACGTCCGCGAACATGCGAACTTAAGCGAACCGCAATAGGCTTCAATTGGGAGGCGGACTTTGAAAACTAGAAACATTTATGCTGGCCACAAAAGTGATGGAAAAGATGTTTCAAGGGGTCTAGCATCTGAGTTTTTGCATGGATGAGTGGGATAGACGCCAAAAGTCCCGGGGAAAAATCTGGATATGACGCAAAGCAGCGTTTTAAGGGCAGAAATCACATTGCATGCTAAGTTGGAGGCCTAAAGTGCTTTAAAACATCTTGCATGTGTATCCATCAATCAGGGAGTGTAATTAGAGTACTGCTTCACACTGACACAACAAACTCACTGTGTAACGGCCGTGCTGGACTGGTGCGCACCATGGCAAGAGTGCAGGCAATAGCGGTTTTCAAGCCCTTATGGTTGCCAGGCTGAGGTAGCTCAATGACAGAACAGTGATTGTCCAGCTGATCGACTTTGGTCTGTCCACAATGAAGCAACAACCTTATTATCTTTGGAGTGCCACCCCCGAGACACTCATATAGCCGTCGGTCATTGCTTCATTGTGATACGCAAGCCCCTTCACCGCGGCAAGGTAACGATTATGAAGGGTAATTGACACATGTACATGCCTTTTGTTTTGTTGTTGCAGCCGCAGTGCAGCCAGAAAAAATAGGCAGGCATGTACACGCACCAGAAATTTTTTTTATTGTTTTTTTTAGCGGCCGCTACTAGCAGAGGCCTTAAAAATTCAGGAATCCACCTGGAGTCCTGGACCCTGTTGGTGGTGGCGGAGAAGGCAGTCAAGCGGCCTGCAGGCAGAGATGCTGTGTGGGAAACGACTTAGTCATGGGGCAGGCAGTCACACTGCATGCAGGCAGAGATGCTGTGTGTGGCGACTGACTTAGTCTTCGGGCAGGCAGTAGCCCTCCGGGATCCATGCCTCAATCATTTTGATAAAGGCGAGGTACTGAACACTTTTTTGACTTAGGCAACTTCTCTTCTCAGTGACAATGCCTCCAGCTGCACTGAAGGTCCTTTCTGACAAGACGCTTGAGGCAGGGCAAAACTGAAGTTGGATGGCAAATTGGAACAGCTCTGGCCACAGGTCAAGCCTGCGCACCCAGTATTCCAAGGGTTTATCGCTGCTCACAGTGTCTACATCCACACTTAAGGCCAGGTAGTCGGCTACCTGCCGGTCGAGGCATTGGTGGAGGGTGGATTCGGAAGCGCTAAGGCGAGGTGTTGGACTAAAGAATGTCCGCATGTCTGACATCACCATGAGATCGCTGGAGCGTCCGGTCCTTGCCTGCGTGGACATGGGAGAAGGATTACTGGCAGTGGTACCTTTATTGCATTGTGCTGTGACATCACCCTTAAACGCATTGTAAAGCATAGTTGCCAGCTTGTTCTGCATGTGCTGCATCCTTTCTGCCTTCTGGTGATTTGGAAACATCTCTGCCACTTTGTGCCTATACCAAGGGTCTAGTAGCGTGGCCACCCAGTACAGCTCATTCCCCTTGAGATTTTTTTATATGGGGGGGTCCCTCAACAGGCTGGACAGCATGAAAGACGCCAAAGTTGGATGCAGATGTACTATCCATCTCCTCTTGCTATTCCTCAGTGATGTCAGCTAAGTTCTCCTCCTCCCCCCAGCCACGAACCATACCACGGGAAAGTTGAGCAGCACAAGCCCCTGCAACACCTGCTGTGGTTGTTCTTCCGCCTCATCCTCCTCCTCCAAAACAACACCTTCCTCATCATCTGACTCCTCTTCCCCAAACGACTCTTCCTCCTTCTCTTCCTCCCCCCTCTGTGCTGCCGCAGGTGTTGAGGAATCATCTGCTTCTGCTGAGAATTGATCGCACATCTCTTCCTCCCATTCCTGTTACTGTTCACACTCGTCCACAGCTTGATCCACCACTCTACGCACGGCACGCACCAGGAAGAAGGCATATGGGATAAAGTCGCTGATGGCGCCTTCACTGCAACTCACCAGGTTTGTCACCTCCCCAAACGGCCACATGAGCCTGCAGGCATTTCACATGAGTGTCCAGTACTTCAGCCAGAACATCCCCATCTCCCCAGACTGTGTCCTTTGACTGTAGTTGTAGAGATACTGTTTGATGGCTTTCTCCTGTTGTAGCAGGCTGTTGAACATCAGGAGGGTCGAATGCCAGCGAGTCGGGCTATCGCAAATCAAGCGTCTCACCGGCAAGTTGTTTCTCCGCTGAATATCGGCAAAGTGTGCCATGGCCGTGTAAGACCGCCTGAAATGCCCACACACCTTTCTTGGACTGCTTTAGGACATCCTGTAAGCCTGGGTACTTAGAAACAAATCTCTGAATTACGAGATTGAGCACATGTGCCATGCAGGGTACATGCGTCAACTATCCCAAATTCAAAGCTGAAATGAGACTGCTGCCGTTGTCACACACCACATTGCCAGTCTCCAGTTGGTGCGGGGTCAGCCACTGATCCACCTGTTTGTTCAGAGCAGCCAGGAGAGCTGCTCCACAGGACTTTCTGCTTTGAGGCAAAACATGTCTTAGATGGCATGCAGCATAGGCCCTGGGGAGCTGGGGCTGTGTAGCTGGAGAGGAGATTACAGCACCAGTAGAGTTGAACTGTCACTCAGCCAAGGAGGAGAAGGATGACAACAGCGAAAGAGGATGCACCAGGAGGAGAGGAGGAGGCAGCAGGCCTGCCTGCAAGCCATGGAGATGTCACAAGTAGGTCCACTGCACAGCCACGTACTCCCTGCTTGTCAGCGGTCACCAGGTTGACCAAATGGGCTGTGTAAGTAATGTACCTGCCCTGACTGTGCTTGGCAGACCAGGCATCCGTGGTCAGATGGACCCTTGACCCAATTCTGTGTGCCAGAGTTGGCACAACTTGCCTCTCAACTTCATGGTACAGTTTGGGTGTCGCCTTTTTAGAGAAATAATTGCGGCCTGGTATCTTCCACTGCAGTGTCCCAATGGCCTCAGAGTCCATCAGCTGGTATGGTAACAGCTGGCGAGCTAACAGTTCCGCCAATCCAGCTGTCAGACGCCAGGCAAGGGGGTGACTGGCAGAAATTGGCTTCTTCCGCTCAAAGATTTCCTTCACGGACACCTGGCTGCTGTGGGCAGAGGAGCAGGAACCGCTTAAGGTGAGAGGAAGAGTGGAGGAGGGTGGAAGTGAAGGTGCAAGGTATAAAGCAGCTGAAGATGCTGCACCTGAAGGAGGAAGAGGAGAAGGAGGGTGGCTTTTCTTTTGTGTGCTGCTTTTGCTCAGGTGCTCTTCCCATTGCAGTTTGTGCCTTTTCTGCATGTGCCTTCGTAAGGCAGTTGTCCCTACGTGGGTGTTGGCCTCTCCACGGCTCAATTTTTGGAGGCAGAGAGAACAGATGGCATTGCTCTGATCTAAGGCAGACACACTAAAAAATTTCCAAACCGCTGAGCCCCCCTAGGGTGATGGCACTATGGTGGCATCAGCAGCTGACGTTGAAGGGCATGTTGGCTGGCTGTCCATAGGTGGCGATACATGGCACCGGACACTGCCAACAGCTGTTTCTTTTTTTTTTTTTTTTTTTTTTTTTCTTTTCAGGCTCAGTCTCGCCGCCGGGCTTTTTCCTGATTAATTTAAGGCATTCGCCTTAGATTCAGGAGTCACTTGCATCATTGCCTGAGAGAAGACAGATTTTTCAACTTAATTTATTCTTCAATTTATATAATAACTTTAATAAATCTATACAATTTTTACGCCTTCCACCTCCTACTAAATCTTTCATAGCCCACTTAACAAAGGAGTCAGAGCCTTTCATACCACAAACATACCATACCAGACATACCATACCAGACATACCATAACAGGCTATGCCGAGAGCCTACATCCCCGCCAAGTATATTTTACATTAACCTTACCATTATTTTAAATATTTTCCCAAGGGAGAGCATTCCGCATATTACCCCATATTTCTCTAAAAAGACCCTCAGCAGTTGATCGGGCCACCGTGGGGGCATTGGTGACTCCGTCATATACGGATTCCATTTCTCTGAACCAGTCACCAATATGGGGGTTCCCCCCACCCTTCCAGTGTTTTACAATTATTTTTTTCAAATAGATAGAGCCAATCTCCTTTAGGAAATTGCTTTCCCTATTTTCTTTCGAATCTGTTATGCTAAATATTACATTAATTATGGAAATGCCAACAGCTGTTTCTGATGACAAGCTACACCTGCTTCTTTCAGGAACTCGTCATCTCCTACTTCTCTCTGACTCCCCCTCTGAACTGTCCCCTTGGTCATCTTGTCTCTTAGATCCCACGTGACATCCGTATCATCGTCATCATCATAATCATCCTGCCCAGCTTCACTTGCCTCAGACACCTCATAAACTGCACCAACAGCAGGTACTTCATCATCCTCCTCACACGTTACGTCCATAGTGTCGCCTAACTCAGACATATGAGGTGGTGTAACTTGCTTAGCGCCATTATCTTGTTGTAACAGTAGTTCCTGTGAACCAGTTGATTCCCCACCAAATAACTCCTGCGAAATGTCGAATGGAATGGATGTGGTGCTAGTAGTAGCGCTGGTGGCTGCAGAAGATGAGTTGTTCTGTGTTAAATAGTCAAACACGTCCTGACAATCTTGGGAGTTGATGGGACAGGCCTTCCTCTGAGCACTGTACTTTGGTCCAGGGCCGCACAAAATCACATCAGCATGACCTCGAACAGACCTGCTGGGTGGCCTTCCTCTTAGTCTGCCTCTGCCTCTACCTTTTTTGTCCATATCGGGGGGGGGGGGGTGAAGTGAAAGGTATGCACTGACTTGACTAATACAATGTGCAGTCACACAGGTGCAGTTAAGAGGTATGCACGGAGTAGTATATCACACTGCGTGCGCTCATATGGGTAGGTGGGTGCACTGAACAACAGGTAGGTATATGCAGTGATGGGTATTACAAATGTGCACCTGTCACTAGAGTTGGGCTGAACGGTTCGCCTGCGAACGGTTCCATGCGAACTTCAGTGGTTCGCATTCGTGTCCCGCAGGCGAACCTTTGCGGAAGTTCGGTTCGCCCCATAATTAGTGTTGGGCGAACATCTAGATGTTCGGGTTCGGGCCGAACAGGCCGAACATGTCCGCGATGTTCGGGTGTTCGACCCGAACTCCGAACATAATGGAAGTCAATGGGGACCCGAACTTTTGTGCTTTGTAAAGCCTCCTTACATGCTACATACCCCAAATTTACAGGGTATGTGCACCTTGGGAGTGGGTACAAGAGGAAAAAAAAATTTAGCAAAAAGAGCTTATAGTTTTTGAGAAAATCGATTTTAAAGTTTCAAAGGGAAAACTGTCTTTTAAATGCGGGAAATGTCTGTTTTCTTTGCACAGGTAACATGCTTTTTGTCGGCATGCAGTCATAAATGTAATACATATAAGAGGTTCCAGGAAAAGGGACCGGTAATGCTAACCCAGCAGCAGCACACGTGATGGAACAGGAGGAGGGTGGCGCAGGAGGAGAAGGCCACGCTTTGAGACACAACAACCCAGGCCTTGCATGAGGACAAGAAGCGTGCGGATAGCATGCTTTGTACCACCATGCAGTCATAAATGTAATAAAGATAAGTGGTTCAATAAACAGGGACCACGCGGCAACGCTAACCCAGCAGCAGCACACGTGATGGAACAGGAGGAGGCGCAGGAGGAGAAGGCCACGCTTTGTGAGACACAACAACCCAGGCCTTGCATGAGGACAAAAAGCGTGCGGAGAGCATGCTTTGTACCGCCATGTAGTCATAAATGTAATAAAGATAAGAGGTTCAATAAACAGGGACCACGCGGCAAAGCTAACCCAGCAGCAGCAGCAGCAGCAGCACACGTGATGGAACAGGAGGAGGCGCAGGAGGAGAAGGCCACGCTTTGTGAGACACAACAACCCAGGCCTTGCATGAGGACAAAAAGCGTGCGGATAGCATGCTTTGTACCGCCATGTAGTCATAAATGTAATAAAGATAAGAGGTTCCATAAACAGGGACCGGCAACGGTAACCCAGCAGCAGCAGCAGCAGCAGCAGCACACGTGATGGAACAGGAGGAGGCGCAGGAGGAGAAGGCCACGCTTTGTGAGACACAACAACCCAGGCCTTGCATGAGGACAAAAAGCGTGCGGATAGCATGCTTTGTACCGCCATGTAGTCATAAATGTAATAAAGATAAGAGGTTCCATAAACAGGGACCACGCGGCAACGGTAACCCAGCAGCAGCAGCAGCAGCAGCAGCACACGTGATGGAACAGGAGGAGGCGCAGGAGGAGAAGGCCACGCTTTGTGAGACACAACAACCCAGGCCTTGCATGAGGACAAAAAGCGTGCGGATATAGCAGCAATGCTTTTTGCCGCCATGCAGTCATAAATGTAATACAGATGAGAGGTTCAATAAACAGGGACCGGAAACGCTAAACCATCCCAGATGTTCATCGGTCATGTTACTTGGTTGGGGTCCAGGAGTGTTGCGTAGTCGTTTCCAATCCAGGATTGATTCATTTTAATTTGAGTCAGACGGTCTGCATTTTCTGTGGAGAGGCGGATACGCCGATCTGTGATGATGCCTCCGGCAGCACTGAAACAGCGTTCCGACATAACGCTGGCTGCCGGGCAAGCCAGCACCTCTATTGCGTACATTGCCAGTTCGTGCCAGGTGTCTAGCTTCATGCCCGGTTTCAGGTCCAGCGGTGCCAGCCACAAATCCGTCTGTTCCTTTATTCCCCTCCAAATTTCCTCCCCTGTGTGCTGCTTATCCCCAAGGCAGATCAGCTTCAGCAACGCTTGCTGACGCATGCCAACAGCTGTGCTGCACTGCTTCCACGATCCTACTGCTGCTGGTGCTGGGTTAGCATTTCCGGATGAGGTACAGCTTTGAGATGCGTTGGAGGAGAAGGAGTCAGAGAGGTAGGTGCTGCTGTTGTTATCCAGCTGTTTGCGGCGTGGGCAACACCCGCGCCGTAGCAGGTGAGGAATCGCTGCCAGGCTCCACAAGGTTCACCCAGTGCGCGGTAATGGAGATGTATCGACCCTGGCCGAACGCACTCGTCCAGGTGTCAGTGGTGAGGTGAACCTTGCAGGCAACGGCATTCTTCAAGCTTCGGGTTATTTAGCTGACCACGTGCTCATGCAACTCAGGCACTGCAGAGCGCGCAAAGTGGTAGCGGCTGGGAACAACGTAACGTGGGATGGCCACTGACATCATGCCCTTGAAGCTGTTTGTCTCCACCACTCGATATGGCAGCATTTCGCAGGCCAGAAGCTTGGCTATGCTGGCTGGCTGTTACTGCCACGGCCCGGGGGTCATTTGCTGGCAATTTCCTCTTGTGCTCAAACATCTCAGAGACAGACAACTCAACCGTAGCGCTGCACACCGAAGGGCTGTTGGTTGTTGTGTTTGATGAACACTGGGAGACCTCAAGAGCACTAGTCCGGAAAGTGACAGTGTCAGCATCGTCTGATGTTTGTGAATGTTGTGAACCACGCAATGGCTGGGCTACTGCTGCTGCTGAGGCGGGTCTGGTGGTGAGTCTGGTGAACCCAAGGGAGGCAGTGTTGCTGGTGGTACCCTGTCCTGCCGCGTTTGCCCACAGAGTGGGATGTTTGGATAGAATGTGGCGGCTCATGCTGGTGGTGGAGAGGTTGTTAATACTTTTCCCCCTGCTCAGGCGGGTCTTGCACACCTTGCAAATCGCCATGGTAACATCCTCAGTGCAGTCTTCAAAGAAAGCCCAGACTTTAACTGGCTGAGGACTCGGACCTCGTGCGTGATGTGCTGGTGCTGCTTAACCCACTGCTGGACGCTTGAGAGGTCATCCAAGTAATTATCTGGTCCTGTTCTTTTGGATCTGTGAGGGTTGTTGTCCTGGACAACATGGGCAGTATTGAGTGGGTTTTCTTGGGTGCTCCCCTGTGGCCTGTACGTGAACCGTCAGGGGAAACACCTCTTCCCTTGCCCCTCCCTCTTTCACCGGATTTCTTCCTCATTTCACTTATCCTTAAAGTACACGCTGACTGGCAGCAGTACAGTGGCAGTACAGAAATGCTATACAGTGGTGGGTGAGCGGTGTACCACTATTGTCAGCAGTGACACAGAGCACAATGCTATACAGTGGCGGGTGAGCGGTGTACTACTGTTCCCAGCAGACACAGAGTGGAAGTAAACACAATGCTATATAGTGTGGCTGAGCCGTGTACACAGAGTGGCATTAAACACAATGCTATATAGTCTGCTATATAGTCACCCCGAACAGGGTGATGTTCTGCAGAACCCGAACAGTGGCAAACACTGTTCGCCCAACACTACTGGGAGGGAACGCAGATTTTAGTACCTAAACACACGATACAACATGTTTTCCGGGGTCGGACTCTGAGGCACATACAGATGGTCCCGATCATCATCCTCATCATACAACTCTTCTCCTGAGTCTGACCCACCCACCACCTCTGCCACCCCAACATCCCCAGACACAGACCCCTCATCGTCCTCAACATTAACTTGGGATGCTGGCCTGAGCCAGACCTCCTCCTCCACATCAGGCCCCATCATCTCCTCAATGGCAGCCCTCATTAATCGCTCTGGCGACGGACTGATGGACACAACGTTCTCCTCCGGGGAGGGCTGCTGCTGACCACTGGCTGCTGGGGTGGATGTTATAGCTTGCGTGGGGCGTTGGCTGTTGCTGTTGTTGGGAGTGCTGCTCACAGCGGAGGTCTCTGGGGAACTCATGTTGAGCTCATATAGTGGTTGACGGTGAGTGGAGTATTACTGATCCCAGCAATATACACACTGACTGGCAGAGTACGCAATGCTATATAGTGTGGCTGAGCGGTGTACACAGAGTGGCAGTAAACACAATGCTATATAGTCTGGCTGAGCGAGCGGTGTACTACTGTTCCCAGCAGAATCAGAGTGGCAGTAAACAATGGTATATAGTCTGGCTGAGCGGTGTACACAGAGTTTCAGTAAACAATGGTATATAGTCTGGCTGAGCGGTGTACACAGAGTGTCAGTAAACAATGGTATATAGTCTGGCTGAGCGGTGTACACAGAGTGGCAGTAAACACAATGCTATATAGTCTGGCTGAGCGAGCGGTGTACTACTGTTCCCAGCAGAATCAGAGTGGCAGTAAACAATGGTATATAGTCTGGCTGAGCGGTGTACACAGAGTGTCAGTAAACAATGGTATATAGTCTGGCTGAGCGGTGTACACAGAGTGTCAGTAAACAATGGTATATAGTCTGGCTGAGCGGTGTACACAGAGTGGCAGTAAACACAATGCTATATACTCTGGCTGAGCGAGCGGTGTACTACTGTTCCCAGCAGACACAGAACAGTGAACAGAATGCTATATAGTGTGGCTGAGCGAGCGGTGTACCACTATTCCCAGCAGACACAGAACAGTGAACAGAATGCTATATAGTGTGGCTGAGCGGGCGGTGTACCACTATTCCCAGCAGACACAGAACAGTGAACAGAATGCTATATAGTGTGGATGAGCGAGCGGTGTACCACTATTCCCAGCAGACACAGAACAGTAAACAGAATGCTATATAGTGTGGCTGAGCGAGCGGTGTACCACTATTCCCAGCAGACACAGAACAGTGAACAGAATGCTATATAGTGTGGCTGAGCGAGCGGTGTACCACTATTCCCAGCAGACACAGAACAGTGCACAGAATGCTATATAGTGTGGCTGAGCGAGCGGTGTACCACTATTCCCAGCAGACACAGAACAGTAAACAGAATGCTATATAGTGTGGCTGAGCGAGCGGTGTACCACTATTCCCAGCAGACACAGAACAGTAAACAGAATGCTATATAGTGTGGCTGAGCGAGCGGTGTACCACTATTCCAAGCAGACACAGAACAGTGAACAGAATGCTATATAGTGTGGCTGAGCGAGCGGTGTACCACTATTCCCAGCAGACACAGAGTGGCAGTAAACAGAATGCTATATAGTGTGGCTGAGCGAGGTACACAGAGTGGCAGTAAACAGAATGCTATATAGTGTGGCTGAGCAAGCGGTGTACTACTATTCCCAGCAGACACAGAGTGGCAGTAAACAGAATGCTATATAGTGTGGCTGAGCGAGGTACACAGAGTGGCAGTAAACAGAATGCTATATAGTGTGGCTGAGCAAGCGGTGTACTACTGTTCCCAGCAGTGACACAATGACAGGGGGGACCCTGGCTAGCGTGGCTGGAGCGCGAACTACCCTGCCTGCCTACCCAAAGCTAAACCCACAGACAAATGGCGGAGATATGACGTGGTTCGGGTATTTATTTACCCGAACCACGTGACAGTTCGGCCAATCAGAGCGCGTTCGGGTCCGAACCACGTGACCCGTTCGGCCAATCACAGCGCTAGCCGAACGTTCGGGGAACGTTCGGCCATGCGCTCTTAGTTCGGCCATATGGCCGAACAGTTTGGCCGAGCACCGTCAGGTGTTCGGCCGAACTCGAACATCACCCGAACAGGGTGATGTTCTGCAGAACCCGAACAGTGGCGAACACTGTTCGCCCAACACTACCCATAATGCACATGGAGGGTCAACTTTGACCCTCTACATCACAGTCAGCAGGCCCAGTGTAGCCAATTAGGCTACACTAGCCCCTGGAGCCTCACCCCCCCTTATATAAGGCAGGCAGCGGCGGACATTACGGTCACTCGTGTGCTGCCTGCGTTAGTGAGAGTAGGGCGAGCTGTTGCAGACTGTCTCTCAGGGAAAGATTAGTTAGGCTTAACTTGTTCCTGTCTGGCTGCATACCTGTTCTGTGAACCCACCACTGCATACCTGTGCTGTGAACCCACCACTGCATACCTGTGCTGTGAACCCACCACTGCATACCTGTGCTGTGAACCCACCACTGCATACCTGTTCTGTGAACCCACCACTGCATACCTGTGCTGTGAACCCACTACTGCATACCTGTTCAGTAAACCCACCACTGCATACCTGTGCTGTGAACCCACCACTGCATACCTGCATATCTGTTCAGTGAACCTGCCACTGCATACCTGTTCTGTGAACCCACCACTGCATACCTGTTCAGTGAACCCACCACTGCATACCTGTTCAGTGAACCCACCACTGCATACCTGTTCAGTGAACCTGCCACTGCATACCTGTTCTGTGAACCCACCACTGCATACCTGTTCAGTGAACCCACCACTGCATACCTGTGCTGTGAACCCACCACTGCATACCTGTGCTGTGAACCCACCACTGCATACATGTTCAGTGAACCCACCACTGCATACCTGTGCTGTGAACCCACCACTGCATACCTGTTGTGTTCAGTGAACCCGCCACTGCATACCTGTTCTGTTCAGTGGACCCGCCACTGTATACCTGTTTAGTGACCCCGCCACTGCATACCTGTTGTGTTCAGTGAACCTGCCACTGCATACCTGTTCTGTGAACCCGCCACTGTATACCTGTTCTGTTCAGTGAACCCGCCACTACATACCTGTTCTGTTCAGTGGACCCGCCACTGTATACCTGTTCAGTGAACCCACCACTGCATACCTGTGCTGTGAACCCACCACTGCATACCTGTTCTGTCAACCCACCACTGCATACCTGTTCAGTGAACCCACCACTGCATACCTGTTGTGTTCAGTGAACCCGCCACTGCATACCTGTTGTGTTCAGTGAACCTGCCACTGCATACCTGTTCTGTGAACCCGCCACTGTATACCTGTGCTGTGAACCCACCACTGCATATCTGTTCAGTGAACCCACCACTGCATACCTGTGCTGTGAACCCACCACTGCATACCTGTTCTGTGAACCCACCACTGCATACCTGTGCTGTGAACCCACCACTGCATACCTGTTGTGTTCAGTGAACCCGCCACTGCATACCTGTTCTGTTCAGTGGACCCGCCACTGTATACCTGTTTAGTGACCCCGCCACTGCATACCTGTTGTGTTCAGTGAACCTGCCACTGCATACCTGTTCTGTGAACCCGCCACTGTATACCTGTTCTGTTCAGTGAACCCGCCACTGCATACCTGTTCTGTTCAGTGGACCCGCCACTGTATACCTGTTCAGTGAACCCACCACTGCATACCTGTGCTGTGAACCCACCACTGCATACCTGTTCTGTGAACCCACCACTGCATACCTGTTCAGTGAACCCACCACTGCATACCTGTTGTGTTCAGTGAACCCGCCACTGCATACCTGTTGTGTTCAGTGAACCTGCCACTGCATACCTGTTCTGTGAACCCGCCACTGTATACCTGTTCTGTTCAGTGAACCCGCCACTGCATACCTGTTCTGTTCAGTGGACCCGCCACTGTATACCTGTTCAGTGAACCCACCACTGTATACCTGTGCTGTGAACCCACCACTGCATACCTGTTCTGTGAACCCACCACTGCATACCTGTTCAGTGAACCCACCACTGCATACCTGTTGTGTTCAGTGAACCCGCCACTGCATACCTGTTCTGTTCAGTGGACCCGCCACTGTATACCTGTTTAGTGACCCCGCCACTGCATACCTGTTCTGTTCAGTGAACCCGCCACTGTATACCTGTTCAGTGAACCCGCCACTGCATACCTGTTGTGTTCAGTGAACCCGCCACTGTATACCTGTACTGTTTAGTGAACCCGCCACTGCATACCTGTTGTGTTCAGTGAACCCGCCACTGTATACCTGTACTGTTTAGTGAACCCGCCACTGCATACCTGTTGTGTTCAGTGAACCTGCCACTGCATACCTGTTCTGTGAACCCGCCACTGCATACCTGTTGTGTTCAGTGAACCTGCCACTGCATACCTGTTGTGTTCAGTGAACCTGCCACTGCATACCTGTTCTGTGAACCCGCCACTGCATACCTGTTGTGTTCAGTGAACCCGCCACTGTATACCTGTACTGTTTAGTGAACCCGCCACTGCATACCTGTTGTGTTCAGTGAACCTGCCACTGCATACCTGTTCTGTGAACCCGCCACTGCATACCTGTTGTGTTCAGTGAACCCGCCACTGCATACCTGTTCTGTTCAGTGGACCCGCCACTGTATACCTGTTTAGTGAACCCGCCACTGCATACCTGTTGTGTTCAGTGAACCCACCACTGTATACCTGTACTGTTTAGTGAACCCGCCACTGCATACCTGTTGTGTTCAGTGAATCTGCCACTGCATACCTGTTCTGTGAACCCGCCACTGTATACCTGTTCTGTTCAGTGAACCCACCGCATCAGTGCGCATACCTGTGCAGTTAAGTGAACCCACCTACCTACGTGAGTGCACGCAGTGTGATATACCACTCCGTGCATACCCGATATGGACAAAACAGGTAGAGGAAGAGGTAGTGCCAGAGCCAGAGGAAGGCCACCCGGCAGGTCTGCGCGAGGTCGTGTAAATGTAATTTCGTGTGGACCTGGCCCACAGTACAGTGCTCGGAAGAAGGCACGTCCCATCACGTCCCAAGATTGTCAGGACGTGGTTGAGTATTTAGCGACACAGAACACCTCATCTTGCTCAGCCACCAGCGCTACTACTACCACCACTTCCACTGCATTTGACACTTCGCAAGAATTATTTAGTGGTGAAATTACTGATGCACAGCCATTGTTGTTACAGCCAGATGAATTTTCACCAGCTCATATGTCTGCGTTACGCGGCAACACTATGGATGTAACGTGTAAGGAGGATGAAGGACCTACTGATGGTGCATGTTTGGATTTTTCTGAGTCAAGCGAAGCTGGGCAGGATGACTACGATGATGACCATGATAGGGATCCTCTGTATGTTCCCAATAGAGGAGATGAAGAGGGGGACAGTTCAGAGGGGGAGTCAGAGAGTAGTAGGAGGAGAGAAGTTGCTGAAAGAAGCTGGGGCAGCTCTTCGTCAGAAACAGCTGGTGGCAGAGTCCGGCACCATGTATCGCCATTCGCCACCTATGTACAGCCAGCCAACTTGCCCTTCAGCATCAGCTGCTGAGGTCCCCATAGTGCCCACATCCCATGGTGGCTCAGCGGTGTGGAAATTTTTTAATGTGTGTGCCTCAGATCGGACCAAAGCCATCTGTTCGCTCTGCCAACAAAAATTGAGCCGTGGAAAGGCCAACACTCACGTAGGGACAAGTGCCTTACGAAGGCACCTGGAGAAAAGGCACAAACAGCAATGGGATGGCCACCTGAGCAAAAGCAGCAGCAGCACACAAAAGCAAAGCCACCCTCCTTCTCCTCTTCCTCCTCCATCAGGTGCATTATCTGCTTCTGCCGCTTTCTCCCTTCCACCTTCACAGGCACCCTCCTCCACTCCGCCTCTGCCCTTGAGCGGTTCCTGCTCCTCTGCCCACAGCAGCAGTCAGGTGTCCGTGAAGGAAATGTTTGAGCGGAAGAAGCCAATTTCGGCCAGTCACCCCCTTGCCCGGCGTCTGACAGCTGGCGTGGCGGAACTGTTAGCTCGGCAGCTGTTACCATACCGGCTGGTGGACTCTGAGGCCTTCCGTAAATTTGTGGCCATCGGAACACCGCAGTGGAAGATACCCGGCCGCACTTATTTTTCGAGAAAGGCCATACCCCAACTGCACCGTGAAGTTGAGAGGCAAGTGGTGTCATCTCTTGCGAAGAGCGTTGGGTCAAGGGTACACCTGACCACGGATGCCTGGTCTGCCAAGCACGGGCAGGGCCGCTACATTACGTACACAGCCCATTAGGTGAACCTGGTGGTGAACGATGGCAAGCAGGGCGCAGCGGACCAAATTGTGACACCTCCACGGCTTGCAGGCAGGCCTCCTGCCACCTCCTCTCCTCCTGCTACATGCTCTTCGCTGTCCTCCTCCTCCTTGGCTGAGTGGCAGTTCTCCTCTCCAGCTACACAGCCCCAGCTCCGCAGGGCCTATGCTGCATGCCAGGTAAGACGGTGTCACGCCATCTTAGACATGTCTTGTCTCAAAGCGGAGAGTCACACTGGAGCAGCTCTCCTGGCTGCTCTTAAGAAACAGGTGGATGAGTGGCTGACCCCGCACCACCTGGAGATAGGCAACGTGGTGTGCGACAACGGCAGCAATCTGCTTGCCGCTTTGCATATGGGGAAGCTGACACACATACCCTGCATGGCACATGTCATGAATCTAGTGGTTCAAAAAATTTGTGGCAAAGTACCCTGGCTTAGCGAATGTCCTGAAGCAGGCCAGGAAGTTCTGTGGGCATTTGAGGCAGTCTTACACAGCCATGGCACGCTTTGCGGAAATTCAGCGCAAAAACAACATGCCGGTGAGACGCCTCATTTGCGATAGCCCGACTCGCTGGAACTCGACCCTGCTCATGTTCTCCCGCCTGCTAGAACAGAAGAAAGCCGTGACCCACTACCTCTACAACTACAGTAGAATGAAACAGTCTGGGAAGATGGGGATGTTCTGGCCCGACAACTGGACACAGATGAAAAATGCATGCAGGCTCATGCGGCCGTTTGAGGAGGTGACCAACCTGGTGAGCCGCAGTGAGGGCACCATCAGCGACTTAATTCCCTACGCTTACTTCTTGGAGCGTGCTGTGCGTAGAGTGGCGGATGAAGCTGTGAATGAGCGTGACCAGGAACCGTTACGGCAGGAACAGGCATGGGACCAATTTTCATCAGACCCAGCTGTTTCCTCAACACCTGCGGCAGCACAGAGGGGGAGGAGGAGGAAGAAGAGAAGTCGTGTGCAGAAGACGAGTCAGACTCAGAGGATGATGAGCAAGGTGTTTCTTTGGGGGAGGAGGAGGAGGAGGGGACAGCGGCAGGAGAACAACCGCAGCAGGCGTCGCAAGGGGCTTGTGCTGCTCAACCTTCCCGTGGTATTGTTCGCGGCTGGGGGGAGGAGGTTGACTTACCTGACGTCACTGAGGAAGAGCAAGAGGAGATGGAGGGTACTGGATCCGACTTTGTGCAGATGTCGTCTTTTATGCTGTCCTGCCTGTTGAGGGACCCCCGTATAAAAAACCTCAAGGGGAATGAGCTGTACTGGGTGGCCACACTACTAGACCCTCGGTACAGGCACAAAGTGGCGGACCTGTTACCAACTCACCGGAAGGTGGAAAGGATGCAGCACATGCAGAACCAGCTGTCAACTATGCTTTACAATGCCTTTAAGGGTGATGTGACAGCACAACGCCAGCAAGGTACCACTGCCACTAATCCTCCTCCCGTGTCCACGCAGTCAACGACAGGACGCACCAGCGATCTCATGGTGATGTCGGACATGCGGACGTTCTTTAGTCCAACGCCTTGCCGTAGCCCTTCCAGATCCACCCTCCACCAACCTGGCCTTAAGTGTGGATGTAGACACTGCTGTGAACAGCGATGAGGAACCCTTGAACTACTGGGTGCGCAGGCTTGACCTGTGGCCAGAGCTGTCCCAATTTGCCATCCAACTTCTCTCCTGCCCTGCCGCAAGCGTCCTGTCAGAAAGGACCTTCAGCGCAGCTGGAGGCATTGTCACAGAGAAGAGAAGTCGCCTAAGTCACAAAAGTGTTAAGTACCTCACCTTTATCAAAATGAATGAGGCATGGATCCCGGAGGGCTGCTGCCCGCCCCAAGACTAAGTCAGTCCCCGCACACACAGCATCTCTGCCTGCACGCCGTGTGACTGGCTGCCTGGCCTGCCCCAAGAAGACTAAGTCGCTCCCAGTCCCTCCACACAGCATGTCTGCCTGCAGGCCGCTTGACTATCTTCTCCGCCACCACCAACAGGGTCCGGGACTCCAGGCGGATTGCTGAATTTTTTAGGCCGCTGCTAGCAGCGGCCACTGTAATAATTTTTCTGGTGCGTGTACATGACTGCCTAATTTTTCTGGCTGCACTGTGGGCAGCTGCAACAACAAAAGAAAAGGCATGTACATGCGCCCATTCCCCTTCGTGATCATTACCTTGCCGTGGTGAAGGGGCTTGCGTATCACAATGAAGCAATGACCTGCGCCTAGATGAGTGTCTCGGGGGGCACACAAAAGATAATAAGGTCGTTGCTTCATTGTGGTCAGACCAAATTTGATCAGCTGGACAGTCACTGTTCTGTCATTCAGCTACATCAGCCAGGCGACCATATGGGCTGTAATGCCACCAAAACCTGCACTCTCGCCATGGTGCGCACCAGTCCAGCACGGCCGTCACTACACAAACAGCTGTTTGCGGTGCGTTACACGGTGAGTTTAGTGTGTCAGTGTGAAGCAGTACCTTAATTACACTACCTGATTGATGTATACACATGCAAGATGTTTTAAAGCACTTTAGGCCTGTCATTTAGCATTCAATGTGATTTCTGCCCTTAAAACGCTGCTTTGCGTCAAATCCAGATTTTTCCCGGGGACTTTTGGCATGTATCCCACTCCGCCATGCCCCCCTCCAGGTGTTAGACCCCTTGAAACATCTTTTCCATCACTTTTGTGGCCAGCATAATTATTTTTTTTTTCAAAGTTCGCATCCCCATTGAAGTCTATTGTGGTTCGCGAACTTTAACGCGAACCGAACCTTCCGCGGAAGTTCGCGAACCTAAAATCGGAGGTTCGGCCCAACTCTACCTGTCACACACACATGTACCGTGAACAGGTACAGTGACTGGTGGTATTGAATATCACACTGCGTGCGCTCATGTGGGTAGGTGGGTGCACTGAACAACAGGTGGGTATATGCAGTGATGGGTATTACAAATGTGCACCTATTACACACACGTACCGTGAACAGGTACAGTGATGGGTGGCATTTAACATCACACTGCGTGTGCTCACGTGGGTAGGTGGGTGCACTGAACAACAGGTAGGTATATGCAGTGATGGGTATTACAAATGTGCACCTGTCACACAGACGTACCATGAACAGGTACAGTAACTGGTGGTATTGAATATTACACTGCGTGCGCTCACGTGGTTAGGTGGGTGCACTGAACAACAGGTAGGTATATGCAGTGATGGGTATTACAAATGTGCACCTGTCACACACACGTACCGTGAATAGGTACAGTGACTGATGATATTAAATATCACACTGCGTGCGCTCACGTGGGTAGGTGGGTGCACTGAACAACAGGAAGTTATATGCAGCGATGGGTATTACAAATGTGCACCTGTCACACACACGTACCGTGAACAGGTACAGTGACTGGTGGTATTAAATATCACACTGCGTGCGCTCACGTGGGTAGGTGGGTGCACTGAACAACAGGTAGGTATATGCAGTGATGGGTATTACAAATGTGCACCTGTCACACACACATACCGTGAACATGTACAGTGATTGGCGGTATTAAATATCACACTGTGTGCGCTCACGTGAGTAGGTGGGTGCACTGAACAACAGGTAGGTATATGCAGTGATGGGTATTACAAATGTGCACCTGACACACACACGTACCGTGAACAGGTACAGTGACTGGTGGTATTAAATATCACACTGCGTGCGCTCACGTAGGTAGGTGGGTGCACTGAACAACAGGTAGGTATATGCAGTGCTGCTGGGTATTACAAATGTGCACCTGTCTCACACACGTACCGTGAACAGGTACAGTGACTGGTTAGTATTAAATATCACACTGCGTGCGCTCACGGGGGTAGGTGGATGCACTGAACAACAGGTAGGTAGGTATATGCAGTGCTGCTGGGTATTACAAATGTGCACCTGTCACACACACATACCGTGAACAGGTGCAATGACTGGTGGTATTAGCAATGCATGCGCTCACGTAGGTAGGTAGGTAGGTAGGTGGACTAAGCAGTGAACAGGTGCAGTGATTGGGATTACAAATGTACAGCTGCCTGTCACACACACAGGTAGTCACTGAATGTGTTGGGCCTGGCAGTGGCACAGTAGGAATTAAGGGGCCACAGGCCAGATGCGACTGACTGACAGGGCTGTATATAATGCACGTGGGCCACACACAAAAAAAATAGATCACAAGAACAAGATTAGCTCTCAAAAGAGTTGTTGAGGGGTGCTCTTTTAGCAATAGGTATCAGCAAGGAGCAAGCTAACAAGCCTACAAGAGCCTAACGAAGCTTTCCTTATGGCTCTCTCTGCAGCAGCAGCAGCAGCTCTCCAGTCTCTAATTACTGCAGGCACACTAGTGAGTCCAATGCCTGATGCTGCCTGCATTTTATAAGGGGGGAGGGCCTCCAGGAGGGAGTGTAGCCTGATTGGCTACAATGTGCCTGCTGACTGTGATGTTGAGGGTCAAAGTTGACCCTAATGATGTACTATGGGGGCGAATCGAACTTCCGGAAAAGTTTGCGGTTCTCCACGATTGCGAACCCCGGAAGTTCGCCTGGAACCGTTCGCCGGCGAACCGTTTGGGCCATCTCTATTGGTGGTATGATGAGAGCATCCTGAGCTGCCCTGAACTACAGAGCGACTGCAAATGACAATGAGACTTATTGCGAATGCACAACCAAATGCAAGCAGATAAGCCAGAACTGCCCGTTTGCAGCTCCACTGCAACGGACAGAACACGCTACAGGAGGGATCCCGAGAGACCATTTCACATGAGTGACTGCCTCCCTAGTAGTGTTGGGCGAACACCTGGATGTTCGGGTCCGTTCGCCGAACATGGGCCAGATGTTCGGCATGTTCGGGCCGAACCCCGAACTCCCCCTAACATGCCGCTTTTGGGGGCCCTATGGGGTCGCAGGCATAAGGGGGGAGCATGCCCCGATCGCGGGGGGGGGGGTCAGAAATTCCCCCCACCCCCTCCGCTAGCGCTCCCCCCTCTGCCCGCTTCCCCATAAAAAAGTTTGCGTAAAGTTAAATTGTACCGTGGTGGCTGCTGCAGTGGCTGGCTGGCAGTGGTGTGAGTGAGGAGGAGGAGTCCGAGTAGGACTCGTTGAGGCCGGGCAGCGGGCGGTTCAGCGGTAGTACCCTTGTGGTACTTCCGCCCTTTCTCTGACCTCACGTCCTCTACGTGATGACGCATACGAGGGTACGCGTGACGCATACCCTCGTATGCGTCAGCACGTAGAGGACATGAGGTCAGAGAAAGGGCGGAAGTACCACAAGGGTACTACCGCTGAACCGCCCGCTGCCCGGCCTCAACGAGTCCTACTCGGACTCCTCCTCCTCACTCACACCACTGCCAGCCAGCCACTGCAGCAGCCACCACCGGTACTATTTAACTTTACGCAAACTTTTTTATGGGGAAGCGGGCAGAAGGGGGAGCGCTAGCGGAGGGGGTGGGGGGAATTTCCAACCCCCCCCCCCCGCGATCGGGGCATGCTCCCCCCTTATGCCTGCGACCCCATAGGGGGGCCGTATTTGGCCGAACAGGGGCCCTGTTCGGCCGGGCATTGAGCAGTTCGGGCGAACCCGAACTAAAAGGCCGAACACCATTAGGTGTTCGGCCGAACTCGACCATCACCCGAACAGGGTGATGTTCTGCAGAACCCGAACAGTGGCGAACACTGTTCGCCCAACACTACTCCCTAGCAGCACAACACTAGCTAAGAACTATCAAAAAGCTGTTACTATTTTATGGAATAGTATCACATCACCACTAGTGATCATGGAGATTTGTTGATCCATGACTAGCTGACCAGGGGCACAACTAAATGGGATGGGGTCGCACAATGAAATCATTGTAAGGCCTCCTGAATCTTTAAACTACATTTCTGCTTCTTAAAGAGACACTGTGATGACATATAGTAGAATGCAGGACACTATTCAGGGCATCCACTTTTTATGTTATTTTTTCTGGTTCCAGGTATGTAACCCCACCTAGACATTTTAGCTGTGAGGAATTTTCCTCCCAGAGGAGTCTAGGAGGCCAGAACTATTTTGCGGTAGATGCGCTCTTGGCATATAAACTACATTAATACTTCCATCTTGCCCCCCTTCAGGAAACCACTCACTGGATGTTGGGGTCTCACAGACCACTTAGCGCTTTCGGGATGTATGGCCCCCGACCCTCAGCATGGTGTACATAATAGTTCTAGATGAAACGTGTAGGGTGGAGCCACAGAGTGACGTAGGACGCTAGACGCACGCTGGATTACAAAACAAAAAGTAGGTGGGAAAGTACTGAGAAAACTATTTTAAGTATCTTCTTGCATGCTGGTGATGTAAAAAGCATTTTATTGACAAGTTTGAAAAACAAAACACCTTGGAGAAAACTCAGGTTAACTGCACATGGGCCCTTGTCATAAAATGCCTTTTAAACCACCAGCAAGCAAGAAAATACTCAAAATACATTAGAGAGTACTTTTTTCATCAACCTTTGGGTACTTTTTCAATTATAACATTTTGAAAAGTTAGTTTAAAGAGATTCAAATTATCTCCTAGGATAACTCATGTGAAAAAGTTAATTTTATATGGACCAAAGTGAATTGGATTGGGCCCATACTATTCTACATTTCCAAACCCAGCAAAACACTGCCCAGCTTACATTTTTCTCTAGCGTTTTCTCCTAGGAGATCATTTTTCATCTTCTATTTAAAATAACTTTTCAACACTTTACAATTGTAAACTTAACAAAAAGTAGTTGAACAAGTAATATCAAAATAATTTTAAGTGTTTTCTTGCTTGTTGGTGGTTTAAAAAGCATTTTACTGACAAGTTTCAACAAATCACCTAGGAGACAACTCAGGAGAAAAAGTTAATTGCGTAAGGGCCACTGAGTCAAAAACATACAGACCATGATGATCTTTTTCAATCTGGAACAAGAATACCTAAGCACAGTGGGGCACCTTCAGTTTTATCTATCGGCAATACACAATGCCATTTTAACATGTTTATCCAGACATTTTAATAGATCACATACTTTCAGCCATGTAACCTGAACAATTAACATCTGCATAGTGGGTCTCCTGATGCTCGGGTGATGCAATTATCCTTATTGAATGCAAGACAGCTAGCAGAGATAGTTTGTCTAATTTAATCAGAGACACTTTCTGGTGTCTGATCTAAATACTGCTCACACATATACATTTCTGGGTAGTCCTTTACCTAATTTGAACTGATGAGGCCACTTCATTACCAATTATACTTTTTCAAGGATACAAAAGAAAAGCTTCACATTGTCTGTAACGTACATGTTTCAAATCTAAGTACATCTAAGTACACCTTAAGTTCATCATTCAACGAGGCATTGCGTATTTTCTCTTCTGTGTTTTAGGCCTGTTTAACACTGGCACATTGCGTTACCCTGTTTTGCCGCAGGGTAACACCACGCCAATGAAAGTCTATGGGGCATTCCATACCTGCGCAGTGCGATGCGATGCACTGGGAGTCTCCAATTTCTTGCACTGGCAACCCAAAAGCAGCAGTGTGTTGTGGCCAGCATGCACGGTGACGTGCGATGAAGCGGAAGTCATGTAAGCCTATAGAGATGCATTTTCTTTAAAAATTGTATGGCGTTCACATTGCGGCACGCATGCGCCGAGGAATATATATTCAATACACTTCCACGTAATTATTATTTCAGCCACAGGAAGAGAGCGCTAGAAAGCCTCACTTCCTGCTTGGCCTGCAGCCAGATTGGAGATTACCGCGCACTGCTGCAGTTATCCCAAAGGCATTTTTTGGCACTGTGGTGCGGTGCAATCAGCCGATCACAACGCACTGAAACTGCAGGTTAGCAGTGTGTGAAAACGGCCTGAAGTGAACTCATGTTCTGGTGTGTGTACACTGAGCAATGGGAATGTAGAAATACTCACCTATTTGGGAACATACAACAGATATGTGATTGTGGACGCAGTATGATAAGTAACAAAACTATGCAGCTCAGTAGGGATGCTCGGAAATGGCAATTACAGATTCCATAAAAATTCCAATTTCCACCAATGGCGACACCGATTCTGAAGACTTCCAATTTTCCGATCTCCAGGGAGTCTTTTTTTTGTCTTTTTTTGCATTCTCCGATTGGCCATCCAAGTTGACTAAGAAGTATTGCACCAATCAGAAAATGCAGACTTTTACAGCGGTAATCGGAATACAACAGAAATTTTAGGACAATTACAAGACTCAGGAATACTTGGTAATATTGTGATTGGTCTAAAATTACTGCAGCAATCAGTAAAAATTCTGCATTCTCTGATTAGTCCATTGCTTTTGGGTTCTATGATTGGGCTAAAATTACTAAGTTGCGGTAAATCGGATTTCCACGGAAACAGGGGCGTAACAATAGACCCTGCAAGGGATGCAGCTGCAGGGGGGCCCAGAAGCTGCAGGAGGCCTTGTCGGGGGAGAAGTTTCTTTTCCCTTTCCTCATAGACTGACAACTAAGGGCATGGAGAGAAAAAAATTCTGCTCTCTACACAATTTTTTAATGACTGCATCTGCTCAGCCACTGATAAGGAATCATACAAAGTTTTGCAGACAAAGATTTGTAGACAGTCCCTATTCAGTGTTCAGCAGGGTCAAGGGGGATCCCATTCAAAGTTTTGCAGGGGGGCCCAGTGAGTTCTAGTTACACCACTGAACGGAAATCCAATTTCCGATCAGAAACGAAGATTTGCAATTGGAAATGCAGAAATTAAAATTCCATAGACTCCAAAAGAGCATCCCTACAGCTCAGCAAAATTAGCAAGGAAAAAAAATATCCTGCATACTTTCAAAATATGAGAACAATACAAATATCTCATTTGCATTTACTCTAGACATGGCATTTGAAAACAGAATAATAGAATATGAAACTTCTAATTCATGGAATCTGCTTATTGCTATATAAAACTCACAAATTATGCAGTTTGCACAGCAGTAGGTAAATGAGGACTTGAAGTGAAGGCTCTTTTTTCAAGCAGTACAAAGACACAAGAACAAAATTGCACACAGTTCAATGTGTGTGATTGTCAATAACGGATGTCAATCATGCACAAATATAAATGTAAGTCATTGCAAAGTGTGGATACATCTCCATGATGGAATTACAGCATGTTGTATCATACGATGTGTCTTTTGAAAAAAATATCCTCATCCTGTTACAATAAGACAATAAAAGCAAATTCAATATGAACTGGAACAATGAAAATGGCACACAGTGCTGTTTATTTGGGTGCTGCCATAGCCCACAATTTAATTATCAGCTATGGTGGTGCCAAGATTTATTATGGGTGCTGGGTGCATGATTTCAATTTTAAATACATAGTCCAACTTCCTCTATAAGCTGCTGTGTGCTAATGCACTCTGTCCTTTCCTGTGAAAGTCCCAACAATATGGGCACCAGATGCCCAATTTCGGCAGCTTCTTGCAGCTGCAATGAACACAGCCACTGCTCCAGCTTCCATGGACACAGCCACTGCAGGGCCTTGTGGCTCTCTGCCGTAACTACACGATACCTCCAGCTTCCATCCATCTGGGTGCCAGACACCCAATTTCAGCAGCTTCCTGCAGCTGCCATGGACAAAGCTGCTTCTCGAGTTTCCATGGACACAACTGCTGCAGGGCTATGCAGCTTTCTGCAGAGGCTACAACATTTCCCTTCAGGTTCCATATTGAACATAATTAAGGGTTAGCGTTAGGCATAGATAGGGAGTGTGTTAGTGTTAGGAGTAGGAGAAGGGAAGGTTAGTGCTAGGAGTAGGAAGACAAAGGTTACGTGAAGTGTAGATGGGGAAGAATTATTGTGAGAATAGGGGTATAGTGAGGGATAGTAGAACATCAGTATAATTACTGATATTCTATGTTCCAGGATTGTAGAATAACAGTACAATTATTGATATTCTACTATCAGAATTTCCTAGCAACCAATTTTAAGGGGTGCCCCTTTTCAATGTATGCTTATAACTACATGACCAGATTTAGAGGATAAGCAAACTAAATTTACGAGTTAGATGAACAACATTCACTCAGTGAAAGATAAACGATCCAATTCAGGAGACAAGAAAATATTATGGCATGAAATCTGGCTAGTATATAAAACCAAATGAAAGGTATTGCAACCAGTTCCCTGATTTTTTTACTTACTTATTCATATAGTAGGTATGGAAGGCTTAAACCTCTGATGTGTTCCCAATGACTAAATTATCCTTAACTTCATGCTGGTCCTAAGACCTCCAGGGTGTTATTGAAGTCATGAGGACTAGCGATGATTGTAATCAGCTAATTACAAATATGCAAAATTTTGCACACATTTTTGCAATTACGCCTATACGCAATTACGATTTGTAAATTCAATTAATTTTGTGTAATCATTCGTAATTTCGCAAACATTTTCACATAATTTTGTCCCGACTTTAGCAGCAAATAGCAAAACCCCTGTACATGCTATTGCCACAAAATTGCTACATATGTGAAGAATACTGTGTACAAGTCAAAAAATAATTTTTCAAAAGGTCCTTGCAGTTTTTGAGAAAATTGATTTTAAAAATGCAACGAAAAATGTTTTTTAAACTCAGCAGTTTTCCTTTGCTATTAACCGCCTAAGTTGGCAGGAAATTACGTGAAAATTATGTGAACATTTACATGAAATTACGAATTATTACAGGTGCAATTAATTATGATTTTTCCCAAAATTCTGCATTACAATTTTGCATCATAATTGAAAAAGGGAGGGGGTCAATGGGGGGGGGGGGAGGTGGGGAGGAATGACTGGCCTAGAGTTGAGGTTGGTCCACATACACAGTTGTTGTTGTCCAAAGTAATGAGGCAACAGTTAGGAGGCCAGGAACTGTACTGATCCCTCACTTTATTATAGCAGAGCGAAGCATATATTACTATCCAGTGGTGTACCTAGGGCATTTGACACCCGGTGCTGGGTATTAAATGACCCCCTGCCTAAAAAAAGGAATGGAGTGAGTGTGGCATGCTAAGTGTTCATGGTGGGTAATGCTAGGAATAGGTGCTCCCAATATAGGTAGCCTGGTATAGTTGCCACCAGTATAGGTAGCCTGTAATAGGTGCCCCCAGTATGGGTAGCCTGGAATAGTTGCCCATCAGTATAAGTAGCCTGGAATAGTTGCCTGCAGTATAGGTAGCCTGGAAAACTTGCACCAGTATAGGTAGCCTGGAATAGTTGCCCCCAATATAAGCAGCCTGGAATAGTTGCCCATAGCATAGGTAGCCTGGAATAGTTGCATCAGTATAGGTAGCCTGGAATAGTTGCCTGCAGTATAGGTAGCCTGGAATAGTTGCCTGCAGTATAGGTTGCCTGGAATAGTTGCCCTCAGTATAGGTAGCCTGGAATAGTTGCCCCCAGGCCAGTATAATTAGCCTGGAATAGTTTACCCTATGTCAGTATAGGTAGCCTGGAATAGTTGCCCCCAGTATAAGCAGCCTGGAATAGTTGCCCATAGTATAGGTAGCCTGGAATAGTTGCCCGCAGTATAGGTTGCCTGGAATAGTTGCCCCCAGGCCAGTATAGGTAGCCTGGAATAGTTTACCCCATGTCAGTATAGGTAGCCTGGAATAGTTGCCCCCAGGCCAGTATAGATAGCCTGAAATAGTTGTCCCCAGGATAAATAGCCTGGAATAGTTATCTTTTGTATAGGTACCCTAGGTGTCCACAGTATAGGCATCCCGCCCACTCCCCTCCCTCCTTGGCTGCCACTCCATTAGCTCCTGGAGTCGACAGCCATCCTCCTATATCACATTGTCCCTGGCTTGCACGGCATGCAGCAGAGCAGAGTCCCCAGTGTTGTGACAGGCCCGCCCGCCGACAGAGAGGAGAGTGGATCCTCCTAGTAGCCACGCCTGTACTTCCTGTATACGCGTGGCTACTAGGAGAAGGATCCACTCTCCTCTCTGTTGACAGGCGAGCAGGCAGGCTTGCCACCATGCTGAGGAGTCTGCTGCATGCTGCACCAGGCATGCCATGAAAATGGGGATCAGGTAAGCCAGGGTTAATGTGATAGAGGTGGATGGCCGTCGATTTCAGGAGCTAATGCAGCGGTGGCTGGGGAGGAAGGGGGGTGGTCAAGAGGATGCCACAGTGTGCAGCATTTAGGATGGGGCTGGGCTGGCCTTTTTGACACCCCCTCTTGCCAATCCCCAGGAGCCATATTGACCCCTTTCTTGCCCATCATCCATTGCACCATATTAACCATACGCCACTGTTCCTATTGGATATAGGGAACAATGTACTTGCTGGCCATTGACAGCATTCCAGATCTTTAACTGCTTGCCGACCACTCCACACCAATTGACGTGAACGCGGCGTCAGCCCTAGGATCGCTCAATGCCAATTGGCATGAAGGTTTTGCAGGAGATTGCGCGCACTAATGCCGAATTATCTCCACTTGAATGATGGAGCTCGGCTCCGTCATCAGTCTCCCAGCGGCAATCGCCTATTTATTCTATTTGTTTATTTATTTACACTATACAGCACTGCAATCTACAGCAGCGCTGCACTGGGGACATGGCTGACCCCCTGGGAGGCTAATGCCTATGACAGACGATCACTGTGATTGACATGTTTGTTGGACCCTGAAACACAATTAAGTTGCTGCAACATATACAGTATAATAATAATTACAGTTATTTGTGACATATATTACATAAAATGCTATCTCTATATTTATGCCTGTCTATAATCAAGAGTTTATGAAAGATCTAACTTAATTAGCATTTTTTGCATATATTGCTTTGCTATTTTTTGAACAATATTTTCAAAGCATTCTTCAGCCCTCTTTTCCCTAGAAAAAGTTCGAGTGTCTCATAACATGCAAATCTCTACTGACCCAGGGAGGGACTTACATTTTTCCCCTGCTAAGGTTACTTTCACTGTCACGTTAGCAACGTGCAGGTTTACAGTTGCGGTGAACCATAATTCTTATGTACAGAATGTTTCACTGTATGCATCACATCACATGTGTAATGCACAATGGCAAATTTTCCCCTCCATTTTGTTGCAATCCTGTCTATAGGATGTGAAATGCAATGCCTCATTGTAATAATTGCCTAAAGTCTCTACATTTCATGTTGTTATTATTATTAATTGTATTATTTAGTATTTATATAGTACTGACATCTTCTGCAGCGCTGTACAGAGTACAGAGTATATTGTCTTGTCACTTAACTGTCCTTCACATGGGCTTGAAATCGAATCCTTACCATAGTTATATGAACTCCATTCAGATAGCGCCCTGGCTGGTATTAAAACTAGGGACCCAGCTCTTCAAGGAAAGAGTGCTAACTACTATGCTGCCATGCTGTAATTAGATAGCATCCAGCTATTTGATCAGCAAATGTTGAGTTTAATAGACTTATGCTGCATACACACTTGAGATAAAAGTCTTTGGAAAAGGCAAGATCACAGACCAATTTTACCCCATTCCATGTAGTATGAGAGCATGCTCTACAGTCTACACAGTCTATTCTATTGAGCTGAACTCCTCATCAGATAAAAATCTTTGCAACATGCTGTACACAAAGATGCTGTACACATGCAACAGATCAGTATCTGCAAAAGATCAGTTCCTGCAAAAGATCTGTTCCTGCAAATTGCATTCATAGTCTATATAATCTGCAGATCTCATACACACCTTGTTTAACAGACATTCATCTGCAGATCAGACAATTATCTGCAGATCTGAAGATCCATCCTGGTGGATCTGATCTGCAGATGAATGTCTGTTAACCAAGGTGTGTATGAGGATCTGCAGATATCATAGACTATGAATGCATTTTGCAGGAACGGATCTTTTGCAGGAACAGATTTTTTGCAGATACTGATCTGTTGCATGTGTACAGCATCTTTGTGTACAACATCTTGCAAAGATTTTTATCTGATGGGGAGTTCAGCTCAATAGAATAGACTGTGTAGAGCAGTGGTCCTCAAACGAAGGCCTGCGGGCCGAAATTCGGTCCCCCGAGGCTTTTTCACTGGCCCCCAAACCAAAATGTATAACTTATAGATGTGGCCCACTGCACACTTAAATATCAGTGGCCCGCATATAGAATAGCATTGCTGGCACCACCCATCCACATACTGTAGAAGCCAGTGAGCAGTCATTCGCTGGCTTCCAATCCAATTCTGCATCAGATGACACAGCTGTCCAACTGGACGGCAGGTTGTCACCTGGGTATGCTTCACTGGTGTACAAAGACGTTCTTCGGGGAGCCTCATGACTGAATGACTTCTGCTGGGAGTTCTCATCCATTTAAAAAGGACTAAACGTACTATAATGCAATCTCAAGCAGGCAAAAAAAGTCTCTGAAAAAACTTTATTGACACACGTACAAAAAATCAAGAAAAATTGGTTCTTCAATATCACAAGGTCTTAAAAACACATTGGTTGGTTTAAAACAACAATTGGTTTGAAACAACAATTGGTTCCTGTGTAGCAGCTCCTTACTACAGCTTCTGGGAAGGTCTAGTGCATCTGGTAGGCTCAGATGCCCCCCATTTTTTGGCTCTTCGCCTGATTGGTCTCTTTTTCCCTGGTTGAGCCGCACAGAATTGGGTATTACGGCCTGACGAAGGGCACATACAATTATACACAAAAGCCCGAAACGAACATGTGTCGTTGCCTTGAAGTTCAAATGCCCACAAAGCTACAACCAATTGTTGTTTCAAACCAACCAATGTGTTTTTAAGACCTTGTGATATTGAAGAACCAATTTTTCTTGATTTTTTGTACGTGTGTCAATAAAGTTTTTTCAGAGACTTTTTTTGCCTGCTTGAGATTGCATTATAATACGTTTAGTCCTTTTTAAAGGTATAAACAAGTATTGAAGGGCAAGGTGTATTGCCCCATAAAGGACTGTGTTTTTTGATCCTCCACCTTATAAAGGATCGTATCCCAGAATCTGTTTCACAAAACACGGGAGTTCTCATCCAGGCATGACTGGGGGGCATCAATACCTAGATTCAATGTAATGTTTTAAAATCTAATTATATGTATGTTCCGGTCCCCCGGCAGTCTGAAGTATGTTGACCCGGCTCTTGATTGAAAATGTTTGGGGATCCCTGATGTAGAGTATGCTCTCATACTACATGGAATGGGATAAAATTGGTCTGTGATCTTTCATTTTCCAAATCGTTTTATCTCAAGTGTGTATGTAGCATAAGTTTGCTTCTCTTCAGTGGAAATGAATATATGGTGAATTGTATGTTCTTCACTATTCCCTTATGGTATTCTCTTGACATTTAAAGTATTTTGCATGGATCATCACAAGCTAACTCATATGCTAAAGCAAGCACATAGCACACATTTGTCAGTTACACTTTTGTCTTAGCTTCTCATCTCGTGAAAAAAAAAATGTAATGTGTTTTTCATAAACTGAATTTCATTAAGATAAAGCAGAGTGAGCCTTTCGAAAAAAAGGAAGCTATATAATTTCAAAATTAGGTGGTTATAGGGTGACATTAAGTTCCCTCAGTTGTGTTATTAGTAAACATAAAATTGCAAAATCCCCATCGAAATCATCTTCTCATATCTCAGATATGACTTGAAGGCCTGCAGAGACATTTCAAGATAATATTCATCAATCCTAATTATCTACCATGTAGAGAAGCTGGATTCACCACCTCTTGTAATTAGCATTTAGGAACTTTAAAAAAAAAAAAGTTGCTCAGCAACCTGTTTTTAATTGGCGATAAATTGTGATTTGCTTTTTTGGCATACAAATATGTTCATGCATATGATATAAAGATTTTATTAGAGTTTTTCTCATATCTGCATAAATTGTCTCAAGAAAGAAACAGATGGATGTTGATGCAAAAAATAGATTTAGACTCTGTGGTAGGTAAAGGCAAATGCATAGTGAGAACTGTACTTTTTTTTAAGAAGTAGCAGTTTTGAAAAAAACACAAACGCACACATAATCATAAGTAGTAATTAGAAAGTCTGCTTTCTCAGGACTGACTTCTGTTGTGAAAGTTAAAGAGGAACGTTATGGTATATAACTTACTTAAAGCAGTAGGATCAGCCATACTATGTCATGAAAAAAAACACATTTATAAGTAGATAAATACTTGATCTACTTACATAACACATGTATTATAACCATGTTTTGATTTCAGTGAATGTTATATAGTAAATGACGAGAATTCTGTTCCTGGTGGGGGCCATGTCTTTTGCCCACAGTTAAGGCTAACTCGTGATGTCATTTCTGCCCTTTACTTTTTTTCTTGTCTCCTCCAATTGCTGAGTCGCCTCAGCCTTGCTTGTAAACACAAGTGAGTAGGGGATTAGGTTTCAGATAAGCAGCTGGCAGGGAAATAAAGGAAAGAGGAGGAATACATTATAGATAAAAAGAACCCCCAGCATGCAATTATTTGGCACGACTACTAAAGGGCCAGTGCTCCTTAAGTATGTGATAACTCCAAATCATAACAGCAAAAAAAGTTTTGAAAGTTTTGAATGCAGGATTAGCATCTTTATCACTTAATACACTCAGACCAGTTGCTGTTGAAATTTGATATTTATGGTGACGATACCGCTTTAAAGAGGAGCTGTAACGACAAAACGTCCCCTGGGGGGTACTCACCTCAGGTGGGGGAAGCCTCCGGATTCTAATGAGGCTTCCCACGCCGTCCTCCATCCCTCAGGGGTCTCGCTGCAGCCCTCCGTGCAGCGGTGACGTCAATATTTACCTTTCCGGCTCCTACGCAGGCGCTCTGACGGCTGTCGGCTCCGAAGTAGGCGGAAATACCCGATCAACGTCGGGTCTGCTCTACTGCGCAGGCGCAAGTTTCCAGGCGCAATTACCTCAACAACTATTAAAACCACCATCCACAGCAAAGGACCGGCACCACACGATGTGATTATAGCTCTTTGTATTTATTTATAGCAGCATAATAGCAACAGCATGAAAGCAACAACAGACCGCTGTTTCGGCCTTCCTAGGCCTTTATCAAGTTGCCTTGTGATCATGTAACAAATAGTGACACAAATACCCATATATATAGTGCAAAACACAGCCCATTAGGACCCAATAGCCAATCATGACAGCGTAGCAAAGGCGGACCTGATGGGAGACTAACAGCCGACCAATAAAAGGCATGTATTTCAAATGGTCACTCACCAATCAGTATATAGAGAGGGGTCCCCGCTGTAGAATCTCGGAGAGAGGGCACATCACAGCGGACGCCACCGCCTCCATCCACGGAGGTCGGCGGCATGACGTCAGAGTCAAGTGACAGGTCACATGACTCTATCAGCTGACGCCCGCCGACCAATCCTGTGCGCCCAAACAACTCCATTATCCTCACCAGCATCCGCATCATAGCGGTGGGTGGTGCTAGAGCGGCCCCGTAAGTCCGCCCATGTTACTATAGTAACCAGACGCCCATAATATTAAAGGCCGCAGCACTCACCACACCTGCAGCGAAGTTAAAGGGGGACTCCTGTCTCACCAAACCAACGCTGTCATGTGGCCTGTGAAAATAAAAACAAAAATACATTAAAATACAATCACATGTTAATTACAGATACAATACACCGGATACAAAAGTTAAATACAGAAACTCAAGTCTAACTCTCTATTAAGTCCTGCCCGCCCCATGGCATCCAGTCTCCTGATCCACCCCGCCTCCCTTCTCAATAATTCTTTTTTCTTGTCACCTCCCTGCCATTGGGGTGAAACCCCATCAATGGCCATTACCCTCAATTGAGAAACCTGATGCCCACAAGCACTGAAGTGCTCGGATACTGCCTGTCCCACTGTATGATTTCTAATAGCTGTCTTATGGGCAGAAATCCGCACCTTAAGGCACTGAGTAGTCATTCCAATGTATATAAAGCTACAGGGACACTTGATCAGATATACTACATAATCAGAATTGCACGTATAGTGTCCTCTAATGTAAAACTCAGTGCCCAAGGTGGGATGCTGAAATGTGTTGCCCCTTATAACACTGCTACACATATGGCAAGAGAGGCATGGAAACATGCCTCTCCTGCCAGAGTGAGGCTGCTGCAACGGTGCCGATTTAACACGTAATTTGTCTCGCAAATTAGGGGCCCGACGATACGACATCATGGGAGGACTTCTGAATTCGGGCACCCTCGGGAAACCATCCCGAAGAAGGTGCCAATGTCTCCGCAATGATCTAGCCACAACATCACTACAAGTGCTGTAAGTGGATACAAAAGGGATACGCGGCACTCCCTTA
This sequence comes from Hyperolius riggenbachi, assembly GCF_040937935.1. NCBI lineage: Eukaryota > Metazoa > Chordata > Amphibia > Anura > Hyperoliidae > Hyperolius > Hyperolius riggenbachi. Next base: position 123,192,293 of record NC_090650.1, read on the forward strand.
GCACCTGGTCTGCGACGACGTCTATCACCTTGTATGACATCATCAGGATAGCCCCTAGAACGGAACTTATCCGATAGTTGAGCTCTGCGAACGGCACATGCAGCAGGATCACTTACTATCCTATCAACCCTAGTAAATTGACTTCCAGGTATCCCATCCCTCGCCCCCTTGGGATGAAAACTCCCGTAGTGAAGTGTGGAATTCCTGTCCGTCGGCTTGATAAATAAATCAGTGGAGATAATCCCCTGTCTATTACAGACCAGGACATCAAGAAATGAAATTTGCTCCAAATCCCAGTTAACCGTAAGTTTAATACTGGGACACTGCTGGTGGATCTCCTGGATGAATGCATCCAAGGTACAACGTGGCCCCCTCCATATGCAAAACACATCGTCTATGTAGCGCCACCAACAAAGGGCATATTGGCGATACAAAGAATTCAAATAGACGAAGGTTTCCTCGTATAAACCCATAAATAGGTTTGCATAGGAGGGGGCCACGTTAGAACCCATAGCAGTTCCCCGTATCTGCCCAAAGAACCGCCCACCAAATTCAAAATAATTCTCCTTCAAGACAATGTCCAGTAATTGCATCAAAAATCTGCGTTGGGGGTGACTGCAATCAGTCCGGGTCATAATGTACCAGTCTACTGCCTCTACACCCCCATCATGTATTAAAACCACCATAAATAAATAAATACTTAAAACAAATTAACCCTTTCTGGACCAGCACCCTCTGCCCCCTTAAGGACCAGAGGGTGCTGGTCCAGCAAACCGCCGCTTCCCGACGAATCGCTGCAAGTTACCGTCGCTCCCGCCGTACACGCCACTGTGTCCCCGCTGCAGGCTGCTCTCTCTGCCGCCGCTTTCATTGGCTCCTGACCCTGTCATTCCATGTAAGCCAATGGGAACGGCTTACAGGAATGACAGGGCCAGGAGCCAATGAAAACGGCTCCTGCCCGGCTCACAGTGCTCTGCCATCATATAGGCGGCAGGGCATCACATTGCGGCAGGGGCAGAGCGGACCGAGCGAAGCAGACGGGCTGGGGCGCGCGATCAATGGGACGTAGAGTTTACGTCCGGTCAGTACCGCAGCGCCCCCTGCCCGGCATAGATTCGTACTCGCTCGGTCCGCAGGTAGTTAAGCATGCTATAGACAAGGCAAGACACACAACATTTATATCATGCTTTCCTCCTGGTAAACTCAAAGTGCCAAGAGCTGCAGCCACTTAAAGGAAATCTGAAACTAACTAAAAGAAAAAATGTATGCATAACTGGGTCTTCCTCTAGCCCCCTTCAGGCTGATTGTTCCTTTGCCATCTTCCCAGGCCATTTGGATCGTCTGCTAGGAGGCTCGGTAATTCCGCCAGTTGGAGCCTACTGCATATGTGCACCCTATCATGCTCCTGTCACCGGAGCAGAACGGTCTCTACCACAGGAGTGTGACAGGGGAGCGCATGCGGCCAGACTGCGCCTGCACCGACTAGCGGAATTACCAGGATGCCTAGGTTCCAGGTGGCCTGGGAAAATGGTGAGCGACCAATCAGCCTGAAGGGGGATGAAGGAAGCCACAAATAGGTATACATTTTTTTCTTTTAGCTAGTCTCAGGAACACTTTAAGGAGCACTCCATGGGTGACCAGGGTAATTATGGAGCCTTATCCAAAGACTCCATTCTGTTTTATGTACTGGTTACAGCTGGGATTCAAACCCTAGTCAAAGGGCTCAAATCCCACATCAAAGGCAACAGTGTGGCTGGATAGTGTAATGGTTAAGGACTCTGCCTCTGACACAAGGAGACCTGGGTTCGATTCTTGGCTCTGCCTGTTCAATAAGCCAGCACTTATTTCAGTAGGAGACCTTGGGCAAGTCTCCCTAACACTGCTATTGCCTATAGAGTGCGTCCTAGTGGCTGCAGCTCTGGTGCTTAGAGGCTGCCAGGAGAAAAGCATGATATAAATGTTCTGTGTCTGTCTGTCTTAACAGTACCCTATTCAGCTGACATATTTTTGCTAAGGGTCCTACAAGTCCAACCATAATTACTGCTCAGCCGTCTGCTTTTATTTTTTTATAGAGTGTGAAGATCAACACATCAGTTTGCCCTGCAATTGGGACAATCTGATTGGCATGTGCATGGATATGGGTTTATCTTGCTATCATCTTATATAGAGTGTGAAGATTTATATTTGTTTGCCCTGTGAGTGGTGGCCATCTGATTGGCAGGTGCATAGAGACAAGATCATCTTGGATGTGATGCAGGATCAAAGTTATGTGGCAAGGGTAAATGGGAACTTATACATCTTTGTTATGCCCAGAACCCCCTTGGATTTACAGGGTTGGGACCAGGTTTATGGCATTTACTTTGATTAAAGTGACTTATATGGACTCAGGTCTGCAGCCTCAAGTAGTTAACAGTCAGCTAGCAGACATTTTTAGACATTTAGATACAGGGTTTGGTTGGGTTATTTTTACTATTGTGTAGCATTGTTGTTTTAGCATTTATATTTGGAATAAAGATTTGTTTTTAATATATCCACTTGCACCCAAGAGCCAATTTGTTTTGCACTAGTTTTAATAACTGAGTCACATATTGTCCTCCCTCCAAAGATTACATCCTTTTTTCCATTCCTTGACTGTCTCCTCCCTTTCAGATTGATGTTTACAACTTATGTATTTAAAGAGAGCATCATTACACAAGATAAAAACACACATCAGAAGTAATAGTTATTGTTATATGTTGCCTGATGTTATTTGAGTATTTTTATTAAAATGGGAGTTCATAAATAATGCAACACATTACCAAAATTGAACTTGAAATTGAAAATGTGTTGTCTTACCCCACTGTGTTAGAGCAGATATTTACTCAAAATAAATTGAGGGAATTCTTCAAACTTCTTTATGTGTCTTCTAAAAATAAAATGCTTTAGTCGGTTTCCATGTAACTGTAGGTACTATACAATAACTGTATTGCTGAAGAAGATAATTACATAGTTGTTCAAAAATCTTACACGTTTTGATCTGTAATTCTACATTATCTCTATACTGAAATACATGATAAACTGTATATCCTGTATATATATATAATCCCAATCGTAATGCAGTGGTGGAGCTTACAGGAAACCTGAGGGAGTGGGATTTATTGTTTTGTACTTAAATGAGAAGCTTTTGACTTATTTAACTCATTTAGGACCAGCAGACTCTGGCCATTTAAGGACCAGAATCTTTTATTTCTCCCAATTTTTGTTGTGATCACTATGATTGGCTCACAGTGGTGACCTGGTAAAGAGCCAATGAAACTGGCTCCTTACTGATAGGAAAAAAGCTCAGTTGTCACATGACAGCCAAACCAGCGGCCACATGCTCAACCAATTGGCCTGGGACCATGGGAAACTGGCGACGTAGATTCTATCAGAGATGAGGAGCCCCAAGTGCGGTGTAGAATCTTACAAGTGGTCCTGAGCTGGTTAAAAAAAAATACATATTGTTTATTTAACATCCTGGATGCTATCCCATAGTATACTAAGGTGAATATATATCTATTTTCATGACTTGTTTTCAAAATAAGTTTTACATCTGCCAGGTTGTGTTTTTTTTCAGTATATGAGGAGAACCATTTTTTTAAATAAGCAAAAATGGTTTACTACATGTATCAGCATTTGCAATGCTTTACACTATGCATTTATTTCATATATACTGTATGCTTATCCTTGGTTGCACTACAACTCCAGTTATATGGAAAGGAAATGTGACCATATAATATATAAATAGGACTAATAAATGTTAAATAAAAGCAAAACTTTGATGCAACCCCCCCCCCCTCCCAGTCTTCAAACCCTTTTCCTTGCCTACCCCTAATGATCCTCACAGCCTGGGGGCCCTCCTTGCAATGGTCATAAAACAAGTTTGGACATTGTAATATTCACATCCATAACAAGGCACAAAAAACCTGTTCTGAAAGATGGACTCCTTTATCCGCCGGAGTGAACCAGTAGTTGGGGTCCCCTTACAGCTCTGGACCCCCCTGCGGTCACAGAGGCTGCTTCCCTGTAGTTTCGCCATCAGGAAAAGCAGATAATTCATTTTTTTGCACTACATCACCGTGCATGCTGGTGTCCATTTCCAACAAATAACTTCAAGATTTACTTTTCATCCATTGATGAAAGCCATTTGTAAATATTGTAATTGAATGTTCGTTTTGCTTTAGTTGTTGCACCAGTTTATAAACTGGCTCCTTGTGTACTACATTTCTGGAGGATCATTTATGGATTATCATGATGCTCACTGTCCACTGATACATCAATTAATCACACCACTTGTGTTCTGTTTAAATAATGAAACCTCTTAAAGTAAAAAGTTAAATAATCACTACAAAATAAATTAAAACATTTTGTTGTATCACTAGGTATCTTTCCTAGGAACACTTTAGGTAAGTACTAATCACTGCATATCAGAAACCCCCTACAAATCCTGCCATTTTTAAAATGCTTTGCATGCTCCCCAGTTATCACAATTTAATTCTTGTCAACATCACTCAAATCCTTAAACTCACCCACTTGTTATGCTTCCAATACATCACTTTGAATTAAATGAAGGTTGGGGGTGATAAAAAAAAATTCACCCTAAAGGAGGAAAAAACACACAGACAACAGGAGCCCAAATTGTGCAGTATGTAACAGTAGTGGGAAAATGTTGTAAGAGTGAAGATAGATTATACTCACAAAGGTGGGTTGCAGAAGGGCAACCAACCGCTGTCGGCAGGTGGAGATGTACAAACCCGAATCCACTAGGGTACCAGACAGAGATGGTGGTGGTCGCACTCTTGATAAAAAACAACAACAACCTCAAGTGACCTTTAAATGGTCCAAGAGGGATGTTTTCCATCAAAAAGGAGGGTGACGGCACAAGATATAGGAGAAAGAGGCGCCAAGGTGTAATAAAATACTTTAAAAACAAATAAGAAATAGTTGAGGTGGCTTACCTCAAGTAAGACAAACTCACTTAATAGAAGAGTTTTTATTGCAATAAAAAAAGTATTTTATTACTCCTGGGTGCCTTTTTCCCCTATATCTTATCACTTTGAATTGGACTGTTTACTAGCAGCTTAATATATCGAACTCATTCCGAGGTCTACCTAGGACACAGTTTAGTCCATAGTTGAAGAACTTTGCCCAGTCATCTTCGGCCTAACAACTCACCTGACTTTTAGGAGTTGGAACTCGCTGTATAACAATAAAAATATGAGTAGTTGAATGAAAAGAACTCAGATCTGTAGGCTGACTTTGAAGCCCTTAAATTAACTCATCATGATTTTGAAAAACATTTGCTTAAAGTTAACGCCTTGTTGTATTTCAAGGAAGTATATTAGGGCATTACTGTGGTTATAATTGGCTTCCGCTTCCTTCCACCACCTTTATTGCATATATATTTTCTTGTCTCAGCTGCTATCCCTTCCTTTGTATTAGTTCTTTTTCTCTGGATAACAATGTGGGGTAATTGCAATTATGCTGTTTTTGCTTGCTTGCAGCTTGCTTTTGGTCTTAATCTGTAATTACAGTCTGGCATAATATACAATTAAAAACCCATCTACCATCTTCTTTTTGACTATATACTTATCCAATGTACCTTTGACCCGAAAGTAATTTCATTTATGTAATAATCTTAATTCCACCCCCACATTCATCTAGTGGGAAAGCTTCAATCTTGCAAAAGACAATAAATCTTGCATAATACTAACTTCAATCTCTTATATCCTGCCTTCCTAGAGGACAACATAAGAGAGTTTCATGCTGCACCGCAGCCAGGAGCCAATGCCACCCAGCTCATCGACTGAAAGGTCTGCCTGAGAAAATCAAAGTAATTCTATTAACCCTGACACACGTTTCATTGTAGTTATTGTGGTTCTACTTTAAGTGTTTTCTTAACATTTGTATCTATAAAGTTGCAGAAGCAATTCTTTTAATTAAGGACCTTCCATTTTAAATGGATCAGGTTTTCTAATGGTAAACAAAAATTGAAGATGGCATCCTCTTTTATTTGCCTCTGTGTCTAAATATGTTTAAGTTTTTGAAAAATCACCAAATCTGACTTTCCAGTTTGTATGGTAGGAGACCTTATTTGGGTCCACCATCTGGTGCTTGTCCCGCAACCTGTTAAAGGTCACCCGAGGTGAAAATAAACTAATGAAATAAACTGTTGTATCTATCCTCTTTCTCCTAAAAAATAACTTTTTAAGATATTTCATAGTTTTATTTTATATTTAAATCTACTTTTTAAGTTTTTACTTTTTTATTGTTTTTTGCTCAATGACACATTCATTGAAGTATGCCAGAGCTAAAATCTATGAACTATTGAACCTTGTTATCTCTTTCCTGCTCTCAGTTGTAATTTCTTATCAGTGAGGGTCACACTGTAGTCTGACCCAGTCCTGACGCAGGAACTGCCACTTACATACCTGATGTTTAACTCTTTCAGGCAAAGAAAGAAAAAAAGGAACACCGCATTGTTATTTGTGTGCTGGGCACTGTACATATGTCTATCTCATCATGTAACATGTCACCACGGGTATCATTTAAAGCATTAGACTCATCTAGGCATTCACTGGCCTTCTAGAGAAACTTTATCGGATTGACAACTGGAGACGTATTCATTGTTATTTTCATTTTTCAGCACTATGTAATCAGTCTTTATTCAGACATATAAAAGTGTTTAGCCCTCTAGTCACTTTTCAGGAGAACCCAGGCTACATTAAACTGCTGTTCAACTGCCTCACTTGCATAGATGAAGCTATGGTTTATTAACTCTTGCAATGTGAAAAAAGCACTATATATACACTTGTTTATCTAACCCTATCTCATGTCACTTCAGGAATTCTTCAAAGAGAACCTGAGGTGGGGCTATAAATTTAAAAAAAAAAAAGATCAATGCTACCTCATTCAGAGGGCTGGTAGGATCAGGTAGCCACCATCTAAGTCGCTTTCCACCACTCCGATGAAATGCAGTAAAATTCTTTCACTTTTGTGACCCCTAGAGTCATGATGCTGGAAATGCTGCTCTCGCAGAGCAGCATGCAGGGAGGCTGAGGAGCAGCAGGAGGCATGGCCGTGAAGAGACAGAGCTGCCCAATGACATTTTTTGAAAGCCTGCAGGAACGCCCTAGTGGGCGTTTAAGCAGGGAATAACTCACTCCTTCCTTACCCTCCATAATAGTGACAATCGCTTGTCACTAACTTTGGAGGATTATAGCACGGTGGTGGGAGGGGTGAGAGTGGCGTGGGGGGACACAGAGGCATGTCTTGCAGCAGGGAGCATGCCTCTGTGTCTCATGTGATTTACCTAGACCTGCAAGGAAGATGGAGAATTCTCTATTGTGAGGTATAGAAAACAAAGAATTGAATATATATTAATATAACTGGTACATCATAGGTGATATGTACAATGGCATTTTTTTTTTGTTCCAGGATTCAGAGCCTCTTAAGTTCAGCACCTGTGTTGCTCCTTACGTTATATGTAAATTCATGCTATTCGAAATTCCAAACTAAAAATATTGAGTGTCAAAACAAAAGTAAAGATGGACATAATGTTGCAGTCATGTGGTCATATGTGCGGAAATGGACAATCAAGGGGGCGTAATCGAGGGGGGTCTAAGGGGCTTAATCGATGGGGCTAAGGGGCCAAAAACTGAGCTAAAAGGGGAGGAGCTTCATGGACATGTCAACCTACAAAGTGGAGGTTGCCAAATTATATTAGAGTCACTTTGCTAAAGAGTCTACAGACTGGTCCTTAGTCACAGGGTGGGCTGAAAAAAGGTGTGCCAAACAGCTCACTGTTGGGGTGTAGCCACCATGGAGCAATCCTACATAATACAGCCAAATAACGCTGCTGAAAAGGACGGGAAAAAGTTATGGTGAATGTCGTTTAGGAAGGAAGGTAAAATAAGGTAAGAAAAGGAGGTGAGGAAGGATGTGGGAGTATAGTGATTAAAGGAAGATGTAGTTTTGTGCATGTGTGTCTCAGGTTAAAAAAGTTGAATATTTCATGTGAACTAGATCATTAACAATAAAGTGTTTTATTTCTATGGCAATTTGTATGCACAACAAACTTAATAAAGATAGTATATTTTTATATACAGTATAATGTAAGAATGAGTGAGTGACTGTGTTGCGATTTGTGTACCATTTGCATGTGTAACGCACACTGTTACTTTTCCTCTCCATTGCGTTCCAATCCGATCCAGTTTTTAAAGGATGTGCAATGCAATGCCACAGTGGGAAACGAGCCTAACTCAAATAAAAGCGGTTACATTCATCATCTTTTACTAACCAAGCTCTCCTACGGCCAAGACCAGTGTTCATAAATAATCTTCACTGTGCTTGTTATCCAATTCAATTTCTCTGCAAAATAAATTTTCATTGTATGCTTGAAAGCTCTCTATAAATATTTAAATCCCATTAAAAGATAAATCTTCATTGTGCCAAAAATAAATAAATCATTATTTCTTCCATACTTCATTAATATTATTTGTGTTGTTTGAATGAAGCTGGATAGATATAACAGAGAGCTTAGATGTTGTCACTACTCTTTAATTTCTTAATGATCATGGTGTTTGCAAATGTTTAGATCTTGTCAATATTTGTTTCCCCAACACATGCAGACTTTTGTTTTTTTACTGTAGTGTTTACTTTTTCGTTTAGCGAAAGATAAACTGGTATACACTTTTACTAGAATAAAAAGCCGCTTATCATCAATAACCTTCAATGGACAATATTAGAACAATGAGTAACTGACATTATGAGAATGATTTAGAATTTATTTGGCCAGCTTGTTTGTCCTATTCCTGATTGGTAAATGCATACACAGTACAAGTCACACATAAATTATAGACTTGACAATTCCAGCATGAATCACCATGTGCCGTCATCAGGAATTGGTTTCTTGAATGCTTGTGGAGCTATCATGACAACAAAAGTCAAAGAGATTCTAATAATGGTTTCACTTCAGCTGAAACTTGAAAGGAAAGTCAATGGTTTAAAGGGATACTGTAGGGGGGTCGGGGGAAAATGAGCTGAACTTACCCGGGGCTTCTAATGGTCCCCCGCAGACATCCTGTGTTGGCGCAGCCACTCCCCAATGCTCCGGCCCCGCCTCCGGTTCACTTCTGGAATTTCTGACTTTAAAGTCAGAAAACCACTGCGCCTGCGTTGCCGTGTCCTCGCTCCCCCTGATGTCACCAGGAGTGTACTGCGCAGACACAGACCATACTGGGCCTGCGCTGTGCGCTCTTGATGACATCAGCGGGAACGAGGACACGGCAATGCAGGCGCAGTGGTTTGCAGACTTTACAGTCAGAAATTACACAAGTGAACTGGAGGCGGGGCTGGAGCATCGGTGAGTGGCTGCACGGGCACAGGATGTCTGCGGGGGACCATTAGAAGCCCCGGGTAAGTTCAGCTCATTTTCCCCCGACCCCCCTACAGTATCCCTTTAAATGCAATGCTTCAATAGAAGATTAATATAGGTGGTAGGGTACAAAGAATAATAGATCATAGTGCACTGTGATAACTGCCTACACCCTATAATTCTGTAGACATACAATACAGTATATATAAACAAAGTCTTACAATGCAGTCGGAACAATATTCATTATGTTTCCACATGAGACAACAGGGCTATATACACTGATCAGCAAAAACATGAAAAATTACCTGCCTAAAATTGTATATTACCTCTTGTGCAACTAAAGCATCTTTGACCCATCGCGGCATGTACTCCATACGATCTCTGAAGGTATACTGTGATATTTGGCACTAAGATGTTAGCAGCAGTTTCTTTAAGTCCTGCAATTTGCAAAATGGTTCAGATAAATCGGACATTTTATTCCACCACATCCCACAGATACTCAACTAGACTGAGATCACAGGAATTTGGAGGTAAGAAAACAGGTTGCATCAAACTTGGCCAGATTTTTCCATGCTCCATGATCCAGTTCCTGATGTTCATGAGCCCAATGTAGGAACTTTTCAGTAATGAACAAGGTTCAGCATGGGCACTTTGAATGCCATGCAGCTACACAGCCCCATAAGCAGCATGTTACAAAGAGCTGCCTATTCTGTGAGTTTTTCAGGAATTTATGATACAGTGGCTCTTATGTGAGAAAAGATGGGCTAGGCGTAGCTCCCTTCGTGCATCATTGAGCCTTGTGTACCATGACTCTATGATCTGTTGTTCTTCCTTGGATCTGTTCTGATAGATCCTAACTGTTTTATACCTGGAACATCCCACCCCACACTGCCATTCTGGAAATGAGTTATGGGAGATTAAGGCTAAGTTCACACAAAGCCATATAGAATGTAAACTTAGCTTTAGCTCTCAGAATGCATATCATACTTGCATATTTCCCATCAGTGCTGACCTGTTGAACATTGAACCCTTTCTTGCCATAAGAAATCCTTGTCACAGCCACATATAAATCATATTACTTTTATCAGTCAATCATCAAGGAGAACTTGGTTGTAGTCACTCAACTACAGATAGACTGTGTTTTATAGTCCTGGAAACTAGACCCTTACAGAAAGAAAAGAATGCCAAGCAAGGTCTAAAAAGGGTTGGTGCTGTATGTATACACATTTGTTGATGTTTCCCCCAGAGTCCCACTTTAAATTATCAATCTGATCTTGAATTACACTTGACATTTAACCACTAGACGACCGTGTCACGCCGATGGGCATGGACGCGGCGCCCTAGGACCGCCTAATGCTGATTGGCGTAAGGTCCTGGAGCAGTGGTTTGCAGGAGATCGTGCGCGGCTCCGCTTGGATGGCGGAGCTCCGCTCCACCTTCAGTCTCCCAGCGGTCCTGCAGCGAGGCCTTAAAGCTGTAATGGCCCAATTTGTGAGAAATGGCCTGGTCTTTAGGGGGGTTTAAGCCCGTGGTCCTCAAGAAGTTAAGCCTCATAATCATGAAAAACAATCCTGGATACATTGCCATCCTGCTTACTGAGAGAGATAAACATTTGCTCTCAATTTTTTTGTTCTTTACCTAAAATGAGAGTACATTTCTCGCTTGACATATATTTGTGTTTTATGTGTACAATAAAAGCATTCTATCAATGATATTACTTTGCCATAGGAAAGACAATCCTGCTGAATATTCTTGATAGCATTTCTTTGGGCCTTTCTGCCTTTAATCAGAGATTTCCTTTTTTCCAAGAGATGTTTATTTTTCCTTTACCTCTGTGGGTCAAAGCAATGACTTTGTTCAATGAAAAGTAATGCACATTCATGTCTACAACATAAAAGAGTTCTATAACTTCTCAATCTTTTCTCATTATTGATCAATCGACAATTCTACGTACAAATACTCCCTACCTACTGCTCTAACTTTAGATGAGGTTTGAGCTTGAAAAGAAAACAAGTCGAGTACAAAATGTCAATCTAGAAAGCAGAACAATCCCCTTCAAAAAGTAAAAATGGTACCTATTTATATGTTTGAAGAGATTTTCAAAAGATTACATACATATTTTACCTGGTTTTTCAGTAACATATTTGCTGTGTATCAATAATTTGTGTTTCCTCTCTGAATGTAAGCCCATGTTTTGTGCTCCTCTCTGAATCATATACAGGCAGTGGCGTACCTACCATAGGGCTGCAGGTGCTCACAGCACCAGGTGTAGCCATGGCTAGGGGTGCCGCTGTAGTGCTCAGCCACTGTGTTTTTCCACCTGGGACCTTTTTTCATAGTTCGGGCAGCATTTGGGAAAATAGTAGCAGGCAGTGCATGGAACTGTACAACTTCCTGCACTAGATATAACACCCCTTTCCCTTCCTGTCCTGTGGGCAATGTGTTTCCTTGCTCTCTATACACAGCCTGCAGTGAGTGAAGGTGCAGAGTAGCAGGGTGAGTAGAGAGAATGATTGTGGTGCTGCAGCTTAGACATTAGCAGGGAGAGGTGGCATGATGTGTTTAGTGCTTCAGAAGTTGCCTAGCTATATGCACTGGCTGCAGTAATACCAGAGTGCCCTGGACTATTGATTATTTACCCTGATCAGAGTAATAAATCAACAAGGCAGGGCAGTCTGCTGTTGTAGAAGCCAGTGATACAGGTGCTGACAGGTGACTTCTGTAGTAAGCAGAGAAGCAAGCTCCAGGCAATTTACATTAGTTTGATTGCAGGTAATCTTATCTCTTTTCCCAGTTCCCCTCCTACCCTGTTGTCTTCCCCCATGACCCTTTCCTCTTTTCAGATTTCAGTGACTCCTTTTAACAGCATGTCCCTGCCAAACAGCACTGGTGATGTCTGCAGTCCTGATGAGAGTCCTTCCTGCCATGTCTCCTCCCCCACCAGGCTCTCTGTTTTGTGCATCTACCTCTTTAGATCACCTCCCCCATGCATCCCCTTCTTTCGTATGTCTCCCTTTTCTGACTGTCCTCAGAGGAGCTCACAATCTAATAGTACAACAGTCATAGTCTAATGTCCTACCATATTATTATTGTGTAGCACTGACATCTTCTGCACCACTACATAGAGTACAGAGTTTCATAACAGTGAGCTCCATCCACACCCTGATGACTATTTCCCCCCCCCCCCCCCCAAACCCCCAAAACTTACAGCAACATGCTCGGGGCCCCAACCCATCAACCCTACCATCAAAAAAATTGGTTGTTTTTTGTTGGGGGGGGGGGGGGAGTTTGTCTGTAAATAATCAGCACCTCGTGTCAAATTCCCTAGGTACTCCACTGTATACAGGTGAATTCTATCTACGTCAAGATTGTGTTCAAACAGGGGATCGTGTAACTTAAATTTTGCATCATTCAAACCATGTTTTCTTCCTATAAAATGATAGTAATTCCCGTAGCTGTATTCCACGTGCAACGTTTGTTCCTTTCAACATCCTAAAATCATGATCAAAACAATAAACCTTTTGTCATGATTGCTGCTGCAGCAGGTATTGCTGGAAGTAGTAGTGCTGCAGCTCAGGTAGTTCTGATCTCTTTCCATGCAAGCTGCATAGCTTTGTCTGCCTTTCCCTGCTGTCAGCTTGTGACTGATTATCATTCACCTGTGTGGGAATCTGCATGTCTGCTCCCATTGGATGACCTCAGTATAAAGATCTGCTTCCTGCAGGACTCCTCGGGTTTTCATAGCTTCAGTTTAAGCCTGTCTTGCTGTCGCTTCAGCCCCCGATCGTGTTTCTTGTTCTAAAGATACTTTGCTGGTCTTTGCATCATATATTGGTTCATTGCCAATATATATGCATACCAGCACGTTTATTATTTTCCTTGTATTCGTGTTACGTTGATACATCAGTGTCGCTGATGTATACGTACACGAACTGTTTATATCCTGTGTGCAGTTAGTCAGCTTTCCAGCATGTTTTGGTAGGTTGCGCGTACCGTGATCACCCGTGCTGAGGTAGTTACCCTGCTCCTGGTTCTGTTTGTGGATTGCGTTCATCTCTGCGAAGAGATAACGAATCCTTCTGAATCCTGTTCTGTTACCGTTTGTGGATTGCGTTCATCTCTGCAAAGAGATAACGAATCCTTCTGAATCCTGTTCTGCTACCATTTGTGGATTGCGTTCATCTCTGCGAAGAGATAACGAATCCTTCTGAGTCCTGTTCCCTGTATTGCTCCAGTCTAAGTCAGTGTTCCTGCTTATGTCATATATCGGTTCATTGCCGATATATACATATGTTAGTCAGACGTTACAAATAGTTTCATTGATAGCTGTAATTGTAATACGCTAGGAAAACATACTTATTGTATATTTGTCTGTGTTACGTTCATCTATCTTGATCCTGCTATTTCCTGACTATCCTGTCCTGTCTTTGTGAGGCACGCCATCGCTGCAAACGCATTGGCCGCCTCATTCCAGTCTGTCTTGTTGTGGACGCTTGCTGTCACTAAGTAGCGGCTAGCTAGCAAGCGTTCATTCTGCCTACCTGTCCTGTTCTCCTCAGTTCTGGTTTAAGCGCTCAGCGCTACTTTGCGCTGAGACGTTATAGCGAAAGTATTGTTTGTGGCTGTCGGATCTGCACCGGCTCTGTGCGCCACAATCTCCTATTGGAGTCAGTCCTCTCCTCCACTAAACTGGGGATATCCTGATTCTTGTGCTGGTGTGTGTACCTCCTTCACGTCAGCTTATGCATCGCGTGCTGACCGTGGAGAATACACCACTAAGCCTAACATTATGAAAACCCCATTACCAATCCCTATTGTGGGGGGGATTCCCAGAAAGTATGACACTGTTAATTATGGTTCCTGTTCCTTTAAGAAATTTGAAGAACTTAACTCTGAAACAGAACATGAGTTTTTCTCTGAATGTGCCAGGTTCCTGGCCAATCCCGATCTCCAAGCGACTCCTGTTTCAACCTGGGCACTCCAGCTAGTTTATATTTTGTTTAAAGGGCAATTGTTTCAGTGGGCATTTGATGTTCTCAATCATTCCGATTTGAAAGAGAGACCGCTGGAATTTCTAGCGTTTGTGATCCATAACTGGTTGCGCATAGATCCATTGCCTTTTCCTCTAAATGAACTCCTGGCAGCAGGCCAATCAGCTTCCCCTTCAATTGTTTGCAAAAATGATCAGCAAGCAGAGAGTGTTCCTGATAATTTTCCTGCAGCTTTGAATAAATCACCAAAGGCAGCAGGGTCTAAGGCAAAACGCAAACGTTCTAAGAAATGTGTCCGATCTGCAGAGTCGTTATCCTTAGCGACTGAGACCTATAATGAGATTCTGCCATTAACAGATAATGAAATGCAATTGTCTTTCAGGGGAGTTAAATGGACTTATGAGACTACTAATGAACTTTCCTCCCTGGCTAGGGAAAATAAAGATTTTTGTTTAAAAGAATTATCTGAGTATGATTATGAGGAGATATTACAGAGTATTGAACAAATCAACTTATTTGTGAACCAAGGGAAGTTTGCATACACTACAGTTCAACACTTGCTACAGGTATTGGAGATTCTTAAGAATAAGGAATCTGCCAATCACCTGCTAATTAACCCTATACATGTGCCTGCCACAATCATATCTGCCAACTGTGATCAGCCTAAATGTTTCGCTGTTAAGTATGCATGGGATCCTCCATTCGAGAGGGGAGAGATGGAAGCCCTGGTCTGTGAATGGAAGAATGATTCAAGTTCATTTTGTCAATTTTACAGTGCAAAAAGTGAAATGGTATTGAATGCATGCATTAAGTCAGCCTATAACCTAATAGAGACTGGTGTGTGTAGGTATGACTGTGTGGCTCCTTTGATTGATGTGTGGGAACTGATTTTGGATGATTTTTATGTGACTCCGAATTCGCAAATATGGCGTTCTGACCCGCCTGCTTCAGCACCTTTCGCTGATTCAGCAGGTGATTCGGAGCTCTTTTTGTGTGAAATTGAAGTTCCTGCAATTCCACCCTGTACCATGGAAAACTCAGTGTTACTTCCCAGTAAAACAGAAGCCACTGATACTTTCTTAACCTTGCCCTGCACAAATTTCTCAGCAGAGAGTCCAGAGGTCCTGCTGACTTCCGAGTCCAGTCTAGCCAGTACTCATGAGTCTTTGTTCAGTGAAACAGACACCAGAAAAATCTTGCCTGCCTCTGCAAACACTTCTGCAGAAATTACCTGTGTTAATAAAGTTCAACTCCTGTCTGATCCAGCAGATGCCAATAGATGCACTACATCAGTTTCCGAGTCCCAGCAATCCTGTCTAGAAACCTCAGAACCCCAGCATCTGAATTTTCCAATTTTACAAATGAATGGTGATTCAGATGCGCAAACATTGTGTCTTGATCTTCCTGTTTCTACACCTCGCTCTAGTTTCGTGAATAGCTCAGAGCATCTGCTATGTGAACCTGAAATCGCAGAATTATTACCTTGTTCAGAAAATGTTCCAGTAAATTTGCCCTGTATCGTGAATAGCTCAGAGCATCTGCTATGTGAACCTGAAATCGCAGAATTATTACCTTGTTCAGAAAATGTTCCAGTAAATTTGCCCTGTATCGTGAATAGCTCAGAGCATCTGCTATGTGAACCTGAAATCGCAGAATTATTACCTTGTTCAGAAAATGTTCCAGTAAATTTGCCCTGTACCATGAATTGTGCAGTAGATCTCTCCAATGAAACTCAGGTCACAGAATCATTATGCTATCCAGCAGGTGCTTCCATGGTTTTGCCCTGCAATATGGACTGTTCAGTGATCCTGTCCAGTGAAGCTGTGGTCGCAGAGTCTTATGCTTCACCCAGTACTTTGGATACTTCAAACCCTCTAGCAGAGGAGTCTGAGGCACTGCTTACCTCAGTTGGTGTTGCAGTAATATTCACTTGTCTAGCAGCTGCTTTGGAATTACAGTCTACTCTAATAAAACTTGATGAATTTCTGCCCAGCAAAGCAGAAGCCATTGAAATATTGTCCTCGTCAGCAAGTGTGTTAGATACCTTGCCCTGTACACAGTCTGATTTAACCAATGTTGTTGAGTCCCTCTCCAGTGTTGTAACAGCCGAGGAACTCCAGCCCTGTCCTCTGAATGTTTCAGAAGTCTTGCCCTGTAACATGGATAATTCTGATTCTCTGGTCAAAATAATAGAAATCTCAGAATTTCAGTCCGGTCTGATGAGTGTTCCTGAAACCCAGCCCTGTATCCTGAAAGATTCTGGTTCTCTGGCCGCTGTGGCAGAGGTTCCAGAGTCCCCTTCCTGTCCAGGGAATTCCTCAGTTTTGCCTAGTCCAGTGGGGGCTGCTGCAATACTGAATTGTTCTGCAGCGCCTCATGAGCTCCAATCCAGTGTATTAGATGAGTCTCTGTCCAGTCCAGAGGTAGTTGTGGAGTCCCTATCTGGTTCAGTGCATACATCAGAAGATTTGTCCTGTCTTGTTAGTGCCCCTGAATCTGATTTGTTACTGACTTTGCTGGAATCAGCGACATCTAAGTCTGATCCTGCATTCTCGTGTAAAAGTCCAGTAGTTGCGAAGTCTAGTCATGATGATTTTTTTTTGGCCAGTCCTGGTTTTGGTCCTGTCTTGGCTGACCCTGAGGCTCACAGTTCCTTGACATGCCCAGAGGTTTCTCTTGTGCCAGTGGGAACATGTTCTGATGTTGCCAGTCTGCCTGCATGCCCAGAGATGGTTCTGGTCCCTGAAAGCCCTGATCTTGATGTTTGTCCTTGTGGCCCTGACTCGGGAATTGCCCTAGGTTCCATAGGGGTTCTTGATAGTTCTCCATGTGAGCCTAAGGGGCGTTCTGACCTATGGGGATCTCTTTGGAGCTTCAAGGTGTTCTGGGAGGTCTCTGAGAAAACTTGTCCTGGTGCCTTGGACTGGTTCAACAGTGGGTTTTGTGTTGGTAAAGACAGTCCCGGTGGGCATTGCAAAGGCTTTGGCGTTTTTGAACGGTTCCTGGAAGGCGGTGGGTATCGCTCAGGGAGTTTCGGAGGGCTTTCTTCTGGAAATCATGGTTCTGATGGGTGTCACACTGGGGCTTGTAGTACTGATGGGCATGGTTCTGTAGGTTCTGGTTCTGATGGGTCCAGTCTTGTGGGGACTGATTCTGGAATTCGGTCTTGCCGGGCTGTCCCGGTCATCATGAATTATCAGTCAGACTGTTTTGTTGGGAATTTCAGTTTTGAAAAGCGTCTGGAATCCGCTTTTAAGGGCGGGGGTGGGAATCTGCATGTCTGCTCCCATTGGATGACCTCAGTATAAAGATCTGCTTCCTGCAGGACTCCTCGGGTTTTCATAGCTTCAGTTTAAGCCTGTCTTGCTGTCGCTTCAGCCCCCGATCGTGTTTCTTGTTCTAAAGATACTTTGCTGGTCTTTGCATCATATATTGGTTCATTGCCAATATATATGCATACCAGCACGTTTATTATTTTCCTTGTATTCGTGTTACGTTGATACATCAGTGTCGCTGATGTATACGTACACGAACTGTTTATATCCTGTGTGCAGTTAGTCAGCTTTCCAGCACGTTTTGGTAGGTTGCGCGTACCGTGATCACCCGTGCTGAGGTAGTTACCCTGCTCCTGGTTCTGTTTGTGGATTGCGTTCATCTCTGCGAAGAGATAACGAATCCTTCTGAATCCTGTTCTGTTACCGTTTGTGGATTGCGTTCATCTCTGCAAAGAGATAACGAATCCTTCTGAATCCTGTTCTGTTACCATTTGTGGATTGCGTTCATCTCTGCGAAGAGATAACGAATCCTTCTGAGTCCTGTTCCCTGTATTGCTCCAGTCTAAGTCAGTGTTCCTGCTTATGTCATATATCGGTTCATTGCCGATATATACATATGTTAGTCAGACGTTACAAATAGTTTCATTGATAGCTGTAATTGTAATACGCTAGGAAAACATACTTATTGTATATTTGTCTGTGTTACGTTCATCTATCTTGATCCTGCTATTTCCTGACTATCCTGTCCTGTCTTTGTGAGGCACGCCATCGCTGCAAACGCATTGGCCGCCTCATTCCAGTCTGTCTTGTTGTGGACGCTTGCTGTCACTAAGTAGCGGCTAGCTAGCAAGCGTTCATTCTGCCTACCTGTCCTGTTCTCCTCAGTTCTGGTTTAAGCGCTCAGCGCTACTTTGCGCTGAGACGTTATAGCGAAAGTATTGTTTGTGGCTGTCGGATCTGCACCGGCTCTGTGCGCCACAATCTCCTATTGGAGTCAGTCCTCTCCTCCACTAAACTGGGGATATCCTGATTCCTTGTGCTGGTGTGTGTACCTCCTTCACGTCAGCTTATGCATCGCGTGCTGACCGTGGAGAATACACCACCAAGCCTAACACCTTTCTGAACATTTAGTGCTGACCCAATTCTGATCAAGAGTGCTGCAGACTTATCCATGGATGTCCAAACCCCCCCCCCCCCACACACACACACACACACACACACTCCTCCCCAGTTTAATGCAACATAGCTTAGCAATGAAGCACAAGCCTCAAATAAAAATATAGTGTGTGTAATACTTTGTATTAATAACACAGCAAAATATTACCACAAACCTATTAATTATAATTACCATTTTAGAGATACGTCTAGCTTTTGTATTTGCCAGGAATAAACAATTATCTTGCTTCAAAGTTAATTTCAAGATGGCTGTCATGTGTCCTTCAACAGATAGAATTAAGTTTACAGGACCACCACATACAAGAGTTACAGTAAGTAGCCACATGCCCCAGATAAAAAAAAGACATCTGCCCTTCAATTACACATTTTAAATAGTCATATGTAAGAAATATGTAGCCATGTGCTCTCAGATGGCAATGTGTGCCTCCAGCTGTATATATTAGGTAAGCATGCCTCCGAATTATTCGGTAACTGTTTGCAAAAAAAAAAAAACACAGAGAGCACCGCTATATATAAGTTGTAACTGACAGATTGTGCGTATCTAGAGCAAAGAGATGAAGGCATACAAAAGAGAGAAAAAGATCTCACAACGCACCAAATTGTTTTGATAATATATATGAATGTATCTTTATTTATATAAAAAAAGGAACGATAAAACATGTATCTCAATAACTGGGTAAAAAACCACAAAATATATACAAAGACAGACACTAGGTAGGGGGACAAAATACAACCAATATAAATATAAAAACACCCTGTAATAAGGGTGGGGTGGCGGCTCAAACAATCACAAGATAATATAAGCCATATTGTGGCTTACAATATGGAAATACAAATGAATAGGCGCAGTTTATGCAAATAAATATGAGATGGTAACTAGTCAATGTGTGCAACAAATAATATATGTTCCAAAACAGGGCAGTAAATAAGGTACAGAATCCAATGTAAATAGTATACACAATAGAAAATTACAAAGTGACACAGTGCATAATAATCTGGAGAATACCATCAATTCGCTGGACCTGCCAGCTAACTAGCATACACCATCAAGTGAGAGATGCGAGAGTGAGCGGTAACCGCTATATTACCTGCTGACAGCCCCAAACAAGTGCGCCTATAAAATTGCAGCCACCCGGGAGAGGGGTCTAACACGTGTGTGGCTGGCCTCAGAGACTGTGGTCTCTGAGGAAGCCGGCAGTCGGCTGGCGACACACGAGTCAGACCCCTCTCCCGGGTGGCTGCGATTGGTGCGTGGTTCATGCACAGCGGGCGGGTACGCACGCGTCAAAAGCCAAAAAGATAGAGACCAGTGCTGGGGAGGAGGCACGGCCATAGCCTAGCCCATTTTTAAACAGGCCTTAGGCCTAGTATTACATAAAATTGTGTGTTTGGTATGGCTGTTTGCATCCTTTGCACCAGATGGTGTCCTGGGCAACTACCTAGTGTGCTTATGCCTAGAAATAGCTACTCTAGCAGACTTCCTGAATAATTTACAGATTATTTGACGTAAGTCATTCTGGACTTTAAGAAATGTGCAGATGTCAAAAGTCCTATTCTTCTCTTCGGAAATAATAAGGCCTTTTTTTTTTTGAATAGCTTTTTTAAATATGGAAATACTGTACCAGTTAAAGATCCCATTTTAGGAAGATGAAGGTGTTCTACAAATAGTTTCAGACTCCTTTATTCGCAGTGGTATGGTGACTAGGTGACCCCTTATTCTCTGTGTCTCTCTTCCTGTATATTTTTGCTGAAGCCACACTGAGTGAAGTGTCAGTATATTTTGGTGCACAGGCAAGAATGATAACGCAAACTTCCTTTTATTCAGTTCAAACTGGATATTGACATATCAATGTGTGAAAACCATCGATGCAGTGTTGTAGCAATAGGGGATGCAGCAGCTGCAACCGCCCCGGGCCCCTGAACCAGAGGGGCTCTCCTTCATCCATCTTATTAGCATTTCATTGGTGCTATGCTGGTAATGAACACCTCTATATGTGTATTGAATAGTAGTGATACTTACTCCTTACTCTGATTCTACCTTTATGACACTGCAGCTGTCTTTGGTAGGTTTTGGGGCTTCATAACAACAGAATGCTTGGGGCCCCCTGTACAACTTGCACTGGGGCCCCAAACTCCTCAGTTATGTCACTGAATTGATGCCAACAAACTTCTACACGTTAAAAGTATAGTCTGTTGATGTAATTCTGCATAGATTAGTTAGAATCAAATGAATAAAAATCCTCGGTACGGGCTCCGCTACAAACAATATTGACTGTCCATGTGCTGTTTACATACGTGCCACCTAGATTTTTTTATTTTTTTTAAACTTTAAATACAGATGGAAAACATGCGGACACAAACACGACTTTGAATCACTTTCTGAAGCTCTTAGATAGAATATGCTTGGATGGAGACTTATTGACTGATTGCATTCATTTGTGAAGTCAAGAGAAAATATGCTATGGGCAGCACAAAATAAAGCAGAGATTATACAGAATGAAGAAAAGTTTAATTTCCAATAAAAGTTTAAAATGAGCATCTATAGCTCTCCCCCTCCCTGATTCTGACAGCTCAGTACAGAGTGGAATAGGATGTTATATGTGAATGTCACGCATTGCACGGGCAGTGCTGATGTCAGCTCTTAAAACTTAGATTTGTACAGTTTTAGCCATCTGTGTGAATTTATGTGCAAAATGAACAGAAGAGTAGACTCCTATCGGGTCCTCACTTGATGACCTCATGAAGCAAGGGCCCTTAAAGACACACTACAGAAGGATGCCACCTGTGTATGCAGAGCAGAGCTGCCACTCAATGGGACAAAGGGTCAGTACTGCTGCCTACATCCCTACATCAGATGGAGGGAGAAGCATGGCACTAGGATATCTGCATCAGTGGAAGATGAGCGCAGCAGCTCCACCTCATGTGTCTTACCAGGGGGAAACTGGGGGGGGGGGGCTCCTCTCCCACATAAGGCGCCTGAAGGCACGAGCCTTCAGTGCCTTATGGGAAATCCCGCCATGCTCATGTGTGCTAAATGTTAGTGAATCATGAGATGGATGTGCATCTAATCTGAGCTAAAACACAAGCAACTGTCATTTTCTACACCTAGTTGTTTTGTGCCTATAGGCTGCTGAGATGTATGAAAAGGATAGTTGGCTTTCATCTATCAATATTCAATCCATTACAATTGTTCATTTTCATATTCATCTAACAATACACCTCAGAGCCAAGAATACACATTCATTTTCCTCTTGAAACATTGACAAATGAATATATAAAAGATCCTTGTATTTGAAAGCTGCTAATATATTTGACATTGCACTTAATTTACAATGACAATATATAGCATTAAAAAAGACAGTGCTATCTGTCAGTATGTAATTTCTCTCCTCTGAAAACAATTTTACCGCAGTGCCTTTCAGAATGACAAGGCATGTGTGCTTCCTGCCTCTGCTCATAATTAAGCATCTTAAAAGCTTTTTTAAAATGTGCAGTGCATTCAAGTTTCATATAAAGGGGGTTGGACAGGGGAGTCCTTCGCCAGACTAGAACTCTGACTTCAATAGATTTATAATATTAAAGTCCAAAACTAGAGAAGACTGAAAACTTGAATATATCTCCTGCTAGCAATCCTAAGCATTGCCTTGCGCTATACCTGCAGTATAAGTGGTTCTCTTATTCTCTGGCTTAGTTATTCTTTTATTAGTGATTTTGAATACAAAATGTTGAAAAAAAGAATCAAACTAAAAGAAAAATGTATTTCCATTCTCTATGGAATCTTATTTAACCACTTCAGGCCGCCGGCGTTTTCACCTTAAGGACGGACGCAATTTTCCCCTGTAGCGCTCCTCCCATTCATTCGACCAAATAACTTTATCACTACTTATCTCATCTAAATAGTCTGTATCTTGTTTTTTCGCCACAACTTAGGCTTTTTGGGGGTGATATTTGCTTTTACTAACTGGACAGTAGGGCTGACCTGATCGGGCTCGGCTATTTCCGCCAGAGCCCGAGGTGGAAGCTGGTACTGCGCCTGCGCTGATGCGCCGATGAAAATATTACTTGCTATTCAAGTTAGCAAGCGCTGGATCAGTGCTGCACAGGAGGGAGGAGGAAGCCTCATTAGGATCCAAAGGCTTCCCCCTCCTGAGGTAAGTACCTCCAGGGTACTTTTATTTATTACAGGTTTCCTTTAACCCGAGGTGAACCAACTGAAAAAAAAAGAGATAATTGAGATGAGATTGCTTCTAGGGTGCTCACCGCATTCTGCGGAATTCCGTTTTCCGCGATTCCGGTCAAAAATTGGCAATTCTGTTCCGTTGCATCGGAACGGAATTGCTATAGCGCTAAGCGGAAATTCTGGAATCCGTCGGAATGCGGATTTTTTCAGCCAATCAGAAGGAAGACCCTAGACAGAAGCTTCTAAGTGAAAAGAACAGGATTTCTGCATGAAAATTGGAATTTCTGCACCAATTAGAGTCTTAAGGAAAACCAACCAATCCTACGTTAGCAACCAGCTCCCTAGCTACCTATCAGCAGCTATCCCACCCATTTTGTATATAAGAGAGCTGTGCAGTCACAAAGCTTGTGGGTTTCAGTCTGGTGTTGGAGAGAGACGAGAGACAGACCCATATTAGTTGTTTTAACATAAAACAAAAGTCTTTTTAAAGACTGTATATAAACCTCTTTTTAAAGACTCTGTGAGAGAGAGTTAGATAGAGTGTGAGCTATATTAGTAATAGTACTAGCTAGGTGTAATTGTGACTGAGAGGGTGACAGTAGATTGTTAGTTTGAGTGATAGATTGTAGTGTAGTGTGCTAGTACTAGTTGTTGTGTGGAGAGGGTTAGACAGAGCCAGCCAGGCCGCAGGCTTAGTGTTTGACAGAGTGAGAGTGAGTTAGGTGATTGATTAGTTGAGTGTAGTGCAAGTTTTTTTTTTTTTTTTCTAAATTAATTTTTTGTTTTGTTTTTTTGTTTTGTTTGTTTAGTTTTTTTTATTTATTTTCTTTATTTCACCCTCTTATTTTCTGATCTGTTCTGTCGCTCATACCCCTTCCCCAATAAAGTTTGTGGCCCCAAAATAATGGAGTGAGAGCAGCAGCAATTTCCTGCCACTCCTAAAAGGAAATGGAGTGATAGTGGTGTTGGTGGATCACGTCAAGTACGTGATCAGGTTGAGGGTGGCAGCAGCAGCAAGAAGCATTCCCCCCTGGTCAGAGATGTCTTCTCTGTGTTCGCACGCAGGAAAATTTTGACAGAGCAGGAGAGTTGTGGATTATTTAGATCAGGAACCCTCTACCTAATCTGAGGAACTTGAAGCTAGTTGCAGCAGCACCGGCTGCCAGGTTCCTCATGACCAGAACCCGACCACAGCTGCTTCTCTTGACAAGGTTGCTTCCTCCCAGTACGCCCCTCCAGAAGTAAAGCACACCTATGTCGATGAGAGAGATGTGCAGAAGGATTAGGATGAGGCATTGGAGGAGACCATGAGACCAAGGTCCCAAGAAGTGGTGGGTTCTGTGGTGACAGAAATGGCCCCTGTGTTTTCTTCATCCAGTGTCACCAGTCAGCATCACTACCAGTCAACTGCAGAGGTGTTTGGTGGCCAGGTGGAGGGTCTAGAATAGTCACTTATTGAACTGGATGTTATTTTGGATGATGAGGCGGCTGATCAGACGTGGTCGCCATCTGGTGGGTTAGGCACTAGCAGGCGTGAGCAGCTTGGAGAAACAGAGCAGACGGTTGGCCAGCAGCCTGCAAGTGCTTTCCTGTCTGTCAGTACCTGCCACCAGTCCAATGCTGAGCATTGAGGTGCTAGAACAGGTCACACCACTGTTCTACATGCACGCATCTCCCCTGCATGGAATTTTCTTTACTGTACTTGAAGAGGATGAATCCAGGGAAGTCTGTTCTGTGTGCCGTAAATCAGTGAGCAGAGGCAAATCGAGCAGCGGGTTCGGCACTTCAGGGCTGATAAGCCATCTGCGCAACCACCACAGACGGGAGTTTGAATATGTAAAAAATTTCAATAAGATGGGTGGAGGAAAAGCAGCAGCAACAGGCCCCTCCTCTTCTTTTTCTACTTGTCCGGTCCCTATCCAACCTGCTCAGTCCCATTACACTTCAAATCCCTCTGCATGCCAGGCTTGAAGAGGGCTCCAGACCTCGGCAAGCACCTTGTCATCACCCTTGTTGGTTTCCTCTGAATCACCAGTGTTCCAGCGTCAGGCCTCTGTGCCAGAAATGTTGCAGAGGAAGCGGATGCTCCCTGCAAGTGATCCGTTTGTGGTGAAAAATAATTTGCTCCTGGCAAGGCTGTTGGGCCAACAGCTGCTGCCCTACCAGTTTGTGGACTGTGCAACCTTCCGCAGTCTGATGAACAGTGTTGTTCCACAATGGTGGATCCCCAGCCACCATTATTTTGCCAGGAATGCTATCCCCGCCTTTCACCAGCACATTGTGGAGTGTGTCGACCGGTCTATGGATCCCGCTGTCGGTGGCAAGGTGCACTTCATTATGGATGGCTGGAGCAGCAGGCATAGGCAGGGAAAGTATCTAACTTTTACCGCCCATTGGGTAACCTTTCATGGTGCTGCTGAGGAGGGTGCAAGATCTGGGGCATCTCAGCTGGTGGTGCCACCACATGGGTTGAAGGGGAGGCCCGTTCCACTTCTCTCTGCTACCTGTTCTGTCCAAGGCCAGTCTGCAATTGCTGAGCCTCCCAGTGGGTGTTCCTGCTCCTACACTAGTCTGCAGCACCATCGATGCCAAGCAGTGCTGAAACTGGAATCCATGGACGAGATGGAACTCCACCCTCCACATGCTGGAGAGGTTGTGGGAGCAGCGCATGGCGGTCAGGCTATAACTGTCTCAGACATCTTCCACTAGAATAGGGCCACTGGAATACATTACTGGGGACCAGTGGCAGCTGATTGGACAGGTGTGAAAAGTGTTGGAGCCGTTTGAGCAGGCAACAAAAGTGGTCAGTGAGGAGCACTGCAGCATATCAGAGGTGCTCCCTCTTGTCTTCATGCTGGACAAGGCTCTTGAAAAACTGCTCGAACAGGGGGAGGAAGCGCTACTGAACAGTGGTCAGTCAAGTGGGGGAGTGAGTGAGTATGCTCCAGTCCGGGATGAGGAGGCAGAGCTTGTGCAAGCGGAAGAGCCCATTGTCCAGGGGTGGGAAGAAGATTCAGATGATGTGGAGCTGGAGCATGACGACAGTTCTGACAGCCAGGAAGAGGTGATAAATGGCAGACATCTCTTCCCTGGCTGCACATATGCTCCAGTGCCTCCGTAAGGACCCCCGGATTAAAACTCTAAAATCAAGGCTCGACATGTGGGTGGCCACCATCTTAGATCCCCGGTGCAAGGGGAAAATGTGACAGTTCATACCCCTCTCCCAAGCAGACGCTAGGATGAGCCACATCCAGGATGCCCTTCCTCGTTGGGTAGAAGATGCGTTTCCTGCACCTGTATAATTTTCTGACTGCCGGGGAACCACCTCTAGGTCCCATGGCCTATGACAACTCCTGCTGCTGCAAACAAAAAAAAATTTATGACTGCCGTAGAACCACCTCTAGATCCCATGGCCTATGACAACTCCTGCTGCTGCAATCAAAAAAAATGTATGACTGCCGTGGAACCACCTCTAGGTCCCATGGCCTACGACAACTCCTGCTGCTGCAAACAAAACATTTTCATGACTGAATTGTACCGCCGGAACGCGGAATTCCGTGGAATTCCACGAAATACAGCCTAAATGTAACGGTTAGGGAATTTGGTTCTGACGGAATTTCGGATTTCCGTGGAATCGGAAATTGCACTTTCCTATCATCCCTAATGGCTTCTTTCCTATGAAGAGGGAAGCTTCTGTCACTGCGCAGGACCCTTTTGATATTTTGCGTCTGCGCTCCCCACTGTGCAAGAGCGTGGCCATGCTGCACCCTCCTGAGTTTGCCTGCGCAGTGGCATGGGGACGCTCGTAAATGAGGCTATGGCTTACTGAGACGATGCGCCCGTACTCACGCAGGCACAGTACAGCCATGCTCATACACAACAAGGAGCACAGCCATGATAGCATATTCAACAATCTCTTGTTGAATATGTTTCAGGGGTCCATGTGCTGCAACAGTGTTCTCTAGGTGAGCACAGGAAGCCTCTACAGGATCCAGAGGCTTCCCTCTTCATAGGTAAGTATCTTATTTTTTCCATTAGATTTGCCTTGGGTACACCTTAAAGGGTAAGTAAGCTTACAAATGCAAGTTTCTTTATCCTGTAATTTGATATTAAAAAGTCTGTCAGTTTTGCACAATAAGGTTTTGTTAAAAATTGTAAATAGAAAAGCATAGAAAAGCAAAAGTTCGAAAAACAAAATTTTCCTTGAACCAGTTCAAAAATAAATATGCCCTCCTCAGCAACTTCCAACTGCCTGCATACTCCTTATATCCCATTTGCATTAAAGCCACACCTCCTTGGTAGAGCAAAAACCATGATGGGCTATCAGTCAACATGGAGTCGTGGCTTCAGTTGACAGAGCAATCACTGTCCTCACTGTATACCTATGCGAGAGGGGGGATTTACTAACATTTTCCACATGCACAAGACATGCACAGGAGACCCATTACTCTCAAATATTGTTCTCAAATCTGTATAAATCTGTGTTAGTGAGAACTTCTCCTTTGCTGAGATAATCCATCTTCATGGGTGTGGCATATCAAGGTGCTGATTAGACAGCATGAATATTGCATGAATATTGCACAGGTGTGCCTTAAGCCCCATCTACACGATACGATTCTTTGTATGATTCAATTACGATTCTATTTACGATCCGAAGAAATCCGACATGTCCGATCGGGATTCATTTTGATTTAATTCGATTTGCCATTGCAATTGTACACAATTCTTGGAAGCTGGTAACATCCCAGTTCTTGCAAGGCCAGCATACTCACCGGACATGTCACCCATTGAGCATGTTTGCCATGTAAGGCAAAACTGTGCACATTTCCGAGTGGCCTTTTAGTCTAAAGGTGGCCACACACCATACAATTTTTTAAAATACCTGTTCAATTTAAGAATTGCAATCAATTGTTTGACTGATTGTAACAACAATTGATTGTAACAATTCAAGAATATGACCAATGTACCACACACATATGTTCACTTTTTCCTCAATTATGATTAAAAATGATTGGAAACTCTGAGAAAAATTGTAGGGTGTGTATATTAATAAATTGACAATCTAAAACACACCACACAATCTTTAGAAAAATTGAAGAAAAATTTCCAGCATTCCGGATTGATTAACAAATTGAAAAAAACAAAACAAAAAAAACGGGAAATCCGATTGGATTTTTCAGTCGACTTAAAAAAAGCTTTCCATTTTTTCAGGAGATCCGACCATATTTATCAAATTGCTGTAAAATCGGATTATTTTATTTTATCGTGCGTGGCCAACTTTAGGCACACCTGCGCAATATTCATGCTGTCTAATCAGCACCTTGTTATGCCACACCTGTGAGGTGGGAGGTATTATCTTGGCAAAGGACAAGTGCTCACTAACACAGATTTAGACAGATTTGTGAACAATATATGAGAGCAATGGGTCTTTTATGTATGTAGAAAATGTTTCAGATCTTTGAGTTCAAAAAACTGTACTCAGAGAATGGTTAGATTGGTTTTAGTAGCTGTCTGCAATCCTCAGAATCCTATAACTCAGTCCAAATCTATGTTGTTCAGCCTCATGAGACGTTTTAAGATTTTACAGTGCAAATATGTTGAATTGTAGTTTGAGGAAACAAAAGAATAACCGAGAGAAGGAATTTTAATGGAAGACATCTCTAAGCAAAACAGACAGGGTGCAAAGAAACAAATGGTGTAACAGAAGTGAAGGTAAAAAATGAAAAGACTGTTAAACAAGGACACTTGCTAAGTACAGTAAAACGCAGAGAATAATTTGCTAAATCAGTTGTGGTCATCCTGCATTCCTGCTTAGTGCATCACTGAAGCTGTGATTGCCAGATAGAATGTGATCACAATATGCAGAGGCTCTCTCTGCACATCAAGTGTCAGTGTCATGATTGGCTTCACTGAAATGCATGTGCACACATATACATATTTGCCTACTCATCATCATGACAAAGAGGCACAGACTGGAGGGGGTAAGGAGCAAGATCAATGGAGTTGGCAACAGGGCCAGATTTCAGGGGATGCCACAAAGGCAAGGGTCTTGGGCAGCTGCATATGGAAGAGTAGGCTGTAAATAGAAAAGGGAGGCTATGGAGTAACCCATGGAAAAAGAGAGCGGGTACCAATGGCAGTTGTAGGTGAAAGGAAGGGGATGTTTTACTTGGATGTTATACATGGAAGAGGGGCTGCATATTGAATGGGAGGGTGGTTGCTGCAATTGAAAGGGAGCCACAAGAAAGTTGGCCTCAGGGGCGGAAAAATAATAAATCTGCCCTTGTAATGGCCAGGACTTGGGTGAGCTGATCCGGTATCATGAATCTCTCACTTGTGAATCAAACGGATCTGGGGCCATTGCACACACTGTAGAGTCTCAGCAAAGGCAGCCACAAAACATACATAAAACCTTGCCAATTCATTGCAAGTGTGCAACAGCTTTTGGATTTTTTTAAAACATGAAATATAGGACATGCTAAAGGTGTATACAGACCAGAGTACCAGTGTTTGTTATTGTGCTCTTATCGCTTTTGTAATGTTAGGCTGAACATGCTACTTGGGGGGAATAAAAGATACAGAACAGTTTAGTTGTATAACTAAAAATACATTTAAAACAAAGCCAAGACTGCTAATACATTCAGTATGAACAGGTACACTAGATTAGCACAATGTGAAAGCGTGGAACGGCTTGCAAATTTTGCAAAGGTATAATAATTCATTATTGTGTTTCTAAGAACACATGAACTGCAATTAAAAAAAGTTTTGTACTAAGTTAACTAAATTTGAAAACTGTTAGGTAACATGGTGCCGCTATAATCGCATTTCTGTACTACCTTTGCCATGGCTTATACCGTACCACATGGCTGCCACTGGTGAGGTGGCACCATTCACATCTTTGTACATATAACCGATTATGGATGTTAGCTTCACATTTAGGGCTCAAACCTACTCGAAGCCTTTTCTAAGCGCAAGTGATTTGGAAAAAGCTCTTGCTAATGCAATGCTATGGGGAATTTGTAACGATCGGTGTAACACAGAGAGGGTCTTATTACCGGTGAACTGCAGTATCACCGAGAATGCAGAATATACCCGATTATTGATGATCTGCAGTATCACCGATAATCAGATATATCTTCTAACCTCTGGACACCTGAGAGATGAGAGTGTTTGGTGCAACAGTAATACTTTGAGGAAAGCACCCGTGGGATGAGTGCTAGACAGTAGGAGCTACTGTCAAGGATCAGCTCCCTTCCACAGGCCTGATGCTCCCCAAGGGGCGGAGCCAGGCTGGGACAGTGGGAAGGACAGAACGTGAGTGACACCAATGGAGAAGTGTGACTGACAGATCTGTGAACTATCTCCTAACAGGAGAGATAGTTCTCGAGGTCGGACAAGCCAGGTCGTTAACACACAGACAGATACGGTACAGATTCAGGAGACAGATACGGAATCCAATAAACAGGCAGGGTTTGGCAACGGAGTATCAGAATAGCGGGGTACAGAATCAGGAGGCAAATGCAGAGTCCAGGAACGAGCAGAGTTTGGCAACAGGATATCAGAGATAGCAAGGTACAGAATCAGAGTACAGGAGGATAGTCAGGCAGGCAGAAGGTCATAACAAATAATACAGTTCAATATTCCTAACGCTAAGGTGTGAGGTCCGTGGTCGTCAACACCTTTGGAAACTATGCTAGAACACAGATACAGACAAGGCCTGAGTGCTACCACGTAGTGATCGCAACGACAGACAACCAGAGAATGACCAGCACCCAGTATATATACACCAGTGCTCTCCAGCAGCTCCCTTAAGTGCTGGACCAATGAAAGTTGCTGCAATTGTCAGCTGACCGGCCTGGTCAGCTGACCCTCCTCTGCCTGCCATAAAGGCCCTGCCTCTCTGCGCACGCACGCGTCCTCCTAAACCAGTGTGGACTATCAGTCCTAGCCACACCAGTCATGTGTTGTAATGTTGTTGCTGTATGGGATGCGGAATCCGCCGCCACGCTGTCTGAGCAAGCGTTCTGCTATGCCAGCCGCGGAAACAGCCGCCTCATCCTGCGTCCATGCGGCGGATTTTCCGCGTTTCTTCACAGTACCCCCCCCCCCCCCCCCCCCCCCGAGGAGTGGACTCCGGACAGCTCCTTCCAGGCTTCTCAGGATGTAAAGCGTGGAATTCACTTTTCAGTTTGTCAGCATGCATGCGACATTCAGGTACCCATGATCTCTCCTCAATACCATACCCTTTCCAATGAACCAGATATTGTACTGAGTTCTGAACTGTGCGTGAGTCTAAAATCTTCTCTACCTCGTACTCAGGTTGGTCATCTATCATCACAGGAGGAGGAGGAGTGGGACCCACATGGACTGCTGGCTTAAGCAGAGACACGTGAAAGGATCTTACGCCACGCATACTGGCAGGAAGATCGATGGCATAAGTAACATTGTTGATCTTTCTAGTTACTGGAAATGGACCCACAAACCTGGGCCCCAACTTGGCTGAAGGCTGTTTTAAGGTTAAGTGACGTGTGGATACCCAAACTATGTCTCCTGGTTGAAATTTCCACTCTAAGGATCGTTTTTTGTCAGCTTGACCTTTCTGATTTTGAAACGCCTTTCCCAAATTATTCTCCACGATCCCCCGTACGTCCTTAAATTAGTTTTGCCAGGCCTCCAGAGCTGGAAACGGAGTGGAAGTGATTGGCAATGGGGAAAATGTGGGCAGCTTCCCAGTAACTATCTGAAATGGACAGAATTTCGTGGAAGAACTTTTCAAATTATTGTGCGCAAATTCTGCGAAGGGCTAAAACCTGACCCAATCGTTTTGCGCCTCTGCAACGTAACACCTCAAAAATTGTTCTAACGATTGGTTGACCCTCTCAGTCTGACCATTGGTCTGTGGGTGGTAGTCCGACGAAAATGACAGTTCCATGCCCATTTGGTGACAGAATGCCCTCCAGAATCTCGAAACAAATTGGACTCCCCGATCTGACACAATGTTTTCCGGAATGCCATGCAAACGTAAAACATGATGATGAATAAATCTGCCAACTCCTGGGCAGAGGGGAGTCCTTTCAAGGGCACAAAATGGGCCATTTTACTAAAGCGGTCGACTATCACCCAAATGACCGACATGCCCTCAGACCTGGGAAGCTCACCCACAAAATCCATGGACAGGTGGGTCCACGGCTCACTCGGGGTGGGTAAGGGCTGCAATGTTCTCACAGGTGCCAGCCAGGAGGGCTTACTCTTTGCACACACTGCACACTCCCTAACATACTCCTTGCAATCCGTTGCCAGAGAAGGCCACCAAGCGCACCTGGCAACCAGATCCTGTGTTCTGGAGGCCCCAGGGTGTCCCGCATTTTTGTGTGAATGGAACATTTGTAAAATCTGAAGACGGAATGGCAGTGGTACAAACATAACCCCTTCAGGCTTCCCCTCCGGGGCGTCCTGTTGAAAGGGCCCTAAGGTCTCCGTCCAGTCTTTCCATGTCTCAGTTGTTGCTAGTATCAGTTTCTGCGGAACAATGGTCTCTGGGGTAGAGGGCTGTGCTGTCTCTGGCTCAAAACATCTGGACAGGGCATCTGCCTTAATGTTCTTGCTACCTGGAGTGTACGTAATTATAAATATAAACCTCGAGAAAAACAAAGACCATCGAGCCTGACGGGGGCTTAATCTTTTAGCTCCCTCGATGTATTCCAAATTTTTGTGATCAGTGAAAACTGTGATTGTATGTTCTGCTCCTTCCAACCAATGACGCCATTCCTCAAAGGCTAACTTGATGGCCAGGAGCTCCCTGTTGCCTATGTCGTAGTTTCTCTCTGCCGGAGAGAACCTACGAGAAAAATAGACGCATGGGTGTAATCTACCCTGCAACCCTGATCGCTGCAACAGCACAGCCCCTACCCCGACCTCCGAGGCGTCCACCTCAACAATAAAGGGGTAAGAAATGTCGCCGTGTCTTAGGATGGGTGCAGAGAAAAACAAGTCTTTTAACGTGCAGAACGCTTGCAAAGCTTCTGGAGACCAGTGAGAAGTAGCTGCCCCTTTGTTAGTGAGACTAGTGAGGGGTGCAATGACAGTAGAGTACCCCTTTATGAACCTTCTATAGTAATTGGCAAAAACCAAAAATCTCTGAAGAGATTTCAACCCCACAGGTTGAGGCCAATCCAGCACAGCAGAGACCTTGGCAGGGTCCATCGACAGGCCCGAGGTGGAAATTATGCACCCCAAAAAGGTGACAGATGTTACCTCGAAGATGCATTTCTCCAATTTAGCGTAAAGCATGTTCTGCCTCAGTTTGTCCAATACTATTCGGACGTGTGTCCTGTGCTCAGAGAGGTTGTTGGAAAAAATAAGTATATCATCCAGGTATACTAACACGAATTTGCCCAACACCTCTCTGAATACCTCATTAATTAGTTCTTGGAAGACGGCCGGGGCGTTACACAGCCCGAAGGGCATCACCAAGTACTCGTAGTGCCCGTCGGGCGTGTGAAGGGCGTCTTGCATTCATCGCCCTTTCTGATCCGCACCAGGTTGTATGCACCCCGTAAATCTAATTTTGAAAAGATTTTAGCGTTGGTAACTTGTGTAAACAGGTCATCTATCAGGGGCAAGGGGTAGCGATTCTTTACAGTGATTTTATTCAGGCCCCGGTAATCTATGCATGGCCGCAGACCTCCGTCTTTCTTTTTAACAAAGAAGAACCCTGCGCCCGCAGGCGACCGGGAAGGTCGAATGAAACCCTTGGCTAAATTCTCACGAATGTACTCTTGCATGGCCACTTTCTCTGGCCTGGACAAATTGTAAAGATGACCCCTTGGGGGCATACAACCAGACTGAAGATCAATGGGGCAATCAAACGGGCGATGTGGCGGTAACTTGTCAGCAGCTTTGGGACAGAACACATCAGTATACTCGGAATATTGTACTGGAACCCCCTCCAAATGAATCCTCGTCTGGCCTAATGTCACTCTCCCTAAACATTGCTGGAAACAATGAGGTGACCAGCTGGTTAACTGCCCAGTGGTCCAATCAATCTGTGGAGAGTGACGGTGCAACCATGGCATGCCAAGGATGACTGTGGAGGTGGTCATGTGTAACACAAAAAACTGCAGTTTATCTGTATGTAGCACCCCTATAGTGACTTCCACCTCTGGCGTCTGAGACAGCGGATGATTACTTTGCAGGGGGGAATAATCTACTGCCGTAACTTGAATGGGTGGTTTTACCGGGGTGAGCGGAATACCCAATTTCTTTGCAAATTCGAAATCCATAAAATTAGCTGCAGAGCCGGAATCAACAAAGGCCTCGGAAACCTCGGTTTTATCTTCCCATGTAACAGTACAAGGAAGAAGTAACCGTTTATCTTCTAGGGGTAAGAGACGCACGCCTAGGGTGTTACCCCCTACAACTCCTAGGCGGTAGCGTTTCCCGACTTATTGGGACAATTACGTACTCTATGACCCCCCTCTGCGCAGTAAAGGCACAACTGCTCAGACATCCTACGTCTTTGCTCCACTTGAGACAGTTTTGACCGACTAATTTGCATAGGTTCGGGTGGAGGCGAGACAGGAGGAGGTGGAGTTACTGGAGGTGCAGCGTAGGACACCATCTTTACCTGACTACTACCCCGGGTCTGTTTCTGATAGCGCAGTCTGCAGTCGACTCGAATGGCCGATGAAATGGCCTCATCGACTGTCTTAGGTTCAGGCAGACTTAGCATGAGATTAGAGACCTCATCTGACTGTCCCGATAAAAAGCAATCTAAGAGGGCATAAGTGTCCCACCTGGCTGAAACTGACCACCTCCTAAATTCCGCTGCGTAATCCTCGACCGGACCCTTGCCTTGACGCAAAAGCTTGAGCTTCCGCTCAGAAGTCGCAGCAAGGTCTGGGTCGTCGTAAATTACTGCCATAGCGTTAAAAAATTTGTCCACTGACGAGAGGGCTAAGTCTCCGGTGGGCAAACTGTACGCTCACGTTCGAGAATCGCCAGATAACAACGTCTTAATAAATGTGACCCTTTGGGCCATTGTTCCAGAAGTTCGGGGTCTCAACTCAAAATAAGATAACACTCTACTTCTGAAATTTCGGAAGTCAGATCTGTGACCAGAAAATTTTTCAGGTACAGGCATACGTATGTCTGTGCTAGGAGGGGATCGCACCTCATCCACTGCCGTCTGAAGGGTACGTAGAGAACCGGACAAAGCGTCAATCATAGCTTTGTGATTATCCAGCACTAGGTCGATAGAGTCCACCGAAGTGGTAAGTGCGCCCAGACGGTCAGTGTGTGCGTCCATTTGCATTTTTCGGTCTGTCGTTCTGTAACGATCGGTGTAACACAGAGAGGGTCTGATTACCGGTGAACTGCAGTATCACCGAGAATGCAGAATATACCCGATTATTGATGAACTGCAGTATCACCGATAATCAAATATATCTTCTAACCTCTGGACACCTGAGAGATGAGAGTGTTTGGTGCAACAGTAATACTTTGAGGAAAGCACCCGTGGGATGAGTGCTAGACAGTAGGAGCTACTGTCAAGGATCAGCTTCCTTCCACAGGCCTGATGCTCCCCAAGGGGCGGAGCCAGGCTGGGACAGTGGGAAGGACAGAACGTGAGTGACACCAATGGAGAAGTGTGACTGACAGATCTGTGAACTATCTCCTAAAAGGAGAGATAGTTCTCGAGGTCGGACAAGCCAGGTCGTTAACACACAGACAGATACGGTACAGATTCAGGAGACAGATACGGAATCCAATAAACAGGCAGGGTTTGGCAACGGAGTATCAGAATAGCGGGGTACAGAATCAGGAGGCAAATGCAGAGTCCAGGAACGAGCAGAGTTTGGCAACAGGATATCAGAGATAGCAAGGTACAGAATCAGAGTACAGGAGGATAGTCAGGCAGGCAGAAGGTCATAACAAATAATACAGTTCAATATTCCTAACGCTAAGGTGTGAGGTCCGTGGTCGTCAACACCTTTGGAAACTATGCTAGAACACAGATACAGACAAGGCCTGAGTGCTACCACGTAGTGATCGCAATGACAGACAACCAGAGAATGACCAGCACCCAGTATATATACACCAGTGCTCTCCAGCACCTCCCTTAAGTGCTGGACCAATGAAAGTTGCTGCAATTGTCAGCTGACCGGCCTGGTCAGCTGACCCTCCTCTGACTGCCATAAAGGCCCTGCCTCTCTGCGCACGCACGCGTCCTCCTAAACCAATGTGGACTATCAGTCCCAGACACACCAGTCATGTGTTGTAATGTTGTTGCTGTATGGGATGCGGAATCCGCCGCCACTCTGTCTGAGCGTGCAGCGTTTTCTCCGCATCCCGCCGCACTGAGAGAAGCAGGCCTATGCGTACAAACCGCCGCGTCCAACGCGGCGGTTTCTCCGCGTTCTGCTATGCTAGCCGCGGAAACAGCCGCCTCATCCTGCACCCAAGCGGCGGCTTTTCCTCGTTTCTTCACAGAATTTTTATAAAATGACATCGCTCAAGTGGGATCACACCCATAGCAATACATTAGTAAGAGCTTTTCAAATCACAAAGCGCTCAGAAAAGTGCTCCTAGTGGGTTCCAGGCCTTATGTTGATAACATCCTTTAGAATACAGCTGCCTGACTCTAAACGAAACCACACAGGTCTAACATATGTGAAAGTAACATTGTATAAACACTTCTTTCAGGTCAATCTGACACTGCTTTCTGAAAACTATGTGCATTACAAGCACTATAATCTCAACCGTTTCAATGGACTAAGGAGGAGATTGATTAACCACTGAAAAAAATATTTGAACAAATTTAATGGAAAAGGTGAGCTGTTTCTCAGAGTGACCAATAAGAATCTTTGACCTGAATATTTCTTCCTCTTTGGGGACCATTTTGTTCCAATTTTCCTTGCTCCGGTATTGATACTCCTACTGTGCAATCTTACCATATGTGCTGCAGAGTGCCATACTATTTATGCTGAAGGATTTTGGGAATACAGCCTCAGGTGACTTATGCAGGTCAACATAAGTAATGGTTATTTAAAATAAAGCAGGAAGTTTTAAATCGGGATGATACCATTCATTGGCTAACTTTAAAAGATAAGAGACGGATTCAACTTATAATTATTTAGATTTTTTTTTCAAACTCTATTTCCTATATCAAGTAGAGATTGAAAAATTATTTACATAAAAGCTTATTCTTTGAATGTTTTAAAGTGAGCCAATAAATGGCACTATCCTCATTGAACAGCGTCCTCCTGTGATTGCTAAGAAAGTACAATACTCTACAGCATAAAGTAAAACTGAAGCGGGAGGGATATGGAGGCTGCCATATTTATTTCCTATTACAATACCAGTTGCCTGGCAGCCCTGCTGAACCCCTCTGCCTTTGATAGTTTTAGCCATAGACTCTGAACAAGCATGCAGCATATCAGGTGTCTCTGATATTATTGTCAGATCTGACAAGATTAGCTGTATTCTTGTTTCTGGCATGATCCAGGCACTACTGCAGCCAATTAGATCAGTAGGGCTGCCGGGCAAGTTGTATTGTTTAGAAGAAATAAATATAGAAGCCTCCATATTCTTCTCACTTCAGTTGTCCTTTAAAAGAGAGCAGCAGAACAGCAATACAAGGGGTGTAACAATAGACCCTGCAAGGGATACCTCCGCAGGGGGGCCTAGAAGCCACAGGGGGCCCAAGTGGGGGTAAAAGTTTGGGAGACTGAAAACTTAAGGGCATGGAGAGAAAACGTATTCTGCTCTCCTACCATTGTTATATTGACTGCATGTGTCCACCACACAGATAAGGAATCATACCCACTTTGGAATTTGTACACTGTCCCTGCTCCCTAGGGTTCATAAAAAACATCTGTCTCACACTGCAGCAAAGTTCTGATGACTTCATATACAACCTTACAAACAAAGGAGTCACAGGTTGAAAAAAAAAGTTGTAGACTAACCCTTATTTAGCAATTCCTCAGAAGAGATTCCTAGATTCTTATCACACACAGGCTAGTGACCTTATGGCGTCTGATTACGGATACAGTGGAGTGAGTAAGATTGATGTCTGACTGTCCCTGCCTCATTGAGAGCTTGTTGTCTCATACTGAGTCCAATACCCTGTACGAACAGTATCAATCAGTGACATTCTGAATGCTTTGCCAAAGTTACAGTGAATACTATATCTTATGTTCAGCATGTCATTATTGTATAGACACTGGAAACACCAGTTCTTTGGTGGATCAATTCCGCTGGGAACTTCTGGGAGTGCGGGAGGGGAGGGAAAGCCACAGGAAGCAGCAGGGTATGGTTGAAATGTGCTGTAACTTAAGTATGGATCAAGCAGAGCTTGATGTCAGGCTAGATTTCTAATGAATTGTTTTTTTAATGTCTAAAGCCTCATACACAGGTACAAGAACTACCACCTGGCAGGGATTCAGCACTCAATCCCACAGTTAGGTACACATTCTGTTGTTACTCATGAGGGGAGGAGGGCGACCGCTCAGAACACAATGAATGAAAGAATGATGCCTTTGCCCTGCACTTGGTCGAGATGATCCTCCAGGTGGATTGACTGCTGATGCATTGAAGGGGGTAGGGCTCCGCTGTACATATGCTAAATATTGTTCAATGGTGTACAAGAGTGAACAGTACAGATTGGTAAATAAGGTACATATCGATATCTGAACGATCTTGAACGTTTACTTGATTTACTACAATTCTATTAGTGTATGGGAAAGTAAAGACAGGCATCTGCCAAGGGAAGGAGACAAAACATCCTCTACACTGTGGAAAAGGGTGAAGTGGGAACAAGCCAGTGCTAATCCTGCTTTGTAAATTTTGAATTAGATTTCAGTAGGTTTTAAATGCTGTAAGGGAGGCTGAGCATCGGTTGTATTATGGAGATGATTGCCAAAGTATACTAATGCAGGCATTTTTCATTTTTATCATTTCTAGAAAGATAAGCAAAATACAGGTAAGCAGAAATGGTAAAAATAGGAAATGAGACATCTTCCAGTTTTATAAAATAAGCCAAATCATTTTGGTTTTCTGTTATTTAAAATCTCCATAAAGAACTAAAAGAAACTTTAATTTGCCAACCAAACTCCTGAGGCTTCCTTAACATAATGCAGAGGAATTGGCCTCTATCTGCCTTTTATAACTTGCATTCACAGCCTAGCTAATGTAGCCCGTCAATCATGGTCAGAAGGAAACAGCTCTAGTGGATAAAGTAGAATGGAGAGGGTTATCAAAGCGCCAGCAGTAATTAGAGCATGGAGGCCTTATTAAGGACAAGAGAGAATTTGGCAGTAGGAACAGAAGAGACAAGCTTGAGGTTGCCAAGCCTATTGCCTGGAGAGAAAAGATCCTGTCGTGCTGCCAGAATTTAGTCTACCATGAAAGGGGATAAGACTAGCACCTTTATAATGTATACTATGACCAATAGTATTAAAAAAAAAAGTCCAAAATGTGTACAGTGCAAAGTTATATTTACAATTTGTTAAACTGCATTTGTAATTTCCTAAAGTTTTTCCATTGCTGGTTCCTTACCTTTTTCATAAGGTAAGCAGAGAATGTTAGAGAAAAAGATCTAGATTTACCAATCATACTGTGACAACAGCAAAGCTTCTATTAGGGTCCTTACATCTCTCTAATGATTCCCCTATACTGCCTCTCCAAACCACCCATTCATTTATTGATTGCTGGACATTTTTCAGGTAGTTGTCTGAACATAAGCAGAGGGGATAACACACTTACTGGAGATAAACCCACTTAAACATACCGTATGTCTAGAAGGGTGTTCCTTTGAAACGTTTCTCTCAGGATCTGCTACTGTCAAGAGATAGCAAAAAGCACAGGGACAGTCAAGACAAGACAAGACAAATAACATTTATATTGCGCTTTTCTCCTTGCGGACTCAAAGCGCCAGAGCAGAGCAGCAGCCACTAGGGCACGCTCTATTGGCAGTAGCAGTGTAAGGGAGACTTGCCAAAGGTCTCCTACTGAATTAGTGCTGGCTTACTGAACAGGCAGAGCCAAGATTCGAACCCTGGTCTCCTGTGTCAGAGGCAGAGCCCTTAACCATTACACCATCAGCCAACTGATGGTGTAATGGTTAAGTCAGTGTAGTGTATCTATAAACACTTAAAAATATATAATAATAATGGGTATTCACAAGACTGAGTTACATGAATACAACCACGGTAAAAGGCATTGGTAAAGGTAACTGTCTTCACTACAGTATGGGTGGTCCCGGCCTTTGGTATATAGTCAGGTCGCTCTCCAATAAAAAATTATGATAACATCAAAGAAACAGGTGATCTAAGCATATCACCCCCACTGGGAAAGGGGGAGTGGACTAGAAATGAAAAATCTAGGATTAGGTCCTCAAACTAAGCCCAGCGGGACAGATGTGGCCCCCTGAGGCTTTTTTCACGGCCCCCCACTCACAAAATGGACTACTTATAGATGCGGTCCACTGCATCTTTAAATATTGGTGTCTCCCTTATAGAATAGCAGTGCCGGTACCATCAATCCGCAGGGAAGCCAGCGAGCAGTCATTCGCTGGCTTCCAATCCAATTCCGCATCAGGTGACACTGCTGTCCAATTGGACAACAGGTTGCTCCCTGAGTATGCTTCACTGTGTGGCGAAAAGAGGTTTTTTTTACTATCTGCACATGCTGTAATGGGGCCATAATATCTGTTTTAGTTAAATTGGAGACAAATGTGCTGCACATGTAAACAGGTAATAGTTTACACTACCTCGGTTCAATGTAATGTTTTCTACATCATATCATGTATACTCCGGCCCCTCTTTAGTTTGAAGTATGTTGACCCGGCCCTTAACCCGAAAAAGTTTGGGGACCCCTCGATTAGATGCTTTGGTTCTTTTATCCACAGGCTTACTTTGTTATACATTTAAAGTATGACTACTGCCTGATGGTTCTTATTGTTTTCAATATTTTTTCTTCAATTAAAAAAATGTTTAAACTAAAGAAAATTAAACATTTTAAAACAGTTGAAAAGGCAAGAGACTTTACACCCCAAGCCAATCCTCTACTTACCCTTGAGACTTTTGACCTGATGAAAAAGAAAGTTACCTACGAAATAAGTTGTCAGGTGTATTTAATAAACTGAGTCATTATTCACTTC
This sequence comes from Hyperolius riggenbachi, assembly GCF_040937935.1. NCBI lineage: Eukaryota > Metazoa > Chordata > Amphibia > Anura > Hyperoliidae > Hyperolius > Hyperolius riggenbachi. The sequence goes on from NC_090650.1 coordinate 123,233,469, forward strand.
CTTGTCTTTCACCCAATCATTAAGGTAAGCAGTTTCTTGCCTTTTGAACAGTTCCTTGTCTTTTAATGAAGAAGAAAAGAAACAGGTTGTTTTTGAGAGGGACTTAATCAGCCACATATTTTCAATCTTTCCAAGCATAACATATGAGTGATTGCTCAAAGTACAACTGCACATTTTATGCACCTTGATGAATTGTTTCAATACCTTCTGGAATCATTATGTGTATTTTGGGAAGGTTCTTTATTTTTCTGAAAAATATGTTTTCCTTTACTGAACAATCTTTCAATTTGATTCAATAAACTTTTCTTCTGAGTTTTCTCAGGGGAAACATTTTCACACCTTGTCAATAAAATACATTTTTGAGCCCAACAAACAAAAAGTACAACAAAATACTCAAAATAAGTTATCCTAGATTAACCTAAGTATGCTATAACTTTTTCTTACCTACTTTTTACACAATGCTCCTCGCTCAGCGCTAAATAATTTATTTTGTAGATAAGATGAAAAAAGAAGCATCTCCTGAGAGAAAACTCAGGAGAAAAGTTTATTAAATCAGGACTATGAATCACCCAAAGCCTGATAAGAAATGTTTTATGTCTCTGTGGCCACAAGGAGAATCTATCAGATCAAGACATATAAGCAATTTACAGAGTTCCTATACACTTGGTAATTGGGCAACACATTTCATTTTTGCAGCTGTCAAGCTCATGAGGATAAGAAGTTTTGAAAATCTTATAGTTGTGCAGAAAATATGGATGACTTTCATGCTAGTTGAAACTAAGCATCGGATGGTGAAAGGATTCAATGTTCCTGCAACGGACAACATAGCAGAACTGTCCTAAACAGCTTTCAGGTGAGCATCAGCATCACAATGTGCTTTATTCCAACACATACTTTCTTATCATTGAATAGAAGTCATCAAAAGTGCAAAAACAATACATAGTGGTTCTCTCTTTCCAGAATGGTTATAGGTTGCAGACAGGGGCTGCAGTCAGGGGGCGGGGGGGGGGGCAGAACCATGGAGGGCCTCTGACTACTAAGCTTAGTAGGTGTTTTTGTAAGATGGGACTCACAAGCCATGAAGGTCCCAGAGGGGAGGCAAGGGTAGGGTTGTAATCATTTGAAGGGGCATCAAAGTTTCACCCCGTAAATGATAAGATAAACACATAGTACTATCCCTACTGAATCCGATGAGGCTGGTAAAAACAGCTCTTTATATAAATGTCATTAAAATGACATTATGTTAGCTATAAACGTGAAAAATAATGGCCATGGTGACAGCCCGCTGTTTCAACCTTGACGCCCTTTATCAAGCCATAAAGCCATATGGCTATATGGCTTGATAAAGGGCGTCAAGCTTGAAACAAGCGTGAAAATAATGGCCATTATTTTTCACTTTTAAAGCTGACATAATGTAATTTTAATGATGTTTAAATAAAGAGCTATTATTACTTATTTGTGGTGCCAGCCTCATCGGATTGCTTACAGGTTGGTCTCCGGTACTGGGACCATAGGCTTGGGAACACCTTAATTCCTTTTTGCATGGGTGCGCCTTCACTTTCGTTTTTTTGCACTATACCTACTAATAAATTAACAGAGGTCTCCTTCTATTTTCCAGTACAGTACGAATTTAAAAAAAAAACTTAGACTGTTATCTATGCAAAGGAGCTTGTCGACTACTTCAGTCCGGTTTTCTGAACAGTGAATAGAAGCCAGACAGTGAGATAAGGATCCTAATGAGGTTTTACTGCAGAAAAGTTGAAAAGGTAATTTATTGTTTATGCTTTCTTGCTAAACAAAGCAGAGTGTGGATTCAAAACAGCAGCAGTGACAGTCTGATGCAATCTTAAAAATAAAGTTATAAAATTGAGAATAAAAATATGAGACTCTTTTCTGTACTACTTATGTTTTATTTATCATCGATACTGCACATACAATTCATAATCTCAAAAGCGTATCTTCACTTCAGGTTCACTTTTAGGACTAGTAATAGTCTAACATGTGAATATGTATGCACATGACTCCATTGATAAAAAGTGCTGTGCAAAAATCCACTCAGCTGCTCAAGTGAAAACAAACTCACTTGTCAGAAATGAATGTCATTATTTTCATCTCACTGTTCATTGTCAAAAAATAATGACGAGCGAGTGCAAAGCTTTTCACTTTCGTGACCTGTGTAAGAAAAAACCTATAGATTAGCTCAGAATGATGCATTTTGTCCCAAAGCATCCTTATCTTTCATTTTATTTTACTTATTTATTTTTTGTTTTTACATAAGGTGTCATTTAAAAAAAAATATTTTAACTTATCTTAAGGTGGCCTTTAACTGTCCAATTTCTAGCAAAAAATCATTTGAGCGATCAAAAATTCTGATCGGATTGGTTGTAAATAATTTCTATTGATGGGCACAATAGATTACGAACGATTATAAAAATAGTCGTCCGATTGGATTTTCGTCAAATCAAAATTTGGATTTTCTTGTTGGTTGTGATAGGAAGCAAAGATTGGTTTGTTGATGGTGTAGTGAACGATTTTCCTTCCGATGAGAATTTTCTGATCGCTCGAACAATTTTTCGCTAGAAATTGGACATTTAGTGGCCACCTTAAGCAAGGCTTCCACATTACACACTAAGTTAAATCCAGGACCTTCCTTCCTTTTAAGTACCAGTGGTGAGGAAGAACACATTGCTCTTCAGATTGGGAAAGTGTGTTTTTTAAGTGGTGGGCAAGTAGGATTATTGTCTCCCTTTTTTACAGTAACCTCAACATCAAGAACCATGTGGGCTGGTATTACATGGGACACAACAAGTACATTAAAGAAGAAAAAGCTTCACTGCTGAAGTTATTTTACTGTCGTGGAGAGATCTATTTTTTTTTCACGGCTAGTCAGACACATATGACTGACAAACGCACTGAGAGTGTGCTCTGTCATTTTTCTTGTTTGTAGAAAGATAGTATTGTGAAATATTTAACATATAAATAAATATATGTGCTACAATCAAAAAACAATTAAACAAAGTTGGTACTGTAGCTGCTGTGAAAGCTGTGGCTCAAGAGTCCCAAAGAAAAATACAAGCTTTTGTTGCAGCACACACAGATGTACACAACTCCTACTGCCACCTGGGATGAAAAATATCCAAACACTACCTACACTACCAGGCACACCAATTGTGATGCAATCAATGCCTTAAGACCCAAAGGTCAAGTCTGCACAGCAGGGGCGTAACTAGAAATCACTGGGCCCCCCTGCGAAAATTTAGATGCCCCCCCCCCCATAGGTACCAAATAATTGTAATGGGGCAGCGTTTCACTATAAAATAATTGTAATGGGGCAGCGTTTCAGCATAAAATAATTGTAATGGGGCAGCGTTTCACCATAAAATAATCGTAATGCACCAGAAATTCATTGTAAAGTGGGCAGCATTTCGCCAGAAATTAATCGTAAAGTGGGCAGCATTTCACCGTAAAAAAAAATCGTAAAGTGGGCAGCATTTCACCAGAAATTAATCGTAAAGTGGGCAGGATTTCATCATAAAATAATTGTAAAGTGGGCAGCATTTCACCAGAAATTAATCGTTAAGTGGGTAAAGTGGGCAGCATTTCGCCATAAAATAATCGTAAAGTGGGCAGCATTTCACCATAAACTAATCGCAAAGTGGGCAGCATTTCACCATAAAATAATCGTAAAGTGGGCAGTATTTCACCATAAAATAATCGCAAAGTGGGCAGCATTTCACCATAAAATAATCGTAAAGTGGGCAGCATTTCGCCATAAAATACAATACAATACAATAATACAATAACATTTCTATAGCGCTTTTCTCCCATAGGACTCAAAGCGCTTAGGCTCTCTCAGATTCAGTAATTAGTAGGATGAAGTATTCACACAACAAAAGTTATATTTCTGCAAATGCCAGACTGAACAGGTGGGTTTTCAGTCTGGATTTAAACACGTCCAGGGATGGGGCTGTCCTGATCTGTTGAGGTAAAGAGTTCCAAAACGTAGGGGCAGCATGACAGAAGGCTCTGGGACCAAAAGTTTCTAAGTGGACTCTGGGTATGACTAGATTATTAGAACCTGTGGATCTGAGAATGCGGGGATTGCTACGCAGCTGTAACATATCTTTCATGTATCCAGGGCCTAGATTATTCAGGGATTTAAATGTCAGTAGGCCGATCTTGAATAGGACCCTCCATTCTATAGGTAGCCAGTGAAGGGAATGCAGGACTGGCGTTATGTGGCAGTGACGGGGTTGGTTGGTTAGCAGTCTGGCAGCAGTATTCTGTATCAGCTGTAGCCGGTACAAGGCCTTTTTTGGAAGGCCAGTGTAGAGAGCATTGCAGTAGTCCAGTCGGGATGTGATGAAGGCGTGGACTAAGGTTGGCAGATCTTCTGGGGGTATGAGGTGCTTGATTTTTGCAATGTTCTTCAGGTGAAAATAGGATGATTTCACCACAGCAGAGATTTGAGTTCTGAAGTTTAAATCCCCATCAATTAGAACTCCCAGGCTACGCACATGATCAGAGCTGCGTAGATCCGTGCCTCCTATTCCCAGTGGTGAAGACTGCAAGTTAAGTTGTTTTGTTATCATGCTCTGCCCTCCAATCAGAAGGACTTCAGTTTTGTCTGCATTTAGTTTCAGCCAGTTGTCATTCATCCATTGCTGTAGTTCACGTAAGCAGGCGTTTATAGTTAGAGTTGGGTCTGTCACACCAGGCTTGAAGGAAAGATATAGTTGGGTGTCGTCTGCATAGCAGTGGTATGTCAGGCCATGTTTTTGGATTAGTTTTCCCAACGGTAGCATGTAAATCGTGAAAAGCAGGGGAGAGAGGATTGAGCCCTGGGGCACCCCATACTTAAGTGTTACAGGGGTGGACAGGAAGGGCCCCATAGACACTTTGTGGGTTCTGCCACTCAAGAAGGATTGGAACCACTGAAGTACTATGCCATCAATGCCGCAGTATTCCTGTAGCCTGTTTATCAAGATGTCATGGTCAACTGTGTCAAAGGCTGCAGAAAGGTCTAGCAGTATGAGGATCGAGCACTCTCCTCTGTCTCTTGCCATGAGCAGGTGGTTGCATATTTGGATGAGGGCAGTTTCAGTGCTGTGGTGTTTCCTGAAGCCAGACTGGAATGGGTCATAACTGGTCATAAAATAATCGTAATGTGGGCAGCATTTCACCATAAACTAATCGCAAAGTGGGCAGCATTTCACCATAAAATAATCGTAAAGTGGGCAGCATTTCACAATAAAATAATCGTAAAGTGGGCAGCATTTCACCATAAAATAATCGTAAAGTGGGCAGCAGTCACCAGAAAATCGCAATGTGGGCAGCGTTCACCAGAAAATTGTACAGTGGGCAGCAGTCATCAGAAAATAGCAATGAGGGCAGTGTTCACCAGAAAATCGTACAGTGGGCAGCGGTCACCAGAAAATCGTACAGTGGGCAGCGGTCACCAGAAAATCGTACAGTGGGCAGCAGGCACCAGAAAATCATACAGTGAGCAGCAGTCACCAGAAAATCGCAATGTGGGCAGCGTTCACCAGAAAATCGTACAGTGGGCAGCAGTCACCAGAAAAATCGCAATGCGGGCAGCAGTCACCAGAAAATCGTACAGTCGGCAGCAGTCAACAGAAAATCGTACAGTGGGCAGCAGTCAACAGAATATCGCAATGTGGGCAGCATTCACCAGAAAATCGTACAGTGGGCAGCAGTCAACAGAAAATCGTACAGTGGGCAGCAGTCAACAGAATATCGCAATGTGGGCAGCGTTCACCAGAAAATCGTACAGTGGGCAGCAGTCACCAGAAAATCGTAATGTGGGCAGCAGTCACCAGAAAATCGTACAGTGGGCAGCAGTCACCAGAAAATCATAATGTGGGCAGCAGTCACCAGAAAGTTGTACAGTGGGCAGCAGTCACCAGAGAATCGTACAGTGGGCAGCAGTCACCAGAAAATCGTAATGTGGGCAGCAGTCACCAGAAAATCGTACAGTGGGCAGCAGTCACCAGAAAAATCGCAATGTGGGCAGCAGTCACCAGCAAATCGTACAGTGGGCAGCAGTCACCAGAAAAATCTCAATATGGGCAGCAGGCACCAGAAAATCGCAATGTGGGCAGCGTTCACCAGAAAATCGTACAGTGGGCAGCAGTCACCAGAAAAATCGCAATGCGGGCAGCAGTCACCAGAAAATCGTACAGTCGGCAGCGTTCACCAGAAAATCGTACAGTGGGCAGCAGGCACCAGAAAATAATATAGTGGGCAGCAGTCACCAGAAAATCGCAATGTGGGCAGCATTCACCAGAAAATCGTACAGTGGGCAGCAGTCAACAGAAAATCGTACAGTGGGCAGCAGTCAACAGAATATCGCAATGTGGGCAGCGTTCACCAGAAAATCGTACAGTGGGCAGCAGTCACCAGAAAATCGTAATGTGGGCAGCAGTCACCAGAAAATCGTACAGTGGGCAGCAGTCACCAGAAAATCGTAATGTGGGCAGCAGTCACCAGAAAATCGTACAGTGGGCAGCAGTCACCAGAAAATCGTAATGTGGGCAGCAGTCACCAGAAAATCGTACAGTGGGCAGCAGTCACCAGAAAAATCGCAATGTGGGCAGCAGTCACCAGTAAATCGTACAGTGGGCAGCAGTCACCAGAAAAATCTCAATGTGGGCAGCAGGCACCAGAAAATCGCAATGTGGGCAGCAGTCACCAGAAAATTGCAATGTGGGCAGCAGTTACCAGAAAATCACAATGTGGGCAGCAGACAGCAGAAAATCGCAATGTGGGCAGCAGCTACCAGAAAATCGCAATGTGGGCAGCAGTTACCAGAAAATCGCATTGTGGGCAGCAGACAGCAGAAAATCGCAATGTGGGCAGCAGTTACCAGAAAATCGCAATGTGGGCAGCAGTCACCAGAAAATCGCAATGTGGGCAGCAGTTACCAGAAAATCACAATGTGGGCAGCAGACAGCAGAAAATCGCAATGTGGGCAGCAGTTACCAGAAAATCACAATGTGGGCAGCAGACAGCAGAAAATCGCAATGTGGGCAGCAGCTACCAGAAAATCGCAATGTGGGCAGCAGTTACCAGAAAATCACAATGTGGGCAGCAGACAGCAGAAAATCACAATGTGGGCAGCAGACAGCAGAAAATCACAATGTGGGCAGCAGACAGCAGAAAATCACAATGTGGGCAGCACCTGTAAAAAAAAACAAAAAACAATTCACTCACCTGCCTGGCAGAAGTCTCCTCTCCTGGCCTCAGATCCCCCGACGTTCCTCCAGCAGCAGCACATCTCTCGCGCTGACAGGCAGAGTGCAGGGCTACGGCAAGATGGCTCCCGAAGCCCTGTACTGGAGACCAAAATAGTCTCCAGAGCAGGGCTTCGGCAGCCATCTTGCCGTAGCCCTGCTCTGCCTCCCGGGAGACTGCGGGGCTGCGGGGAATGAACTGGCCCGGCGTCTATTAGACGCTGCGGCCAGTTCCACACCTGGCTGGGGGCCTGGGGGGGTCTTAGAATCGGGCGGGCGGCAGCGCTCCCCCCCCCTCGGCACATGGCTGGCGGGCCCCGGAGCAGCCCCGGGCCCCCCTGCAGCTGAGGGGGTCGCATCCCCGGTGGTTACGCCGGTGCTGCACAGGGAATGTGTAACCAGTTTTAAATCCGCCAACTGTCAAAACTCACCAGACACCGACACAGAGTAATGAATTCCCAAAACGTATTAGGACCAAGAATAAATACAGGTCCAAGAAAAAGGAACTCTCTCAACCAATGGAAATTATTACAATATATTTTCTACATATTCCAGATTTTCTTGAAATCTTCATTCTTCTTCTTCCATTATTCCATGGCAACTGAAAAGGAATTCCAGATTAAACACAATATTCTACACCACCGAACTTTTGGTGAGTATTCCAAGTAAATTTAGTTCATATATTATCCTAAAATAAATGACAGACGTACTAATTTAGTCCCAAATCTCCATGTAAATTTCAATCAAATTGAAAAGCCCAAACCCCCACAGAAACAAAGCTAAAATTGAACTAAGAGCGAAAAAGGAGATAACACAGTGTCTCTATACTATAACATTTTTGCTGATTAGCAAAACCCTTATTTTCTTCAAACTCCCATTATCTACCCAGCTTCAATGGTGTTTCTTTAACCACTTGAGGACCACAGTCTTTCTACCCCTTAAGGACCGGCCACTTTTTTTCCATTCAGACCACTGCAGCTTTCACGGTTTATTGCTCGCTCATACAACCTACCACCTAAATGAATTTTGGCTCCTTTTCTTGTCACTAATAAAGCTTTCTTTTGGTGCTATTTGATTGCTCCTGCGATTTTTACTTTTTATTATATTCATCAAAAAAGACATGAATTTTGGCAAAAAAATGATTTTTTTAACTTTCTGTGCTGACAATTTTCAAATAAAGTAAAATTTCTGTATACATGCAGCGCGAAAAATGTGGACAAACATGTTTTTGATTAAAAAAAAACCATTCAGTGTATATTTATTGGTTTGGGTAAAAGTTATAGCGTTTACAAACTATGACAAAAAATAAAATCTTCTATGAACTCACCATACTCCTAACGGAATACCTTTGGGTGTCTTCTTTCTAGAATGGGGTCATTTGTGGGGTTACTATACTGCCCTGGCATTTTAGGGGCCCTAAACCGTGAGGAGTAGTCTTGAAACCAAATGTCGCAAAATGACCTGTGAAATCCTAAAGGTACTAATTGGACTTTGGGCCCCTTAGCGTACTTAGGGTGTAAAAAAGTGCCACACATGTGGTACCGCCGTACTCAGGAGAAGTAGTATAATGTGTTTTGGGGTGTATTTTTACACATACCCATGCTAAGTGGGAGAAATATCTCTGTAAATGACAATTGTTTGATTTGTTTTACACACAATTGACCATTTACATAGAAATTTCTCCCACCCAGCATGGGTATGTGTAAAAATACACCCCAAAACACATTATACTACTTTTCCTGAGTACGGCGGTACCACATGTGTGACACTTTTTTGCAGCCTAGGTGCGCTAAGGGGCCCAACGTCCTATTCACGGGTCATTTTGAGGCATTTGTTTTCTAGACTACTCCTCGCGGTTTAGGGCCCCTAAAATGCCAGGGCAGTATAGGAACCCCACAAGTGACCCCATTTTAGAAAGAAGACACCCCAAGGTATTCCGTTAGGTGTATGGCGAGTTCATAGAAGATTTTATTTTTTGTCACAAGTTAGTGAAAAATGACACTTTGTGAAAAAAACCCAATAAAAATCAATTTCCGCTAACTTTTGACAAAAAATAAAATCTTCTATGAACTCGTCATACACCTAACAGAATACCTTGGGGTGTCTTTTTTTCTAAAATGGTGTCACTTGTGGGGTTCCTATACCGCCCTGGCATTTTACAGGCCCAAAACCGTGAGTAGTCTGGAAACCAAATGTCTCAAAATGACTGTTCAGGGGTATAAGCATCTGCAAATTTTGATGACAGGTGGTCTATGAGGGGGCGAATTTTGTGGAACCGGTCATAAGCAGGGTGGCCTTTTAGATGACAGGTTGTATTGGGCCTGATCTGATGGATAGGAGTGCTAGGGGGGTGACAGGAGGTGATTGATGGGTGTCTCAGGGGGTGGTTAGAGGGGAAAATAGATGCAATCAATGCACTGGGGAGGTGATCGGAAGGGGGTCTGAGGGGGATCTGAGGGTTTGGCCGAGTGATCAGGAGCCCACACGGGGCAAATTAGGGCCTGATCTGATGGGTAAGTGTGCTAGGGGGTGACAGGAGGTGATTGATGGGTGTCTCAAGGTGTGATTAGAGGGGGGAATAGATGCAAGCAATGCACTGGCGAGGTGATCAGGGCTGGGGTCTGAGGGCATTCTGAGGGTGTGGGCGGGTGATTGAGTGCCCTAGGGGCAGATAGGGGTCTAATCTGATAGGTAGCAGTGACAGGGGGTGATTGATGGGTAATTAGTGGGTGTTTAGGGTAGAGAACAGATGTGAACACTGCACTTGGGAGGTGATCGGACGTCGGATCTGCGGGCGATCTATTGGTGTGGGTGGGTGATCAGATTGCCTGCAAGGGGTAGGTTAGGGGCTGATTGATGGGTGGCAGTGACAGCGGGTGATTGATGGGTGGCAGTGACAGGGGGTGATTGATGGGTGATTGACAGGTGATTGACAGGTGATCAGTGGGTTATTACAGGGAAGGACAGATGTAAATAATGCCCTGGCGAATTGATAAGGGGGGGTCTGAGGGCAATCTGAGCGTGTAGGCGGGTGATTGGGTGCCCGCAAGGGGCAGATTAGGGTCTGATCTGATGGGTAACAGTGACAGGTGGTGATAGGGGGTGATTGATGGGTAATTAGTGGGTGTTTAGAGGAGAGAATAGATGGAAACACTGCGCTTGGGTGGTGATCTGATGTCGGATCTGCGGGCGATCTATTGGTGTGGGTGGGTGATCAGTTTGCCCGCAAGGGGCAGGTTAGGGGCTGATTGATGGGTGGCAGTGACAGGGGTGATTGATGGGTGGCAGTGACAGGGGGTGATTGACAGGTGATTGACAGGTGATCAGTGGGTTATTACAGGGAAGGACAGATGTAAATAATGCCCTGGCGAATTGATAAGGGGGGGTCTGAGGGCAATCTGAGCGTGTAGGCGGGTGATTGGGTGCCCGCAAGGGGCAGATTAGGGTCTGATCTGATGGGTAACAGTGACAGGTGGTGATAGGGGGTGATTGATGGGTAATTAGTGGGTGTTTAGAGGAGAGAATAGATGGAAACACTGCGCTTGGGTGGTGATCTGATGTCGGATCTGCGGGCGATCTATTGGTGTGGGTGGGTGATCAGTTTGCCCGCAAGGGCGGGTTAGGGGCTGATTGTTGGGTGGTAGTGACAGGGGGTGATTGATGGGTGATAGGTGATTGGCAGGTGATTGACAGGTGATCAGTGGGTTATTACAGGGAAGGACAGATGTAATTAATGCACTGGTGAATTGATAAGGGGGGGGGGGGGGGTCTGAGGGCAATCTGAGCGTGTGGGCGGGTGATTGGCTGCCCGCAAGGGGCAGCTTAGGGTCTGATCTGATAGGTAACAGTGACAGGTGGTGATAGGGGGTGATTGATGGGTGATTGATGGGTAATTAGTGGGTGTTTAGAGGAGAGAATAGATGTAAACAATACATTTGGGAGGTAATCTGACGGCGGGTTTGCGGGCGATCTAATGGTGTGGGTGGGTGATCAGATTGCCCGCAAGGGGCAGGTTAGGGGCTGATTGATGGGTGGCAGTGACAGGGGGTGACAGGGGGTGATTGATGGGTGATAGGTGATTGGCAGGTGATTGACAGGTGATCAGTGGGTTATTACAGGGAAGAACAGATGTAATTAATGCACTGGCGAATTGATAAGGGGGGGTCAGAGGGCAATCTGAGCGTGTTGGCGGGTGATTGGGTGCCCGCAAGGGGCAGATTAGGGTCTGATCTGATAGGTAAAAGTGACAGGTGGTGATAGGGGGTGATTGATGGGTGATTGATGGGTAATTAGTGGGTGTTTAGAGGAGAGAATAGATGTAAACAATGGATTTGGGAGGTGATCTGATGTCGGATCTGCGGGCGATCTATTGGTGTGGGTGGGTGATCAGATTGCCCGCAAGGGGCAGGTTAGGGGCTGATTGTTGGGTGGCAGTGACAGGGGGTGATTGATGGGTGATTGATGGGTGATTGACGGGTGATTGACGGTTGATTGACAGGTTATCAGGGAAGATAGATGCATACAGTACACAGGGGGGGGGGGGGGGGGTCTGGGGGGGGGGTCTGGGGAGAATCTGAGGGGTGGGGGGGTGATCAGGAGGGGGCAGGGGGCAGGGGGGGGGGGATAAAAAAAAATAGCGTTGACAGATAGTGACAGGGAGTGATTGATGGGTTATTAGGGGGGTGATTGGGTGCAAACAGGGGTCTGGGGGGTGGGCAGGGGGGGGTCTGAGGGGTGCTGTGGGCGATCAGTGGGCGGGGGGGGGGGCAGATCAGTGTGTTTGGGTGCAGACTAGGGTGGCTGCAGCCTGCCCTGGTGGTCCCTCGGACACTGGGATCACCAGGGCAGGAGGCAGCCTGTATAATACACTTTGTATACATTACAAAGTGTATTATACACTTTGTAGCGGCGATCGCGGGGTTAACATCCCGCCGGCGCTTCCGTATGGCCGGCGGGATGTTACGGCGGGTGGGCGGAGCCAGTTGCCGGGGGAAGCGCGCGTCATCAATGACGCGATCGCTCCCCCGGCATGCCTAAAGGACGCGCCGCCTGAAGGCGTATTGCGGTCCTTTAGGCGTCCACTTTGCCGCCGCCCATGGGCTGTGGGCGGTCGGCAAGTGGTTAAAGAGACACTGAAGCGAAAAAAAATATATGATATAATGAATTGGTTGTGTACTATGAATAATTACTAGAAGATTAGCAGCAAAGAAAATATTCTCATATTTTTATTTTCAGGTATATAGTGTTTTTTCTAACATTGCATCACTCTATAATATGTGCAGATTACACAACACTCAGCATTCAAAATGAGTCTTTCAGAGCAGTCTGTGAAGTAATGACCTCTCCTCTAGCAGAGGAAAAGTAAACAGTTCAATTACAGTTGAGATAATAAAAGTCAGATAACAGCCCTCTCCACCACCAAGTTAGTCGGAGAGCTTAATAGCTTTTTTGCATAGAGATAACAACTGGAGTTTCTCAACTCTTCCTGCACTGGAAACAATTAGACTGATGTATCTGATCTTAATGTTTTTTTTCTTAGCTGTACTACACATACAAATCATAATATCATCATTTTTTTTTCGCTTCAGTGTCTCTTTAAGGGTATCTGAATCTGTTCCAAACAGTCAATTGATATAGTCTTTTAGTACTGAATAAATAAATATAAATAAATAACTTAATAAATAAATAGGTTAATAAACAAATTAATTAATAAATAAATGGGTTAGGGAGTTAATAGTATTAATATTACTATTATTTATTTATAAAGCGGCAACATATTCCGTGGTGCTGTACAATGTAAGAAAAACAAACAAGGGATACATAATGATACAGACAATGATATACATCAAATATGAACACTGATACACAATGCAGCACTGCTGATTACAATTTGATTTAACATAATGACTAAAATGCAATTAAAATAATAACATTCCTTGACACAAAAGGGTGAGAGCCCTGCCCTTGCAAGCTTACAATCTAAAGGAATGGGGTGGAAAAAAGAGGTGGGGAAGTATACAGTATATGTACAGGCAATGCGTAATTAGGTTATTTAGTGGGTGCATGGCCTAAGCTAGAGAATATGCTTGTCGGAAAAGGTGGGTTTTGAGGGAGCGTTTAAAGATTTCAAAGGTGGGAGAGTGGCGGATGTGCTGTGGAAGGGCATTCCAGAGGAGGGGTGAGGCACGTGAGAAGTCTTGTATACGTGAATGTGAGGAGGTAATTGTAGAAGAGGATAAAAGAAGCTTGTGTGCAGATCTGAGATTGCGGTTGGGTTGGTATCTGGAGACTAGTGAGGAGATGTAAAGGGGAGAGAGATTGTGGAGAGCTTTGTAGGTTAGGGTTAAGAGTTTGAACTGAATCCTCTCGTTAATTGGTAGCCAGTGAAGAGCTTGACAGAGAGGATCAGCAGAGGAAGAGCGAGAGGAGAGATGAATAAGTCGAGCAGCAGAGTTCAGTACAGAATTGAGCGGTGCTAGTCTGTTAGTTGGAAGTCCAACAAGCAATATATTGCAATAGTCCAATCGAGATATAATAAGAGCATGTACTAACATTTTGGTTGTGTCATGGAAGAGAAAAGGTCGGGTACGTGCTATGTTTTTGAGTTGGAGATGGCAGGAGCTGGTTAGGGAGTTAATGTGAGGAGTAAATGAGAGAGAAGAATCAAATATTACCCCTAAGCACCGTGCTTTGGGAACTGAAGTTATAGACGTGTTGTTAACATTTATTGTAATATCAGGCAAAGAGGTGGACAGGGATGGTGGAAAGACTATTTGTTCAGTTTTATTCATATTAAGTTTTAAGAAGCGAGAGGACATGAAAGAGGAAATAGCGGACAGGCAGTCGGGATCCCGTGTGAAGAGGGAGTTAAGGTCTGGGGCCGAGAGGAACAGTTGTGTGTCATCTGCATATAGGTGGTATTGAAAACCAAATGAGTTGATTAAGTTACCAAGACCGTGCACGTAGATGGAGAAGAGGACTGAGGACAAAGCCTTGAGGTACCCCTACAGACAAAGGATGTGAAGAGGAGGCCTGATCTGAATAAGAAACAGTGAAAGACCTTCCAGAGAGGTAGGAAGATATCCAGGAGAGAGCGAGGTCCTTTATTCCTATAGATGAAAGGATCTGTAGGAGTAGAGTGTGGTCGACAGTGTCGAATGCTGATGACAGATCTAGAAGGATGAGTATGGAATAATAGCCTTTGGATTTAGCTGTGAGGAGATCATTAGCTACTTTGGTGAGGGCTGTTTCTGTGGAGTGGTTTAAACGGAAGCCAGACTGGAACTGATCAAGCAAGGAATTTGCAGATAAATACTGACTTAGTTCAGTTCAAGTAATTTAGATGCAAATGGGAGAAGTGACACTGGGCGGTAGTTAGCAAGTTCGGTGGGGTATAGAGATGTTTTTTTAAGTAGTGGTGTTACAACACCATGTATTAATACTGTATGTTAATTAATGTCTATATATTAATAAAAGAAATAGATAATTGATAAAAACAATGTCCACTTTTCTTGCAGCTGAACTACAGATTCCAAAAGAAGAACACGGAAAAAGGTGAGTATCATAAAAAAAAATAAATAAAAAAAATAACAGTCTCTTCACTGAATAAGATTCCTCTGTTAAATTGTATAATTTCTTCCTCCACAGGATGATCTGCATGCAAGCTGCACAGTCTTTAAAAAGGTAACTAACCATTAGCTTCTTTCACACTGGTAAGTTAGTGTTATTTATTCTGCTTTGTATTCCTTTCTAGGGGTCCCAAAGATCAGCACCGCATCAGACAGCTATAGGTGAGTATATTGCTGAATCTCAGTGGTTCGTCTATTTTTCTAATACATCAGCAGTATATATATATATCTATTGGCGGCTGAGGGCGATATATTCATATCTATGTACATATAAGGGGAACATAGCCTTTGACAACTCTCTTTCCAACTCTGAGCATTTATTGAACAGGTTTGCTCCACAATAATCAGAACCCAAAATATTCAAGAATTTCTAGCATCTGGGTATTTCTTTACAAACAGTATCTTTTTCCAGAGCAAGGCCTGCATTAGTTACAGTTCATAATAATAAAAAAATAAGGTCAGAACAGGCCCTGACAGGTAGGTTAGTTGAATTGTAATTTTTAGTGTGTTTAGTAAAAAAAAAAACAGTTTATTGCTGACCGTAGTAAATTCTCCTCACAGAGATACACAGTGGCTGAAACTGAGCTCAGTAAAACCTTAATGACAGGCAAGGGATTTTGAATAAAAACAAATACTCTTCTTCAGTCCCTTATATATATATTGTAGGAAAACTGCTGCTTCTGCTCTGTTATCTGTCACTAAAGTCTATTTCTCTTTCTCATATATGGTGGCCTGTTAATAATAATCACCTTTTATATTGATCATATCTAGCGATTATTCTTGTGGCCTCACTAACACAGAATCCCTGTTTCTTCTTTCTCTCCTGTCTTTTTAGACATGGAAACCTCTCTCAGGTTATATTTCTGTCGCTAATTTTAGTTGTGGTTTGCTGCAGAGGTCCCCAGAGGGATTTTCGCTGTGGCTCTGTCTCCTGCAGACAACTCCAGCCATCTCCGCTATGTCCCCTCTCTGTTCCTCTCATCGCCGCCACACAACAACTGCGCAATACCTCAGAGAGACTGGCTATATCCAGTCTAACGGCTCCCCAGGCGCCGTCCCCTATTGGCTGCTCGCGCTGTCAGCACGAGCAGCTCCCTCTCAGCTCCCTCTCAGTTGCTGCGCGTCCCCAGTTGCTTGGCAACCGAATGAAGTGCGTGCGACCATACCGGCGCATGCACTTCCTCTCTCCTTCTGCAGCCACCACGCTCCCCTACCTGTCGTCCCTCTGAGCCAGCAGCAAAAAATAAAAAAATAAGCGCTGCTGCTCAGAATACACAGCACACCCCACAGCCAAACCCACCCCCCATGCTCAGGCTACAAATGCTATAATATCAGGCACTGATCCACAGAAATTCAGCCACTCTGATCCCACTTGTTTATGTGCTTGTTGCATGCTTAAAATTAGGTATACATATGTTCTTATGTTCTTGGTTTCACATTTTAACCCTCTTGGCGGTTTAATATAATCCGCCAGGGGGCAGCACAGCCTTTTTTTTTTTTTTATATCATGTAGCGAGACAAGGTCTCGCTACATGATAACAAGGTCTCGCTACATGATAGCCGCTGCTCAGCAGCATCCCCCCAGCCCCTCCGATCGCCGGTTCAAAGAACGGGATCTCCTGGAGGGCTTCCCCCGTCGCCATGGCGATGGGCGGGATGGCATCATCGACGTCCTCGATGTCGTGACGTCAAAGGGGATTCCGATCCACCCCTCAGCACTGCCTGGCACTGATTGGCCAGGCAGCGCACGGGGTCTGGGGGGGGGGGCGGCTGCGGCACGACGGATAGCGGCGGATCGGCGGGGAGCGGCAGCGATCGGATTGCACATGCAGCTAGCAAAGTGCTAGCTGCATGTAGCAAAAAAAAATTATGCAGCGGTGCCTTCCGGCGGCATAGCCCGAGCTTAGGTCGGGCTTACCGCCAGGAAGGTTAATAAAGCCAACAATATTTTGCAAATCATGATATAATGCTTTTAAATTTTGCGTATTATATGTCTGGGAGGTACATGCATATTATGGTGGCCATGCATGGTACAATTTTACTTTTTTTTTTTTTTGATTAGATAATTTAGTTCGATTATTCCGTTAAATTGAATATAAAGAATTTTCCAACATGTCCAGATTTTTCTCGAAAAAACGGGGTAATCGTTCGAATTTCTTGATAAAAAAAAAATATATTTTCAGCTTTTATTTAATTCGATCATTTAGATCGAATAAACGGGAAAATTGAAAGTCTTTATTGTATCGTGTATTAGCACCATTAGACAAATCTAGGGGTAATGAATTACCATTTGATGCGGGAGTGAAAATCCTTAAAAGTGCTGTTAGGTTTGAGTCTTAAAGGACAATTGGGAGGGAAAGAGAGCGGTATGGAGGCTGCCATATTTATTTTCCTTTTAAACAATCAATATCCCACTCAATTCACTTGTCCTTTAAGCACTTGATGAGTGATTTTTTTTTTTAATACTAAGTGGTTTCAGAGATGGTTCACATCTCTGTCAAATCTTTATTGGTAGTACAAATTCTAGTGTGTGAACCTTGGTATGGAAGAGCAGCTCCACCAACCACACTTATACAAACCTTCTTAACCCTTTAGCAGCCAATTTGTTTAGAGGCTTGCTCCAGACCATTTTATTTCATTTATCACATTTTTTCTTTCCTATTTGTTACATTTGTTTGCTACTAAATATTACTGCTGAAATGTGTATGAATGTGTATGTATGGCCACTTGTCCCTAGGGGGCAGCGTGAGACAATAATAGAGGACTTCTGCTTTCTGTTTCTATAGCTTCTGCTCTGCAGAGAGACATCAAACATTCCAAAGAATTTCAGCACAAGAAGTTCTACCGACTGAAGTCAAAAGAGATAACTTTATTGAAGCTGCTAGTGGTTTAAAAAAATGTAAACATGAGTAAGATCCCTAACCGACTGTTACCCTTCACCCATCAGCAATCCTCATTATACCCTTTATGTACTTATGCCTACAGCATTACTCAGAAAGCACAACTAAAAACTGCAGAGGACACAAGATTATACAGTCCCAAACATGGCAGCAGTACACTGTTAGTGATTAATATTCTGTGCATATTTTAGAATGTTTACATACTGGGAATGGGAAATGTTTAGTGTTATCATAAAGCCTAAGTTGGGTTATATTTATTTATTAAGTTCATATTTTTTGTGATCTTGTGGGTTATATTTCACCCATCGCTCCATGAGGGATATAAGGGGCCATTTTTGTTACATTACTGAGATAAAACCATCTATGAAATTCCATATTAGGAACATTTTAAAAACATGGCTTATATTATACCAGAGGAAGAAAGTGGATGCTGATATTCATTCTGGCTTTGTGGTCACAGAACCTAAACTAAAATGGAAAGCAATTACGTTGGAGTCCTAGGAGATGGCAGGGGTCATTCCAGATGGATTGTAGGATAGAATCTGCTGAAAACCCATTAGCATAAAAGGTTTTTGGGATAAATGGAGACCAAAAGCTCTAGACAGAGTATTAGAGGTTCTTTGAATGATAGGAGATAGAACTTCTGAAGAAACAAACAGTACAGGTGGTAAAGGGTGCAATATCGCTAAGGTGTTCTCCCAGCATGATCAATCTGATCAGTTAATAAGTGATTATAAAAATCAAATAGAAATGATCCATGCAGATCTAAAAACACCCACGGAGGTAAAATTCTGTAGAGACCTTTATAAATGAAATAAAAGAAAATCTGTCATTGGATAGTAAAGATGGAGTTAAAACAGAAAAAGAGGCACAAGTATTTTAGTAGTGCAAAGGTTTCTCTAGCTTTGAAACAGATATATTTTTGCCTCAAAATGCAAGGTAAAAATTGTATGTTTCAAAGATTCAAAATTAAAAGATAACAAAAAAAAATCAAAAGGAGACCAAAAAAAATAGAAATAAAAAATTAGAGATAAAAAAACAGAAAAAAATAGATCCATAAGAGAAGGGGAGAAAGGGCTAGAACCAGTTCATACTTTGAGCAGCTCAATCTCATTGAAATAGTCTTCCTTGGTCTAAAACCAAACATTTATAGAAAGCATCTTAATGTTTTAATATTTTACCTGGTATAGTTTTGTAAACCCAGAAATGTTTAAAAATGTGTCCTAGCTATTTACTGTAACATGAAAATGGAATTCATATTCAAAGTATGGAATAATCAAGTATCACTCTCAATATATGGTCCTTGGACTAACCAACTTCTCACTAACTTAAAGAGAAACAATGACCAAGAATTGAACTTCATCCCAATCAGTAGCTGATACCCCCTTTTACATTAGAAATCTATTCCTTTTTATAAACGGATCATCAGGGGGCTCTTTATGGTTGATATTGTGGTGAAACCCCTCTCACAAGAAACTCCGAGGACCATGGTACTCCTGGTAGTTTACTGTCTGTGAAACGTGTTGCATTGTGGGAAATAGCTGTTTACAGCTGTTTCCAAGTGCCAAAACAGAAAGCAGCAGCTACATCACCTGCCAGCAGTAAAAATGACACCATGTGATAAATGTCAGAATGTAAATTAGGGATTTAAAAGATTTTACAATGGACAAACACTAACTAAATCATTTATACATAATTATTGTAAAATTGAAGCACTTTTTTTATTACATTGTTTTCACTGGCGTTCCTCTTTAAGTATCATTGCCCAAAACAATAATTAAGGGTTTAATACAGAATGAGAATACCAAAGAAATAAAGAGAACTTTTACAGTAACCCCTCTCCCCTTCCTTCCTCCCTCCTTTGCCTCTCTGATTAAGTGGATTCCTCTTCTGCGTATCCATATCGCTTGAATATATAAGTTAGGATCTGCAACATTGCAAAATGCCTTACCACACTATACAACTGATTGTTGAAAAGCTTACCAAGTTACTCCCTTTTGATAAGTTATTTGTACTTTCCTCACATTTCCAGGAGTAATACGTTTTTATTTTACTTGCCTATGTTTAGTTCTTTGAGATATTATGAAGTTTGCGATATTTTAACTTTAAATTAGAGGTGTCTAAATTTGGCTCTAAGCACTGTCTGGGCACTCTTATTTGGCCTGAGGAAGTGGGCGCAGTTCCCCGAAACGCGTTGCCAGAGCACATTAAAAGTAATGATTGTGTCTTCATTTGAGATAAGCCACCTCAACTTTTTTCTTTTTAACTGGTTTTAACTTCGTTTTATCAAACCTTGGGCGCCTCTTTAACTTTATATTCTTTTCATTTTTGTTACTGGCTGATTTAATCAAAAGCCTATTGACAAAAAAAATTGTCCTAACTGTTCCACAGATTTCATCCACCATATGTTTGGTCAACGTTACTGCCAATTAAAAGATTCCACTTTTTTCTTAAATATAAGCCGTGACAGTACTCCATAAAAAAATGGCTGATGTTTTCAGTCCCTTTATCTGGAAGAAGAAAAAGTGACAACCCTTTAGGGAATGTGTTAGATTTTACATCTTCCTTTGTGCAGCCTTCTGAGAAAGCATTACACCAGAGACAGAAAAAGACAGTTGAAAATGCTGGGAAAGCACTTATACTTGGACACAGTAAAGTCACCAGAAAGATAGCATTTTTTGTCAATTTAAGAACTTTACAGGTAGTTTTGCACTAAAACTGAAATATAATTTGAACAACATTCAGCTATTATTTCCCAATGAAATATGTCATATTACGTTAACAAATTATAAGTCGAATTTTAACACAGCTAAATGATTCAATGCCTATAATTAGGCAATACAGACATAAAATATGCAATTTGACAGGAGTTATGTTGCAAGAAAAAAACTGCTAGGTCTCTGGAACTTGTTTTATATTAGCAATGTCTACTCTAAAATATATCTAATAGCTTTTTTACATTTGCAATGTAGACATAAACATAAAATGTGCTATACTTGAGTATCAAAAATGGCTTTCACAATATGTCCATTAAAATCGATTTTTGGGGGGAGGTAAGTTCTCCGATGAAAACATTGTCTTGTTTTCTGAACAGGCTGTTCCAGTATTTACATTAATATGTTTGGAAAGCTACCAATACATTTAAGTTTTGCCTTGCAGCATCATTTCCCATCAAAATGAAAGGGGATTAGAACTATATTTAATTTGCAGTTTCAAATTAAACAATGCAGTTATAATAGACTTTCCATGAACATTCAATAGTGAATGTTTTTATGCACCTGGTATGTCTTGTGTCAGCAAAGCCAGCTGCCTCATAAAAGTAGTTTATTTGCAATGGATTTAATGCTGAAAAAGGTTAAGGGCCTGCAAAGTCCAAAATATTTTCTTTTTGATGAAGAGAGTGCCTAGAAAGATATAACACTGCTCAAGTAAACAACCAAACACGTTGGTGCAGGATCAAGATAGACACCATGTAAAAGTAGAAGAGCAACTGAAAGATCCACAGTATTCTGAATTATCGTGAAATCACATGGCTTATTAGAAATACAAATAACAGGAAGAAACAAACGCCACATTTCAGAATGCAAATGGGTCCTTAGTAACAGAAAGAGAATGCCATTGGTTAATTGTAATCCAGTTATGTCCTTGTCCTTTGTCCTAGTGCTTATGTTTGGTGCTTTGGTGTACCTTCCTAAATATTTCAGTCTTTTGATCTTGTACTTGCCTTCGTTAGTTGGTCAAAAGACTTATATTGGTGCATTTTCCCTAAATGTATCTACTGTCAAAGTTAAAGGACGTAAATAAAGTTGTATATTTTATTGCCACTGTCATGATGTCCTCTTTTCTTCTTGCTTAAAGTGAACCTCCAGACTAAAAATCTACTCAGCAGCACTGAAAAGGCTTGGTGTTTATGTAACAGTTTCACAGCATCAGAATTTTGTTTTTCTTACCAAAGTCTGATTTTTAGCTGCACAGAAGCTAAGCTCCGCCATATCAAAGAAAACTGCCCAGGAATTTTTCCCCTGATGTTGTGTAAAGCATGATGAGATTTTTGATGTTGTTGTTCTGGTTGCTTATCAACTGGGAGTGGTATCAGGACACAGGACAGTTGGAACTGTGTCTCATGCTCCCTGTCACCTCCTTTCAACCAAAAAGACGGCTGCCCCCATGAAATCACAAACATTTGCCTGCTCTTTTAAAACAGCGTGAGTAAGAGATTGTATTACCTATCTATTTTAATTAACATTACTAATATAACTTAATGACAGAATGTTTGTTTAGGCTGAAGTTCCTCTTTAAAGGTGTCTATAACAACACCTTCAGTTTTGTTTCCTGACTGATGATCAATCATCTTTCCTCCCTCATACTCAAAGCCACATCCTGCCATTTATCTATCTATATGGCACAGACATTTTCCATCCCCATAGCACACTTCTGTGGAGTCTTCAGTTCAGCTTTTTAATCCTCTAGACATTTATAATATGCCTAGGTTCTGCCACTTTCATGTGTGCAACATTTAAAAAATGTCCCCCTCTCTTTCCATGCTGGCCAAAAGGCCAACATCGAACATAATCCAACTGAGGATCGGAAGTGTTAAATAATTTACATCTCCTATCCCACCTATATCGTCACCCCATACAGAAATACACTCATAAACACCTCTATTATCTCCATTTAACTTTTAATGTTTCACATGACCACATTCCATGCATGGTTCTAAAACCTAGTACACACTCAATTTTTGTTGGCTAATGATTGGCCAATTTTACTACTTTCATGTGGTATGAGAGCTTACCTACACAACCTGTGCATAAAATGTACAATCGGTTGGGCCTCGTACTACATGGAGTTTGTAAAATTAGCCAATCATAATTAGATGTGTGTATCAGGCTTTAAACTTCTCTAGAGCTAACCCCTATTATTCATGTTAAACATGTCCCTACATTCAAAACCTTTAAACAAGCCTTCAACATCTGCCTATGATGGAACTCTTCTCAGCCCCACCCTGCACATACATTTTTTTTTTCATCTGAGAGGGGCTCTACATATAAAGTTAGCTAAGCTGTTAGCTCTTTTCCACACATATATCTTAGACAAGATTTTGCTTCAGCAGAACATGGTCTGCACACCAGATCAGCAGTGTAGTTATGGTACAAACTCTTTTAGAGCAATGTCTATGACACCAGCAAAACCAGAACTTTAACCTTTTGGGGACCGCCTATACAAGATCCTACGCCGCACTTGTGGCTGTTCGAGCCTGATGCGGTGTAGGATCTATGCCACTTGCTGTTTCCGCTTCCAACGCGATCGAGAGGGGAGATTAAGCTTAATTTCTGTTCCCTCCCTCCCTCCTTGCAGCTGGCCAATCACGGCGATTGGCTGTCATAGGCTTCAGGAAAAATGAAGAGGAAAGAAAACATCCGGGCACCTTCCGTCTTTAAAATTTATTGTGCAATGTCCACATCCATCAGGGTTACATACCACGAGTGTGTTCCACGAGTGGTCAATACGGTGGCTGTGAGGTGGAGGTGGGGATGCCGGGCATCAGTGAGGGCTTGCGACGGCCGTTTCGCGTCTTGCTAGACGCTTGGTCACGCTGTGCTCCCGTTACTGTGGCAATACGCAGGCATCCGGTATATGCGGCGGTAAACCCCGCCCCTTCCGGGTGTCGCGTATGCCAAAATTATGAAGACCAATGGGAGAGGGTGCCGAGCACGGGATGTGCGTCATCAAACAGTGGAAGACTACATTGCCCAAAAGCCTGTGCGTGGTGGAATACGAGAGGAGGGCGATACGGCTCCGCCCCATCTCTTTCCCCCAATGGATGGCAAAGCACTCCGCTTGTCCACTCCAATGCGCATTGGTTTAGGAAGCCTGCCTATATTTTAGCAGGACATATAAGAAGAAAAAGAAACGTAGTCTAATGTGGATGGTGCGTATTTAACAACCATCCCCCATTGATGTTCAAAATGCATCCCGGATCGGCACACCTCACAGTGATGTGTGTTAGGTGGCAACAAGTGACAATTACTGTGACTTCATAAGTGAATAAGCACAAACGTTTAAAAACACACAAGACCTGGGGAGATTCAGACTTAACTGCAGTTACAAAGCTAGTTAGGCTATAATACACCACTACTGAATTTACATCAAAACATTTCATAAATGGATATGGCCGTAATATTTATATAGGGGACACGGAGATTGGTTAGGGGAATACTATCATGAGCCACATTAAGGGATCCCCAATTCCATCAAATCAGCCACATATTTCAGCAACACAAATTACCATATAAAAGGTCACCCACGAGAGACAGCGTTCTAAATATACATTGTAAATACGAATAGAAATGAGTCCAAGACATCAATTGATCTCAATCATGGATCTAACATGCATGCTAATTCTATTTTCTCGTTTAGGCCTGCTGGTCCCATGGCTTCCGTACGTAATATTATACACGTTTCCCTTCTGAGGAGTAATTTCTCCCTGTCCCCCCCTCTCCTGGGGGCTTCAACCTTTTCCAGGATCGCAAATCTCAACCCATGACTTACACCTCCATGCGCCTCCTTCATATGTAAAACTAGTCTGGTACAACTCTTCCCAGCTTTAATGACACTAATGTGTTCCCCAATACGTTTCTTTAAAGGTCTAGTTGTTTGACCTATATAATATCTTTTGCATGGGCAGAACAACACATAAACCACATGGTCAGTCTGGCAGGTGTATAACCCCTTACTTCGAAATTCGACCCCTCCGACGTACATTCCATACGGTCAATTTTTACGTTTACGGAGGAACAATCGGTCGCGTATTGCTTTCGATGAACAGGCGACAGAGTTGACTGCCAGATTTATTAAGAGGGGTTATGATCCACACTTGTTGATTAGAGCAAGAGGGCAAGCCGCAGAACAGGATAGAGCAACTTTGCTAAAGGGCAGAGCAGTAGGAGGAGAGAAGGATAATAGAATGGTTTTCTCTTTTGACTACAACCCCATGGCTGGCAAAATCAGACAAAGTATTTTCAAACACTGGGGGATGATCAATCAGGATCCAGAATTAATGGGGAAGGTGAAGGAACCCCCCAGAGTGGCGTTCAGAAGAGCACCTACCTTGGGTAATTACCTGACCAGAAGTGAATTTGTGTCACCTAAACGAACAACCTGGTTGGATCGTTACTCCACTAGAGGGAATTTTAGATGTGGATTTTGCAAGTATTGTCCTAAGATGCTCACACAGAAGGTTGTTGATGTCGGAGGGGTCGAATTTCGAAGTAAGGGGTTATACACCTGCCAGACTGACCATGTGGTTTATGTGTTGTTCTGCCCATGCAAAAGATATTATATAGGTCAAACAACTAGACCTTTAAAGAAACGTATTGGGGAACACATTAGTGTCATTAAAGCTGGGAAGAGTTGTACCAGACTAGTTTTACATATGAAGGAGGCGCATGGAGGTGTAAGTCATGGGTTGAGATTTGCGATCCTGGAAAAGGTTGAAGCCCCCAGGAGAGGGGGGGACAGGGAGAAATTACTCCTCAGAAGGGAAACGTGTATAATATTACGTACGGAAGCCATGGGACCAGCAGGCCTAAACGAGAAAATAGAATTAGCATGCATGTTAGATCCATGATTGAGATCAATTGATGTCTTGGACTCATTTCTATTCGTATTTACAATGTATATTTAGAACGCTGTCTCTCGTGGGTGACCTTTTATATGGTAATTTGTGTTGCTGAAATATGTGGCTGATTTGATGGAATTGGGGATCCCTTAATGTGGCTCATGATAGTATTCCCCTAACCAATCTCCGTGTCCCCTATATAAATATTACGGCCATATCCATTTATGAAATGTTTTGATGTAAATTCAGTAGTGGTGTATTATAGCCTAACTAGCTTTGTAACTGCAGTTAAGTCTGAATCTCCCCAGGTCTTGTGTGTTTTTAAACGTTTGTGCTTATTCACTTATGAAGTCACAGTAATTGTCACTTGTTGCCACCTAACACACATCACTGTGAGGTGTGCCGATCCGGGATGCATTTTGAACATCAATGGGGGATGGTTGTTAAATACGCACCATCCACATTAGACTACGTTTCTTTTTCTTCTTATATGTCCTGCTAAAATATAGGCAGGCTTCCTAAACCAATGCGCATTGGAGTGGACAAGCGGAGTGCTTTGCCATCCATTGGGGGAAAGAGATGGGGCGGAGCCGTATCGCCCTCCTCTCGTATTCCACCACGCACAGGCTTTTGGGCAATGTAGTCTTCCACTGTTTGATGACGCACATCCCGTGCTCGGCACCCTCTCCCATTGGTCTTCATAATTTTGGCATACGCGACACTCGGAAGGGGCGGGGTTTACCGCCGCATATACCGGATGCCTGCGTATTGCCACAGTAACGGGAGCACAGCGTGACCAAGCGTCTAGCAAGACGCGAAACGGCCGTCGCAAGCCCTCACTGATGCCCGGCATCCCCACCTCCACCTCACAGCCACCGTATTGACCACTCGTGGAACACACTCGTGGTATGTAACCCTGATGGATGTGGACATTGCACAATAAATTTTAAAGACGGAAGGTGCCCGGATGTTTTCTTTCCTCTTCATTTTTCCAGTTCC
The DNA here is from genome assembly GCF_040937935.1 of Hyperolius riggenbachi. Classification (NCBI taxonomy): domain Eukaryota; kingdom Metazoa; phylum Chordata; class Amphibia; order Anura; family Hyperoliidae; genus Hyperolius; species Hyperolius riggenbachi. The sequence continues at coordinate 123,259,870 of NC_090650.1, forward strand.
AATATCTGTCATTTCTATTTGTTCCGAAGTGCACACGCCTGAGCAAGTCACGCATAAGGGGTTACTGGAAGGAAGGTGAGAAGAGTTATTGTATACCTGTCATTTTTTGTCACTGACTACTGCTAAGTATATGGTAGGGAGTGCCACTCACAAAACGCTGTATCTACATGTTATGTCATAGGCTTCAGCCTATGAGAGCCGATTGCTCTCGAATGTCCCAAGGGGACAGCCGTGTCACATGGCTGTCCCTAGTACAGCGCTGCTGCAGATTGCAGCGCTGTACAATGCGATTAGACGGCAATGCCGCCGTCTAACAGTCTCCCAATCGGCAATGAAGACTGAAGGTGGAGCTCCGCTCCGCCCACTAACAGGAGAAGCGCGCGCAGCCTGCGCGTGATCTCTTGCACTGCCAGCCCCAAGGACTTTACGCCGACCGGCGGTCCTGGGGCTGCCGCCGCGGCCACGCTCATCGGCGTGACACGGTCGGCAAGCAGTTAAATCACATTTCTTGTAGATTAAATTGTTTCTGGAATGTGTTTTAGTAGTTAATGTAGCAGCATCGCTTATGAAGATTTTTTAAGTTTTTTTTATTATGTGCCCATTGGCTTGCAATAGAAATGACTCAGATCCTGGTGTTACAGAGACAAGGAATGAAGTAACAAAGGCAGCAATATTACATGACACAGGTTCCAGCCTGCTGTTCTATTCTGAATAATGGACTGTAATAGCTCTCTTTCTGAACTGTAGATGTATTATTTGAACTTACTGTATAGAGCTGTCCATGGAAGTGTGCCGACTCAATGCACACAATTCAACATAAAGCTGGTGCTGTGCATGTACATGTTCATTTTTGACCTCAGCTTTTTTATTATCCCCGTAGTGTAAGCTTTAGGAAGGAAGTATAAAAAGCAGATGCAGATTGGGTTTCAGGCCTATAAACTTGCAGATCAGGTAAGATGTGGGTATGGAAATCATTCACCGGTAGTTCCAGGGTGGTTATAGAAGCTTCTTGAAATTTTGCATGCACCAAATTCAAATGTCTGCAATGTTATAAAACATGGCCATTTCTAGGGCCGTGCGGCCCGTGCCGCTGCCCTGAGCGCAGAGGGAGGGGGGGCGCTGTGATGGAGGGGGGAGCCGGAGCCGCGGGGAGGGCAGCCCTCCCTCTCCTTCCCTCTCCCCGGGCTGCTCTCCATGCTCCCCCCTCGGACTGCAGAGTTAGCGCGCAGGGAAGCGCTGCTATACACAGTTACTCGCCTCCCTGGTTCCGATCGACGCTCACTAGCCGCCTGTTTAACAGGAAGCAGCGTGTGTATCAGCGGCTATGCAGAGAGGAGACCAGCAGGGCGTGAGTGGCGATCAGAACCAGGGAGGTGATTAACTGTGTATAGCAGCGCTTCCCTGCGCGCTAACTCTGCAGTCCGAGGGGGGAGCATGGAGAGCGGCCTGGGGAGAGGGAGGGAGAGGTCAGCTGCCCTCCCCGCGGCTCTGGCTCCCTCCACAATTATGAGTGGGCACCTACCTACTTGACCTATACTGGGGAAGCTACCTATCTAAACTATACTGGGGGGGGGGCAGCTACCTGTCTAACCTATACTGGGGGCACCTACCTAATCTAACCTGTACTCGGGGGCAGCTACTTATCTAACCTATACTGGGGGGCACCTACCTATCTATCCTATACTGGGGGGCACCTACCTAATCTAACCTGTACTCCGGGCAGCTACCTATCTAACCTATACTGGGGGGCAGCTAGCTAATCTAACCTATACTGGGGAGGCAGCTACCTAATCTAACCTATAATGGGGGGCAACTACCTAATATAACCTGTGCTGGGGGGCACCTACCTAATCTAACCTGTACTGGGGGGCAGCTACCTATCTAACCTATACTGGGGACAGCTACCTATCTAACCTATACTGGGGGGCAGCAAGCTAATCTAACCTATACTGGGGGGCAGCAAGCTAATCTAACCTATACTGGGGGGCAGCTACCTAATCTAACCTATACTGGGGGCACCTACCTAATCTAACCTGTACTGGGGGGGGGCAACTACCTATCTAACCTGTACAGGGGGAAGCTATCAATCTAACCTATACTGGGGGGCACCTACCTAATCTAACCTATACTGGGGGGCACCTACCTAATCTACCCTGTACTGGGAGGCATCTATCTAACCTATACTGCTGGGCACCTACCTAATCTAACCTATACTGGGGGGCAACTACCTATCTAATCTATACTGGAGGCACCTACCTAATCTAACCTGTACTGGGGGGCAGCTACCTATCTAAATTATACTGGAGGGCAGTTACCTATCTAACCTATACTGGGGGGCACCTACCTAATCTAACCTATACTGGGGGGCAGCTACCTATCTAACCTATACTGGGGGCACTTACTTATCTAACCTGTATTGGGGGCACCTACCTACCTAGCTAGCCTATACAGGTGGCAACTATACTGGCTACCTATATTGGATGCACCTACCTAACTAACCTATACTGGGGGCACCTACCTATCTAACCTATGCTGGGGGCAACTATACTGGCTACCTATATTGGAGGCACCTACCTAGCTAACCTGTACTGGGGGCACCTACCTATCTAACTTATACCGAAGGGTGCCTGCCTATCTAACATATACTGGGGGCAACTATACTGGCTACCTATACTAGAGGCACCTACCTGGCTAACCTATACTGGGGGCAATTTTACTGGCTCACCTATGCCTGGCCACCTATACTCGAGAGGGGGACCTATAGCTGGCTACCTATACCGGGGTACCTATTCCTGGCTACCTATACTGGGGGACCTATACTGAGTGCAACTAGACCTAGCTAACCTATACTCCGGGCACCTATACCTGGCCCCGGGGGGTGGGGGGGGCGCAATTTTTATACCCTCGCCCTGGGTGCATTATAGCCTAGAAACTGCACTGTTATAAAATTCCTATCAAACCATAACAGAGAGATAAAAATGATCTACAAAATGCCTCTCATTTCTGGTGACAGTTATATCCATCTATAGGATGAGAATCTATTTACGGTATTTGGCAAGGTAAGTTTGCACTTACAAGGAATTTGACTTGGCAGTTGCTTAACAGGCATGAACAAAACAATACAAGGACAGAGAGTAAATATATTACAAGTCAAGGACAGTAGGTAAGTTCTAGTGGCAATGAACAGGGTGAGAAGTGTTCATTTACAGTTCTGTGCTGAATGCTTTCCAGTCCTAGCAGCTCTAGCGTGGTTCTGCATTAAGCATGGCTATCGCCTGCGGGAAAAAAACTGTTCCTGTGTCTAGAAGTTTTAGTTGCAATTGACTGGAATCTTACTCCTAAAAGACCAGAGCTGGAAGATGGAGTGAGAGGGTGAGAGGGGTCAGAAGCAATCTCGGTCGCTCCCTTTCTGCACCAGCTAGCACAAGGATCCTGCTGGGAAGGTAAGCTACAGCCAATTATCCTTTCTGCTGTTTGGATGATGCACTGCAGCCTTCCCTTTTCTAATGCTGAGCAGGAGCCAAACCATACAGTCATAGATGATGTCATGATGGATGCAATGATCTCAGTGTAGAACTGCATCATTAATTTTTGAGGTAGGCCAAACTTTTGTAGCTGGCGTAGGTGGTACATCCTCTGTTGCGCTTTCTTGATGATAGTGACTGTATTGTTGTCCCATTTTAGGTTGTTTGAGATTGTGGACCCAAGAAACTTGAATTACTCTACCCAGGTTTTTGTAGATTCATTTATGGTTAGGGGAGGTGCTGGAGGGGAGATCTTTTGAAGTCTATTATCATCTCCATCATTTTGAAAGCATTTAGTTCCAAGTTGTTGCTGCTGCACCAGGTGGAAAACTGTCCCACTGCATGCCTGTATGCTGACTCGTCCCCGTTTTGTATGAGACCAACTACTGTTGCATCATCTGCAAACATCAGAACCCTAACAGATCGATCTGTGGAGGTGCAGTCATTAGTGTAAAGTGAGTAGAGCAGTGGGGAGAGAACAGAGCCATGGGGTGCACCAGTACTGTACAGTAAGCCAAATTTAACCCATAGTACATATGTTCACCCAAACTCCAAAAAATAAGAATTACTAATTCATTTCATTTATAATTTGTATTATGAAATACAAATGAAAAGATACAACAGTATACATATGCCTGGTTGATTTTGCCTATACTAGAAATAAAAAATAATAACAGAAAAAAAATACTCTCTCACATCAGATATAGCTGACCACACATTGCCCACAAACAATCTTCCCTATACACAGAGGGGCCAACTCAATTCCCCACTCCAGGGCAAACGACTGTGGACTAAAGATTTTATTTACTATAGTCATGATTATATTCTATTAAGATAGAATACACCAGCAAGATGAAGTGCTACACAATTAACTTAAAGTCAGTGAGTCCAAATCCTGGATTGAAAGAGCAACATATAGTCAGTCCTTTATACTTCACACATGAGAGTCTATGCAGATTCTGGGCCAGCTTGCATCAGGTAAAAATATGCAATTAGTTTTCCACCCAAGGGCGGAGCTGGCATGCGGAAGTGAGAGTACGTGGATCTTTGATGCAGAAAACGAGTGGACGGAAGCTGTCCGCGTGGCAATACGGTTCCTGGTGATTCCGTGATCACAGAAGCAAGCAGTGGAGAGTTGGAGACCACCGTTGGCCCACTAGTGGGGGAGAGCCCATGGCTAAATAACTCTACACGCATTGTAGTTCATGGAATATGTGAGTGTAATGTTTTTTATCACTTTTAAAATGTGTGGTTTTACACTGCGAGGCTTTTTATTTTGAGGTACTGGCTGGCTATATATGCTAGGTGAAAAGACTGTGAATAAAAGAGAGGTGAAAAGACTGTGAATAAAGCAGGAGAGGACAAGGACTTGCCATGGAGGTGGGGGACAGCCCAGTAACGGTCCCAAAGTGTTTCCCGACCTGGTTGTGGGTTTTAGAGCATGGTGAGTGCAGGACAAAGGGTGTGCTGGAGGCTATATCTATCCATGGAAAACTAATGGCAAATTTTTACCTGCTACAAGATGGCCCAGAATCTGCATAGATGCTCATCCGTGAAGCTTAAAGGGCTGACTATTATGTTGCTCTTTCAAGTGCATGGCAACTTAGAGAAGATGGATCTGATTCTGCGCTATCTCTATATGCATCATATGTATTTCCGTGGAACTGCTCCCATGATTGCTGTTTAAACTTAATTAAGCTACTGGTAGCCAGTAATTATCCATCTTTATAATCAACCTTTAAAAAAACATTTTCATAGAGGAGGACACTCTAACTACTAAGCTTTAAGACTATTGAGCAACATTATTTCAGATGTTACCTTGTGTCTCATAAGACTTTGCAGACCTATAAAAACATGATGACATCTTTCTGACTTGACAAGACTTATAGCTGAATTCAGCAAAAAGACACAGAAGTGGAATCCAGTTTATTTTAGGATGCTGCATGATTTTGATATACAGGAAATATGTTTTCTCCTTGCAGATTAAAAAAGCTCAATCAGTCTGTTGCTTACACTGTCCTGAACACTACCCATTTGAAAAAAACATTGAAGACCTTATTTACAGACAATGGCCACAATTATCTAAGCTTATCTCCTGTCTTGAATAACTATTCTATGCTATTTTTACTGTTATCACCATGGTTATAAAGCATTTAGTATTCACTAAACAATTTACCTCAGGCACACCTTAAAATAAAGATTCTACCCTTAAGTTAAGGATTGATTTCTAAAGTTAAAGTGTCAATTCTTATAATAACAACATAATTCTAAAGTTAAAGACACAGAGAGGAATGCAAGTGATAACAACTGTAAAGTGTGTGAGGAATTATCACCTGGCATGAGCTGTCATTAAGTGGAGTATTACTACAGACTGCAATGTAAAGTGAAGCATTCTGAGCTCTCTGCTTAATTTTTTTCTAATTTATGCAGAAGACGACTCTGTATAGAAAGAAATATACCCACCAGACACTCATGTACATATAAAGCTGAATACTCACCTGAAGACACAAGGAGATGGGTCAAGGAACCTCACAGTGATGCCTCCCTATGAATGACCATTCCTCAATCCACCTTCATACTCATTAGAACACGTAACATCATGCAATAGGCACACAACGGGCACGAATGGGAGGTCAAACGAACTAGAAACTTTGCGCAAGAATCATCGGGGATCTTGAAGATCTGATCCACTGTGATGGTTATAATCACAGCGCTTCTCTAAAAGTCATTAATTTACTTGCGCACACATACCAAAGTTACAAGATTGCGGTAACGATCGATCGTGGTGTAAAAAATTGCCAGTCAGAAAAATTGTGCATAAGGTTACAACGTGGGTACAAGCCTTTGCAAATCCTTAGTCAAACAGAGATCATAGATATGTGTCACTATTGGGAGCTTCTTCGACTCTGAGCAGGTCCGTCAGGACATAGGAAGAACAGGCATGATCAAGTCAGTTTGAGGTTCTTTGCACAGTTTCAAATAAATGAAGGCCATCTTGCATCACGCTTAAACAATGCTGACAGATCATATGAGTCACCCTATCATTCCTTATCAACATTAGAGATGGCTCGAACCTCCAATTTTTGGTTTGCTAAACTCGAACGCGAACTTCCGCAAAAGTTCGCGAACCTGCGAACTTTGCGAACCGCTATACACTTTAATGGGCAGGCGAACTTTCAAAACTACAAACACTAATTATGGCCACTAAAGTGATGGAAAAGATGTTTCAAGGCGTCTAACACCTGGAGGGGGGGCATGGTGGAGTGGGATACACGCCAAAAGTCCCAGGGAAAATTATGGATTTGATTCACAGCAGGGTTTTAAGGGCAGAAATCACATTGCATTGCTAAATTGGAGGCATAAAGTGCTTTAAAACATCTTGCGTGTGTATACATCAATCAGGTAGTGTAATTAGTGTACTGCTTCACACTGACAGACCAAACTCGACTGTGTAACGCACCGCAAACAGCTGTTTGTGTAGTGATGGCTGCACTGGACTGATGTGCACCATGGCGAGAGTGCAGGCGATGGCAGTTTTCAAGACCATTTGGTTGGGCTGAGGTAGCTCAATGACAGAACAACAGTGACTGAGTGTCCAGCTGATCGAATTTGGTCTGTCCACATTGAAGCAACGACCTTATTATCTTGGGTGTGCCCCCCAACACACTCATATAGGTCTGGTCATTGCTTCATTGTGATATGCAAGTCCCTTCACCGTGGCAAGGTAACAATCATGAAGGGGAATTGACACATGTACATGCCTTTTGTTTAGTTGTTGCAGCCACAGTGCAGCCAGAAAAATTAGGCAGGCATGTACACGCACCAGAAAAATTATTATAATGGCCACTGCTAGCAGTGGCCTTAAAATTCAGGAATTCACCTGGAGTCCTGGACCCTGTTGGTGGTGGCACAGAAGGCAGTCAATCGGCCTGCAGGCAGAGATGCTGTGTGGGGACCGACTTAGTCTTGGGGCAGGCAGTCACACAGCGTGCAGGCAGAGATGCTGTGTGTGGGGACTGACTTAGTCTTCGGGCAGGTCTGACCGTGCCTTGCAGACCAGGCATCCGTGGTCAGATAGACCCTTGACCCAACGCTGTGTGCCAGAGATGACACCACTTGCCTTTCAACATCACAGTAGAGTTTGGGTATAGCCTTTTTTGAGAAATAATTACGGCCTGGTATTTTCCACTGCGGTGTGTGGCTTTGCTTTTGTGTGCAGCTTTTTCTCAGGTGGTCATCCCATTGCAGTTTCTGCTTTTTCATCATGTGCCTTCATAAGGCAGTAGTCCCTACGCGTGTCTTGGTCTTTCCACGGCTCAATTTTTGGTGGCAGAGAGTACAGATGGCATCGCTCTCATCTGAAGCAGACACACTAAAAAATGTCCACACTGCTGAGCCCTGGGATGATGGCACTTTGGTGATGGCTGCCGAACTGAGTGTTAAGTGGGGTGCCAGAATCAGAGCAGGATGTGGAAGATATGTCACGCTTCCATGCGGAAGCTGAGGAAGATGAGGTGTTCTGTGTTAAATAGTCAACCACGTCCTGACAATATTGGGGGTTGATGGCACGTGCCTTCTTCTGAACACTGTACTTTGGTCGATGGCCGCACGAAATCACGAAAGCACGACCTCAAACAGACCTGTCGGGTCGCCTGCCTCTGGCACTGCCTCTGCCTGTTGTTTTGTCCATATTGGGAGGATAAAGTGAAAGGTATGCACTGACTTGACTGATACAATGTGCAGTCACACAGATGCAGTGAAAGGTATACACTGACTGCTGGTATAATACAATGCGCAGTCACACAGGTGCAGTGAAAGGTATACACTGACTGCTGGTATAATACAATGTGCAGTCACAGATGCAGTGAAAGGTATGCACTGACTGGTATATAAAACAGTTTGCAGTCACACAGATGCAGTGAAAGGTATGCAGTGACTGCTGGTATAACAATGTGCAGTCACACAGGTGCAGTGAAAATGGATGCACTGACTACTGGTATATAAAACAGCGTGCGGTCACACAGATGCAGTGAAAGGTATGCAGTGACTGCTGGTATAACAATGTGCAGTCACACAGGTGCAGTGAAAATGGATGCACTGACTGCTGGTATATAAAACAGTGTGTGGTCACACAGATGCAGTGAAAGGTATGCAGTGACTGCTGGTATAACAATGTGCAGTCACACAGGTGCAGTGAAAAGGTTGCAGTGACTGCTGGTATAACAATGTGCAGTCACACAGGTGCAGTGAAAAGGTTGCAGTGACTGCTGGTATAACAATGTGCAGTCACACAGGTGCAGTGAATAGGTTGCAGTGACTGCTGGTATATAAAACAGCGTAAGGTCACACAGATGCAGTGAAAGGTATGCATTGACTGGTATATAAAACAGCATGCGGTCACACAGATGCAGTGAAAGGTATGCACGGACTGGTATATAAAACAGCGTGTGGTCACACAGGTGCAGTGAAAGGTATGCAGTGACTGGTATTATAATACAATGTGTAGCAGTCACACTAGGCACTGAATGTGCTGGACCTGGCACAGTATAGCAATTGGCAAGGGCCAGCTGCGACAGACAGGGCTGAATATGCAGTGTCAGTGGGCCACACAAAAAAAAAACACATCACAAGAACATTATCTCTCAAAAGAGCTGTTTTGGGGTGCTTTTCATCAACAAATATCAGCAAGGAGCAAGCTAGCTATTGCTTTCCCTATCTCTCCAATGTCTCTCCCTTCTCTCACTAATACAGAAGTACACAGAGTGAGAAAATGGCTGACGCTGCTGCCTTATATAAGGTGGAGGGGCTGCAGGAGGGAATGCAGCCTGATTGGCTGCCATGTGTCTGCTGACTGTGATGTAGAGGGTCAAAGTTTAGCCCAATGATGTAGTATAGGGGGCGGGTCGAACTCGCATAAAGTGCGCGTTTTACCCCGAACACGAACCCACGTTGTTCACGCGAACAAGTTTGTGTGCGAACCGTTCAGGCCATCTCTAGTCAACATCAGGAATGGGAACTTGCATGGTGGATCCCCCACTCCCTCCAAGATGTAGGATGTAATTTTTTGTCAAAGTCATTTTTCATTTTTTGACAGGTTTTAACAGATCTGATGTAAATCACATTTTACATTCAATAGAATTCTAAACATTAAAGCAAAGAGCCCTCAACTACATAACGTTTTGTTTCTTCATCTCCACTCTCATAAAAAATAATAATAAATGGTTTGCCTCAACAGCTCTCTCAACATTGAAGCAAGGAACACACAAAAATAAAAACCCCATAACCCACCTTTCCTTATTTCTATCATCTTTAAATACAACTAATAAGCAGTTCAGTTTTCTTATTCTTTACTTTGCCTGGTCCGCCTTTAGTCAATCTGTAGAATGTGTAGGGAAAGTGCAAAATATAAAGCATTTTTTACTTTGCCTAAACCATTCTATGCATTCTGTAAAATACTTAGATCTCATACTTTGAAGGGGATACCCAAGCAGAGGGAAAATTAAAAAAAGTTCCGTTCAAAACAAGTAAACTTTATTAACCTTATCCCCAAAAAGTTCCAAGCTACAATTTTCAAGGCAGCCAAATATGCTGTATTATTTCAATACAGATAAAATCGATGTACAATAGCAACAAAGAATGTTTATGGGGTACAGAAAACCTATTTGACATGTCATCACCATGTAAGCCCTTGTGTAGTTGTATACCATTAAAGTAAACCTGAGATGAAGGAAAAAGTAGTTTCACTTATTTAGGCTTTTTCCAGTCCTTCACAGTTTGTTAGGTCACTTGATTTCCTTCCATCCCCTCTGTTGTTCCGCTGCAAAGTCCGCAACACAGCTGGGTCCCGGGCTACTGCTCATACGAAGTCTTGGCAGCAGGCTTTCTTAGTCACGCTCCCATTGTAGGAAGCATTCTGCTACCATGCATTTACAAGTCTTAACTGACTTCATATGGACAGAATGCATCTGGCCACAGAAGTGCGATCGGGGAAGCATGCGGACAGGAGCGCACATGTGCAGTAGTCCACGTTTTCAATGGGTGTGTCAGCTGAACAATGGAGGGAACTGGGGGGACACCCATAGACCTAACAGACCCATAAATTAATTACAGACATATCAGTGTAATTCAGCCTGTTAAAATACTTGATATATTTAAAGGTGATTCGAAAAGGACTGTTTTTCATTCTCTTAAAGAAAGTGGAGTTATACTTTAAATGGTACCTGAACCGGCATGTGACACATTGAAATAAACATGTGCATGTACAGTGCTATTCCTGTGCATAACTAGGCTGTGTTCATTTTTTTTTATTTTTCTCCATGAAATAATTAAACATTTAGGTATGCAAATTACGGTTTCTCTCTAGTTCAGACCCAGTTGGACTATAGTGTAACCCATAGTGATAAACAATCATAACCATACAACCTGGAAGAGCACTGCTTCTAAATGCAGGGAATAAACACATAATAAAAATAATAAGAAAAGTCAATAGTTCATACTGTTTTCTTTATACAGTGGGTTGCAAAAGTATTCTGCCCCCTTGAAGTTTTCCACATTTTGTCACATTACTGCCACAAACATGAATCAATTTTATTGGAATTCCACGTGATAGACCAATACAAAGTGGTGTACATGTGAGAAGTGGAACGAAAATCATTCATGATTCCAAACGTTTTTTACAAATAAATAACTGCAAAGTGGCGTGTGCATAATTATTCAGCCCCCTTTGATCTGAGTGCAGTCAGTTGCCCATAGACATTGCCTAATGAGTGCTAAAGACTAAATAGATTACACCTGTGTGTAATCTAATGTCAGTACAAATACAGCTGCTTTGTGAGGGCCTCAAAAGGTTGTCTAAGAGAATCTTGGGAGCAACAACATCATGAAGTCCAAAGAACACACCAGACAGGTCAGGGATCAAGTTATTGAGAAATTTAAAGCAGGCTAAGGCTACAAAAAGATTTCCAAAGTCTTGAACATCCCACGGAGCACTGTTCAAGCGATCATTCAGAAATGGAAGGAGTATGGCACAACTGTAAACCTACCAAGACAAGGCCATCCACCTAAACTCACAGGCTGAACAAGGAGAGCGCTGATCCGAAATGCAGTCAAGATCTACAGCTCAGGTGGGAGAGTCTGTCTATAGGACAACTCTTAGTCATGTACTGTACAAAGTTGGCCTTTATGGAAGAGTGGCAAGAAGAAAGGCATTGTTAACAGAAAGCACAGGAAGTCTGGTTTGCAGTTTGTCACAAGCCATGTGGGGGACACAGCAACCATGTGGAAGAAGGTGCTCTGGTCAGATGAGACCAAAATGGAACTTTTGGGCCAAAATGCAAAACGCTATGTGTGGCGGAAAACTAATACTGCACACCACTCTGAACACACCATCCCCACTGTCAAATATGGTGGTGGCAGCATCATGCTTGGGGGGTGCATCTCTTCAGCAGGGACAGGGAAGCTGGTCAGAGTTGATGGGAAGATGGATGGAGCCAAATACAGGGCAAACTTGGAAGAAAACCTCTTGGAGACTGCAAAAGATTTGAGACTGGGGCGGAGCTTCACCTTCCAGCAGGACAATGACTCTAAACATAAAGCCAGGGCAACAATGGAATGGTTTAAAACAAAACATATCTATGTGTTAGAATGGCCCAGTCAAAGTCCAGATCTAAATCCAATCGAGAATCTGTGGCAAGATCTGAAAACTGCTGTTCACAAACGCTGTCCATCTAATCTGACTGAGCTGGAGCTGTTTTGCAAAGAAGAATGGGCAAGGATTTTAGTCTCTAGATGTGCAAAGCTGGTAGAGACATACCCTAAAAGACTGGCAGCTGTAATTGCAGCAAAAGGTGGTTAAACAAAGTATTGACTCAGAGGGTCGAATAATTACGCACACCCCACTTTGCAGTTATCGATTTGTAAAAAATGTTTGGAATGATGTATGATTTTCGACCCACTTCTCACATGTACACCACTTAGTATTGGTCTATTATGTGGAATTCCAATAAAATTTAAGCATGTTTGTGGCAGTAATGTGACAAAATGTGGAAAACTTCAAGGGGGCCAAATACTTTTGCAACCCACTGTAGCAAGTGTAAGACTAAGGAAGCAGGAGGAAATAAATTATATATAAAAGTACAAATTTTATTAATGACCAAAATACAAACACACATATATGTAAATCTATTTAAAATTGACCAGAACACACAGGTGGGCCACCATGTCTAGGCCAGATGGAAAAATGTAGGGGATCCCCTAAAAAAATATTGATAGTGCGCAATCCATCAAATATCTTAATGCAAAAAAGGGGGAAGCGACTCCTAGCAGGTAACATTGAAACAAAAGACCTTGGAGAGAAATATATCATTGGTTTTAAAGGCCAAGTGTCCAGGACCTAAATGGAAAAAAAAAAAAACATCCTAGTAGAAGAGCACAGGTGTATCAGATACTGGCTGTGTTGCTGCAATGTTTCATTGGTTTTAAGGGCCAAGTGTCCAGGACCTAAATGGAAAAAGACTTCCTAGTAGAAAAGCACAGGTGTATCAGATACTGGCTGTGTTGCTGCAATGTTTCATTGGTTTTAAGGGCCAAGTGTCCAGGACCTAAATGGGAAAAGACATCCTAGTAGAAAAAGCACAGGTGTATCAGATTCCGGCTGTGTTGCTATAATATTTCCAGTGATTTGCAGGATCAAAAGGCTGAATAACGGCTGATAGAGAGATTCAATCCATCACAATAGGTGGTCTTACTGCATATGTTATCACAAAATAATTGATGTGCAGGTCCACAGGTCAGGCAAGCTGTCTCATTTATGAGCTATAACAATGGCCAGGTGCACAGAGGTAGATTGATAGGCACACACTGTATGTGGCAAGCACTTCGGGCTAGTAAACAAAAAATTTTATATTCACAGCAAGCCTGACACATCCGCAAGCCCCAGGAGCAACAAGCAATTCACCAGAGTTAGTGCCCCAATCAGAAGCACATTCTGAGACAGATTCACAGGCAAGTGTTTAAACCACAGACATATGCAGGTACAGATGGTGTGATATTAAAGTTGATATAGTTCATTCATGGAACAGTCCGCCAGGGTCATCCCTTCAGCAGCATCAACTTGATATAGACAAACTCAAAATTCCAGCAAACAACAGCATATAGCAGCATATAGGTGCATCCTAGGAAGCTGTTTCAATGATCATATGGTAAACAGTGGTTACTCCATAGGAGGCTGTTTTCAAGTCACCAGTAGAAATGCATATCATTGAGGTATACTCATCTGAGTAGCTGGTCACTGCAAAGTACATCCACAGGAGCCCATGTGCTGCCACCACAAGTGTGTCTGGTCACAAAGAGAGCCTTAGAGGCCAACCGGTTTCACTGGGGAGATTACCAGCATCATCAGGGCAGGCTCAGAAGTTTTGCTGCCTGTGGGAGAGAGGAGCCGGCCTAAAATGGCACTGGGCGGCCAGAGGATGCTACCACGCCCCCCCATGACCACTCCCACCCCACCATCACAGGATGCAGGTGGTGAGTGAGAGGTGGAGGCAGAGGCGTGATGCATCCAATTCTCCGCATGTACGCACGGCGTTCCCCCCGCGTCCGCATGCGGTGATGCGGATCAAAGGAGGGAACGCATATATGCATACAAGTGCACGCACAGCGTTTCCTTCGCGTCCGCAACCGCCAAGCGGATCAAGTAGGAGGGAATGCGTATATGCGTACGACTGTACGCGACCCACAGAGACCCCCAACAGGGCCGCTATGGAAATGCGGCCGACGCAAAAGGGCTCCGGGAACGCTGAGGGGCACGGACTATTAAGACCCCACCCCCTGATCGATGGTAAGGAGAAAGGGAACGCAGGCGGGGCCCCGGGTCCCCTGGGCCGCCCAGTCGCCATCACCGCCGGAGCGCCACCATAGCCGCGGCCAAGTGTGCCCAGGGGCAACAGGAAACGGGGCAGGGGGGGGAGGGGAGGGCCACGGGGGGAGGAGGACAGGGAAGGCCCACAGGCAGGCCACGGGCCAGCAGGCATTAGCCCAATATATGGTCCATGTCAAGCCAAAGACTGGGCCGACCCCGAGCACCCCCCCAGGGCACATCGATCCCCCACCAATCCCACCCCACATCCAGGACCACCAGCAAGTGCAGCGCGCCGGGGGGGCCATAGCTACCACCTCCCACAGGATCAGCAAAGTCATCGAAAAAAGTTACATATTGAAAAAAACATAATATAATGATGCAAAAATATTTCCATTAATAATAAATCCCTAATAGCTATATATAATTAAGTAATCATAAGCAAAAAAATAGAGTACGAAAGTAAAATGAAATAATAATAAATAAACTGTTGTCCTGCCGATAGGGGACCAAACGAGAGGAGACCAAGGACAAAGTGGAGCAACGGGGGGCCACGCCAACCCACCAACCACCATCAAGGAAGTGTCAAAGATCATATCTAAATTAGATGGCATAAAAGGTTTTAAATCAAAAAAATATATAAGGGTCGGGAAAAGACCCGGTTCGGGCGCAAAAAGGCCGCCAGCTTAAGCACAGCAAAAGGAAAATATGAAGATTCATCCTTAGAAATTGAACAAAAATAATGAAAAATAGAGAACATATGGCCATGAGCCAGAGCACTGCTGTCACAGAAATGGGGCGAAATCAATACCTTCATTAAGGCCCGGTGTCCGAAAGGCCTTAAGTTTGTAAATCCAGAAGGCCTCACATTGGAGGAGTCTCCCGTCCCAGTCCCTTCCCCGTGGGTCCCGGTGTACCCTATCCAAGCCAAAGAATCGAATTTTCCTGGGGTTACCCCCCTGGAAAATTGCGAAGTGTCGGGCTACAGGTGTCTGGTGTCCCTCCTGGATACCATAAGTGTGTTCATAAATACGTCTGTTAAGGGATCTGCCAGTCTTGCCCACATAAAAGGCCCCACAGGGGCAGAGGAGGAGATAAATTATCCCCTCCGTCTCACAGTTAACATAATGTCTGGTAGTTAATACAACGTCTCTCATCACAAGGGGGCACTGTTTACCGACATAGATGTACCTGCATTGGTTACAGGAATGACATGGGTAAGTGCCCAGAACTGTGCAATTACATAATTTGGTTTTGCCTCTACCTGAGTAGTGGCTACGTGTCAAGGTATCACCTATGGTGGTGGCCCGCCTGTAGGTAACAGAGGGCTCCCTCGGAACAAAGGGGGCAACACGCTGGTCGCCCGTGAGCACATGCCAGTGTTTCTGAAGTAGGGCGCGGACCTGAAAGTGATGATCATTGTATTTGGTAATGAAGGAAAGACCCCTATCTAGTTCATTTCGAGACTTTTGTCCCGATGATTGATTGTATAGGAGAGTAGATCTAGGGGTATCGCAAGCTCGATGATAGGCTTTCTTTAGGTATTTTTTGGGATAACCGCGAGCCCTAAATCGTTGCTGTAAATCATTAGCTTGGGCATGGAAGTTCCTGTCATCAGAGCAGTTCCGTCGGGCTCTCAAATATTGCCCGACAGGAATACTGCGTATCTGGTGTGTGGGATGAAAACTTCT
Organism: Hyperolius riggenbachi; assembly: GCF_040937935.1. Lineage (NCBI taxonomy): Eukaryota > Metazoa > Chordata > Amphibia > Anura > Hyperoliidae > Hyperolius > Hyperolius riggenbachi. Next base: position 123,275,940 of record NC_090650.1, read on the forward strand.
TGCATGAAGCAAGGAGTTAGCTGCTGTGGGTTTTCTATAAAGATCCGTCTGTAATACTCCCTGGTCGTTCACAGAAATCATAATGTCCAAAAACGGGATACTGTGAGTATCCATAGTCATGGTAAATTTGAGGTTGAAAACATTATTATTTAGCAAATTGACCAGATCAAACATCTGTTGTTGTGTTCCTGTCCAGATTAAAAATATATCATCGATATAACGATGCCAGGTAAGTACATGCCCCAAAAGATCACTCAGGTTCGCATCTGAAAAAATACATCGTTCCCATTCCCCCAGGTACAGGCATGCATAGGACGGGGCACAGGTGGTCCCCATCGCTGTGCCCTGCACCTGGAGGAAATGGGAGGAGTCAAACAAAAAATAATTGTTCTTGAGAATAAACTCCAATAGCCTTAATAAAAACATATTATGAGGAATGGCATCAATGGGAAGGGTCGTCAAAACCGATCTGATCGTCTCAAGTCCCTCAGTGTGAGGGATACTGGAATAGAGGGCCTCGACGTCAAGGGTGACAAGCCAGGCACCAGTAGGGATGCTAATATCATCTAAAATGGTAAGTAGATGAGTCGTATCACGTACGTAAGAAGGTAATGCCCTCACATGGGGCTGTAAATGCGCATCCACATATCGACTTGCATTTTCAGTCAAAGAGGCACACCCCGATATAATGGGGTGTCCAGGGGGGTCTGTAGTGGACTTATGTGTCTTTGGGAGGGCATAAAAAGTTGGAATTCTAGGATTGGGATTCCACAAGAAACGATAAATCCTTTTGGAAATAATGCCTATCGACAAGGCATCTCCCAATATATCCTGAAAGTTTTGATGGCTGGCTTGCATCCTCGACGCCGAGACCCTCTCATACCACTCAGTATTGTTCAAAATGTTGTAACACATCCGTTCATATTGGCATGTACTCATGACAACCACATTGCCCCCCTTGTCCGAGGGTTTGACCACCAAATCTGGGGCTGAGGATAAGTCCTGTAACGCCCTACATTGATCAGGGGTGAGGTTAGAAGGGCAACCCCTGCCTGTGGGCAAAAGTTCCAAATCCTTCATTACAGATTGTGCAAATACCTGTAAGCTTGATATCGAGGACAAGGCTGGGAAGAATTTAGATTTAGGTCTAAGTTTCATTGTATTGGGTCGTTTAATCACAGAGTCTCCTGAGACAGAGGGACTTGGTGGATCAGGGGGGACACTGGAGAATGCCTGTAGATCCATAAGATCTCTAAGGATCTGCTGATCCTGAGTATTATTGACCAATGGAGAGAAATGATCCTCTCCAGATGTATTTGCATAGCGTATTTTCAAAGCCACACGTCTGCAAAATAAGTGAAGATCCTTGACCAACTCAAACTTATCCAGATCAGCTGTAATTGAAAAGCCCAATCCAAGACTGAGCACGGTAATATGATGTTCATTTAATTCAAAGTCTGAGATATTGATAATTTGCTTTTGCATCGTCTCCAAAGAAATCCCCTGTGATCCCCCTAGTGAGATTTGCCCTGCTTGGTCTGTGGCCCCTGTTTGTCCTTTTTCTCTTTGTGTTTGTTGGTGCCCCCTTTGTTTCTCGTGTCTTGCGGGTCCAATCCTAAAAAAGACGATGAAGATGAACCATGTGATGGGGAGCTATCCCCCAGTGAGGTGCGTGCATCAGACTGTGGAATACTGGAGGACAGTGACTCCGAAGAAGAGGATGCTGAAGGAGCATCCTTCCTCTTATTTGAAAAGATGTCAAAATGTGCTTGAGAAATATCAGGTGCACCATACTTAAGGTATTGTGATTTGTGAAGGGTGAGCAAATCAGATTGTGAGTCGGTACTCTTGGCGGTTGCGGACGCGAAGGAAACGCTGTGCGTGCACTTGTACGCATATATGCGTTCCCTCCTTTGATCCGCATCACCGCATGCGGACGCGGGGGGAACGCCGTGCGTACATGCGGAGAATTGGATGCATCACGCCTCTGCCTCCACCTCTCACTCACCACCTGCATCCTGTGATGGTGGGGTGGGAGTGGTCATGGGGGGGCGTGGTAGCATCCTCTGGCCGCCCGGTGCCATTTTAGGCCGGTTCCTCTCTCCCACAGGCAGCAAAACTTCTGAGCCTGCCCTGATGATGCTGATGCTGGTAATCTCACCAGTGAAACCGGTTGGCCTCTAAGGCTCTCTTTGTGACCAGACACACTTGTGGTGGCAGCACATGGGCTCCTGTGGATGTACTTTGCAGTGACCAGCTACTCAGATGAGTATACCTCAATGATATGCATTTCTACTGGTGACTTGAAAACAGCCTCCTATGGAGTAACCACTGTTTACCATATGATCATTGAAACAGCTTCCTAGGATGCACCTATATGCTGCTATATGCTGTTGTTTGCTGGAATTTTGAGTTTGTCTATATCAAGTTGATGCTGCTGAAGGGATGACCCTGGCGGACTGTTCCATGAATGAACTATATCAACTTTAATATCACACCATCTGTACCTGCATATGTCTGTGGTTTAAACACTTGCCTGTGAATCTGTCTCAGAATGTGCTTCTGATTGGGGCACTAACTCTGGTGAATTGCTTGTTGCTCCTGGGGCTTGCGGATGTGTCAGGCTTGCTGTGAATATAAAATTTTTTGTTTACTAGCCCGAAGTGCTTGCCACATACAGTGTGTGCCTATCAATCTACCTCTGTGCACCTGGCCATTGTTATAGCTCATAAATGAGACAGCTTGCCTGACCTGTGGACCTGCACATCAATTATTTTGTGATAACATATGCAGTAAGACCACCTATTGTGATGGATTGAATCTCTCTATCAGCCGTTATTCAGCCTTTTGATCCTGCAAATCACTGGAAATATTATAGCAACACAGCCGGAATCTGATACACCTGTGCTTTTTCTACTAGGATGTCTTTTCCCATTTAGGTCCTGGACACTTGGCCCTTAAAACCAATGAAACATTGCAGCAACACAGCCAGTATCTGATACACCTGTGCTTTTCTACTAGGAAGTCTTTTTCCATTTAGGTCCTGGACACTTGGCCCTTAAAACCAATGAAACATTGCAGCAACACAGCCAGTATCTGATACACCTGTGCTCTTCTACTAGGATGTTTTTTTGTTTTGTTTTTTTTCCATTTAGGTCCTGGACACTTGGCCTTTAAAACCAATGATATATTTCTCTCCAAGGTCTTTTGTTTCAATGTTACCTGCTAGGAGTCGCTTCCCCCTTTTTTGCATTAAGATATTTGATGGATTGCGCACTATCAATATTTTTTTAGAGGATCCCCTACATTTTTCCATCTGGCCTAGACATGGTGGCCCACCTGTGTGTTCTGGTCAATTTTAAATAGATTTACATATATGTGTGTTTGTATTTTGGTCATTAATAAAATTTGTACTTTTATATATAATTTATTTCCTCCTGCTTCCTTAGTCTTACATTGATCATATTGAGAAGTCTCAGACTTGTGGAGGATTATCTGTGATAGGAATTTTTAGGACCCATTTGTCTAAACCACTGTAGCAAGTGTCAGCATAAGCTGGACTTCATAGTTGTCTAATCGGGGTGCTTATTGACCATCAGGGTGGTGGAGTTATCAATGTATTACATTTTAGGCTGTCCCTGACTCCTCCAGTCTATCCCGAACCCTGCTTCCTAGTCTAACCCTAACTTAACCACCTGTCTTGAGTAATAATTAGAAGCTCCTTTGAGCTTCCATGCCTAGTACTAACCTTGACTCTGTGCTTTCCATGACACAGAAAATACACATATTTACAGTGGACAGCTGTGATTTCAAAGTTCATACATTGCATGGTAGTTGGATTGGAAAAGTGCAATCCGACTACCATTCTGTTTCAGTCAAACACGACCCAGAATGTTGTTTCATGTTTAGAAGAACAGGGGACATCCTTTCTATGGTAGCCTTAAATATAAAATAAAACTGTGGGATATCTAAAAAAAAAGTCATTTTTAGGAGACTGAGGATGGATACAATTGTTTTTCTCATCAGTTTATTTTCACCTTGGATATCCTTTAAGTACTGCCATAGGAATGTATTCAGGAGCATTCCCCCAAGACCATATTCCCCAAAGAAATTCAAAGAAGATCAGAGGTGTCTAGATATAATCAGGTTTACCTACAAACATTAATTTGAAGGTAGCCCAAGAAAATGTTGCTATTCGAGTGTTCAAATAAAATGTGTTGTTTATCCAACCTCATACGTGCTAACGACTAGAGGGAGTAATGGGAAAGTTGTTGATTTGCCCAGTTTCATTTGGATTGTGCATTAATGCAGTACACTTGCTGAAAAACTGTCCAGAACCAGGCATACAGCATACAGTGCTAACAAGGTCTTACACAACTGTGAAATTGCAAACAAATCACACCTGACATACCATTCACACCCATTGGCTGGGGAATCACGGATGATAGATGATCAACGGGAATTATTATTTTAAAGTAAAAGATGTCATTGCAGTGGCACAAGCTTATGTTGTCATATCCCTATCATTTCAGGCCAGCTGCAAGTGTTTATAGAGTTGAATGTACTGTACCATGATTAATTCCTCTTTCCTGACATGCTGTAAATTGTATTATTACCTTTCCTTGTGCAATTCATCCGTGATCCTATTTTGAGCCATTGCAGTTTTTTTGAAAACCCTGGCAGCATTCATTTTGGCTCAGTTAAGCATGCTTTATTCCAGGCAAGGCAAATAACAGATGACAATAAATACACAGGACAGGGATGCTTTGTGCTTAAGAGCATTCTTTGTTTAGAAAATTAGCAGTAGTCGATTAAAGAGAAATAATGAAGGAAGAAGAGGCTGTGTTTAACTTAGCTATTTGCTCAAGTGGTATAATGTCCACGTCTAGGAAGCAGTACAAACTGTCTATTTGTTCTCTATTACACATCTGTGTATAAGCGTGCGCACATGCACAGTTCTCCTGAAGCCAATCAGTTAGGACAAATAATCGTTTTTAATTTAGAAGCAACCGTAAATCCTTTACTTCAGTCCTTTAACCACTTCCTGCAAAATTTACATGTAGAAATATCCTATGTGTGCACATTAACCACTTGAGGACCTAGGGCTTTCTACCCCTTAAGGACCGGCCACTTTTTTTCCATTCAGACCACTGCAGCTTTCACGGTTTATTGCTCGCTCATACAACCTACCACCTAAATGAATTTTGGCTCCTTTTCTTGTCACTAATAAAGCTTTCTTTTGGTGCTATTTAATTGCTCCTGCGATTTTTACTTTTTATTATATTCAGCAAAAAAGACATGAATTTTGGCAAAAAAATGATTTTTTTAACTTTCTGTGCTGACAGTTTTCAAATAAAGTAAAATTTCTGTATACATGCAGCGCGAAAAATGTGGACAAACATGTTTTTGATAAAAAAAAAACCCATTCAGCGTATATTTATTGGTTTGGGTAAAAGTTATAGCGTTTACAAACTATGGTGCAAAAAGTGAATTTTCCCATTTTCAAGCATCTATGACTTTTCTGACCCCCTGTCATGTTTCATGAGGGGCTAGAATTCCAGGATAGTATAAATACCCCCCAAATGACCCCATTTTGGAAAGAAGACATCCCAAAGTATTCACTGAGAGGCATAGTGAGTTCATAGAAGATATTATTTTTTTGTCACAAGTAAGCGGAAAATGACACTTTGTGAGGAAAAAAAAAAAAAAAAAGTTTCCATTTCTTCTAACTTGCACCAAAAAAAAATGAAATCTGCCACAGACTCACCATACCCCTCTCTGAATACCTTGAAGGGTCTACTTTCCAAAATGGGGTCATTTGTGGGGTGTGTTTACTGTCCTGACATTTTGGGGGGTGCTAAATTGTAAGCACCCCTGTAAAGCCTAAAGGTGCTCATTGGACTTTGGACCCCTTAGCGCAGTTAGGCTGCAAAAAAGTGCCACACATGTGGTATTGCCGTACTCAGGAGAAGTAGTGTAATGTGTTTTGGGGTGTATTTTTACACATACCCATGCTGGGTGGGAGAAATATCTCTGTAAATGACAATTTGTTAATTTTTTTTACACACAATTGTCCATTTACAGAGATATTTCTCCCACTCAGCATGGGTATGTGTAAAAATACACCACAAAACACATTATACTACTTCTCCTGAGTACGGCGATACCACATGTGTGGCACTTTTTTGCACCCTAACTGCGCTAAAGGGCCCAAAGTCCAATGAGTACCTTTAGGATTTCACAGGTCATTTTGAGAAATTTCGTTTCAAGACTACTCCTCACGGTTTAGGGCCCCTAAAATGCCAGGGCAGTATAGGAACCCCACAAATGACCCCATTTTAGAAAAAAGACACCCCAAGGTATTCCGTTAGGAGTATGGCGAGTTCATAGAAGATTTTATTTTTTGTCACAAGTTAGCGGAAAATGACACTTTGTGAAAAAACACAATTAAAATCAATTTCCGCTAACTTTTGACAAAAAATAAAATCTTCTATGAACTCACCATACTCCTAACGGAATACCTTGGGGTGTCTTCTTTCTAAAATGGGGTCATTTGTGGGGTTCCTATACTGCCCTGGCATTTTAGGGGCCCTAAACCATGAGGAGTAGTCTTGAAACGAAATTTCTCAAAATGACCTGTGAAATCCTAAAGGTACTCATTGGACTTTGGGCCCTTTAGCGCAGTTAGGGTGCAAAAAAGTGCCACACATGTGGTATCGCCATACTCGGGAGAAGTAGTACAATGTGTTTTGGGGTGTATTTTTACACATACCCATGCTGGGTGGGAGAAATACCTCTGTAAATGGACAATTGTGTGTAAAAAAAATCAAAAGATTGTCATTTACAGAGGTATTTCTCCCACCCAGCATGGGTATGTGTAAAAATACACCCCAAAACACATTGTACTACTTCTCCCGAGTACGGCGATACCACATGTGTGGCACTTTTTTGCACCCTAACTGCACTAAGGGGCCCAAAGTCCAATGAGTACCTTTAGGATTTCACAGGTCATTTTTGTTTCAAGACTACTCCTCACGGTTTAGGGCCCCTAAAATGCCAGGGCAGTATAGGAACCCCACTAATGACCCCATTTTAGAAAGAAGACACCCCAAGGTATTCCGTTAGGAGTATGGTGAGTTCATAGAAGTTTTTATTTTTTTGTCACAAGTTAGCGGAAATTGATTTTAATAGTTTTTTTTCACAAAGTGTCATTTTCCGCTAACTTGTGACAAAAAATAAAATCTTCTATGAACTCACCATACTCCGTACGGAATACCTTTGGGTGTCTTCTTTCTAGAATGGGGTCATTTGTGGGGTTCCTATACTGCCCTGGCATTTTAGGGGCCCTAAACCGTGAGGAGTAGTCTTGAAACCAAATGTCGCAAAATGACCTGTGAAATCCTAAAGGTACTCATTGGACTTTGGGCCCCTTAGCGTACTTAGGGTGTAAAAAAGTGCCACACATGTGGTACCGCTGTACTCAGGAGAAGTAGTATAATGCGTTTTTGGGTGTATTTTTACACATACCCATGCTAAGTGGGAGAAATATCTCTGTAAATGACAATTGTTTGATTTTTTTACACACAATTGTCCATTTACATAGAAATTTCTCCCACCCAGCATGGGTATGTGTAAAAATACACCCCAAAACACATTATACTACTTTTCCTGAGTACGGCGGTACCACATGTGTGACACTTTTTTGCAGCCTAGGTGCGCTAAGGGGCCCAACGTCCTATTCACAGGTCATTTTGAAGCATTTGTTTTCTAGACTACTCCTCGCGGTTTAGGGCCCCTAAAATGCCAGGGCAGTATAGGAACCCCACAAGTGACCCCATTTTAGAAAGAAGACACCCCAAGGTATTCCGTTAGGTATATGGCGAGTTCATAGAAGATTTTATATTTTGTCACAAGTTAGTGAAAAATGACACTTTGTGAAAAAAAAACAATAAAAATTAATTTCCGCTAACTTTTGACAAAAAATAAAATCTTCTATGAACTCGTCATACACCTAACATAATACCTTGGGGTGTCTTTTTTTTCTAAAATGGGGTCACTTGTGGGGTTCCTATACCGCCCTGGCATTTTACAGGCCCAAAACCGTGAGTAGTCTGGAAACCAAATGTCTCAAAATGACTGCTCAGGGGTATAAGCATCTGCAAATTTTGATGACAGGTGGTCTATGAGGGGGCGAATTTTGTGGAACCGGTCATAAGCAGGGTGGCCTTTTAGATGACAGGTTGTATTGGGCCTGATCTGATGGATAGGAGTGCTAGGGGGGTGACAGGAGGTGATTGATGGGTGTCTCAGGGGGTGGTTAGAGGGGAAAATAGATGCAATCCATGCACTGGGGAGGTGATCGGAAGGGGGTCTGAGGGTTTGGCCGAGTGATCAGGAGCCCACACGGGGCAAATTGGGGCCTGATCTGATGGGTAGGTGTGCTAGGGGGTGACAGGAGGTGATTGATGGGTGTCTCAAGGTGTGATTAGAGGGGGGAATAGATGCAAGCAATGCACTGGCGAGGTGATCAGGGCTGGGGTCTGAGGGCATTCTGAGGGTGTGGGCGGGTGATTGAGTGCCCTAGGGGCAGATAGGGGTCTAATCTGATAGGTAGCAGTGACAGGGGGTGATTGATGGGTAATTAGTGGGTGTTTAGGGTAGAGAGTAGATGGAAACACTGCGCTTGGGTGGTGATCTGATGTCGGATCTGCGGGCGATCTATTGGTGTGGGTGGGTGATCAGTTTGCCCGCAAGGGGCAGGTTAGGGGCTGATTGATGGGTGGCAGTGACAGCGGGTGATTGATGGGTGGCAGTGACAGGGGGTGATTGATGGGTGGCAGTGACAGGGGGTGATTGATGGGTGATTGATAGGTGATTGACAGGTAATCAGTGGGTTATTACAGGGGAGAACAGATGTAAATATTGCACTGGCGAATTGATAAGGGGGGGTCTGAGGGCAATCTGAGCGTGTAGGCGGGCGATTGGGTGCCCGCAAGGGGCAGATTAGGGTCTGATCTGATAGGTAACAGTGACAGGTGGTGATAGGGAGTGATTGATGGGTGATTGATGGGTAATTAGTGGGTGTTTAGAGGAGAGAATAGATGGAAACACTGCGCTTGGGTGGTGATCTGATGTCGGATCTGCGGGCGATCTATTGGTGTGGGTGGGTGATCAGATTGCCCGCAAGGGGCAGGTTAGGGGCTGATTGATGGGTGGCAGTGACAGGGGGTGACAGGGGGTGATTGATGGGTGATAGGTGATTGGCAGGTGATTGACAGGTGATCAGTGGGTTATTACAGGGAAGGACAGATGTAATTAATGCACTGGCGAATTGATAAGGGGGGGGGGGGGTCTGAGGGCAATCTGAGCGTGTGGGCGGGTGATTGGGTGCCCGCAAGGGGCAGATTAGGGTCTGATCTGATAGGTAACAGTGACAGGTGGTGATAGGGGGTGATTGATGGGTGATTGATGGGTAATTAGTGGGTGTTTAGAGAAGATAACAGATGTAAACGATACATTTGGGAGGTAATCTGACGGCGGGTTTGCGGGCGATCTAATGGTGTGGGTGGGTGATCAGATTGCCCGCAAGGGGCAGGTTAGGGGCTGATTGATGGGTGGCAGTGACAGGGGGTGACAGGGGGTGATTGATGGGTGATAGGTGATTGGCAGGTGATTGACAGGTGATCAGTGGGTTATTACAGGGAAGGACAGATGTAATTAATGCACTGGCGAATTGATAAGGGGGGGGGGGGTCTGAGGGCAATCTGAGCGTGTGGGCGGGTGATTGGGTGCCCGCAAGGGGCAGATTAGGGTCTGATCTGATAGGTAACAGTGACAGGTGGTGATAGGGGGTGATTGATGGGTGATTGATGGGTAATTAGTGGGTGTTTAGAGAAGATAACAGATGTAAACGATACATTTGGGAGGTAATCTGACGGCGGGTTTGCGGGCGATCTAATGGTGTGGGTGGGTGATCAGATTGCCCGCAAGGGGCAGGTTAGGGGCTGATTGATGGGTGGCAGTGACAGGGGGTGATTGATGGGTGATAGGTGATTGGCAGGTGATTGACAGGTGATCAGTGGGTTATTACAGGGAAGAACAGATGTAATTAATGCACTGGTGAATTGATAAGGGGGTGTCAGAGGGCAATCTGAGCGTGTGGGCGGGTGATTGGGTGCCCGCAAGGGGCAGATTAGGGTCTGATCTGATAGGTAAAAGTGACAGGTGGTGATAGGGGGTGATTGATGGGTGATTGATGGGTAATTAGTGGGTGTTTAGAGGAGAGAATAGATGTAAACAATGGATTTGGGAGGTGATCTGATGTCGGATCTGTGGGCGATCTATTGGTGTGGGGGGGTGATCAGATTGCCCGCAAGGGGCAGGTTAGGGGCTGATTGATGGGTGGCAGTGACAGGGGGTGATTGACGGGTGATTGATGGGTGATTGACGGGTGATTGACAGGTGATTGACAGGTGATCAGGGGGATAGATGCATACAGTAAACAGGGGGGGGTGGTCTGGGGGGGGTCTGGGGAGAATCTGAGGGGTGGGGGGTGATCAGGAGGGGGCAGGGAGCAGGGGGGGGGATAAAAAAAAAAAATAGCGTTGACAGATAGTGACAGGGAGTGATTGATGGGTGATTAGGGGGGTGATTGGGTGCAAACAGGGGTCTGGGGGGTGGGCAGGGGGGGGGTCTGATGGGTGCTGTGGGCGATCTGGGGCAGGGGGGGGAGAAATCAGTGTGCTTGGGTGCAGACTAGGGTGGCTGCAGCCTGCCCTGGTGGTCCCTCGGACACTGGGACCACCAGGGCAGGAGGCAGCCTGTATAATACACTTTGTAAACATTACAAAGTGTATTATACACTTTGTATGCGGCGATCGCGGGGTTAACATCCCGCCGGCGCTTCCGTATAGCCGGCGGGATGTTGCGGCGAGCGAGCGGTGACAGGCGCCGGCGGAGGATCGCGTCACGGATGACGCGATCGCTCCGCCCATGCCCTTAAATGGACCGCCGCCTCTGTGGGTGAGGCCGTCCTGAAGGGCTCCACTTCCCCGCCGCCCCTGTGTAGTGGGCGGTCGGGAAGTGGTTAAGCGCAAATGGGATGTTTATATAAATGTCTATTCTGCCAAAGTGCATATACGCAGGTGCACCTGTGCACACATTTATACACTTTCACCCATGGCATAAAGTGGTTTAAGTTTTACTTTACCCTGCCAGATTTTTCATTGGTAGGAAAGCTGTTAAAGGGGAACTTCAGCCTAAACAAACATACTGTCATTAAGTTACATTAGTTATGTTAATTAGAATAGAGAGGTAATATAATTTTTTACCCACCCTGTTTTAAAAGAACAGGCAATTGTTTGTGATTCATGGGGGCTGCCATCTTTGTCATGGGGGCAGCCATCTTTTTGGTTGAAAGGAGGTGACAAGGAGCAGGAGACACAGTTCCAACTGTCCTGTGTCCTGATAACCCATCCCAGCTGCATGCACTAGGCTTCAAATGTCAAATGCAAAATGTAAAAAAAAAAATTGCACCAAAACAGCAGAATGAGAACAACAACATCAGAAATCCCATCATGCTTTGCACAGCATCAGGGGAAAAATGCCCGGGCAGTTTTCTTCTGTGCAGCTAAAAATGAGACTTGTATAAGAGAAACAAAGTTCTGATGCTGTGAAACTGTTAAAGAAACACCAAGCCTTTTCAGTGCTGCTGAGTCGATTTTTAGTCTGGAGGTTCACTTTAAGGGGATTACACAATTTGAAGTACAGTTGAGGCCAAAATGATTAGCCCTCCAGGAATTATAGAACATTTTCCTAAACATTTATCAGTGCGATTTAGTAGCTTTTAGTACATTTTGTAATAGAAAATACATTTTTAGGCTTGCTTTATATTAAATATAGTAAAAATGGGGTGGTCAAAAATGTTAGCCCAATGTCAGTGTTTGTTTAAAAAAAAACATCTACAGTAATTAATAAATCAGTTTTGAAATAACACCTATGCAGACAATTGGCTTTCAACAACACCTGCAGTCATTTGGCTTCCTAAAAACATTCAGGGCCCGTTCACACTAGAGCGCAGTAGCGTCCCTATCATAGGGCGCAGGGGGGCGGGGCACACCGGGTGTCAGACACCCAGGGGGGTGTCACCACGACCCCCCACAGCAGCACAGCAGGAGGGTGAAAGCAGCGCTAGAAGGAGGGGCAGTGGGGGCAGCGGTGGGGAGGGGGGAAATATCCCCCCCTCCCTCACTTGGGACCCCTCCTTCTGCCTCTCTCCCCCTCCATAGCTAACTGTCGGGAAGTGCGGGGTGGCCGGAGGCATGCTAAGAATTACTCACCTCATTTCCGCGTTCCAAGCGTGGAGCGCAGCCGCAGCGTCATGTCGTTACAGGTCTCCGCCTTCAATGCCACCCACTGTGCTTCCTGATTAGTGTAAGCACAGTGGGCGGCATTGAAGGCGGAGACCTGTAACGACATGACGCTGCACTCCACGCTTGGAACGCGGAAATGAGGTGAGTAATTCTTAGCACGCCTCCGGCCGCCCCGCACTTCCCGACAGTTAGCTATGGAGGGGGAGAGAGGCAGAAGGAGGGGTCCCAGGTGAGGGAGGGGGGGAGTGTTTCCCCCCCTTCCCACCGCTGCCCCCATTGCCCCTCCTTCTAGCGCTGCTTTCACCCTCCTGGGGGCAACTATACTAGCTATACTTAATGGGGGCAACTATACTGGCTGGGGGCAACTATACTAGCTATACTGGGGCAACTATACTAGCTATACTTACTGGGGGCAACTATACTAGCTATACTTATTGGGGGCAACTATACTGGCTGGGGGCAACTATACTAGCTATACTGGGGCAACTATACTAGCTATACTTACTTGGGGCAACTATACTGGCTGGGGGCAACTATACTGGCGGGGGGCAACTACACTAGCTATACTTACTGGGGGCAACTATACTAGCTATGCTTACTGGGGGCAACTATACTAGCTATACTAGCGGGGGGCAACTATACTAGCTATACTTACTGGGGGCAACTATACTAGCTATACTTACTGGGGGCAACTATACTAGTAGGGGGCAACTATACTAGCTATACTAGCGGGGGGCAACTACACTAACTATACTGGCTGGGGGCAACTATACTGGCGGGGGGCAACTATACTAGCTACATTTACTGGGGGCAACTAAACTAGCTATACTTACTGGGGGCAACTATACTAGCTATACTGGCTGGGGCAACTATACTAGCTATACTGGCTGGGGGCAATTATACTAGCTATACTCACTGGGGGCAACTATACTAGCTATACTGGCTGGGGGGAACTATACTAGCTATACTGGGGGCCACTATACTGGGGGCCACTATACTAGCTGTACTGGGGACTATTATACTACCTACACTGGCTCCTGGCGCTACCTAAACTAGGGGGCACCTCTCACTACCTAAACTACCTAGGCCAGCCAGCCCAACATCACCACCAGCCAACCAGCCCAGAATCGCTGGCAAAAAGGCCACAGCATCACCCCCAGTCAGGCCAGCATTTACTTCAACCAGCCAGGCACAGCCACAGCATCACCGCCAGCCAGGCCAGCCACAGCATCACTGCCAGCCAGGCCAGCCACAGCATCACCGCCAGCCAGCCCAGCCACAGCATCACCGCCAGTCAGGCCACAGCATCACCGCCAGTCAGGCCACAGCATCACCGCCAGCCAGGCCACAGCATCACTGCCAGGCCTTTCAGTCCACACAGTATTGCCAGCCAGGCACAGCAGCCAGTAGAGGAGAATTCAGAAGCCAGGTGAGAGGTGTCTTCCATATTAAGGGGGCATTCTGCCCATTTATGTGAAATGCTGTCTATTTATGTGCCTTATGACTGCTGAATTTGTCTTGTTGGTGGCCTCATGATTGCTGAATTTGTCTTGTTGGCGGCCTCATGATTGCTGAATTTGTCTTGTTGGGGGCCTCATGATTTGTTGGGTGCCTCAAGATTTCTGAATTTGTCTTGTTGGGGGCCTCATGATTGCTGAATTTGACTTGTTGGGGGCCTCATGATTGCTGAATTTGTCTTGTTGGGGGCCTCATGATTGCTAACTGTGAGACTATGGGAAAATCTGAATCATAATCATATGAGACAATAGCCTTAAACCTACTTTTTTAGCTTTTTAAAACAGAAAATTAAAACGGGGGGAGGGGGTTTCTAAAACAATACATTTTTCAGGAGTAGGATGGATGAAATTGTTTATCTTCACAGTTTATTTTCAACTTGGATTTTTCATAATGTTCACGTATGAGTTAAAATGTTTATATTTAGTTTAAATTGCTGTTGCCACTTTGCGATAGATAAGTGACTTTTGGGTTGCAGTTTGGGCACTCGGCCTCCAAAAGGTTTGCCACCACCGTCCTGATCTAATGTCCCACCATTGGTAAGTTCATGTAAATTTGTCTCCACCCGTGACCACACCCATTTTTCAGCGCAGCCGCACAATGTAGCCCCATTTTTCGGCTAAGCGCGCCGCACGTTGTCTTCCTGATTGGGGGGGGGGGTGTCTGTGGATAATCAGCACCGGGTGCAAAATACCCTAGGTACGCCACTGCTAGAGCGACTAGCAGGTGATTTCCACTAACGCCGAAGCGCTAGCACAATATTAACCCTATGGCAGTGATCTCACTGCCACAATTGCCGCTGATCACGGGTGATTTGCGATTAGCTGCAATTACTTAACTGCAGCATTTTTGGTAGTCTTTGCTCCGGTCTGATGAGACTAAACTGGAACTGTTTGGGCACATGGGTGTCCATAAGAACACAGTTCAAGTTAAACATGGTGGTGGGAGCATCATGCTGTGGGGCTGTTTTGCAGCCTTAGGCACAGAGAGTCTTTTTGGGGTGCATAGCATTATGAAAAAGGAAATTATGTTGACATTTTAAGGTAGAATATGCAGAAATATGCTAGCAGCCTATGCTTAGGTTGTCACTGGGTCTTTCAATAAGACAAAGACCAAAAGCATATATTGAAATTAGTCCAACAAAACCAAGATCCTGGAGTGGCTCACACAGAGCCCAGATCTCAGTCCTATTGAGAATCTGTGGTGTGTGCACTTTGGAGCAGCTAGAACAGTTTGCAGTGGAAGAATGGGCCAAAATCCCACAGGAGACATGTATCAACCTGGTAAAGAACTACTCTAACTACACAGAAAGGGTACACTACTGACTATTAATGGCTACGGGGCTAACCATTTTGAATGCCTCATTTTTTTGTTTCGACTCAGAGTATCAATAAAATATCCTAATCAAACTTACTGGACATAGTTTTTTCTTTTCTAGTGTATTTGTTACCAAAATAACAAACACTTGTCAAAGGTAATTTTTATGGAGAAATCAAGAGTGTTGTCCAATTTCATAAGGAGGCTTATAAATTTGGCCACAATTGTATCCAGAGTCAATTCCTAAAGGGAGGTAATGCTAGAGAATTTGCAATTCCCAAGCTTTACCTTCTGGTGATATTTTGTGCTTGGACAGGTAATGTGCTTCTGCTTGGAATTAATGGATTTGGATGGTTGGAGGCACCCAATGAAAATAGTATGCAATTCTTCAAAATGGAAGAAAATAGGGAATAAGAGTTAGTTTTCTCTGACTAATAAATTTTGCTTGGTCAGATTAGGATCAAATATAATCATTACCACATTAACAGCTAATCAGCTGGCACTTATTTGACCTGAGGAAGCGGCTTACGCCGAGAAATGCGTTGTCACAGTGCTGTTCGCAACTAATAAATGAAATTATATTTTATCCTAATCTGACCAAGCAAAATGTATTAGTCAGAGAAAACTAACTCTTATTCCCTATTTTCTTCCATTTTGAAGAATTGCATACTATTTTCATTGGGCGCCTCCAACCATCCAAATCCATTAACTATATCCTACTTAGTAGGAATTTTTCGTTCTCTCTTTTGGAGAGTCGAAAATATTGTTTCATTTTGGAGTTGCGACTGGAAAAAAACCTATGGAAAAAGGCAGAGTGGGGACGGTACTTCTCCATCTGTGCGTACAAGTGGTTGCCTCTTTAGAGCAACCCATCTTTGTGAGTATAATTACATTAGATATTTTCACTCTGTCATAACCAAGAAGGTATTACACCAGATCGGGCTCCCGGTGGCCAGGTGTTTGTTTGCTTGTCTTTCGCCAGTCTCGGATTCTGCTTGGAATGACCTGCTTCAGCTTTCAGACTCCAATTATTCATGCTGTGTATCTGCAGTTCCAAATATTAAGAGCTGCACCTATCCTTTGATGTTTGCCAGAGTTTCAGCTACATTGGGCTCCAGCTCACTGTTGTGCTGGGTTTTGCTATACTCCAAATCCTACACTCGTGACTCCTGAACCTGATAGTTCCTGATATTCCCCAGCTCTGCTGTTTTTCCATTATATTTTTTTGCTATTTTATTAACTAAATACCACTTGCACTATAAATGTTGTCTTTAATTTAGTATGTGGTGCAGTTGTTATTTGCTCAAATTCTATGGAGCTCATAAAACATGTCGAACACACCATAGATTTCACAGAACTGCGGTGAAAATAGTTTTTAATGAACCTCTAATGGGTCCCAGTTAAACTAGAGAAAAAAAATACATATATTGAATACATGATAAAACAGAATTTGCTTCATCAGTGAATTTTATAAAATTTGCTCCACACATTTGTTTTAGTGTTGTGAAATCTGAGATATTATTAGCATATTATATTAGCATATTTTCTATATTAGCACTATTATTTAAACAGAGTACGAGGTGATAGATAGATAGATAGATAGATAGATAGATAGATAGATAGATAGATAGATAGATAGATAGATAGATAGATAGATAGATACTGTAGATAGCATTTGAGAAGAACACTATATCAGTCACAAATGTAAAAGAAAAAAAACAACACCTGGGGCCATATGCAATTCACTTTTTCACATGAGTTTTCTCCAAGGTGATATTTTCACAACTTGTAAATAAAGTACCTTTTAAACTATCAGCAAGCAAGAAAATACTCAAAATAATTTTGATAGTACTTTTTCACCTACTTTATGGTACTTTTTCCATTACAAAGTGCTAAAAAGTTATTTGAAATAAAAGATGAAAAATTATCTCCTAGGAGAAAACTCAGGAGAAAAAGTGAATTGCATATGGCCCCTGGTGATTACTACAAGTGAAGTGAGTCTAAAAATAAAAAATGACACCGAATAGGCTCCAAGCACCTGCCTGGGTTGCCTGGTGGATAATCCTGCTCTGCATAAAATAATAGCTTAAAACATATGACTGGTTTCCAAGTTACTGGAAGGATTGTGTTGAAGTGCACTAAGCTGTGCAAACAATACAGAAAAGTTTATGCTGTGCCCGGAGAGGGAGGGGGGAGCAGAGAACATTTTCTCACTAATTACTGAATTACAAGTCAATCAGATAGTTTGTCCTACAGCCTACAATGTTATCAGTTAGCTTTAGTGAAATGTAAATATGCCTTAAATTGAAATTAGACCAGTCTGGAACTGTTCCATATTTGTTTTTTTACTGTGTTTAATGTTTTAGAGCACAAATTTAATTTTGCGTTCCATCCCACTTTAAAGAGAATCTGTATTGTTAAAATCGCACAAAAGTAAACATACCAGTGCGTTAGGGGACATCTCCTATTACCCTCTGTCACAATTTCGCCGCTCCTCGCCGCATTAAAAGTGGTTAAAAACAGTTTTAAAAAGTTTGTTTATAAACAAACAAAATGGTCACCAAACCAGGAAGTAGATTGATGTACAGTATGTCCACACATAGAAAATACATCCATACACAAGCAGGCTGTATACAGCCATCCTTTTGAATCTCAAGAGATCATTTGTGTGTTTCTTTCCCCCTGCAGCTATCTTCCACTGAAGTGTCAGGCTATTTCTTCCTGCAGAGTGCAGACAGCTCTGCCTGTATGTAATTCCTCAGTATGTGAAAGCCCAGCCAGCTCAGAGGAGGATTTATCCAGCTTGTAAAAGATAATAGAACAGAGAGAAGCTGCACTAATCTAAATATCACACAGGCAGTGTGCAGAGAGGGGCCTGGATGGGGGAGTTCATAGCAGAACCACAACACTGAAGAACTTGGCAGCCTTCCAGACACAGGCCTGACAAGTCTGACAAGAGAGAGATAAGTTGATTTATTACAGAGATGGTGATAGTATAACGTGCTGCAGTAAGCCAGAACACATTAGAATAGCTTTTTGAACTTGTAGGATGATAAAAAACAGGATGCAATTTTTGTTACGGAGTCTCTTTAAGAGCTGACATACATGATTCAATCCAGTCATTACATCAATCAACCTGATAAATACTATTAAACTGCCAAAAGATCATATAAAATTAATGTGTTATTTAATTACAGGGAGATCAGGGCAGACTTGATGGGTGGGCTCGACATGATAAATTATTAGCACGTGCATCATGCATGTGCACAATAATGAACAGCTGTCGAGGTGGATAGTTATTTTCACTTGTTCCAATAATAAAAAAAAATATGTATGGCCACCATTAGGGCCCATTTCCACTTTGCCACTTTTAAATGTAGTGACAGCCGGGACTAATGGGCAAATAAAATAGGTGGGTTTTATTTATAGTAGCATTGCTTATTTTAAAACTATAGGGGGTGGAACTGGAGAAATAGTGTATTTTTTATTTTTTGTCTTGTTTTGGCCTATAAAATGCATAGAAAAAAAGTAAATACTGAAAACAAGTGTCACCCACAAAAAGCCTAATTTGTGGCAAAAAAACATGATCTAGATCATTCAGGTGTGAGAAGCAGTGATAAAGTTATGGCCGCTGACAGGTGAAAATGGCTTTTGGTGTTGAGGGTAAAATGGTCTGTAGGATGAAGTGGTTAAAAGAAAGGAGAGTACCTGGCCCAGTGGATTCAAGCAAGAAATCATCTCTTAACATAGCTTATATGCAGGTGCAGCAATGGGTGCTTTTGTTCATTGGAAGTGACTGTTCCTGCGTGAAAAGAACTGAAAAACTCTTTTTGAGATCTTTTGCTTATTAATTCCTTTTCTTATGGGAAAAGAGTGTGCTGCTAAACCTCTTAGTTAATTTGGGGAAGAGAAAGTGGTAGCTTCTCCCTGCCCATCATCTCAATGAGACATTTACTTGCATTGTGTCTTGGAAATTCTTTGGTCTATAATTACCTTGACAAGTTGTATTTTAGTGTTTTAAGCTTTGATATTATTTCTAACACTTCTAGAAACATCATTATTAGATAAAACAACAGAGTCGCACAAGCCTCTTACTGTGAGTGATTTGCAAAGGCAAGTAAATTGGCAATTTGTGAGAACAACTGTCACAAATCAGATGCTGAATGGGGAATTGGCAACATCACTGCCTAGGAATTAAGTGAAAATGACTAGATCAGTCACCTCTTCACCCTGGCAGAATTCTTCTGACATAAGCAATGTTATCAAACGTCTAGAAGTCATTGTTTTGGAGCTGTAGTTTTCAAACAAGTTCTCCTTCTAATAAATTAAACCATTACTGTACTGAATACTTTAAAAATAGGAAAGTATTTGAATGCAGAAAGTCTGTCCAGCTTTTCAGAAATGTGATGTATTTTAAGTTTTAGAAAACAAACTTTGTAGCACCTGCATCCAGAAGAGAATAGACCTTACAGAATGGCCAGGCATGCAAGGAAAACCGGCAGACCTATTGTAGTTCTTGCTTCCTTTAATCTACATAAACATTAAAGCAAACCTGAACTGAAAATTAAATGCCAAAATAAACATGCTTGCATCATACTTACGTGACGTCCCGTGTAGTCTACCCTCTCAATTTCTGTCTCCTCACCAGGATCCTGTTTCTGATTGATAGAGTTCTCCATCCTCCATTTGGAAATGGCCATTACCCTATAACAGCTTTCTAATCAGCACACTTTTAAACTGTAATATCGCCCAAGTGAGCCATAGGGAAATGTGAACATTACCTTGCACATCAGTTGTCCTTTCAGTTATAATTGACAGCAACTGATACATAACTGACAGCAACAGATATATTTCAGCTCTGACAACATCTTGTCAGAACTGGAAGGAATCGTTGTAAAAAGAAAATGGTGAGCTTCTGAGAGGAAGTGATGGTGAGGTACGTAATACTCATTTACAGAAGTGATTATTCTGATTTGCACCTAGGAGGCAGAAAGCATCAATGAGCAGGGGTTGATTCAAAAACTTTCTCTTATTAGAAAGACAGTAACTGCCAGATTTGGTTTTCCAATACGAATCTGATGCAGGGGCAGTCAGTCAAGCATATTAGCATAAAGGGGTTATGTGTAGGGGTGTTGCAAATAAAACCAGACACTTACCTGGGGCTTCTATCAGCCCCCTGTAGCAGTAATGTCCCACGCCATCCTCCTCCAATCAGCCGTTCTCCACCGCCGGGCCCGGTCTAGCGCGGCATGCAACTCATCCGTGGCCGCGCACCTGTTCGCTCTCGTGCGCATCATTGGAAGCTTACTGCTCAGGCACAGAACAAGAAAACTTTGTGCTGCACCTGCGCAGTAAGCTTTCAATGACGCAAGCGGGAGAGCGCATTATTTGTCTTGTTAGATAAATAATTGCCCAGTGCCGGCGGCGGGGAACGACAGATCGGAAGAGGATGGCGTGGGATGTTACTGCTACAGGGAGCTAATAGAAGCCCCAGGTAAGTGTCTGCTTTTATTTGCAACACCCCCCACAGAACCCCTTTAACCTATCAACATGAGCTCATCAGCAGAAAAATGTACAAGTCAGAATTTTCAGGCTTCCAAAATGCCTGTTTGGAATCTGATTGGAGAACTAAACATGTATGGTTTGGTCTTATTGAGTCTTTGTGTCTGACATCATCAGGCTGGTGTTACTCTGCAGAGTGTAGCAGCAGGACAGATGATTCATACAAACATAAGAAAACTACCCGGGTGGAGCATACAGTATTTGTGATAAGCAAACTGTCTAGTAATACTATGAGTGTTATTCAAAGGGGGAAATCAAACATTGAGATGTTTTTTATTTTTGTATTTTTACCACTGGCCGACCGCCCACAGCCCATGGGCGGCGGCAAAGTGGATAGCTAAAGGACCGCAATATGCCTTAGGGCGTTGCGTCCTATTTACATGCCGGGGGAGCGATCGCGTCATTGATGGCGCGCGCTTCCCCCGGCAACTGGCTCCGCCCACCCACCGTAACATCCCGCCACCCATACGGAAGCGCCGGCGGGATGTTAACCCCGCGATCGCCGCTACAAAGTGTAAAATACACTTTGTAATGTATACAAAGTGTATTATACAAGCTGCCTCCTGCCCTGGTGGTCCCAGTGTCCGAGGGACCACCAGGGCAGGCTGCAGCCACCCTAGTCTGCACCCAAACACACTGATCTGCCCCCTCCGCCCCCTGATCGCCCACAGCACCCCTCAGACCCCCCCTGCCCACCCCCCAGACCACTGTTTGCACCCAATCACCCCCCTAATCACCCATCAATCACTCCCTGTCACTATCTGTCAACGCTATTTTTTTTTAACCCCCCCCTGCCCCCTGCCCCCTCCTGATCACCCCCCACCCCTCAGATTCTCCCCAGACTACCCCCCAGACCCCCACCCCCTGTGTACTGTATGCATCTGTCCCCCCTGATCACCTGTCAATCACCTGTCAATCACCCATCAATCAACCATCAATCACCCATCAATCACCCCCTGTCACTGCCACCCAACAATCAGCCCCTAACCTGCCCCTTGCGGGCAATCTGATCACCCACCCACACCAATAGATCGCCCGCAGATCCGACATCAGATCACCTCCCAAATCCATTGTTTACATCTATTCTCTCCTCTAAACACCCACTAATTACCCATCAATCACCCCCTATCACCACCTGTCACTTTTACCTATCAGATCAGACCCCAATCTGCCCTTTGCGGGCACCCAATCACCAGCCAACACGCTCAGATTGCCCTCTGACCCCCCCTTATCAATTCACCAGTGCATTAATTACATCTGTTCTTCCCTGTAATAACCCACTGATCACCTGTCAATCACCTGCCAATCACCTATCACCCATCAATTACCCCCTGTCACCCCCTGTCACTGCCACCCATCAATCAGCCCCTAACCTGCCCCTTGCGGGCAATCTGATCACCCACCCACACCAATAGATCGCCCGCAGATCCGACATCAGACCACCTCCCAAATCCATTGTTTACATCTATTCTCTCCTCTAAACACCCACTAATTACCCATCAATCACCCCCTATCACCACCTGTCACTGTTACCTATCAGATCAGACCCTAATCTGCCCCTTGCGGGCACCCAATCACCCGCCAACACGCTCAGATTGCCCTCAGCCCCCCCTTATCAATTCGCCAGTGCATTAATTACATCTGTTCTTCCCTGTAATAACCCACTGATCACCTGTCAATCACCTGCCAATCACCTATCACCCATCAATCACCCCCTGTCACCCCTGTCACTGCCACCCATCAATCAGCCCCTAACCTGCACCTTGCGGGAAATCTGATCACCCACCCACACCAATAGATCGCCCGCAGATCCGACATCAGATCACCTCCCAAATCCATTGTTTACATCTATTCTCTCCTCTAAACACCCACTAATTACCCATCAATCACCCCCTATCACCACCTGTCACTTTTACCTATCAGATCAGACCCTAATCTGCCCCTTGCGGGCACCCAATCACCTGCCAACACGCTCAGATTGCCCTCTGACCCCCCCTTATCAATTCACCAGTGCATTAATTACATCTGTTCTTCCCTGTAATAACCCACTGATCACCTGTCAATCACCTGCCAATCACCTATCACCCATCAATTACCCCCTGTCACCCCCTGTCACTGCCACCCATCAATCAGCCCCTAACCTGCCCCTTGCGGGCAATCTGATCACCCACCCACACCAATAGATCGCCCGCAGATCCGACATCAGATCACCTCCCAAATCCATTGTTTACATCTATTCTCTCCTCTAAACACCCACTAATTACCCATCAATCACCCCCTATCACCACCTGTCACTGTTACCTATCAGATCAGACCCTAATCTGCCCCTTGCGGGCACCCAATCACCCGCCCACACGCTCAGATTGCCCTCAGCCCCCCCCCCCCCCTTATCAATTCGCCAGTGCATTAATTACATCTGTTCTTCCCTGTAATAACCCACTGATCACCTGTCAATCACCTGCCAATCACCTATCACCCATCAATCACCCCCTGTCACCCCTGTCACTGCCACCCATCAATCAGCCCCTTAATTGCCCCTTGCGGGAAATCTGATCACCCACCCACACCAATAGATCGCCCGCAGATCCGACATCAGATCACCTCCCAAATCCATTGTTTACATCTATTCTCTCCTCTAAACACCCACTAATTACCCATCAATCACCCCCTATCACCACCTGTCACTTTTACCTATCAGATCAGACCCTAATCTGCCCCTTGCGGGCACCCAATCACCCGCCAACACGCTCAGATTGCCCTCTGACCCCCCCTTATCAATTCACCAGTGCATTAATTACATCTGTTCTTCCCTGTAATAACCCACTGATCACCTGTCAATCAGCTGCCAATCACCTATCACCCATCAATCACCCCCTGTCACTGCCACCCATCAATCAGCCCCTGTCACTGCCACCCATCAATCAGTCCCTAACCTGCCCCTTGCGGGCAATCTTATCACCCACCCACACCATCCGATCGCCTGCAGACCCGCAGTCAGATCACCTCCCAAGTGCATTGCATCTGTTCTCTCCTCTAAACACCCACTAATTACCCATCAATCACCCCCTGTCACTGCTACCCATCAGATTAGACCCCCATCTGCCCCTAGGGCACCCAATCACCCGCCCACACCCTCAGACCCCAGCCCTGATCACCTCGCCAGTGCATTACTTGCATCTATTCCCCCCACTAATCACACCTTGAGACACCCATCAATCACCTCCTGTCACTACCTGTCACCCCCTAGCACACCTACCCATCAGATCAGGCCCTAATTTGCCCCGTGTGGGCTCCTGATCACTCGGCCAAACCCTCAGATCCCCCTCAGACCCCCTTCCGATCACCTCCCCAGTGCATTGAGTGCATCTATTTTCCCCTGTAATCACCCCCTGAGACACCCATCAATCACCTCCTGTCACCCCCCTAGCACTCCTATCCATCAGATCAGGCCCAATACAACCTGTCATCTAAAAGGCCACCCTGCTTATGACCGGTTCCACAAAATTCGCCCCCTCATAGACCACCTGTCATCAAAATTTGCAGATGCTTATACCCCTGAACAGTCATTTTGAGACATTTGGTTTCCAGACTACTCACGGTTTTGGGCCTGTAAAATGCCAGGGCGGTATAGGAACCCCACAAGTGACCCCATTTTAGAAAAAAAGACACCCCAAGGTATTATGTTAGGTGTATGACGAGTTCATAGAAGATTTTATTTTTTGTCAAAAGTTAGCGGAAATTGATTTTTATTGGGTTTTTTTCACAAAGTGTCATTTTTCACTAACTTGTGACAAAAAATAAAATCTTCTATGACCTCGCCATACACCTAACGGAATACCTTGGGGTGTCTTCTTTCTAAAATGGGGTCACTTGTGGGGTTCCTATACTGCCCTGGCCTTTTAGGGGCCCTAAACCGTGAAGAGTAGTCTAGAAAACAAATGCCTCAAAATGACCTGTGAATAGGACGTTGGGCCCCTTAGCGCACCTAGGCTGCAAAAAAAGTGTCACACATGTGGTATCGCCGTACTCAGGAGAAGTTGTATAATGTGTTTTGGGGTGTATTTTTACACATACCCATGCTGAGTGGGAGAAATCTCTCTGTAAATGGACAATTGTGTGTAAAACAAAACAAACAATTGTCATTTACAGAGAGATTTCTCCCACCCAGCATGGGTATATGTAAAAATACACCCCAAAACACATTATACTACTTCTCCTGAGTACAGCGGTACCACATGTGTGGCACTTTTTTGCACCCTAACTGCGCTAAGGGGCCCAAAGTCCAATGAGTACCTTTAGGATTTCAAGGGTCATTTTGAGACATTTGTTTTTAAGACTACTCCTCACAGTTTAGGGCCCCTAAAATGCCAGGGCAGTATAGGAACCCCACAAATGACCCCATTTTAGAAAGAAGACACCCCAAGGTATTCCGTTAGGAGTATGGGGAGTTCATAGAAGATTTTATTTTTTGTCACAGGTTAGCGGAAAATTACACTTTGTGAAAAAAAATCACTTAAGATCAATTTCCACTAACTTGTGACAAAAAATAAAATCTTCTATGAACTCACCATACTGCTAACGGAATACCTTGGGGTGTCTTCTTTCTAAAATGGGGTCATTTGTGGGGTTCCTATACTGCCCTGGCATTTTAGGGGCCCTAAACTGTGAGGAGTAGTCTTAAAAACAAATGTCTCAAAATGACCTGTGAAATCCTAAAGGTACTCATTGGACTTTGGGCCCCTTAGCGCAGTTAGGGTGCAAAAAAGTGCCACACATGTGGTATCGCCGTACTTAGGAGAAGTAGTATAATGTGTTTTGGGGTGTATTTATACACATACTCATGCTGAGTGGGAGAAATATCTCTGTAAATGGACAATTGTGTGTAAAAAAAATAAAAAAATTGTCATTTACAGAGATATTTCTCCCACCCAGCATGGGTATGTGTAAAAATACACCCTAAAACACATTACACTACTTCTCCTGAGTACGGCAATACCACATGTGTGGCACTTTTTTGCAGCCTAACTGCGCTAAGGGGCCCAAAGTCCAATGAGCACCTTTAGGCTTTACAGGGGTGCTTACAATTTAGCACCCCCCAAAATGCCAGGACAGTAAACACACCCCACAAATGACCCCATTTTGGAAAGTAGACCCTTCAAGGTATTCAGAGAGGGGCATGGTGAGTCCGTGGCAGATTTCATTTTTTTTTGTCGCAAGTCAGAAGAAATGGAAACTTTTTTTTTTTTTTGTCACAAAGTGTCATTTTCCGCTAACTTGTGACAAAAAATAAAATCTTCTATGAACTCACCATGCCTCTCAGTGAATACTTTGGGATGTCTTCTTTCCAAAATGGGGTCATTTGGGGGGTATTTATACTATCCCGGAATTTTAGCACCTCATGAAACCTGACAGGTGGGCAGAAAAGTCAGAGATGCTTGAAAATGGGAAAATTCACTTTTGGCACCATAGTTTGTAAACGCTATAACTTTTACCCAATCCAATAAATATATACTGAATGGGTTTTTTTTATCAAAGACATGTAGCAGAATAACTTTCGCGCTCAAATGTATAGGAAATTTTACTTTATTTGAAAAATGTCAGCACAGAAAGTTAAAAAAGTCATTTTTTTGACAAAATTCATGTCTTTTTTGATGAATATAATAAAAAGTAAAACTTGCAGCAGTAATCAAATAGCACCAAAAGAAAGCTGTATTAGTGCGAAGAAAAGGAGGTAAAATTCATTTAGGTGGTAGGTTGTATGAGCAATAAACTGTGAAAGCTGCAGTGGTCTGAATGGAGAAAAAGGCTCTGGTCCTTAAGGGGTAGAAAGACTGTGGTCCTCAAGTGGTTACCGGTAAGTAATAAATGCTGAGGAATTTAAATGAGAGTCCTGAGTGATTTTAACAGTACTGAGTAATATGAAGGTGGTACATATTTGGTAAGCTTTCAAACAATGGGCGGATAGAGTTGAAAGAAAAGAAGTGATCACCTGTGTTACACTATTAACATTGTTCGTCTGTTTGGAGTTCGATAGGCTTCCTGTATAGTGCGATCAGGCAGTATATAGGGCTGGGCCACTAAGGATCCACTGGAAAAAGGAACAAGAGAGAAAGAGAGCTTTCTGAGCATGTATACTGAATAGTGAATGTCCCTTTCCAGGATAGGTCTCACCTCCTTAGTTGTGGCTGTGAGGAAAACAGCTTGTAGTAGCAAACAGCTTAAAGTAGCATACGCCCCAAATAGCAGGGGACAGGGCTCACTGTCTGTGGTAGGAAATCCTCCCTCAGTATAGGCTTCCAGTAGACCACTGGTGGCTGAGGGTTAGTAAAGGCAGCATGCACCTCATAGAGAAGAGAGAGGCGTAGCCGCAAGCAACAAGTCACTGTGTAACAATGCTGCTCATGCCACTTGGTTACTAGGCTGCGGTCAGCTGTCACTACGAAGATCAGCACAGGAGCGTGTGTATTTAATTAGACAACGCATTTAATGGAGGTACTCGCTCCGTTTCACCAGGCCCTGGGGTACATAGTTTGGGACAAACGTTTATAAATTCAGAAAGTGACATAAAATTGGTAACTGACCAATCGGCATAGTGGGGGAGGGGCATAAGAGGAGTATCTTATCCATTGTGGGTCTGAATTAAGAAAGGAAAAAAACATTTACTTAGTCAGGAAGTGACATAAAGTTGGTAGCTGACTAATCGGTATTGTGGGGGAGGGGCACAATTAGTGTGGTGAAAGGTGTCAATGCACAATTGTGAGTGTTTTATAACAAATAAGAGCTGAAGAATAGTGAATGAGAGCACAACAGGAGTACATAAAGCATAAGCAATGACCCAGCAATTGATTAACCACTTTATCCTAGGAGCTGCACTCGTCTATCTGGATGCATATAAGCGTCCAGTGTTGCTGCAGTGGGTGCATTTACATTTCAGCGATCGGTGAAGGGGAACATGTATTCCTTGAGCCAAACAAAGTGCCTGTGAATGAATAAACATGCCTAGAATCATGAAGCATGTTGATTCATACAAGTGAAAGTAGAAAGTGTAGTAAAATTATAGAAAGTGTAGTTTATTAAAACTGCCTTATCCCCCCCCCCCCTTCCCGTAATTACAAAACATAAACACTGCTTAAAAAACAGTGTCACTTTAAAAAATAAATTACATAAATAGTTACCTTATGGTCTGAGCTTTTTTAATATGTATGTCATGTAGGTATATTACTGTTATTTTAGCAAATATGGACTTATTATTGATAGGGTATAGACAAGAAAAAACAACCTTTATTTCCAAACAATATATTGTTGCCATGCATTGTATTAGGTACATAATTAAAATGTTGTGATAGCTGGGACAACTAGGCAAATAAAATGTGTGGATATTATCTATAGTAGCATTGTTTATTTTAAAACTATTCAAGATGAAATTGGAGAAATGGTATGTTTTCTTTTCATTAGTTTCCTTGTATTTCCCTACAGAATGCATAGAAAATAAAGCAATTACTGAAAACAAATATCACCCCCAAAAAGCCTAATTTGTGTGGAAAAAGAAAACAAGATATAGATGATTTAGATGGATAAGTAGTGATAACGTTGGATAAGTGCTGACAGAGGAGAATTACTTCCGTTCCCTTTACTTCCGTTCCGCCTTTCCGTTTCCCAGGGCTTTCCCCGACCCCACCGAACGGGTCACATCGATGCCACTCCTAAGATGGCCGCCGCCTTGATCCGTGGCTGCGCAGTACGCTTTGCCGCAATTGTGACTGCGCAGCCATTAGCCCGCCTCCCGCCATGTATGGGTCCCAGGCATCCTTCTGAAGCATGCGGCGGGCTAAAGGCTGCGCAGTCGCAATTGCGGCAAAGCGTACTGCGCAGCTGCGGATCAAGGCAGCGGCCATCTTAGGGGTGGCATCGATGTGACCCGTTCGGTGGGGTCGGGGCAAGCCCTGGGGGAACGGAAAGGCGGAACGGAAGTAAAGGGAACGGAAGTAATTCTCCTCTGTCAGCACTTATCCAACGTTATCACTACTTATCCATCTAAATCATCTATATCTTGTTTTCTTTTTCCACACAAATTAGGCTTTTTGGGGGTGATATTTGTTTTCAGTAATTGCTTTATTTTCTATGCATTCTGTAGGGAAATACAAGGAAACTAATGAAAAGAAAACATACCATTTCTCCAATTTCATCTTGTATAGTTTTAAAATAAACAATGCTACTATAGATAATATCCACACATTTTATTTGCCCAGTTGTCCCAGCTATCACAACATTTTAATTATGTACCTAATACAATGCATGGCAACAATATATTGTTTGGAAATAAAGGTTGTTTTTTCTTGTCTATACCCTATCAATAATAAGTCCATATTTGCTAATATGGGTGGGGTCGGGGCAAGCCCTGGGGGAACGGAAAGGCCTACACTGACGGTGGAACGGAGCGGAGGACACGCAGGGCGTCCTCTGTGGATTCTGCTAAGAAAAAGGTAAAGTGTAATTTTCTTCGTTTTGGCCTCGGAAGTCCTTTAACCATTTCAGCCCACGGGGATTTTTCACCTTATGCATCAGAGCAATTTTCACCTCCCATTCATTCGCTAATAACTTTATCAAAACTTATCACAATTTATTGCTCTATATCTTGTTTTTTCCACCACTAATTAGGCTTTCTTTGGGTGGTACATTTTGCTAAGAATTATTTATTTATAAATGCATTTTAACAGGATTAATAAGAAAAAAATTGAAAAAATTCATTATTTCTCAGTTTTCGGCCATTATAGATTTAAAATAATCCATGCTACCATAATTAAAACCTATGTATTTTATTTACCCATTTGTCTCGGTTATAATACCATTTAAATTTTGTCCCTATCACAATGTATGGCACCTATATTTTATTTGGAAATAAAGGTGCATTGTTTCCATTTTGCGTCCATCTATTTACAAGCTTATAATTTAAAAATGTTTGTAGTATACCCCCTTCAAATGCATATTTAACAAGTTCACACCCTTAGGTAACTATTTATGCCTTTTTTTTTTTTTTGTAATTGTTTTCTTCCCATTAAAAATTTTATTTGGGTAATATTTTGGTGTGGGACATAAACAGTTAATTTTTAATGTTGTTATATGTGTAAATTGTAATGTAAAAGATATGTAGCTGTAATTTAACTATTTGGCCACAAGATGGCCACCTTCATTTTTGTTTTCTCTCCTTGTACTTCTCACTAAGCGGAAGTACAAGGGGTATGCAACATTTTTCCGGGCAGAAGAACTGAAGCCTCTTGTGAGCGTGCTTCGGTTTTTCTGTGGGGGACAGGGATCGGTGATCGGGAACCATGTTCCCGTTCACTGATCCCAGGGCTACCGGGGGACACCACGGGGGCACGGGGGTGCACCCGCAGGAGCACAGAAGAGCAGCCGCCAGGACGTGAGCTTCACGTCCGGGCGGCAGAAGTGGTTAAAGAACAACCAAGGTGACATGTGACATAATGAGATAGACATGTGTATATACAGTGTCTAGCACACAAATGACTATGCTGTGTTTCTTTATTTCTTTCTCTGCCGGAAAGAGTTAAACATCAGGTTAAAATAACCTGCAGGCTGAAGTGGTTAAGTGGTTGTGCACATTATGCAGTCATACTTTCAACATGTTGCAATAATGTCTGGTTTGATGCATTAGAAAAGTCTATTCCAGTTTTTTAAAGTAGTTCTGCATCTAGAAGTAGTCCATGATGATCACTTTGCCCACTGGGCAAAATAATCCAGAACTATGGCCTAGGATACCATTGTTATGCAGATGACACACAACTGTATCTGTCCTTCAAGCCTGGCACCCAAGACCCATCAGCATCCATAAATGCGTGTCTAGTGGATTTACAAAATTGGATGAACACCAGCTGGCTGAGGCTGAACTCTGACAAAACAGAGGTGTTGGTGGTAGGTGGTCCACACATGATGGATAAAGTTCAAAACGCTCACCACCTCAAACTAGCAATTGGGGGAGATACTGTACAGTATAAAGACTCTGTGCGAAACCTTGGGGTGATCCTGGATGGAAATCTAAAACTCAGACAGCAGGTATCAGCTGTTGTCAAGTCTTCCTTCTTCCATCTAAGAAATATAGCGAAAATCAAACACCTTATCCCAGCTGAAGACCTACCTGCCCTGGTTCACGCATTTGTATCCTCCCGCCTAGACTACTGCAACGCCCTGTTCATCGGATCTACAGATAAGGCGCTGCGCCCCTTACAGCTAGTACAGAATGCTGCAGCCAGACTCCTAGCCAATGCCCCCCGCAGCTCACTCATCACCCCAGTACTGCAAACTCTTCACTGGTTGCCAGTAAAATGGAGAATCAATTGTAAGATCTGCCTGCTGACATTCAAGGCTCTACACCACATGGGACCCAAATACATAGCGGATCTATTGGAACTTTATGCCCCTTCACGCACCCTCCGCTCTGCCAACAAGATGAAGCTGGTTATTCCCAGGATACACTTAACATTTGGTGCTCGGGCCTTTTCCTACGCAGCCCCTACTCTATGGAACTCACTTCCACAATCAGTACACGAGGCTCCTTCTCTGGACAGCTTTAAAAAAAAGGCTAAAAACTCACCTCTTTTCCCGAGCCTTTGAGACTGCATAATGCAGGGTCACAGCGCTTTGAGTCCCCAGGGAGAAAAGCGCTATATAAATATTATTGTTATTGTTATTGTTATTGTTGTGGACAGTGGTGCTCGGATACAATCCGTGATCACGGCATAGCCGTGGTTCTCAAGCTTTTTTTCACCATCCGGCATCGTGATCCGAATCCGTGCTCGGGAATCGATCACAGAATTCAATCACGGATTCAGCCATTATTCCGCTTATTTGGCCATGATCACAGAAAAAATATCCGTGATTAAACTCGCTGACTTTAGTGGTTATTAGCAAAGCCCCCTTACATGCTATAAACACCAAATTTGCAGGATATGTTAAGTAGAACAGTGGGAACAAGGAGAAAATTATTTCGAAAAGACCATATAGTTTTGAGAAAATCGATTTTAAAGGTTCAAAGGAAAATAGTATACATTTAAATGCGGTAATGACAGTTAATGTAGTTACTGCATTTACATGTATAGTTTTTTCCTTTGAAACTTCCTTTGAGCCTTTAAAATCGATTTTCTCAAAAGCTATAAGGTCTTTTTGAAAAAAAAAAATTCCCCACTGTTCTACTTAACATATCCTGCAAATTTGGTGTTTCTAGCAAGTAAGGGAGCTTTGTTATTAACCGCTAAAGTCAGCGGGTTTTGGTCGGTTTCTAATCACGAATACTTTTTTTTATTTGAAATTTTAAAATCGATTTAAATGATGAGATAGACATGTGTATGTACAGTGCCAAGAACACAAATAACTATGCAGTGTTCCTTTTTTCAGGTATGCAAGTGACAGTCTCTGTCTGGGTCGGGACTGGGCCAGACTATAGCATAACCCTCACTGATAAGGAATTACATTCATATAATACTTTCCTGGAAGAAAATGTATTCTGAGAGCAGGAGAAAGATAAAAAAAAAAAGGGCCAATAGTTCATAGATTTTAGCTCTGGCATTCTTCAATGAATGTGTCATTGAGCAGAGACAATGAAACAGTAAAAACTTAAAAAGTCGATTTAAATATAAAATAAAACTGTGGAATATCTAGAGAAGGTAATTTTGTATGAGGAGGATATGTACAAGTGTTTATCTCATCAGTTTATTTTCACCTCGGGTTTCCTTTAAGATGTGAGCAAACCCAGCTGAGACTCGGAGTGGTTGAGGTGGAGAGTGGAGACCAGAAAAGAACAGCGACCCGCTGCTGTGCCAGTCTGCCTTCCTTCTGCTCCGCCATGTCTCCCCTTCTGCACCTCGTGACAATCAAAATTGTCTCACACTCACAATTGGATCAGCCGCTGCCTTGAAAAGGGTACCCTGCGCAGTCCCGAAATGTTGGCATTATTAACGGTTTCTATGAAATAATAAAGATTGTTATAAAAAGAAATTGGAGAAAGTCTGGTGCGGGGGGAAGGGGGGGCACAGAGGTGCGTAGAGAGGGGAAAGTGGAACATCAGTGGGGTAGTATAACACATAGGTCACCACTGTTCCCTTCCAGTCTCTGCTCTGCACCTCCTCTGCTCCATGTCTCTCCTGGCTGTGCTTGCTAGTAACACAGGCTGCTGCATTTTCAGGAATCGGCCAGCCATGGCTTTTCTGGTTGCATTCTGGCTGACCAAAGTCCAAAAGAAGACCTTTCTTCTTGTATTGGCCGAATCAACCAGTCCCTTCTCACATTGGCTGGTCAGATCCCAAAGTGGCTAGACTTCTGGCAGTAACATTCAGTGGGGTGCGAAAGTTTGGGCAGGCTTGTTAACCATCATGATTTTCCTGTATAAATCGTTGGTTGTTACGACAAAAAATGTCAGTTAAATATATCATATAGGAGACACACAGTGATATTTGAGAAGTGAAATGAAGTTTATTGGATTTACAGAAAGTGTGCAAGAATTGTTTAAACCAAATTAGGCTGGTGCATAAATTTGGGCACCACAAAAAGAAATTAAATCAATATTTAGTAGATCCTCCTTTTGCAGAAATTACAGCCTCTAAACGCTTCCTGTAGGTTCCAATGAGAGACTGGATTCTGGTTAAAGGTATTTTGGACCATTCCTCTTTACAAAACATCTCTAGTTCATTCAGGTTTGATAGCTTCCGAGCATGGACAGCTCCCTTTAACTCACACCACAGATTTTCAATTATATTCAGGTATGGGGACTGAGATGGCCATTCCAGAACATTGTACTTGTTCCTCTGCATGAATGCCTTAGTGGATTTTGAGCAGTGTTTAGGGTCTTTGTCTTGTTCAAAGATCCAGCCCCGGTGCAACTTCAGATTTGTCAATAATTTCTGGACATTAGTCTCCAGAATCTGCTGATACTGAGTGGAATCCATGCGTCCCTCAACTTTGACAAGATTCCCAGTCCCTGCACTGGTCAAACAGCCCCACAGCATGATGGAACCACCACCATATTTTACTGTAGGTAGCAGGTGTTTTTCTTGGAATGCTGTGTTGTTTTTCCTCTATACATAACGCCTCCTGTTATGCCCAAATAACTCAATTTTAGTTTCATCAGTCCACAGCACCTTATTCCAAAATGAAGCTGGCTTGTCGAAATGTGCTTTAGCATACCTCAAGCAGCTCTGTTTGTGCTGTGGGCAGAGAAAAGGCTTGCTCTGCATCACTCTCACATACAGCATCTCCTTGTGTAAAGTGTGCCGAATGGTTGAACAATGCACAGTGACTCCATCTGCAGCAAGATGATGTTGTAGGTCTTTGTTGCTTGTTTGTTGGTTGACTCTGACTGTTCTCACCATTTGTCGCTTCTGTTTATCTGAGATTTTTTTTGGTCTGCCACTTCAAGCCTTAACTTGATCTGAGCTTGTGGCCTTCCATTTCCTCAATATGTTCCTAACTGTGGAAACAGACAGCTGAAATCTCTGAGACAGCTTTCTGTATCTTTCCCATAAACCATGATGGTGAACAATCTTTGTCTTCAGGTCATTTTAGAGTTTTTTTGAGACCCCCCATGTTGCTACTCTTCAGAAGAAGTTAAAAGAGGAGGGAAACTTACAATTGACCCCCTTAAATACTCTTTCTCATAATTGGATTCCCCTGTGTATGTAGGTTAGGGGTCACTGAGCTTACCAAGCCAATTTGAGTTCCAATAATTAGTGCTAAAGGTTTTGGAATCAATAAAATGACAACAGTGCCCAAATGTATGCACCTGCCTAATTTTATTAAAACAATTATTGCACGTTTTCTATAAATCCAATAAACTTCATTTCACTTCTCAAATATCACGGTGTGTGTCTTCTATATGATGTATTTAACTGACATTTTTTGTCGTAACAACCAATGATTTATACAGGAAAATCATGACGATTAACAAGGTTTCCCAAACTTTCGCACCCCACTGTATTTATCACTAAGGTGTCATAAGTAGTGATAACGTTATAGATGATTAAATAGGGTGGGCATATTTAAACTGTAAAACTGCTCTAGTGCATAAGGGAAAAACAGGTCTAGGTGTAATGTGGTTAAGACCGAACAGGGCATTTGTTTTCTTTGAATTATTCAAGTTCTGCAAACACTGCATATTTTTTCTTAGTTTGATGTATTATCATTTCTTTTAAGATTATGCTGTATAGAATAATATTTTTGTTTGGAAATTACGAACAATGTTGTCAGCAGTTCTTAAAAGCCAAGGAAAGGCTGTTCAGTTCAATCCTTGAACCTAAAAAAGAAAAAGGCAGAGAAACTGATAATTTTTGCCGTAATCTTTTTTTTTTTTTTTTTCAGAGCTGCATGTATTATAACTCTAAAATTGGTCTCATATCTTCATTTCTTATATCTAGTGGGATTGTGGCAAATATGTTGTTTGTTTGCTGCTGCCTGGACGTGATTGTCACGTCCAGGCGGCAGCTGCTGGGCTGCTGCTCACTGCTGCGTGCACCCGCGCGTTCCTAGTTATCTCAGAGATCAAAAAATGGGAATATATTTCCCATTCATCGATCTAAATCCCTGGCAGAAAAACCGACGGCTTCTCATCAGAGGCCGCGCTCTTTCTGAAAAAAAAAAGTTTCCTGTCCTCTTCCAGGATGAAAAAAAAAACAAATCTCACTGTGGCCATCTTGTAGTCAAATAGTAAAACTACATCTACATACATTTTTTTTAAACCCACATTATTACATTTAAAATTAGCTGTTTAATTCCCACACCAAAAATGACCCAAATAAATTTTTTTAATGGGAAAAAAAATACAAATTAAAAAACAAACAAACAAATAGTTATGCTTGGAAGAACAAAGAGAAATCGAGAGCCCAATATGGTGTAGTATTGTTAAGTTGGTTGTGGTTTAAAGCAAAAATCTTAGATATACTCACAAATATGGGTTACCCATAGGCAACCACTTCAAGTGCAGGTGGGGAGTATAAGAACCTGACCCCACTGAGGTTTTTAAGATGTCGCTCTCTGTAGATAGGAAACGGGGTAGCACCCCTCCACCGAGGGTGAAATCAAAGATTTCAGCAAGGTTTGGTGTACAGAGGCACCAGAGTAGAAATAAAACGTTTAAAAAACGTCTAAAAGAGGGGGATGTTCAGGTGAACTTACCTCCCTGAAAAATATAAAACTCAATTGAGTCACAATATATCAATACAATTTTTTTTTATTTAACTCCACTTAGTGCAACGCGTTTCGCAGGTGTGGTCCTGCTTCATCAGGCAAACAGGAGCATAACTCAATGGGTCTAAATGCAGAAGTTAGTGCCTCTGAGGCGCCTCAGAGGACCTTAGGGTCTGAACTTTTTAAATATGCATGTGAAGAGGGTATATTACGAACATTTTTTAAATTATAAGCTTGTAAATATTGATGGACGCAAAACTGAAAAAATGCACCTTTATTTCCAAATAAAATATTGGCACTATACAGTGTGATGGGGACAAAATTTAAATGGTGTAATAACCGGGACAAATGGGCAAATAAAGTACATAGGTTTTAATTATGGTAGCTTGTATTATTTTAAAGCTATAATGGCCGAAAACTAAGAAATATTGATTTTTTCCATATTTTTCTTAATATTCCTGTGGAAATGCATTTAGAAAAAAATAATTCTTAGCAAAATGTATCACCCAAAGAAAGCCTAATTGGTGGCGGAAAAAACAAGATATAGATCAATTCATTGTGATAAGTAATGATAAAGTTATTGGTGAATGAATGGGAGGTGAAAATTGCTCTGTTGCATAAGGTGAAAAATCCCAGCGGGCTGAAGAGGTTAATAAATTATTAATTTAACAAATATCCCCACCATGATCATGGGACGTTCTACATTGACAATACTATAGTTTGATTCTGCAGGTGCTCTGCTTTCAGAAAATGTGGTATATACTGTAATTTGTGGGTCTTAAATGATTTCTGAACTTTCACTTTCTCGACACATGCAAATAATGTTAAAACTGACTCTGCAATTTGGGAGCAAAAGTGATGCACTGAAAGAGTTAAATCATGGTTCAACAATAAATCTAAATCTTAAGTAATAGGATTCTAAAATTGCAGTGAATTGGCTGGGATACAGAGAGGCTCCCATATGGAATCAGTGCAAATGTGTTTTTAATGCCAAGTCTATAAACAGCAGTGAGATAAACATGGTAAATAATCGTGAAATAAGCAGCAAACATCAATCTAGTGTCAAGAAATCCCACAGCAAACAGCCATCAAAGCACACACAGCACAGACCAAGCACTACTTTCCAAATATATACACCTACGGTATATACAGCAAGGACAAAGTATTGTGTAGCTAAGAGAAACCACGGTGAAGATGAGATAACATTCACATCAGACAAGTCAGGAAAGGACAAAGGTAAAGTGATAGGAAAATAGCTAAGTCTCAGGACAGAGGAGCATGGACAATTGTCATTGTACACCTCAGCCACACTATATACCAACAGGGCACAGTTGATGGCAATGAGTGGAGCAATGTGCAGCACGATGCCACCACCAGGTACAGGATGTTGCAGATTTATTGCTAAGCAGCTTGAATACACACAACTATAAATTAGAGGACTTCAAGAAAAAAACTGACTTTGACAATAAAAATTTAATTGGAACCCTAGGTTATAAAGTTTGCAAAAACACTTGCTTCTAATTTTTTTGCACCACAGCTATTAGTTGCACATTTCTGTGGGCCTGGTAAAACCATGGGTCCTCATTCAGGATACTATGCATACCATGGCTTCCGCTTTCCACTATTCAGAATTCCCTCACTCCTGTGTAAACTAATTCATAATTGTCGACCTGCAAAGAAGAGTACCACTAAGTACAGGTTCCCAGACTCCCAGGGTACACCTAAAGGCTCATATTGTCCGACCTTTGCCCAACAAACTGCACCACACCAAGTTCACCCAACAGTACTGATTTATGGCCCATTCACACTGGGTATCGCAAAATGCTGGCGGTTAGAGCTAGCATTTCACCATTTTTTTGCGCTAAACGCATATTTTTCAATGTATATTTTTGTGATTTTTGAATGATGGTGATTAGCCCTTTTTATACATTGGAATCATGATCGCTCAAAAATCACGAAAAAGTGATGCATACATCGCATTTGCGTTTACTGCGAATCCCGAAATGCCGGCAAACGTGGCAGTGAGATCACTGCCATATAGTTTACATTCCACTAGCACTTTAAAAGTTGCTAGTGGTCGCTGGCGATTTAGCGATTAGCTGTAAACGCCCACTAATCTCCCTAATGTGAATGGGCCCTTAATGACCTTCTATCATCAGCTTTTTATAAATTCTAACCATCAATGGCCTGTCCTGTCATTACTCACAGATTATCACATAATGGGCCATATGCAATTAACTTTTTCTACTGAGCTTTCTCCAAGGTGATATTTTTAAACTTGTCATTAAAATGCCCTTTAAGCCACCAGCAGGCAAAAAAATACTCAAAATAATTTTTATAGTGCTTTTTCACCTACTTTTTGATACTTTCTCTATTACAAAAAGCTGAAAATCTATTTTAAAAAGATGTTGAAAATTTCTCTCCTAGGAGAAAACTCAGGTGAAAAAGTAAATTGCATATGGCCCCTTGTTTGTTTACAGACTTGCTTGGTAGTTACATTCTGCGTTGCTCATCTGACTACCATCAGAAATGTGTATATAGCTTTTGCTCCACCAGTGTTTTGTAAAAAAAAAAGTTAATTTGATATTGATTGCTTTAAGGGGTTGGTGAAAGATAAGCCTACATAATGAAGCAGATATGGTGGTATTTACATAAAGAAATAAGAACTTTCTTTGCTTTTGCGAGTTAACTTTGAGCCTACTGAATAAATTTATCACACGGATATGGTAACAATTTATACCCAAGTTGTTTGTACTCAGGAGATGTTAAAACAATAGTATTTGTGTCGAGTTTTTGCAAACCACATAGAATGGAGCTAAAGACAAATGTTCAGTTCCTTCATTTTCCCAAGAATAACAATGTGTATGTAAATGTGCTGCCCTAATTAGCCCTAATTAAATGAGAGTGACTCTCTTATCTGCAAGGGCTATTTTTTCACTGCTAGTATTCTCCACATGATTTGCTTTTATATCTCAATTTTAACTCACCACATAATTTAGCAGATTAAGCAGATCTAGGAAGCAACTAGACGAAACGTCAGTATGAAATGTGCTTTCATACGTGAATGTCCATCTGCTTCCATTCTTATACAGTATATTGCAGCTGCATAAATTGCTGATATTTAAATATATTAATAGAATTGCATTTTAATTATATTAGATTTTTCTTGTATAATAACAGTTCTAAAATGTAAACAAAGAATAAAATAGACAGAATTGCTCAAAGGGTACATGTTTGTTTTGTGTGTGTAAGTGTGTAAGGGTGGCCACTAATGATCCAATCTTTTTCATCCAATTTTACCAAATCTATGTAGTAGAAGGGTAAATTGTGTGACTGTATTGAACGGATAATTTAGGTAGTTACCTTATATTACATAGAAATGGTAAGATTGGATGAAAAAGATTGTATCGT
The DNA here is from genome assembly GCF_040937935.1 of Hyperolius riggenbachi. Lineage (NCBI taxonomy): Eukaryota > Metazoa > Chordata > Amphibia > Anura > Hyperoliidae > Hyperolius > Hyperolius riggenbachi. Next base: position 123,315,305 of record NC_090650.1, read on the forward strand.
TAGTGGCCAGCTTAAGTGTATAAATGTAAGAACAGAAAAACAGAGAAGAAGGAGAAGGAGATGAAAGAAAGAAGGGAAAACAGAAGAAGAAGAAAGGGTGAGGGGATAAAGAAGAAAAAAATGTAATGCAAAAACTAAAGATGAAGAAGACTGAGAAAGTAATGTCACAGATTCAGACTAAGATGTGGACCCTAAGGACCCCTCCACACTTGTTACATCCTGTTGCCATTATTCCACAATCACACCACACTAGTCCTTGTTGCAAAAGTTATCGAGCGCTCCACACCGATACAACTAGCTGCCAGAGGTAAATTCCACTCCACAATGGAACCGTAAAGACTGTAATCTGTATTCCTCAGCGCTGAAACGTCACCCTCTTCTGTTGCTACAGCCTGTAGTCACCCAGTACTTATTAAATACACAGTGTCCACCACCAAGGGACAAATAACAAGCCAGGCGCAGTAGTTTTCAGCAACAGGGGGTTTTACAAGCTTTATTCCACAATCTTCATCAAATAAAACACATTACTTACATTGTGGGTCCATGCAAACTGGACTCATACTGCATAAAAACGCATATAAGGTTTTTGCACTGACTGAGGTCAAAGTGCACCTTATCACACCATTCAATGGTCGTTGTCTTAGATAGCCCGTCTCTCCTTCCCTACCACGTTTTGGTGTTATCCCCTGATGACGGCATAACGCCGAAGCCTGGTAGGTGCACTTTGACATCAGTCAGTGCAAAAACCTATATGCGTTTTTATGCAGTATGGGTCCAGTTTGCATGGACCCACAATTTAAGTAATGTGTTTTATTTGACGAAGATTGTGGAATAAAGCTTGTAACCCCCTGTTGCTGAAAACTACTGAGCCTGGCTTGTTGTTTGTCCCTTGGTGGTGGTCACTGTGTATTTAATAGGCACTGGGTGACTACAGGCTGTAGCAACAGAAGAGGGTGATGTTTCAGCACTAAGGATTACAGATTACCGCACTAGTCCTTAAACGTTGCACCACACAGGACATTTAAATAAGTTGTTAGGGAGGTGTTAAAGGGGGTGTTGCCTGTCTTTGCCATTGTACTGTTAACACGCAGCATGCAGCGCCTTACTGCATCTGGGCTTGCCGCACCGCAATGAGCGTAATAGCCCCATAGGGCTATCACTGCTTCTGCAACAGGATGTGGCGATTTTGTGTGACATGATGCGACGGACCACAAAAGTGTGAAACGGCCCTACATGACACACATGGGTCTTGAATCACTTTTCTCTACTGCCTTCTGATTGTATGTTCTAGCATTGCCAGTCAATGGGAATAGAGTCGGCTTACTAGCTGACAGCTTACTGTCTTTCATTTAAATTAGCCAATAAATGGTATTGTTCTGATTCAAAATGTCCTTTCTGTAAAATACAAACTCTAGTCTGCAACAATGCTTAGCTATTAAGATAAGGAATTACACACACAGTGTTTCTCTTGCTCCTGCCTCTTCCCCCTCCCCTTGCTTGTACAGTCACCAGACACAGACTGGTGGCTGGAATGATTTGTTTTTGAGGAGAAGCTTGCTAGCAAGTATGGAATAAAGCATGTCAGCCAACTAGCTAAAAATAAACAACAAGTGTCAGCGCCAAGGCAGAAGGCGACCGCAGCCGAGAAGGACAATGTCCAAAAGTCCACACAAGCAATGAATATATAAAGTCAGCGCAGGTCTATAGTAATACAGCTTTCGTCATTTTCTGGTATACAGGATCTTCCAACAAAAAGGTAAAGAAGCAAGGCTTACCAGATTCCAACAACCCACATTATAAGGTTGTAAACGAGTTTGATAGATGGTCCACAGAACTTTCAAATGGTGTTGTTTCACCAGCGATGTTGCACACCACAGATTCCTCCGGAATATATTGGATATCCTGAGGTCGCAGAGATTCGCCAAAGAGGAGTCCAGTAGGATAGTGACATGAAAGGTGCCGCCTTGCCTAGGCGACAGGCGGCACCATTTTATTTGAGGTCTTCTATTGACCATTTTATGCGCGCTACTTTTTCGGGGTTCCCAGTGCACGGGCCCCATATGTAAGTTTCTTTTATCCTTGTTTTTAAATTGTTTTACTTGTTATGTAATAAAGACGGTTTACACTTAGATGTGCCGTACATCTCTTTCATGTCACTATCCTACTGGACTCCTCTTTGGCGAGTCTCTGTGACCTCAGGATATCTAATATATTCCGGAGGAATCTGTGGTGTGCAACATCGCTGGTGAAACGACACCATTTGAAAGTTCTGCGGACCATCTATCAAACTCGTTTACAACCTTATAATGTGGGTTGTTGGAATCTGGTAAGCCTTGCTTCTTTACCTTTTTGTTGGAAGATCCTGTATACCAGAAAATGACAAAAGCTGTATTACTATAGACCTGCGCTGACTTTATATATTCATAGCCAACTAGCTAAGTACATCTGTAGGTGACTTTTCTTTCATAATAGGACCATCATTTGGACGATCTTCTGTGCTCAAAGCCCCTGAGCTCTGTTTGTGATGTTTACATTTGGTTCCTATCATTGATTAACTAGTTAGCCTGAATTTTATCACTCGAGTTAGGCAGAAATATATAACGCTCCCCATGCAAACATTGATTTTGATCACCCAGGAAGTGACTACAGTGTGACCCTCACTGATAAGAAATTACAACTATAAAACATTTTCCTGGCAGAAAATGGCTTCTGAGAGCAGTAATGAGATAAAAAGGGTCAATAGTTCGTAGATTTTAGCCTTGGCATACTTCAATGAATGTGTCATTGAGCAAAAACAATAAAACAGTTACAACTTAAAAAGTAGATTTAAATATAAAATAAAACTGTGGAATATCTTAAAAAGTCATTTTTAGGAGAAGGAAAATAGATACAATCGTTAATTTCATTAGTTTGTTTTCACCTTGGGTGTCCTTTAAGTGTAGCTCTATAAAGTTAATGACAAACCTCATGTAAGCTCCCGTACTGAATACAGTATTTATGACAACTTGATAAGAAAAGTGGAATTTCATTTAAATATTAATATTGTAGTTGTACATATTGTTTCTGTATAATTACCCCCATTAATACAGTTGAATTTAAGTGATTAAGAATTCCTTGACGTAGAATAATGAAAATTAATTTGGTGTGAAGGGTAAAATAACTAAATTACTAAATGGCATGTGTTTTTATTTTATTATTTTTTTTAATTCAGAGAAAAGAAGGAGAATTAACAAAGAAAAATAAAGCAGATTGAGGATGAAGAAAACAAATTAAAGGGGCTTTGTGAGTTGTTGTTTTTTTTTTTTTTTTTTACTTTGGTACCTATTATTATTATTTTGGATTTATATAGCACCGACATCTTCTGCAGCACTGTACAGAGTGTATTGTCTTGTCACTTGATTGTCCCTCAGAGGGGCTCACAATCTAATCTTAACCATAGCCATATGCCATACGCCATACGCCATATGGGCAGCACGGTGGCGTAGTGGTTAGCACTCTCGCCTTGCAGCACTGGGTCCCCGGTTTGAATCCCAGCCAGGTCAACATCTGCAAGGAGTGTGTATGTTCTCCCTGTGTCTGTGTGGGTTTCCTCTGGGCACTCTGGTTTCATCCCACATCCCAAAAACATACAGATAAGTTAATTGACTTCCCCTTAAATTGGCCCTAGACTACAATACATACCCTACATGATACATACATAAGACTATTATAAGGATCCCTCCTGTAGCGTGTTCTGTCCATTGCAGTGGAGCTGCAAACAGACAGTTCTGGCTTATCTGCTTGCATTCGGTTGTGCATTCGCAATGAGTCTCATTGTCATTTGCAATTGCTCTGCAGTTCTGGGCAGCTCAGGATGCTTTCATCATTCCACCAATTGCTTGTTGCAGCTGAGCTGCGGCCAGATAGCCCTGGATTTCCTGCATGCATGTTGTTACATAATACTGCATGTATTTCTTATGGGAGTCCTTTGCATTCATAGCCAGCTAGCAAATGGTAATCAAGCCAGCTCAGGATTGAATGATTACCATCCAGCTGTGTGGGAATTTGCATACCTGCGTACATTGGCTGATGCCAGCATAAAAGTCTGCCTCCTATTTCAGACCCCGCCCGACATAGCATTCAGCTCTCTGAGTTGTCGTTGGGTCAATGCTGTAAAAGTTGTTATTGTAATTGTATAATGCCTTGCTCAGTATTGTCATGTCTGCTGGATGTTTGCTGACCTGCAGGGGTCAGTGAAGTCCTTCTGATCCTGATAGTTAGATTCTGCCAGCACCACGTTGGTGACTGGTAGTATTCCTTCTAGCCTTGTCTTGAGGATGAACTATAGCAGCGGTTGCCATTAGTTTGCTCCTACCTGTTAGTCTTGTCTATCTCAGTGTGAATGTTGCCATCGCTGAAACAGTGACTAGATTGGCTGAGCATTCCGTCTGTCTGTCTGTTGTCTGTCTTGTTAATTATCATTACTTGTGCTTTAGCTAGTGAGTTATTTGAGAGCTACATTTCATATATTGAGCATCAGTATGATATATATGTACTCTAGTCAGTCAGTATTGTATTATTGTAATATTGTATTGTGTACCGACCTTTGCCTGCTTCTCGACTACGAATCTGCCTAATCCTTGCAATACGACTGACATCTGAATTAACGTGTATGACCCAAGCCTGTTACCAACTACGTCTGTTGTGTATTGTATCACATAGCATCTAGCCTGATAGGCGGCCCAGAGCTGCATTTGCTCTGGGCAATCTTGCTTCCTTGTTCATTACTCCTGTGTCCATCTGTTGAGCCTCTTCCATTATTTAGCTCTTAGCCTTGTTGTGCTGGGTGGTCAGAAAGTATGACCCCCCCCCAGCATTACAACTATGGTAAGGATTAGATTGTGAGCCCCTCTGAGGGACAGTTAGTGATAATCAAAGCAGGATTGTTTGGCACATCCCTTCGTTATTATGAGCATTTGTGGCAGTTCAAAACAGTCAATATCACACTGGCAACATCACTCTTGGTCACGCTGTGTACCACTGCCCGCTGTGCAGTGGTACGCAGCATGACCAAGCGTCGCTAGACGTGAAACGGCTGTTGCTTACCACCCTAGTGCCCACCATCCACCTCCTGCACCGATGACCGAGCACTTCAAGGATATGTAAGATCTGTCCATATGTTTGAAATATTGCATGATAAGCAGCACACCAAGTTGAAATCACTGTATTGCACCCTGTTACTGTCATTGTGGAAGGAATAAATGCTTTTGGACAGAAGGTGCACGCTCTAGTGATCTTTTTGAAGCACAGTTAGTGATAAGACAATATATATTCTGTACAGCGCTGTGTAACATGTCGGTGCTATATAAATACTAAATAATAATAATATGTCTATGTCGTAGTCTACGGCAAATTTAGGAGGAAACCAATTAATGTATCTGTATGTTTTTGAGATGTGTGAGGAAACTGGAATGCCCAGAGGAAACCCACGCAGACACGGGAGAACATACAAACTCTGTGCAGATAGTGCCCTGGCTGGGATTAAAACCGGGGACCCAGCTCCGCAAAGCGAGAGTGCTAACCACTATGCCACAATGTGCTGCCCATGAATCACATTATAGTGAGATCAGTGGACAGTGCAACACTCGTGCCTAAATTCAAATTCTACTCCACTAAGTTTAATCCTGCATTCTCGGAAACTCCAGCTGTTCTAAGAGAAGGCAAAATGCTCTTGCAAGAAATTGCAAACTCATTGCCTTCTCTGTTTTAACACAGCAATCAGCTGAGATCGGTAGATCACCATTCTAATATTGTAGAAATGCCGTATTTAAAGAGACACTAAAGCGAAAAAAATATATGATATAATGAATTGGTTGTGTACTATGAATAATTACTAGAAGATTAGCAGCAAAGAAAATATTCTCATATTTTTATTTTCAAGTATATAGTGTTTTTTCTAACATTGCATCATTCTCTAATATGTGCAGATTACACAACACTCAGCATTCAAAATGATTCTTTCAGAGCAGTCTGTGAACTAATGACCTCTCCTCTGCCAGAGGAAAAGTAAATAGTTAACTAACAGTTGAGATAATAAAAGTCAGAAAACAGCCCTCTCCACGACTTTTGAAAGTCGTAGAGATAATGGCTTTTTTGTATAGAGATAACAACTGGAGTTTCTTAACTCTTCCTGCACTGGAAACAATTAGACTGATGTATCTGATCTTAATGTTTTATTTCTTAGCTGTACTACACATATAAATCATAATATCATAGTTTTTTTTTTTTCGCTTCAGTGTCTCTTTAAATATGATGAACCTGGGAAGAACTATTCATAACAGACAGGGCTGTGCTTATAGTATTTCTGAACATTTTTGGTTGGCTTGTTTGGCAGAAGTTTTTGCTGTACTTTTCTCCTCCCCAGTCCCCAGAGGCAGAATTTGTCATCAGTCGAGCCAAACTTTTATATGTGTTAGGATATTTTTTACTTTTTACTTTCTGTACTACAGTTAGCTATTTAAAAAATATAATAAAGCACATTGAGGGGATCTTGCTCTCATATGAACATTCAGCACTTTCCAAAGAGTAACACTTACCATTGCATTTTTTTAGCATGTCAAATAAGAGCTTTCTCTGCAAGACTACTAAGGAAAAAAAGCAAGCTCTCTAGCTCCATCTGAAAGTTTTATTCTGCATCTAGTTGTTTTTTGCTTTTTGTTTGTTTTGTTTTTTTTACAGCATCTATTCCATTACCCCAGTGACAAGTGTTAACAAAATAACATATATTTCCATAGAACACTTTCTCTTGCCGGAGCAGCTTTTGTAACTGGCCCTAAATGTTGCTTTCAGCTTTTTCAACAGCTGTCATAGTAGATAAGCTGCTGTGGGTGATTGCCTGTGGGTAAAGCAATATTTCATTAGGAATGCATTTCCTAAGATGAAAAAGAAGCTAAAATCTCCCTTGACATCATTTATATTGTTCATAAAATGTGATATATTGTCTAGTCTGCCTTAAGTCATCTATGATAGGAATATCCTTTAATGGAGATACTCTATTGGCCACTCCCCTGCCTACTCACCTACCTCCTCCCAACCCCCCACCCCCCCTTCCCCCACACTCACACACCTCCACCACCACACACATATACACACACCACAAATCAAGTTATTTAAAAAAATATTCCCTATCCATAACACAAAAAGCTATGCTGTTAGAGAAGCACCCGAATAAAAATTGCTTACATTGTTAGGTCAAAACGACACATACACAATAGATTGCAGCAGTGCAGTGTTGGGCGCAGCAGCTGGGAAAACTGAGTCCGTCCCTAGACTCAGGGAAAAGGACTAGTTGCAATGGATATCTCCCAGCGCTGTAATACAATACCTAATGTTCAATTCAGGACAACAGTAAACATTCTGTGTCTAATAAACAAGCCATGTTCTAAATTCAGCGCATGTCAAGAGGAAGACCAATCAAGTATTAAAGAGGTCGGCACCACTCCAAGCATCAGGAAAAGCTCTTTTATTGCATCACCATTGTGGCTTAACAAGCCACAATGGTGATGCAATAAAAGAGCTTTTCCTGATGCTTGGAGTGGTGCCGACCTCTTTACTACTTGAATGCTTTGAGCACCTCAGTGGACGCAGAGGTGAAGGTCGAGGCACACTCATCTTCTTTCTGGTGTGGAGCTCCTCCTGACTACAGAGTGTATAACAAGAGGAAGACCAATGTCAATGTCTCATATGCTGGAGAGACTATGTTCACTCCAACTTGTATGCGTACAAAATTACAACACCACACTGTGGTGGCCACTCTGTATTCAAATTGTGTAGTCACTAGCACAAACCAATCCACTCGGCAGTGGTATCAACTATTTCCAGCATTCTTACCACCTCCCCGCATGCACTGCTAGATCAATAACTTCTGCCTCCGGATGGAAGTCCAGCGTTGTCCTTGTCTTCAGCTCGGTCACCTGACCTGCAGTCCAGCAGAAGTTGTGTCGCGCAGCTCTTTCTCGGGTCTTTGCCGCTTTCTGCTTCACCAGTCAATCTCTTCACAGACCTCAGTTACCAGGCTGTCCACTGTTATAGGAATGAGAGTAAAGATGCAGACTGAAATTGACCACACTGCCACTCACTGTACTAACAAGATAAAAGCTTGATTTATCTGCACATGAAAAAACCATAGTATTTTCCAATCCAGGATTTTGGCCTCAGCCTTCGTCAGGGGATATGGAGGTATAAGACCACTGGGTATAATTGCACATTGCGGCTGAGCTGCATGGTTCTGTTTTTGCCATTGCTGAGTAGAATGGTTTGTGCTAGTGACTGCACAATTTGAATACAAAGTGGCCACCACAGTGTACTGTGGTAATTTTGTACGCATACAAGTTGGAGTGGAAATAGTCTCTCCAGCGTATGGGACATTGACATTGACATTGGTCTTCATCTTGACATTCACTGGATGTAGAACCTGGCTTGTTTATTAGACACACAGAATGTTTAATGTTGTCCTGAATTGAATATTAGATACTGTATTACAGCGCTGGGAGATATCCATTTCAACTAATCAAAAAGATACATGTCCATCGAGTTGAAAGAAGAAGAAAACATGAGTATTTTTTCTTCTTTTTTCAACTCGATAGACATGTGTCTCTTTGATTAGTTGCAATGGATATCTCCCAGAAAAAAAAGCAGAGAAAATCCTTTATAACTTCTTATGGCAGTCAAATAAATCCCTGGATAAATATTTCTGTTATTTATTTTTAGATATGTAAGCAATCCTTAAATATGTTGTTCTATAGGAGAAACATAACCCTTTCTTAATCTGCTAAAATCCCTTCTAACAAAAGATTATTACACATTTTAGAGCTTTCACACTCATTGACAATGCATTTGTCATTGCTTCAAAGTGTATCTCTACCCACAAGTAAAGGGCAGCTTTCATTTTCATGTGTTAGGCTGAAATCCAACAGTAGAGATGGCCACTGATAATCTCATAATTCTAGCTTGCATGCAAATTTAAAGTAAACAGGACGTGAGGAAATTTACCTGAGTAGAGGGAAGACTCTGGATACCACAGAGCCTTCCTGTTCCTCCATACCTCTCCTTGTTGCAGTGCTGTCCCCGGTTGTAGCTCTTTGGCCTGCTCATTCGAATAGCTGTTTGGAGCTCCTCAGGCAACTTTTGAAACTATTCAAGTCCCAGAGTAGTTCTGAAGATTGCATTCAAAGAGATGACTTGCATATTTCAGCAGTGATGGACTGGGAGACATCTCAGAGCTCACTCCAACCTGATTAATTGTAAATACTTTCTGTTTTAAGAGGGCAAACTTCTGTTTTTTATTTTCTGTAAATGATACTAAGGCTTGGAGACAATGCAAAACCAGAGATGTCAACAGATCTTATGTTGAACACAAAGTCCTGAGCTGCGCAATAATCTTCGTGAAAAGATACATTCTCCATTGACTATATTCTATGTAACTCCTCCACACCAGATAGAGTGGAAATTGCACTGAAGTAGTGTTGTGCACCTGATGCACTTCCTGCTCCTACTGTCCAGCTTTAACATGTGCTAGTGTGAATCGAGCCTAACAATTATTTAGTGCACTGATATATACTAGTATATATGTTATGACTTTGGCCTCTTCAGGATCTGGCCAGCCAATGTAGGAAGTGGTTGACTGATGCAGCCAATATGCAAACACAACTTGCGCTTAACTTATATTTTAGGACTTTGGCCAGCCAGCACGGCTATATAGTATATAGAATAAAAGAATATAGAATAAAGTAGCCCACTTATATATGAATCCAGAAGATGAATATATATACAAACATATTCACATTTCACAATACATGAGCATAAAAATGAGGCTTAGGGTGTGTTAACGTTACCAGAACACTCCGGTTTTGAAACCCCTTGCTACGGATTCAGTGTGAACTTTCCCAAAGGGTTGAATATCGTGTTTTGGGGGAGCATTACTTCCTTCCCCAAGCTGTAACGATCTAAAATGTTACCTCTGTGGTGGAAAGCAGCGCAGCTGCTTTCACACCTGATGTCACCTCTCTGGCCAAGCCATCCCGGGTGTCGCTTCCCGACTCAGCTGGAACAGGGATCTCTGTTGCAGCAGCTTGGGTCCACACGCTGCAAAAGGACCTTTACATGGAGCTAAAGGACCTTTGTGGGCAGAGGAGACAGATCAGCTGACTTTGTGGTCAGCTGACTTCCACCTGTCAATCTTCTTTGCAGGTTGGTTCAGCCCCTCGGGCGGGGCTGCTTGAATCTGCTGTCAGTATTTAAACCTGGAGTTGTTACTCTGTCTTTGTCTGCTGTCGTGAACGCTTGTGTGCCAGCGCTCAGACCTATCTTGTGATTCAGTGTCATAATCCTGTTATATCTTAGATCAGTCCTAGTGTCATAGTTCTGTTATATCTTAGATCTAGTTCCAGTGTCATTTGTGTTATATTCCAGACTAGTTCCAGGGTGCTGAGATCACGGACCTCGCATCCAAGATTAGGGAACTGTATTATCATTTGTGTTATACTCCAGACTAGTTCCAGGGTGCTGGGACCACGGACCTCGCATCCAAGATTAGGGAACTGTATTATCATTTGTGTTATACTCCAGACTAGTTCCAGGGTGCTGAGACCACGGACCTCGCATCCAAGATTAGGGAACTGTATTATCATTTGTGTTATACTCCAGACTAGTTCCAGGGTGCTGAGATTACGGACCTCGCACCCAAGACTAGGAAACTGTATTATCATTTGTGTATGACTCTTAGCATTGTCCTGACTCTGATTCTGTCTTCTGTTCCTGTACTTTCGCCTATCTGCCTACCCGTTGCTGAACCTCTGCCTGACTACCGATTATTCCCTTGTTTCAAGATTTTGTACTGATATCTGTCTTTCTGTTGCCGAATCTTGCCTGCCTGACCATTCTACTCGCCGGTAGGTTCTCGCCACTGATGAGGTGTTAGCTACGCCAGCCCCTCTGGTGAAGCAGTTCTTCTAGACTGCAGTAAAGTCTGAATCACCTGCTCCACAGGTGTCTGTGAGAATTATATTATTTGTATCTCTAGACTACAGTAAAGTCTGTTATTACCTGTCTGTCTGTCTTGTTTGTATTCAGTTTGTTCCTTACCAACTCCTCCGGTAAGGTCTAGTATTATTATTAAAGTTACGGTTGCACCAAACACCACACACTCTGCTCTTGTTCTTGCTATACTGGTATTATTGGTGATTCTGCGGATCACACATAATCGAGTATAGTGTCTGTATTCTTGGTGATTCCGCAGATCACCAACAATCAGATAACTGAGTAGTGGCGATTCGTCACACAAGCTAACAGGTAAGCCTCATTTGGCTAAGAATCTTCATGCATGTAAACTATACAAGCAACTCTATTAATTTAGCTGTCTGCAAACTACAACAAAAAAAAATGTTTTTAATAGGATCTAATCTACAAAAACTTTGGTTTAGCACTAGACCATGTTTATGTAATTTTTAAACAAATGTGGAATTTTCCTTTAAGTCATTTTTTGTGCTGTTGATTATTTGCATGTAAAAGCATAAAAATACATTTTAACTATCTTTGAAATTTATTTACAAAGGATACCTTTTATTTGAAAAATGGTATTAAAATGCTATCCTTTTTTCTCTTTACTGAACTTCCATAGCTTTGCTGTTTATTGAAAGGCCACCAGATCCCTCATTGTGATGAAAATGACTCCAGATTTTCTCTTGAATACATCAAATTGGTGACAAGTACCAATTTCCCCTTTATGATTTCTCCTATAAGAGACATTTTTAAATTTTGCATTTTAAAACACAAAGCAAAAACCACACATTTAAAAGTCTCATGAAAATTGTCATCTTCGTGAAAAGGTAAAAAAAAAAATACAAAAATTCATATTTTGCAAACATTACAAAACATCATATTTTGCAAACATTCTGTGTATTTTTATGGACATTTGGTTCAGTTTGGTGTTATACAATTTCATAATTTGTATTCTTTACTTGCTTAACTAATCCATCATTAGTAGGGATAGCAAGCTGATTTCAAAGAATCTGAAAACCTCTTTTTTATTAAAAACAATCCAGATTTTTGGTTTAATGTACATAGCTGCTCAATAAAAGAGTAATTAAGGCCATTTTTAAAAGGACGCTTTAATCACAAAAATGTATATATTACACATATACCGTATTTTCCGCCATATAAGACGCACTTTTTCTCCCAAAAAAATAGGGAGAAAAAGTCCCTGCGTCTTATATGGCAAAGGCAGGGAATCCCCGACTTATGAACGCCCGCTGTTACGCACCGCCGACCCGCCGTCATCGGGGATTCCATGCCTGCTCTCTCCTGTGTCTCTGCTTCCCTTTTCTGTGTCCCCGCTGCCGTGTATAGCGGCAGGCTTTGCCTCCCCCTGTCACCGCATGCTGTCCCCATGTCCCGCTGTCCCCATATAGCGTCGTCATCAGTACAAGCCAACACTAGAGCGAGAAGTGCAGCGGTGAAGAGGTCGGCTGTCCCCGCGGGCGCTGCTGGAAAGGTAAGAGACTGCCTCTAAACATTTATATAGGCGGCGGGGACATCGGGACAGCATGCGGCGACATGGGGAGGCAAAGCCTGCAGCTATACGTGGGCAGCGGGGACAGCATGCGGCGACATGGGGGAGGCAAAGCCTGCCGCTATATGGGGACAGCGGGACATGGGAACAGCATGCGGCGACAGGGGGAGGCAAAGCCTGCAGCTATACGCGGGCAGCGGGGACAGCATGCGGCGACATGGGGGAGGCAAAGCCTGCCACTATACACGGGCAGCGGGGACATGGGGACAGCATGCGGCGACAGGGGGAGGCAAAGCCTGCCACTATGCGGGGACAGGAAGCAGTGACATGGGGGAGGCAAAGCCTGCCTATATACACTTAAACTGGCAGCAGAGACACGGGGACAGGAAGCGGGGACATGGCGGAGGCAAAGCCTGCCGATATACACTATTGAAAAAGAGAGCAGGGACACACGCTAACTGGCTAACCGTAGCAGGGACACAGGAGAGATAAATGGCAACACAGGGGAGGTAGAAAGAGACACCTGGGAACCGAGTGGTGACACCTGGGGGAACAGAGTGGAGACTCCTGGGGGGAACAGAAGGACACCTGGGAACAGAGTGGGGTCTCCTGGGGGGAACAGAAGGACACCTGGGAACAGAGTGGGGACTCCTGGGGGGAACAGAAGGACACCTGGGAACAGAGTGGGGACTCCTGGGGGGAACAGAAGGACACCTGGGAACAGAGTGGGGACTCCTGGGGGGAACAGAAGGACACCTGGGAACAGAGTGGGGACTCCTGGGGGGAACAGAAGGACACCTGGGAACAGAGTGGGGACTCCTGGGGGGAACAGAAGGACACCTGGGGGAACAGGAGGACACCTAGGGGAACAGAACGGGACACCTGGGAAAAAAGTAGGCACTCCTGGGAGGACAGAAGGGGACACCTGGGGGGAACGGAATGACACATGGGGGGACAGAAGGACACAGTAGGACACCTTTTGGGGGAGAACAAAGTACAGGACGCTCCTGGAACATGGACGCACCAGGTTTAGTAAATATATATTTTTTTCCCTGGTTTTTGCCCTCTAAACCTGGGTGCGTCTTATATTCCGGAGCGTCTTATACGGCGCGAAATACGGTACTTGTTACACAAGCTATTTTTTAAATTGCATTAATTATTAACACTTATATTATGGTGTCAGTATGTAGCCAGGAATTATTGTTACAAGAAGCAGAAAAATGGTTTTTTCCATGTTCAGTCAAAGCAACAATACTCCATTTATAGACAGTATGTTGTGGTTTTCTCATCCTCCTGTAATTGTAAAGCTTAACATAAAAGAAAAATAAGACATCTACAAAATGGTCATAAACTAATTCAGTTCCTGTTGATAATGGAAAACAGAATTCCACATCCACTTAGGCGCTATATTTCACTGGGTTCACAGTTAAACATTATTTCAGTTTGCTTATTCTGTTTCTATGCTCATATAAAACACAGTGGGACAGATTTATCAAAGCATTACCTATAGTTTTTCTTCTAAAACTGTTCTAACCAGCAGAAGAACAGTTCTGCATGATAGTAAGAAACTTCCCAAAGCCTATGTAATAGCGTCAGTTTAGCGTGGATTTCTAGAGCTACACTACAGTTAATAAAAGTGCAAATCCATTCCTTAACTGCTGCAGATTAAGAAGTGCTCATTAGCAGTTCTACAGATAGTGCAGGCTAGATGTGATTTGTAAAGTGCTCCTCCCCCCTCACTCAGAGCCTACTGACATCAGGTGTGTTGGTTACCTGAGCAACAGCAATTCCCCTCACACACTGCACTGTCTGAGAGACCTTCCTAGCTCCTTCTATTCCTTACAGTTTAAGAAGGAATCTGCACTATTTAGTGATTTCTAAGGATGTCCGAGACAGTTCTGCACGGATTTCTAAAAACCTACTAATATTTTGTCTCAGAAACTCTTGATAAATCTGGCGCAGTCATTCTACAGTGTTTCTAACTGAAACTAGTGGACAGGAGTGTCAGAATTTGCTGCCAGTCCATGCATTAGTCAGAGATTGTGCTTTGTGACCTGACATTATATCATATTTATTAAATCAAATGTTAAAAAAAATGCAAAAATCTTGCCCTCACTAACATCCCTTCTACCTAATTTGGAAAGGAGGGGGTCGTTTCACACCTCTGGCTATATTTTGTATAGAAGCACATAACAAGCTTCTTGTAAAACAATAATTTGAGGGTTTGTTTCATCATAGCTCTGGTTATGCATTGGAAAAACTATTTGCCAAGTTGCACAAAGTGCTGTTAAATATTAATTAGGGCCCCAATTAGAAAAAAAAACAACCAAAAACAGAAGAATATCCACTGTTATTTCTCAAAACTCCAGCTAAAAGAAACTAACTAAAACAACAGGACGGAGCTCAACGGGGGAGCGTGCAAATCCGCACTGCGCATGTGCTGACTGGCCAAACTTACGGGAGCCCTTACGGAGGATCCAGATAGCGGAGGATGGCGGTGAGGGATCAATTGTGTTTAAGGGGGCTTTAGGAAGACCCAGGTATGTACATTTTTTCGATCCCCCATCTCAGTTACACTTTAAACACAGATTGGTATCTCTCCTTCTCTGTAAGTATGAGATACTGTATGTCTACCATTAAACCTTCAAGTCTATGATAAGAAAAACTGTGCAAGCAAATAAGAAAATGGACCCAATACAATTCCCATTTTCTCTTTTTTTTTCTGTTTTCTCCTGGGAGACAAGTTTCATATGATGTTTAAAATAATTTTCCAGAACTCTGCAACTGCAAAAGTACAAAAAAGTAGGTGGAAAAAGTGCTATCAAAAATATATTTTCTTGCTCTGGCTTAAAGGGCATTGGGAAAATATCCCCTAAGAGAAAACCTAGGGAAAAAAAGTATTTTGGATCGGGCCCATTGCCTTTTATTTATAACTGTTACTAAAAAGAAAATATCCAATATTGGCAAGAGAAGGCTCACTTTTGCCCAGTGCATTGAAGTCTATGGCCATAAAAAACATTTTCAAGAAAGTTCTCATTTTGTGCATCTTGGAAAATTGACTCAGAACCTACTTTTGCAAAAAATTTAGCTCATTCCTACTTTTGAAATCACCCAGCCAAACTCACTTATCTCCCAATCAATTAACAAGAAAATAGTTAATGTAATCAGTACATTAAAATTACAGAAGTCCCAGGCCCTGTGTGTTTTCTAAATACGGTAATCCTACAATTTTTAAGAACAAAATTGTCCCCTACAACAGACTCTAGAGCCATACAGTGAATCCATTCAGAATGGATATGGTGCCACTCCAGCTTAGTTTGGCGTAGTGTGAACTGGGCCCTAATGGACCCAGTGAAAAAAGAAAATAGTTACATAGTTATTTGGGTTGAAAAAAGACATCCGTCCATCGAGTTCAACCAGAAAATAAAGTACAATGCTAGCCTGCACTCTCACATATCCCTGTTGATCGAGAGGAAGGTAAAAAACTCTTACAAGGCATGGTCCAATTAGCTACAGAAGGAAAAAAAATCCTTTCCGACTCCAGATGGCAATCAGATAAAAATCCTTGGATCAACACCACTGGGAATTACCCAGTAATTATAGCCATGGACGTCTTTCAACGCAAGGAAAACATCTAAGCTCCCCTTAAATAGTCAAAATCTTGTTGATTTCCGTTGATGGCAAAATCAAGATTTTCTTTTTATATTAATATACTGTAAATACAGATTCACATGAAATCATTAAAGAGACACTGAAGCTAAAAAAAAATTATGATATTATGGTTTGTATGTGTAGTACAGCTAAGAAATAAAACATTAAGATCAGATACATCAGTCTAATTGTTTCCAGTACAGGAAGAGTTGAGAAACTCTAGTTGTTATCTCTATGCAAACAAGCCATTAAGCTCTCCGACTAAGTTAGTCGTGGAGAGGGCTGTTATCTGACTGTTATTATCTCAACTGTAAGTGAACTGTTTACTTTTTCTCTGCCAGAGGAGAGGTCATTACTTCACAGACTGCTCTGAAAGAATCATTTTGAATGCTGAGTGTTGTGTAATCTGCACATATTTTGGAATAATGCAATGTTAGAAAAAACACTATATACCTGAATAAAAGTATGAGAATATTTTCTTTGCTGCTAATCTTCTAGAAATTATTCATAGTACACAACCAATTCATTATATCATATATTTTTTTTCGCTTCAGTGTCTCTTTAAGTATTTTATACAACACTAGTCTCCTTGAAATATGAAAATAAAAGCAAATAAATACAAATAAAACAAGAAGAGGAATGAATAAAATGCAGTCTTCTGTTATTCACTGTACCGACCTGCACTTTGTTCTAGCACATAGAAATAATTTTTCGATTTCCAACATAATAAATGAAGAACGGTTTTATTCAAATCATTAATTTTTTCGTGAATATCCAAATAGGTGCCAGACTATGGCTGTGAATTTAAATAATGGTGAATCATTGTCTCCCCTACTTACAGGCATTCGTCAGTATTTAAGTGCTCTAATGAGTAGATTATTCTTGTAAGCAGTCCAGTTAAGACTGGCATTACCATCAGAGGAAATGAAAAGTAAGAATAGAGCGCATATTTCCTGAAACCTGACACACAGCAAGCTAATGCCTAGCTCCCAGGATACTGCAATTCTTCTGAAGATGAATATGAAAATTAGGATAAATGTTCAGACAGAAAAGGCATTTTGCATGTATCTATTGTAAAGCCCATCAGTGAAGGACAAACGCAATGTATGGGGCTTGTCATTGCTCTCACGGGTCTCTAATTTAAAATTATAACATATTTTGCTGCTTTACAACAGGTAATTGACTTCCCAAGGGCTCTCTGAATGATAATCATACATCACAAAATCACGTATGTAACGATTTCAGTAGAATAATAACAAGGATCTTTATTTTTCTGGAATACAAACTAGCAATTGTATCTAGAAACGTACCAATATAAGTAAGCTAGAAGTGGTACTTATTTTATGGACATTTTTTTTTTTTTAAGATTGATCTCTTTCCTGTCTGCAGATAATCCCTGACACATAATCACTTAAAATATGGGTGGAGGCAGCACCCAGTGCATAAAAGATAATAAGCTGTTATTCTTACCTCTCTTGAAGAATTTAGACCAGTTTCTTGAAAAAAAGGTCTTTTATTAGAGCACATAACATTTACATTGTGTTTCATGGGTGCTTGCCCGCTTCCTCGGGTCAGTGAAAATACAGGTGTCACGGAATAGCTGTGAGAAACGCAGGTGAATCTAGAGAATTCCCAGTCGATTGCCTGAGCGCTCCCTGTCAGATCTGTGCAGTCGTGCAAGCAATCAGAGAACGACACTTTTGTGTTTTTATTCCAGAGATCTGTTTCCCTGTGAGCAAAGCAGTACCCGCACCCCTCAGGAATGTCGCACGTGGCTGGATTCCCTGCAGGGACCAGCTCCTTTTCCCCCACAGCCAGATGGCCCCATGAAAAGAGAAAGGAAACTGGCTCTCCAGGGGGCCATAACAAAGCAGCCAGAGCGGCACCGACCAGGCAGATAGGAAAACCTGGGGGATAGGGTTTCTTACCTATTAAATGGAGACCGTATATCGCACAGCTATAAAATTCATATAGTCTTATTCGTTAAAGTCTGCCCATCGTGCTGATATGAAATTCATTGTGATAGTCTGTCCGGTTATTGAGGTATGACCCTTCTCAAGAACTGGACCCGCTGCCCTAGCCATGTCTGATGTCATATTAATCTGTATTTTCCGACTAGCATGAATCTGTCAACCCCCTAAAAATAACGTGTATCGTTTGTGAGGTACAACAGTTTGTAAGTTTAAAACCTAAAATCTCTCAGAGGGAATGAACTGTCATTGGTGGGTAACTCAGAGGGGGTCGGCATTGCCATACCCCCAAACCAGCTTCATCAAAAGCACATGGCTGGCAGGCGGGCTCTCATTCATCCATTTTTCCACCTTCATGAACACACGGCCACCGTGAGGAACAAGTGGTGGCCATTTTGATTGAACTTAGCTGTAACAAAGAACTCTGCGGAACTTGAAATCAAGGACTTTATGATTTTCCCACAAAAGGACATTTTCCATGAAACTAGGTATTTTTTCTCCCCTTTATTTTCATACTGTTATCTCATGTCTCAATAATTGTTGATTTTAATAATTTTCTGTATATATTAATTATTTATATTGCTTTCAATAAACCGACGCTATCGTCAGTTGTTGTTTCAGCTACCCTATTATTCAGCATACACAGGAACTGAACTCAGATCTCTGAAGAGACGCTACTATTGTATTGTGGTTAACTAGACAGAATAGAGTGTGTTTAACCATTTTATTTGTAGATCTAGGCTCAGACAGGCAGCGGGCTCCTCTGTCCCATGGTAACAGAGGTGGTGGCAGATACCCTGGAATAATGTAATGTAAAGTTGTAATTACCGTACATCACAGGCTCTCTTCTGGTCGGGCTGCTGCCCAAATTTCTGTCGGTTTCTGCGCAAAGATCGCGACCAAAGCTTGCATGGTCTGTGTGCTGAAACCGATTGGAAGGCAATTTGCGGTCCGACCACTAGGGACCTGTGTGACAACAGGTTCCTATAATAAATTGTATACATATTCTAAGAATTATTATATATAAACAGCCATTACAGTACTGACTTACAGTACTAAACTGATCCAAATTCTTCAAGAGAGGTAAGATTACCTCTCTGTTTATAAGATGAGGTTATTAGCCTATCTTTTATGCACTGGGCGCTTCCACCCCTGTTTTAAAGAGACACTGAAGCGAAAAAAAAATTTGATATAGTGAATTGGTTGTGTACTATGAATAATTACTAGAAGATTAGCAGCAAAGAAAATATTCTCATACTTTTATTTTCAGGTATATAGTGTTTTTTCTAACATTGCATAATTCTATAATATGTGCACATTACACAACACTCAGCATTCAAAATTAGTCTTTCAGAGCAGTCTGTGAAGTAATGACCTCTCCTCTAGCAGAGGAAAAGTAAATAGTCCAGGAACAGTTGAGATAATAAAAGTCAGATAACAGCCCTCTCCACGACTAACTTAGTCGGAGAGCTTAAAGGGATACTGTAGGGGGGTCAGGGGAAAATGAGTTGAACTTACCCGGGGCTTCTAATGATCCCCCGCAGACATCCTGTGTTGGCGCAGCCACTCACCGATGCTCCGGCCCCGCCTCCAGTTCACTTCTGGAATTTCTGACTTTAAAGTCAGAAAACCACTGCGCCTGCGTTGCCATGTCCTCACTCCCGCTGATGTCACCAGGAGTGTACTGCGCAGACACAGACCATACTGGGCCTGCGCTGTGCGCTCTTGGTGACATCAGCGGGATCGAGGACACAGCAACGCAGGCGCAGTGGTTTTCTGACTTTAAAGTCAGAAATTCCAGAAGTGAACTGGAGGCGGGGCCGGAGCATCGGTGAGTGGCTGCGCCAACACAGGATGTCTGCGGAGGACCATTAGAAGCCCCGGGTAAGTTCAACTCATTTTCCCCCGATCCCCCTACAGTATCCCTTTAATGGCTTGTTTGCATAGAGATAACAACTGGAGTTTCTCAACTCTTCCTGTACTGGAAACAATTACACTGATGTATCTGACCTTAATGTTTTAATTCTTAGCTGTGCTACACATACAAATCATAATATCATCATTTTTTTTCGCTTCAGTGTCTCTTTAAGTGTCTAGTCATACCTCTTTAGAGGTGATAGTTTTTAAGTTGTCCTAAAGAACATTCAGGCTGCAAATACCCAGATCCTGTCACAGACCTGACAAACTGAGTGGGGACGGTTCATTTCCCATCTGCTCTGGTGGTGGTTGCAAGGATTTGCAACCCACCGTTGTTAGTTTATACATACTAAGCATTTTGCTTTTCTAAATCTTTCACGATTCTGCACCATTGGGCTCCTTTTGTCTTTTAGATGAGCATGGGGTTGTTACAATCACAGGAACCATCAACATAAGCTACCTGGCAGATAGTGGCATTTTATAGCTGTAGCAAAGTACTAGGACAATGTCAACTCTATTAACTTCAATGAGACTAGTTCCCACTATGAAAGTGTGTAGACCCTGCTAACATGTATGCAATGGTAAAGACAACAGTTTTCAATAGAGTTTTCTATTTAAAAACCTTCCTAGACATACTAACTGACGACACGTGACAGCTCCTCTCACGTCAGAAAGGCTGCTTGCCGATGGAGCTTGCTGTAACTGCTTTCACCTTCTGTCAAACAGCGGCTTTTAACCTCCTTAGCGTTCTAATCAATTCTTGATTTTAGGGTTAAACATTTTCCCTGCCATAGTCCTAGTCTAATGTCCCGCCATTGCTAAGTTCATGTAAATTTGGCTCCACCCAAGACCACACCCACATCCTGGTCCAAGGTCTTTATCAACTAGTAAATGTCACAGCTATATCTCATAAACAGTGCAGCCATGTGATCCCCTCTTGTCTCATGTACAACTATGCCTACCTTCTTGCTTCTCTCTCCTGAACCTCCCAACCATGGGCTTCCACACATAGGGGAAAAATGGGGCGGACCCCCCCTCCCCCAGGCCGTCAGTCTTCCCCCCAGGTGTTAGGAGCTGCGGAAATGACATCATATGTAGTGCGGTGTCCCTGGGGCTATGGTGCGCCCGCTCTCACTTGTCGCTGGCTGATTCTGAGGTCTGACACTGGCTGCTGGGATGCAGATGAGATGGCCGGGGGGGAAGATGACTAACGGTGAGTGGGGTGCCTGTCACTAAACATGGGGGGCACCTGTTGTCACAGACCGCAAGGCCGGTCGGCGGATGGGGTAAATCGATCAGCGTCAGAAATCCTCTCACACGGACATTTGTTCATCACGAATGGTAACCCCAGTTCGCAATTTGATGAACTGACTCACGAAGGGAGCGTTCGGATGACAACGGATTCACCTCACACATACAATTCAAAGATCTGCCACCAAGCGAGTAACACAGCCCGCTACTGTAATTATACTAGGACTTCGAGAACGCTCTATTAACCCTTAGCAGTATGCAGGAACCTGGGTCAGATCGTTATATCTGGGCCAGGGTTCTCGCATACGGGTTATAAAGGTAT
The DNA here is from genome assembly GCF_040937935.1 of Hyperolius riggenbachi. NCBI lineage: Eukaryota > Metazoa > Chordata > Amphibia > Anura > Hyperoliidae > Hyperolius > Hyperolius riggenbachi. Next base: position 123,336,963 of record NC_090650.1, read on the forward strand.
ACTTCTATTAAACACAGGGTAGCGATTTCAGGAGAATAGGTACAATTGTGTATGTTCAGCAACAGGTCATAACCGCTAAACGCTTTTTAAAACGTTTAATAACAAAAATGCATTACATACAGTTATATACACCAATTAACATATACACACAGAGCTTAAAAATAAAAGGAATAAAATCAGAAGGTTCTTACTTAGTTATGGCTGATAGTCCATTTGGAGAATGAAGAAAAAGAGTCCAGTTTAAAGTAGGCATTCAGGTTAAAAGTCCTTGAATCACAGCATGCGGCAGTTCTCCGTGGAACGCATGCTTGGACTTCCCTGGTCGATGAAATTTGGAGAACTGGGCAGGTTTGGTCCCGCCACACTTTTATAGGACCTGAGTCTTGGGGCTGTCACTACCTGGAAAGTAGGTGTGTTTAAGGCGGGTTTACCTCCTAATCAGCAGGTTGCCGCCCCCCAGATTTAGAGCAAGTGATGTACCGATTATTATAATCTGTGTAACTCCGCCCCAGATTGGCGCATCGCAAATCCGGGACTATATTCATAAGCGGCTTGCGACCCATAATCAAACGAGGCTACACATGCCTATAGCATTCGCTCTACACAGGCCGGATAAAGTGGTTTCTCTATTGATTCCTGATAGCTAGAAAATTGTAATTCAGGTGAATTATAGAACTGATTTCTAGGTATCAGGAAATGTAATTTTTTCTTGCTGTGCCGAACCTATTTTGAATTATTAATAAATTAAAGTTCCCTTTGTTTGAAGCTTATGAGTTTGGAGGGAATCTTCTTATCTTACTGGTTTGAGCTGGCTTGGGGGACATGAGCTGTGTGCCAAATGGCTCTACCCACGGGGGTTGCCTACGTGTGAAATTCTTTCCTGACCTGACACAGGATGTGGGGGGAATGTTACTGTACTTTTTGCAATGCTCTCAGAGGGGGGAAAAGAGAAAGGAAGGGCATTTTTGTACAGTTACACAGCACTGACAGTAATTGTGCACGACCATACGAAAATCGTTGGCGATTGCGTATGACTTTCCGTAATGTTTGTCACACCTGTCATTACCTAAACTAGGGGGCACCTATCACTACCTAAAAATGGGGGGCACCTGTCATTACCTCAACTGGGGGCACCTGTCACTACCTAAACTGGGGGGCACCTGTCACTACCTACACTGGGGGCATCTATCACTACCTAAACTGGGGGGAACCTGTCATTACCTAAGCTGGGGGCACCTGCCACTACCTAAACTAGGGGGCACCTGTGACTATTTAAACTGGGGGTCACCTGTCACCACCTAAACTAGGGGGGTCCCTGTCACTAAACAGGGGGTGCCCCTGCCACTGCCTAAAACTGGGGGCACCTGTCATCACCTAAGCTGGGTGGTCCCTGTCACTAAACATGGGGGTCCCTGTCACTACACATAGGGGGTCCCTGTCACTACCTAAACTGGGAGCACCTGTGTCAGAGGTGCTCACAATCTAATCCCTACCATAGTCCTAGTCTAATGTCCCACCATTGCTAAGTTCATGTAAATTTGGCTCCACCTATTACCAAACCCACATCCTGGTCCATGGCCGTGCCCATTTTCCAGCACGCCGCACTTATACCCCCATTTTTCGACCTGTGCCGCACAACTCCCCCCCCCCCTCCATTTTTCGCCACATGACTTGCCCCTCGTTTTTTGCCCCCCTACCCCCGGAAAATTTTCTGCGGACACCCATGCACCCCACCATTGTGTTCCCAAACACTACCCCTGTTCATATGTCCTGCCTTTCCATCACCTTCTTACCACCCCTGCTAAGCTCATCCCTAATCCAGTCCCCTGTCCTCCTGACTTACATTTTATGTCCCCTCATCTCTCCTACTCTCCTCACTCCTCCTCCCCCACTCCCATCCCCCAATTGAATTCCAACTGCTAAAAAGAAATATGAATTGAGTTGATAGCTTGATTCTTTTTTTCCCACTACTTTCTTTATATCAAGTAATGATAGCGAAAAAGAAAATAAAGGAATAGAAAACTACAATACAGTGCAGTCAGGCTCACACAGGCACACAAGCCATTGACATATAAGTATTGAGTCACAGGATCTATGCATGTCAGAGTCACTCAAGCTGTCAGTTAGCTATTCAGAAATCAATGAAAATCTACTAACCTTTACTTCTATTTCCTGATCGCATCCTATAGAACTGGAGTGAAAAATGTCAGAGCTGTGACACTTCAATTAAACAATGGAGAAAAATGAATGTACAGTATTTTATGTTGATGGTGGTTGTGTAGAGACCCAGTAAATATCAGTATACTATCAGCAAACCAAACCCCAAACATTAACCACCAGTCTTTGTTTCTTAAGCTGTAAATAAAATGAGGAAATATATACATTAATGTGCATTATATATATATATATATATATATATATATATATATATATATATATATATATATATATATATATGTATATATATATGTATATGTATATATATATATGTATATATATATATATGTATATGTATATATATATATGTATATGAATATATATATATGTATATATATATATATGTATATGTGTATATATATGTATATATATATGTATATGTATATATATGTATATGTATACATATATGTATATATATATATATATATATATGTATATGTATATATATATATGTATATGTATATATATATGTATATGTATATATATATGTATATGTATATATATATATATATATATATATATATATATATATATATATATATGTATATGTATATATATGTATATATATATGTATATGTATATATATATATATATATATATATATATATGTATATATATATATATATATATATATATATATATATATATATATATATATATATATATATATATATATATATATATATATATACAGTGCTGCCCATAATTATTAATACCCCTGGCAAATTTTGTCTTAAAGTTACTTTTATTCAACCAGCAAGTAATTTTTTGACGGGAAATGACATAGGTGGCATTATTGTATAAAAAAAATAACATTTCTCAGCTTTTATTTACATTTGAGCAAATAGTGTCCAGTCCAAAATTATTCATACCCTTCTCAATAATCAATAGAGAAAACTTTATTGACTATTACTGCAATCAAACACTTCCTATAATTGCAGACCAGCTTTTTGCATGTCTCCACAGGTATTTTTGCCCTTTCATCTTTAGCAATGAGCTCCAAATCTTTCAGGTTGGAGGGTCTTCTTGCTATCAACCTGATCTTTAGCTCCCTGCATAGATTCTCAATTGGATTCATGTCAGGACTCTGGCTACTAACCATTTCTTCACCACTTTTGCTGTTTGTTTTGGGTCATTGTCATGCTGAAATGTCCTCTGATGTCCAAGGCCAAGTTTCTCTGCAGACTGCCTGATGTTTTCATTAGGAATGCTCATATAATACTATTTTTTCATGGGGCCATTTACTGTGATTAGGTTCCTTGGTCCATTGGCTGAAAAACACTTCCAAAGCATTAGGTTCCCACCACCATGTCTGTCAGTGGGAATGGTGTTCTTTGGGTTAAAGGCTTCTCCTTTTGTTACGCCAAATTAAGGAAACATCATTCTGACTAAACAATTCAATTTATGTTTCATCTGACCATAACACAGAATGAAAGAAGTCATCTTCTTTGTCCAGATGAGCATTTGCAAAGGTCGAGCTAGCTTTTGTGTGCCTTTTCTGGAGAAGTGGTGTCCTCCTTGGTTAGCATCTGTGGAACCCAGCAGTGTGCAGTTGTCCATTGGATTGTCTGCCTTGAGACATTGCCACCAGCAGAGCCCAGAGTCACCAGGATGGCCTTAGTGGTGATCCTTGAATTCCTTTTTACCTCTCTCACTATCCTCCTGGCCAGCACACGTGTCACTTTTCGATCGATTTTCCACAGTGTAGAACATCTTGTATTTTTTAAGATTGCTTTGCACTGTAGCCACTGAAACTTGAAAACATTTAGAATTGGCCTTGTAGCTCTTTCCTGACTTGTGAGCATCCACAATGCACAGCCACAGGTCCTCACTGATCTCCTTTGTCTTAACCATGTCTGTCCACAAACCAACTGCAGAGAGCTGCTGTTTTTCACCTGTTGAGTTGATTAAAACAGCTGTTCCCAATTAATAAGGGCAATTAGGATGCTTTAGAACAGCTTGGACTATTTGGAATGGTATAGAACTCTGAATTTTTCCAGAGACTGTGACAATTTGTGAAGGGTATGAATAATTTTGGACTGGACACTTTTTGCTCAAATGTAAGTAAAAGCTGAGAAATGTTTTTTTTTCCCACAATAATGCCTCTTGTACATTGACTTATTATCTTTTGGGAGGCGGCTATGTCATCTCCTAAAATTACTTGCTGGCTGAATAAAAGTAACTTTAAAATGTGCCAGGAGTAGGAATAAATATGGGCAACATTGAGTATACTACGACTAGGGGCAGATGGTAGGCCCGATGCGCGTTAGTTGATCCTGTGATTTTATTGCCTTGTCTGTGGATTTTTCTAATAAACATTTCAGCCCTTTTTTTACCTCATCCTGTTCTGGCTTGCGGATCCTTTTTTGTACTTCTCAACATTGAGTATATATATATATATATATATATATATATATATATATATATATATATATATATACAGTGGCTTGCAAAATTATTTGGCCCCCTTGAAGTTTTCCATATTTTGTCACATTACTGCCACAAACATGAATCAATTTTGTTGGAGTTCCTCGTGAAAGACCAATACAAAGTGGTGTACACGTGAGAAGTGGAACGAAAATCATACATTATCTCAAACATTTTTTACAAATCATTAACGGCAAAGTGGGGTGTGCATAATTATTCAGCCCCCTGAGTCAATACTTTGTAGAACCACCTTTTGATGCAATTACAGCTGCCAGTCTTTTAGGGTATGTCTCTACCAGCTTTGCACATCTAGAGACTGAAATCCTTGCCCATTCTTCTTTGCAAAACAGTTCCAGCTCAGTCAGATTAGATGGACAGTGTTTGTGAACAGCAGTTTTTCAGATCTTGCCACAGATTCTCGATTGGATTTAGATCTGGACTTTGACTGGGCCATTCTAACACATGGATATGTTTTGTTTTAAACCATTCCATTGTTGCCCTGGCTTTATGTTTAAGGTCTTGTCCTGCTGGAAGGTGAACATCCGCCCCAGTCTCAAGTCTTTTGCAGACTCCAAGAGGTTTTCTTCCAAGTTTGCCCTGTATTTGGCTCCATCCATCTTCCAATCAACTCTGACCAGCTTCCCTGTCCCTGCTGAAGAGAAGCAACCCCGGAGCATGATGCTGCCGTCACCATATTTGACAGTCGGGATGGTGTGTTCTGAGTGATGTGCAGTGTTAGTTTTCTGCCAGACATAGCGTTTAGCATTTTGGCCAAAAAGTTCCATTTTGGTCTCATCCGACCAGAGCACCTTCTTCCACATGTTTTCTGTGTCCCCCACATGGCTTGTGGCAAACTACAAACGGGACTTCTTATGCTTTTCTGTTAACAATGGCTTTCTTCTTGTCACTCTTCCATAAGAGCCAACTTTGTGCAGTGCATGACTAATAGTTGTCCTATGGACAGATTCCCCCACCTGAGCTGTAGATCTCTGCAGCTCGTCCAGAGTCACCATGGGCCTCTTGACTGCATTTCTGATTAGCGCTCTCCTTGTTCTGTGAGTTTAGGTGGACGGCCTTGTCTGTAGGTTTGTCTTACTCCTTCCTGCTGTGCCATACTCCTTCCATTTCTGAATGATCCCTTGAACAGTGCTCCGTGGAATTTTCAAGGATTTGGAAATCTTTTTGTAGCCTAAGCCTGCTTTAAATTTCTCAATAACTTTATCCCTGACCTGTCTGGTGTGTTCTTTGGTCTTCATGGTGTTGTTGCTCCCAAGATTCTCTTAGACAACCTCTGAGGCCATCACAGAGCAGCTGTATTTGTACTGACATTAGATTACACACAGGCGCACTCTATTTAGTCATTAGCACTCATCACGCAATGTCTATGAGCAACTGACTGCACTCAGACCAAAGGGGGCTGAATAATTACGCACACCCCACTTTGCAGTTATTGATTTGAAAAAATGTTTGGAATCATGTATGATTATCATTCCACTTTTCATGTGTACACCACTTTGTATTGGTCTTTCATGTGAAATTCCAATAAAATTGATTCATGTTTGTGGCAGTAATGTGACAAAATGTGGAAAACTTCAAGGGGGCCGAATACTTTTGCAACCCACTGTATATGTGTGTGTGTGTGTGTGCGTGTGTGCGTGCGTGCGTGCGTGCGTGCGTGCGTGTGTGTGTGTACGTGTGCGTGTGTGTGTGTGTCTTATCACCTATTAAGGGGATGTGAAATGGAACAATTCCAGAGTATTTTTTTTTTCTGCTTGCTGGTGGCTTAAAAGGCATTTTATTGATAATATGGGAAAATATCACCTGGGTGAATTGAATAAGGGTCATGAACTCTCACTATCATTTTTCTGGTGATGAGTGTTGTAATGGATGCCTGTGATCACATAAGTTATGCCATCACCCAGAGTCATTTTTTCCACGCATTTCACAACCACAAAGCTTGGTGTATAATTATATACAATGCTGGGGGGAATTTATGTACAGTGATGCTATTGCTTAGGGGGCTGCATTTTGATCATGTGGTGTCCTGAACTGCTGAAAATCCAAAGACAGAAAAGCAGTGAGGGGCATTGAAACATATGTATTTTAAGGCAGGGGTCTCTGTCAATTTCTGTCTGAGCCTTAATGCATTTCCAATATAGACCAGGAATGTTGAAAACAGTTGCCAGTTTATCACGCTTTCTATAATCTCTTTCAATTTGCCATTGCTTCTAACATTTAAAAAATACAATGTAGCATACCCATCTAACTACATTTCTACTGGTCTTCAAATTGCTTTTATGAGGCCAATTTTTCAAAACTAATTGCAAGGAAAACTTCAGGACAAGTCAAAAGTAGCCAATAAAACATTTTGTTTCTGCCACATGATCCAGTTTAGCACTAGTTTTGCACCAAAATTGATTGCACTAGTTTTGATGAATCTGCCCAAATGTCTCCAGTGACAAAATGATACTGTAATAGTACTTGTGCCTTTCATTGCTGTTTTTGTTATCAATTAAATAACGTGTGTGCTACCTCTGTAATGCTGGATCCATACCATACAATTTTTTGGCAGATTTACCTGCTAGATCGATTATTTCCAGCATGTCCGATCTGAGGATCGATAGTTTTTTGAGAGATTTTCTGATCAATTTCCGCTTGTTTCCATGGAAATCAAACAGCAAATCACTCAAAATATGATCGATCCTTAGATCGGACATGCTGGGAATAATCGATCTGGCAGGTAAATCTGCCAAAAAATGAGAGGCTCGAGAGAAGTCTTGTAGGTGGGAGTGAGAAGAGGTGGCCAGAGCGGAAGACAGGAGAATATGGTTAGTTGAGCGGAGATAGAATGGTATGTAGAAAAAAGTTTATTTAGATAAGAAGGAGCTAGGTTGTAAAGTGCTTTGTAGGCGAGCACTGATCTGCATGCTTGTTCAGGGTCTATGGCAAAAAGTATTAGAGGCAGGTGAGCAGCAGGACAGCCAGGCAACTGGTATTGTTTAAATGCAAATAAATATGGCAGCCTCCATATCCTTCTCTCTTCAGATGTACTACAATAAATATGTTAGGACCTATAAAATTGATGTACGCACAGCAAAATTGACAGCTTTTCATGCATCGGGGCCTTAGTTACCTATAATATTTAACATTTTTCTTTCATTTTTCTACTCATTTCTCTTGGCTCACAGGGTGCAAAACAATTTCCTCTGCTTCAGGAGTATACACAAAACAAAACCGTGTTCCCATAAATTAGAAGCTGATGGTTTGGAGGAACACCCTAAATGGCTTAATAGTACAAATATTTAAAGGAATACTATCGATGTATGCATTTATTTTTAAATGCTGTATGTTGTAGCACACATTAGGACAAGTACTAGGAGCAATTTGATTCCTCACACAGCTGTTCCTCTCAGCTGTAAAATCCTCCGTCAGTTTTGGCCGTCAGTGTTTGATACAAATGTATCTATATGCTGAGGGCTCCCAGAGGGCTAAGCCCATGTCTGCACAGGGGAGTTGCTATCAACTCCTCAGTTTATAGTTTAATTATCACCTTGCTGAAAGAATCTTATTGATATGGTGGTAAGGGGTTAAAGATTCTAGCAATGTGTGTTTATTATCTTTGCTTCTCTTGACTGATAAAGATACTAATAATGCTAATTGTAGACAGTGGTCTGCCCCTCTCAGCAGCTTGTAAAGTGGATGCAGCCTGGAGTGAATCTCCTCAAGCAGGCAGCCAGTCTGAGTGTAAACACAGAGTCGTGGTATAGCTAGTTATATTCCAGCAATATTCCAGCTCATTTAGTTACCTGTTACCACCTCAGATCAGCCTATTTCTCCTCATGTCTGCTGATTGCTGTGAGTGACACTGAAATATATTTGTGAGCTGTGTGACAGAGTAACCAAGCAGCTCAGGGTGACCCAAACTACTATGAGCTGTGTGAGAAATGAATTTTTAAGCAGGGATAGCAAGAGAGAGACCTGGGTGAATAAATAAAGTGCCCCTAGCACTAGTGGTAATGTGTACACTAATATACAGTATTAAAAAAAAAAGTCGTTTCAATCGATAGTACTCCTTTAAACAACATGCCAAGTTAGATGTGCCAGTTTCGGGGAAACCAATTTATAAGTTTCAATACCACAATTAAACCCATAAATGAATACAAGAGCATTAGTCATCCAAACCTGCCTGTAAGTCTACATGGAAGTAATAATAAGCTCTCTGAAATTTACCATTCTTTTATCTCATCCTTTCTCAATATTATTTTGCTTTCTTTTTTTCCTATTTCAGAAAGTTTCAGTTTTAGACTTGATTCCCATGTGCAGGTTGCCCATGGCAATCTCACTGCTACTTACACCAGTTACATAATGTACATTGCATAACTCATGTTACCTAGGTAATGGGCTCATTGCTAGTATGAGCAGGGCTGCCCTCAAAAATTTCTGGGCCCCACACTGGGCAAACCTACTGGGCCTGAACACGCGGGCGCCCTTGTCTCCATTTTTCATCATCTGTATCATATATATATTCAGGGCCGTTTCTAGCCTTTTTGTCACTCCAGGCAAGAAATCCTGCGTCACAAGCTGGAGCAGGAGAGAATGCAATATGAGGAAGTGCGGAGTACGGGCATGTAACTACACATCTCCGGCTCTGGGTATTGCCAGAGGGGCCGGTGTAGCACTATGACTGACGGGGCCCCTGACTCTCTATGGGCCCCAGAAAGGAATACCTCCTGTATCCCTCTGAAGGCGGCTCTGAGTATGAGTATATGCAGGAACCAAGTCCGACGAAGGCTTATTATTAGTCGAAAGCTTACTGTTTATTCATATCTAAGTTAGCCAATAAATGGTATTATCCTGATTCAAAACTTCTTTTCATTTGTTTAAGAGATCATCATTCCATTTGGAGCATTTGGCGATTGCTCATTAATCTGTTTTTCTTAACAATTGTTATCTTAATGTGTATGTAGATTATGGGTGCATACACATATTCAATTTTGATTGGCCAATCACTGGCCAATTTTACCACCTCTATGCAGTATTAGAGCTTACCTACCCAATCTGTACATGGTATTCAAAATCTTTTGGCCCTCATATTACATGGAAGTGGTAAAATTGAACATTCAATGGTCATTCAGGCTTATCTTCCTAGCTTGTGATCTGTGTTCATTTCTACAAGATTCCTCTATGCACACAATAATCCCCACTTTCACTCATGATGCTAGCATTGCCTCTACTAATCACTTGCAGATTGTCTAAAGGTAGCCATACATCTAGAGATTCTGATTCACTCAACAAAGCTATCAACTTTATTGGTGAATTGACTTCAGTATAGTTGATCGAAAGTCGATCGACTAGTGACCCACACGCTACAAGCGATTTCTGTGCAATTCACCTTCACTAATCGATCTGACCAATGTTGTGTCTCCATCCTCTGAATGCAAAAATCGATCGAACGATTTGTGAACAGTAGCCGATTCCTGTGCGATCGACTGATATCTTGCATCCTGCTCGATCGAGTAAGCTGGTCGACACTTTTCATCGACTGGGAATTCTGGAACACACTCGATTCCTTCTCGATTCGATAAAATTATTAAATCGAATGGTCGATCGTACTGCAAAATCGCTAGATGTATGGGAACCTTTATTCCTTACAAATATTTTCACCATTCGTTCCTCTCTCTAAATGATTAGACGGCAGGTTTTTAGAGCAGAAATATATTCAATAAATCCTGTACCTTGCATTGTTATCTGTTCTCCGTACTGAAATGGTTACATTGGCTCGTAAGCGCTGACTTTATTTAGTACAGTGCTGCAGAAGTCTATTGCATTTATAAATTAATGTCGACAGGACCAATGGGACTGTAAATAGAAGAACGATGAGAGAGGAAAATGAAAAAGCAAAGATGCAGAGATACATCAGAAGCCAACAAAACATTGGGGCAAAAATTAAACTGGGGACCTCCAACCCTTTAAGTGCCCTATTCAGACCTTAGAGTGATAATTTATTATAATTCCAATTTAATGAAATTTCTGGGAGTGTGTGAGAAAGCACGGAAAAGCAGCCGCTTGCTCTCAGAGCAAGGCAGCTGCTTCCGCGTCCTGCATGGCGGCGCGACGTGGAGGAACCGCCGCATGCCGCATAAACAGCGGTGAACGCGGAGAAGCCGTCGCGTGCAGTGCGGCGGCTCCCGCGGCAGGCATCAGGGACAGTGCTGGTGTGGCTGGGACTCATAGTCCACCAGGGTTGAGAGTGACACGCGTGCGCAGAGAGGCAGGCCCTATATGGCAGCCAGAAGAAGGTCAGCTGACTGAGCGGGTCAGCTGGCATTTCCATCGATCCTCATTGGTCCAGCAATTAGGGGAGGTACTGGAGAGTCCTTTTGTATATATACTGCTGGCTGTTCACTTGCCCGTTGTCTGGCGTTGCGATCATTACGTGGTAGCACGCAGACCTGAGTCAGATCCGAAAGTGTGCCGGGACCAGCTGGAGCTGTAATCCTACACTTAGCTAGATTTGTTGATAGTTTAAAGTACTAGTTTGATTGTGATTATCTGTTATGACCTTCTGCCTGCCTGACCATTCTCCTGAACTCTGATCCTGTACTTTGTCATTGTGATACTCTGTTGCCGAACCCCGGCTCGTCCTTAGGCCCGGTTCACATAAGCGGTCGCCGTCCGGAATCGCCGTGCCGGAGCCAGACCGCATGCGGAACGGACGGAACGGACGCACGGCATAGCAATGAAAGTCTATGCGTCCGTTCACATGCGTCCGTTTCGTCCGGACCGGAGCCGGACCGGATCCGGACTCCGGCATAAGATCCAACATGCGCTATTTTTTGGTCCGGCTCCTCCGGCAGACCGGAGCGGAGCCTGACTGTTGCATCCGGCCAATACAAACCAATGAGAAACGGAGAGCGCACAACACACTGGCTATAAAAACCGGACGTTCTACCCCACTTCCTATGCTTTTTCTATGGTATAGTGGCCATTTTGGATGGGGACCACATGGGCCCAGCGTTCACAGAGTGGAGCAGCAGCGATTTCATGCTGGAGCTCTTTGGCAGCAACATGTCTGATGATATGTCTGATAACGAGGAGGTGAGGCCCTACACAGCAGAAGACCTCATCCTACAGGTGCAGCAGATACCAGCCCTGTGGGACAAGGGGGATGCGGACCACAGCAACGTAAAAGAAATGCAGAGGCCTGTGGAAAAAAATTGCCAAGCTGTACGTGGAGGGCTTTGAAAACATGAGCCGCAAACAGCAGGCCACAGAGGGTATGTTGACTAGAAGTGTTTGGGGGGCTTGTGGTTTTGTTTGCTTGTGATGTATTCCACTTTTGCTATTGATTTGTGTCACCCACGTGTTGCCCATCCACCCGTGGCCCACCCACCTGTTCCCCACCCACCTGTACCCCACCTGTGATGTATCCCACCCACCTGTGATGTATCCCACCCACCTGTACCCCACCTGTGATGTATCCCACCCACCTGTGATGTCTCCCACCCACTTGTGATGTCTCCCACCCACCTGTGATGTATCCCACCCACCTGTGATGTATCCCACCCACCTGTGATGTATCCCACCCACCTGTACCCCACCTATGATGTATCCCACCCACCTGTACCCCACCTGTGATGTATCCCACCCACCTGTACCCCACCTGTGATGTATCCCACCCACCTGTACCCCACCTGTGATGTATCCCACCCACCTGTGATGTATCCCACCCACCTGTGATGTATCCCACCCACCTGTACCCCACCTGTGATGTATCCCACCCACCTGTGATGTATCCCACCCACCTGTACCCCACCTGTGATGTATCCCACCCACCTGTGATGTCTCCCACCCACCTGTGATGTCTCCCACCCACCTGTGATGTATCCCACCCACCTGTGATGTATCCCATCCACCTGTACCCCACCTGTGATGTATCCCACCCATCTGTACCCCACCTGTGATGTATCCCACCCACCTGTGATGTATCCCACCCACCTGTACCCCACCTGTGATGTATCCCACCCACCTGTGATGTCTCCCACCCACCTGTGATGTATTCCACCCACCTGTGATGTATCCCACCCACCTGTGATGTATCCCACCCACCTGTACCCCACCTGTGATGTATCCCACCCACCTGTACCCCACCTGTGATGTATCCCACCCACCTGTGATGTATCCCACCCACCTGTACCCCACCTGTGATGTATCCCACCCACCTGTGATGTATCCCACCCACCTGTACCCCACCTGTGATGTCTCCCACCCACCTGTGATGTCTCCCACCCACCTGTGATGTATCCCACCCACCTGTACCCCACCTGTGATGTATCCCACCCACCTGTGATGTCTCCCACCCACCTGTGATGTATCCCACCCACCTGTGATGTATCCCACCCACCTGTACCCCACCTGTGATGTATCCCACCCACCTGTACCCCACCTGTGATGTATCCCACCCACCTGTGATGTATCCCACCCACCTGTACCCCACCTGTGATGTATCTCACCCACCTGTGATGTCTCCCACCCACCTGTGATGTATCCCACCCACCTGTGATGTATCCCACCCACCTGTGATGTATCCCACCCACCTGTACCCCACCTGTGATGTATCCCACCCACCTGTACCAGACCTGTGATGTATCCCACCCACCTGTACCCCACCTGTGATGTATCCCACCCACCTGTGATGTATTCCACCCACCTGTGATGTATCCCACCCACCTGTGATGTATCCCACCCACCTGTACCCCACCTGTGATGTATCCCACCCACCTGTACCCCACCTGTGATGTATCCCATCCACCTGTGATGTATCCCACCCACCTGTACCCCACCTGTGATGTATCCCACCCACCTGTGATGTATCCCACCCACCTGTACCCCACCTGTGATGTCTCCCACCCACCTGTGATGTCTCCCACCCACCTGTGATGTATCCCACCCACCTGTACCCCACCTGTGATGTATCCCACCCACCTGTGATGTCTCCCACCCACCTGTGATGTATCCCACCCACCTGTGATGTATCCCACCCACCTGTACCCCACCTGTGATGTATCCCACCCACCTGTACCCCACCTGTGATGTATCCCACCCACCTGTGATGTATCCCACCCACCTGTACCCCACCTGTGATGTATCTCACCCACCTGTGATGTCTCCCACCCACCTGTGATGTATCCCACCCACCTGTGATGTATCCCACCCACCTGTGATGTATCCCACCCACCTGTACCCCACCTGTGATGTATCCCACCCACCTGTACCAGACCTGTGATGTATCCCACCCACCTGTACCCCACCTGTGATGTATCCCACCCACCTGTGATGTATCCCACCCACCTGTGATATCTCCACCCACCTGTGATGTATCCCACCCACCTGTACCCCACCTGTGATGTATCCCACCCACCTGTGATGTCTCCCACCCACCTGTGATGTCTCCCACCCACCTGTGATGTATCCCACCCACCTGTGATGTATCCCACCCACCTGTACCCCACCTGTGATGTATCCCACCCACCTGTACCCCACCTGTGATGTATCCCACCCACCTGTGATGTATCCCACCCACCTGTACCCCACCTGTGATGTATCTCACCCACCTGTGATGTCTCCCACCCACCTGTGATGTATCCCACCCACCTGTGATGTATCCCACCCACCTGTGATGTATCCCACCCACCTGTACCCCACCTGTGATGTATCCCACCCACCTGTACCAGACCTGTGATGTATCCCACCCACCTGTACCCCACCTGTGATGTATCCCACCCACCTGTGATGTATCCCACCCACCTGTGATGTATCCCACCCACCTGTGATGTATCCCACCCACCTGTACCCCACCTGTGATGTATCCCACCCACCTGTGATGTCTCCCACCCACCTGTGATGTCTCCCACCCACCTGTGATGTATCCCACCCACCTGTGATGTATCCCACCCACCTGTACCCCACCTGTGATGTATCCCACCCACCTGTGATGTATCCCACCCACCTGTACCCCACCTGTGATGTATCCCACCCACCTGTGATGTACCCCACCTGTGCACATAAAACATACACAATGACCAATTATTAAACAACAATTTATTTTAAAAAATTAACACATTTTAAATCACTTAAAAACTTTAAACTACAAAATATACACATTTCAACAAAACATATTAAAAACCAAACATTCACCCTCGTCCTGGTGGTGTGTTAAAATAAAGTCTCAGTCGGTCCCTGTTCCGCAGTGACACTACCCTTGGCCTGGTTGCATACCTCCTCAGGGGCATTAGTGGAAGCACATTCGGGGGTTCCGGAGTCTCTCTTTCCTCCTGCCGCACAAAGTTGTGGAGGATGCATGCTGCCTTCACCACGACAACTGCATTGGCCGGTTTCAGTAGCATGGGTGTGTGGAACACCCTCCACTTTGACACCAGGATCCCAAATGTGCACTCCACCATTCTCCTTGCACGGCTCAACCGAGCATTGAAGTGTAGCTGGCTGGCATCAAGTCCCCTGTCTGGGTACGGCCGCATTACATGGTCGGACAGGGCGAAGGCCTCGTCCCCCACAAACACATAGGGGTAGGCCGGTGCCCTTGTCCCAGGCCAGGGTCTGTCACGGGGGAGACGCAGTCTGCCTTCCTCCATCAGCCGGCAAAGGGTCGTACGCTGGAAGATTCCAGAGTCATTGGAACTACCGTACGACCCCACATCCACGTACACAAACTTTTAGTCCGCATCTGCCACTGCCATTAGAACAATGCTAAAGTATTTTTTATAGTTGAAATAATGGCTGCCACTCCCCACGGGTTTCTGAATCCGGATGTGTTTCCCATCCAGTACGCCAACACAATTAGGAAACTTGCACTCGGTCCAGAAGCCCTGGGCGATCTCCTCCCATTTCTTGGTGTCTGGCACTGGCATGTATCTGGCCCTCAGTTGCGTCCAAATGATCCTCGAAGTCCTCACGACGAAGCCTGCCACCGTGCTCTTCCCAATACGAAATGTCACATGTAGCGATGTATATGTTTGTCCAGTTGCCATGTACCTACAAGAGAAATAATCAAAATCAATTTTTCATGTCGTTACAGGAGAAAGGTTCAAGACAAGGTGGCGCAATATGCGGGATGCCTACGTAAAATTTCTACGCAGGAAAGCAATTGCCGAAAGAAGTGGCAGTGGCGGCGGAAAGCGCCCGAAGGACTACCAATTCGCCAAGCAATTAACTTTCCTAAATGCAAGCGTGGAACCTAGACATTAAGTACCACTACTGTGGGCAGGAACTGAGAACTCATTGTACCAGACAACTACCATGACTTCGGCCATGTATTGCTTAAACTGGCCTCAATTCCCATGGCTTTAGCAAACTTTTCTCAAATGCTTTATCAAACGTTTGCTACCTTTAAAACGGTTGATAAAGTGTTTGATAAGTGTTTGCTAGCTCTGTGAATTGACGCCACATGCTGTTTGGCAAACCAATAAATATTGTTTTTATCTACAGGACTGAAGACAATTTGGAGCAAGAGGAACCGACCGAGGAGGCACGCTTCAGCAGTGAGGAGAGCTTGGTGGATGATGAGGTCACCGATGTGACATATTACCCCGAGGAGAGGAGTAGGAGGAGGGAGTCCTTCCATGTCGAAGCTCTCGACATTGAGGTTGACTTGGGCGAAGAGAGCTGTGATTTGGAGGTTGCATGACCGAGTGTGGCAGAAGCTGCACCTCCACAATCGACCGGTATGGAAGCTCCAGGGGACCAAGAGCAAAGAGAGGAGCATAGAGAGACTGCAGCACAACCAGCGCGCAGGGCAACCCCTACGCAAGCCAGAGGACGGGAAGATGCTACCACCCCACCACTGAGGCGTCGAGGTGCCCTCCCCCCAACAAGAAGAGAGACAGAGTCCGAGATGTCCGGGGCTGTCTCCGGACTTCTCGGGATTCTGCAGAGCCACCAAACGCTCATAACCCGGCAGTTGCAAGATGGGGACAGGGGCCATATCATGGAGCAGTACAAGGCCCACATCAGTTCACTGCAATGTGAGCTCGAAGCTGTACATGGGCACTACAGGGACGAGCTTAAAATGATGCATGAGATGCACAGAGGAGAAATCGACCAACTGCGTGTGCAGCATCATCAGTCGGTGGGCCAGCTGCAGAACATGATGCAGCAAATGCATCAACAAAGTAAGGAACTGCTGAAATTGCAGGCACACCCGTGTTTTCACACTGTGATGTCTCTACTACCGTATTTGGCAAAGGTGCCTTCCCAAAACATGATGGCGTGTCATTCAACTTTGCTGGAGGCGATCAAACAACACATGGACACGCCATTGCTCCAACCACCAACTTTTAGACCCCCACAACCTACAGTGGTGCCCCCCTGGCAATCTTCATCACAGATGTACACTGGCTACAGAGGCAGTCAATACGGACCGCCGCTGTTAGGGTCCAGCTCATTCACGACCAGCACCCAAGAAAGTCCGGATTTCCAGGCAGCAACTCCCACCTTCTCTAGTAGTGGTGTCAATACAATTTGAAAAAAACAGTCATATTGTTCCTGGACATGCTCCTCTGAATCCCTCCGAACCTCGGAGGAAGGATACCATCCCAGGGCTTTTTAGCCCAACCTTTTCTCTGCCCCATCTCCTTCAACCAAGGTTCAGAGGTGTTCAGATGACCATGTCAGGGTACTTTTGTTTTTGCTGGACTTGAACTTTAGGGCCTGGTGTCCCCGAAAGACACTACCTGGGTCACAACCTTGTGCCTGTTGCACTGCACCTGTAGTCCTGCACCTGTGCCTTTGGTTCCTCTTGCTCCTTACTTTGTTGTTGTTCCTAACCACTTGCACATGACCCTTGGAACCATGGATGAAGGACACCTTGACTGGTCGGTGAGAGGCCTAGCCTTTTCACTGACCTGTGTCCTTGATCCATGGCTCAGAGGGTCATGTGCCAGTGGTTAGGTTTTGGAAGCACTAATTCAGGGCCTGGTGTCCCCGAAAGACACTACCTGGGTCACAACCTTGTGCCTGTTGCACTAGACCTGTAGTCCTGCACCTCTGCCGTCGGTTCCTCTTGCTCGTCACTTTGTTGTTGTTCCTAACCACTTACACAAGACCCTTGGAACCATGGATGAAGGACACCTTGACTGGTCGGTGAGAGGCCTAGCCTTTTCAATGACCTGTGTCCTTGATCCATGGCTCAGAGGGTCATGTGCCAGTGGTTAGGTTTTTAAAGCACTTTAATTTTAGGGACTGGTGTCCCCAAAAGACACTTGGGCAGCTATGCCCTGCAACTCTTCCCGCACAAAGTTGGTGGTTGGTGTTCCTCAACACTGACCGGGCTATATCATAGAAATGTTATTTAAGTTTTGTCTTCCATGTTAGAAGAATATTTTCATGTTGAAAAGGTTAATAATTGTTTTTTAAAATAAAAAAAAAATTGTTTTTACATACCTCAGTGTGATGAGTAGTAGTTCTTGTGGTGTGACTGCTCTCCTGAACGTGGTATCCTTCTTCCTTAGGTCATCCTTCACCATCTCCAAGAGGGTATCAAACCTGTCAGGAGATGGAAAGGAAGAAGCTGTAAAGTATGTTGTGGGACAAGGTGTTGGGTGGAGGATGGGGGAGGTGTGTTTACAGAGGTTTGGGAGTGTTGTGGAGGGTGGGGGTGTCGTGTATAGCTAGGTATACAGGGGTGTGGGGGTCAGGGTGGTGTGTTTAGCTAGGTATACAGGGATGAGGTGTTGTGGGGGTGAGGGTGGGGTGTTTAGGGATGGTGGGGGTTGGTGTATTTAGGCCTAGATACTTACAGGGGAATAGACATCCGAGTGTAGCTGTAGAACTTCTGTGGGTGTCGTCTGAGGTCTCGGTAGAGGGCCTGGAACTCTCCCTTCCTCTGCCTCCTGGCTAGTAGAGGGTGCACCCACCATCTCCTGCGAGGAGCACGCCTTCTCCCCACATAGTAGTAGGTGAACAACAGGAAGGAGAGAATTCCCAGGTAATACGAGTAAAAAATGACTGGATCCATGGTCCCAACTGTAGTCTCTGTATCCACAGATGGTCTCCACACGTCCACCTGTCTCCAACAATGACCCCAGAGCTTCTGCTGACCTCCCAGACCCCAGGTATTTATACAGGTTGTTATCTCTTTAAGAAACCGGATCCGGACCGCAACCGTGTTCATACCGCACGGAAAACGGATGCAAATGGACCGGATCTGGGCCGGATCCGGATAGGAACCGTACGGATCAGGTCCGGTCCGGATCGGGTGCGGTCCGGACATCCGTTCCGGTTTTTACAAAACCGCAAGTGTGAACGGGGCCTTAGACTCTGCATCTGCCTTCTGATTTTGTACCTCGATATTCTGATACCCTGTTGCCGAACCCTGCTTGTACTTTCGACTTCGCCTCTGCCTTCTGAATCTGTGCTTTACCTGTCCGTGTGTGTACGACCTGGCTTGTCCGACCTCGAGAACCGACCTTACTGTTAGAGGCAGTTCCCAGTCCTGATAGTGACACTCCCCCTTGAGTGTCACTCTCGTTCTGTCGTTCCTTCTCTCAGCCTGACTCCTCCGTCCGGGAGAGTCCAGAAGGAATTGGGCAGTACTCCTTACTGCTCTGAGGCCCAGTCCTCTCATTATTACTGTTTGTACCTAACACTCTACTCAGGTGTCCTGAGGTTAGCTAGTATATCGGATTATCAGTGATACTGCAGTTCATCTATATTCTGGTATATATCTGTATTCCCGGTGATACTGCAGTTCACCGGTAATCAGATCCTCTCTGTGTTACACCGATAGTTACAGAGTACTGCTATATTGGAGTTCATGAGCCTTTCTAAATTTTCTGCTGCAAGTGAGTTTACCGAGAATGGGGTTCTACTTGGCAACTAGATAAGTACCTTCTTTGTTTATTTGATGATCCAACCTGTTTTCAAAAGGTAGAAAATGATACCGTTCAAAAGAGACACGATAATTAAAAAACAAACTGTCAAAAGTCGTGTTATTTATGTATTTATTACTCCTCTAATCCCACAGGCCATAAAGTCACAGAATTTAATACACACTTTTTTTTTTTTCTTACAAACATCATCCGCATCAGTTCATTTTTCTGCTTCATCACCACGCTCTTTTTGCTAAGCATATTTTTATTGCTTGCTTTTATCTTCCACAACTTAATTGTGTGATCATGATTTTAATGAAAAGAAGAGAAAAAAGAAGAAGAAAAAGAAAGCATAGAGAAAATGCAAACCTTGTTTGTTAACTACCTAACAAGGATATCCTTGCCAGAGTAGTGGTCTTCCTTCCTGTTAATTTCTTCTCCCTCCCCTTCCCGTTCCTCCTCCCTCATCAAGATACATACTTGAAACCAGAACTCACTTTAACCACTTTACTGTAATTAACTAATTTCCACAGCTATTTTATGCTTCACATGCCATGCCAAACACATCTTCTGCCATGAAATGGACATTAGATATGGGTAGTTGGGAGGCTTGTTTTAATGCTAGTATGGATTGTGGTAAATAGGAATATAGCAGCTGAAGCATGTGCTGATGTCATCTATTTCTTTTGGATTGCTTTAAAAACCTTGTTTGTATGTATTATTGTAATCAAATATGAAGATGAGGACAGGTTTATATTGTAATTACAGATGCAGTCTATATTTAACACTACATTGTTGTGCATAACTACGGCTATGTTTTCAGTTACTGTCCATTTTCTGTCACCCAAGCACCTTGACACACTAACCTTCAGTGAGGATGCAGCAATGAACGCACAGATTACCATTACCAGATTACCACAGACTACTGGTCACTGCAACTTTCTGAAGCTTGCATTTAGACTTGGTTCTCAATAGTAATGTGAGCTTTTGCTCAAATGTGAGTCAGAGCTTTATGACACATCACTCATTGGGCTTGATTCACTAAACCATGATAAGTCATATCACGGCTGTTTTTTGCACGCGATCGCAAATCTTTACACGAAATCGCGAGTTTTCGTGCGAAAACCCGAATGTTCACGCAAAAACAGTATCGTTATCGTGCGAAAACTCGCAATTGCGCAAAAAATTGTGATCTCGTGAAAACGGCCGTGATATGAGTTTCCAATTACAAGAGGCTTTTTGCTCTTGTAAACAGAAAAAAAAGTATGCCCTAACCCCTTAAAGAGAAGGGCACTGCCCCTGTAAGCAGTGAGGGCAAGGCCCTGACATGGCGATGTGATATAGCCATTCCCTACATTTTAAAATTCTGTTCTCCCCATTGCTGGTCATGGAAGCAACAATATGTGTAAGAGTTTTTAGTGCTGTGTGATAGCTACAGTATGCAAATGATAAGCAATACCACTCTGACTAATGGGTACCTAAACCCTAACTCATACTATTATAAGAAGCTCCACCGCTATCATGAATTCAATAGCATTTTTATAAAGTCTTAACAAAAATGGGCAGCACTATATTAAATATGCATCAGGCACTCAGCAGCAGCCCATAAGCAGGGAGGGGGGGGGGGGGGGTTACCTCTCTGAGAAGTGAGACCCTCAGTAGCCAAAGTGGAGTGCTAAACATTGACATTCCTCTCACTTCTATGTATTCCTCTTTGTTGTATTCTATGTGACAGATATATACACACAGGGGAGCACTGCCTGTTAACCCATAAGCACAATGGGCATTACTGGGTTAACGTGTCTGTCCACCTTGGTAACGCGTGTGGGCTAATGGGTTAATGGTCGGAGCTCTCCTGGCATCAATATTGGTAAAATTCCCTCCCCTGATGACGCAAGATTGCGAAACCGGTCGGGAAGGCGTCAGGCGGCACCATTTTATTTGAGGTCTTCTATTGACCATTTTATGCGCGCTGCTTTTTCAGGGTTCCCAGTGCACGGGCCCCGTATGTGAGTTTTTCTTTTATCCTTGTTTTTAAATTGTTTTACTTGTTATGTAATAAAGACGGTTTACACTTAGATGTGCCATACATCTCTTTCATGTCACTATCCTACTGGACTCCCCTTTGGCGAGTCTCTGCGACCTCAGGATATCTACTATATTCCGGAGGAATCTGTGGTGTGCAACATCGCTGGTGAAACGACACCATTTGAAAGTTCTGCAGACCATCTATCAAACTCGTTTACAACCTTATAATGTGGGTTGTTGGAATCTGGTAAGCCTCGCTTCTTTACCTTTTTGTTCGAAGATCCTGTATACCAGAAAATTACGAAAGCTGTATTACTATAGACCTGCGCTGACTTTATATATTCATTGCTTGTGTGCACTTTTGGACATTGTCCTTCTCGGCTGCGGTCGCCTTCTGCCTTGGCGCTGACACTTGTTGTTTATTAATATTGGTAAAATTGCTGTCCGCTGCCTGTGCATGGCAATCTTGCAGGTGCAGGGTGAATCAAAGCCTCTGTTACCCTGCAGTACTAGTACAGTACCAACCTAGTAGGACACACACTAAGTTACTAAGTCAGCACTGAAGGAATGATATAGCTGACAGTTCTAGTAGAACGCACACTAAGTTACTAAGTCAGCACTGAAGGAATGCTATAGCTGACAGTTCTAGTGGGACACACACTATGTTGCTAAGTCAGCACTGAAGGAATGATATAGCTGACAGTTCTAGTAGGACACACACTATGTTGCTAAGTCAGCACTGAAGGAATGATATAGCTGACAGTTCTAGTAGGACACACACTATGTTGCTAAGTCAGCACTGAAAGAATGATATAGCTGACAGTTCTAGTAGAACACACACTAAGTTACTAAGTCCGCACTGAAGGAAGCTGACAGTTCTTCTCTCAGTACTAGGTGCACTACAGTTAGCTTCAACCAAGCTGGACTCTGGAGGACTACAAACAACATGCTGTCCACACAGTTATAAGCTATGTAAATCTGCACTGAATACTGCCACTGGTACTGGTCCTGCCTCCTCTCCCCAGTTCTCCTCACCACAGTATTGTCCTCAGGTACTGCCTTCCCAAATAATATTACGTGCTTATATTCTAGACCGTCACTTCATTGGTTCTGCAATGCTAATGATTACCAATGTGTGCTTGGCATAGTGGTAAAGTTTAATAACAGTGCTTTCCTCCACCCTGTTACCTGCATCACAAATGTGCTGTGGGTTCAATGCCATCAGTCTTCCTCACATGATTCAGAAAAAGGTCATGTGAGGCTCACTGTCATCCTGCCAGGGGCGTAACTAGATTTAATAACCCCCCCCCCCTGCAAAAATCATAACATGGGGCCCCCTTGGTCCCTGAACCCCATGCAAGTCACATGATCAGGAGCCGGCGAATGGTAGCAGAGAGTGTTCTGCTGAGAAGCAGCGTCTGGAAGCAGGAAAAAATTACACATGTCTCTGCACACAGGTTTTGTTAGCGAACAGGGAGGTTCTTTTTGCTAATTGGCTGCATGAGTGGTTGGGGAGAGAGAGAAGGAGGGGCCCACAAGGCCTATGGCCCCTCCTGCAATGGCAGGAGTTGCAGGGGTGATTGTTACAACCATCCATCCTGCCAACTCAAAGGAGAAAAAACCCATGGAGTTCTGAGCAGGACAGCTGGTGGCGCTGCTATTAATAATTACCAGAATAGGAAGTAATCATAACCACTAAGCCACCAATGGCTGAAGGAGGGCAACCGATGGGCCCTCTGGAGCAGGGTCCAGAGTTTCTGCTTTGTTGACCCCTCTACCTTAGTTATTTTGTAACTATTCCGTTAGCCGGGCGCAACCACTAGGTGGCGCTAAGTAATGTAGAATGTAATCTCCCTCGGCCTGCAAAATCCCAGCGGCTTTAATTACTATTCCCCCTCCAGGCCGCCATGGATAGTAGGGAAAGATGTAACTCTGCTGCCAGCGATCGCTGGCGAGGGAGATTACATTCTACATTACTTAGCTCAGTTGCGCCCGGCTAACGGAGTTTTATCGCCACCGAGTGGTTGCGCCCGGCTAACGGAAAAGAACCGTTATTTTTTATTTATTGTGTTCCTAGCTCCCCATTACTCAGAGATGTCAGAAAGAAGCCAGTCCAGTTATTCCTCTGTAAGCAGTTCAGGTACCCTGCACCTTAATAAAGATGTTTTTGTATTCTATAGATGATCTATGATACAGTACTTGAATACATTTAGTAAAATGCAGTGTGTTGATCTTGAGAAAAAAATGAGCCTGCTTGTTGATAAAAAATTACATTAGGGCTGTGCAGTTCAAAAACAGCACAGAAGAGTGTGCTGTGGAGCTAAATGTTCCCAAAGTTAGGCTGTGGCTGGTCGACATTGAAACACTGGATCTCTCTTTCCGTCGATACGCGTCGATTCGATTATTTCCGAGCATTTCCAAACGAATTTTGATGATTTTTAGGTCGATTGCCATCTAAAGTATGGCAAATCGACCTAATGATCCATTGAAGCTTGAATCGGACATGTCGGAAATAATCGAATCGACGCGTATCGACGGACGCATCGAACGCGGAAACGTATGGTGTGTATCCAGCATTATGGGTCAAATACTATGTCCATGTCATGCAGCAGGTACTAAAATTGTGGGCTAGGGAGGTATAACCTGTTTCTACAGCAGGTTCCTGTACTGAAAGCTCAGATCAGAAGTCGGAGAACACCCATACAGAGAGAGTGTAACATTATTTGGCATTTCTGGCATGTGTGAGATGGATTCATGAGCAGTATGGTTTCAGTGATCAGTCCATTTGAAGTAGAAATCCTGTTAATGCATCATTGCTTACACAAGGACACAGAGGGAAAAAAAGTATTAAATACACTGTATCCCAGTTTGAGATTAATTATAGGCTCCAGGCAGATAGTCATTAGATTGACTTATTACATGCAGTGCACCACTAATTTCTGAAAACAAGCTGATGTTAATAACCCAGTTAATCTATTTTTATTAATATAGGTCCACAAGTAATATATTTGCAATACGCAACATAACTGAAGTGTCCTTGTTACAAAATTAGTTTCCATGATGATTTATTAAAGGTGCACACCATCATTTATTAAAACGTGACAAACCACTCCATCATTTCTGTTCTTGACCATTTTTTGGGATGGAAGAAGTGGGCTTATATTGACCCTGACTTTCTAGTGTTCACCTTCCAACACCTGTGAAACATTGGCCGTAGCTAGAGATCATAAGGCACCATAGCAAAACTTTAATGGGGCCCTCAGATGTAGGCACTCTTAAGCAATGCCACCTGCCCAGGGGCGTAGCAATAGGGGTCGCAGAGGTTGCAACCGCATCGGGGACCTTGGGCCATAGGGGTCCCAAGGGGCCTTCCCTCAGCTGCAGTTTTTAGCTGTCTATTGGTCCCGTGCTCATAATAATCACTTCTATAGATACATTGAATAGTAATAGTAATCATTAACAAGCTGTTCCCCATCCCCTTCGTGCACCTCTGACACTGTAGTTGCCATGGGCATGTTTTGGTGCTCCGAATCAAATGTTATGTATAGAGTGCTTGGGGAGCTCCATTGTAAAACTTGCATTGGGGCCAATAGCTCCTTAGCTACACTACTGCACCTGCCCCTACCCTATGGATATGAGTTAATTGGGTAATTTACATTCTCATGCAATCAGCACTGCACACAGTTCACGGGCACTGAGACAAAGTCAGAGGATGGAAAAACACAAGAAAGTTAATGGTTAGGGCCAGATTACTGTAATGGCCACCTTGGGCGGTTGAAGCCCAAAGAGACACTTGGACATGCAATAGGGGTTACTACATATGAAAGAGAAGGCTGCAAAGGGGAAACAACAATGAAAATGGAAGCTGATGCTCAAGGGAGCTGTGGATGAAAGAGAGGGGCTGTTGTATATTGATGTTACACATGGGAGAGGGGGCTGCACATGAAATGGGAGGGGCTTTGATGTACATGGAAGGGAAGCCCCAGCATACTTGGCGAAGGGTGGAAAAAGTTTATATTGTGAGCATTTAAATTATGGACACCATAAAGCTAAAGTGTACACCACCACTCGGGGATTTTCTGCTGGTCATATCAAAATGGCTTTATTAAACTATTATGCAAAAAGGGACACACAAAGTTTAAAATCACTAAAAATTAGGTCCTTGTAACTGTAGCGCTCCCACACCTGACCACATGCTCATAACACCACTCACCACCACTTTAATTCACCAGAACCGGCTGTCAAAAAACTGTTAAGTTTACATGGGTTGTAGGATACCATGTAGCAGGAGCCAAAACACTCTGCTATTACACTAATTCACATGGACATAGCAAGGAACAGTTTCACCCGTCCACTGAGGTGCCAATAGTCAGCATTGATCCCGGGTGTCCCCTCATAGCATGATCCATAGAGATGGCCCGAACGGTTCGCCGGCGAACGGGAACCGGCATACTTCCGTGGTTCGCGATCGCAGAGAACCGCAAACTTTTCCGGAAGTTTGGTCCGCCCCTATACTACATTATTAGGGTCAACTTTGACCCTCTACATCACAGTCAGCAGGCACATTGTAGCCAATCAGGCTACACTCCCTACTGGAGCCCCCCTCCCCCCTTATAAAAGGCAGGCAGCGTCAGGCATTTCACTCACTCGTGTGCCTGCAGTAATTAGAGAAGGGAGAGCTGCTTCAGAGAGAGATATAGGGAAAGCTTAGTTAGGCTCTTGTAGGCTTGTTAGCTTGCTCCATGCTGATTCTTATTGCTAAAAAAGCACCCCTCAACAGCTCTTTTGAGAGATAATCTTGTTCTTGTGATCAATTTTTTTTTTTGTGTGTGTGTGGCCCACTTGCATTATATACAGCCCTATCAGTCAGTCGCAGCTGGCCTTTGGTCACTTGGTGGTAATTCCTACTGTGCCACTGCTAGGCCCAGCACATTCAGTGACTACCTGTGTGTGTGACAGGCAGCTGCACATTTGTAATCCCAATCACTGCACCTGTTCACTGTTCAGTGCACCTACCTACCTAACTACCTACGTGAGTGCACACATTGTTAATACCACCAGTCATTGCACCTGTTCACGGTACCTGTAGGTGTGTGACTGCTGCACATGTGTAATACAATCACTGCAGTGCATACCTCTAACCTGTTCAGTGCACCTACGTGACCGCAAGCAGTGTAATATACCACCAGTCACTGCACCTGTTTACAGTACCTGTGTGTGACAGCTGCACATTTATAATACCAATCACTGCAGTGCATATTCAGTGCACCTACGTGACCGCAAGCAGCGTAATATACCACCAGTCACTGCACCTGTTCACGGTACCTGTGTGTGACAGCTGCACATTTGTAATACCAATCCCTGCATACCTGTTCACTGCACCTGTGTGACCGCACGCTGTTTAGTATACCAGTCCGTGCATACCTGTTAACTGCACCTGTGTGACAGCTGCACATTGTATTGTAATATCAGTCACTGCATACCTTTCACTGCACCTGTGTGACTGCACATGGTATTAGTCAAGTCAGTGCATACCTTTCACTTCACCCCTCCCCCGATATGGACAAAACAACAGGCAGAGGCAGACCCAGAGGCAGGCCACCTGGCGGTTCTGTTCGAGGTCGTGCTGACGTGATTTCATGCAGCCCTAGACCAAAGTACAGTGCTCCCAAGATTGTTAGGATGTGGTTGACTATTTAACACAGAACACCTCATCTTCCGCAGCCACCAGCGCTACTCCAAGTACCACATCCACTACATTTGACACTTCGCAGGAGTAATTTGGCGTGGAAATCACTGATTTACAGTCATTATTGTTACAACAAGATGAAGGCGCTAAGCAAGTTACACCACCTCATATGTCTGAGTTAGGCGACACTATGGACGTAAGGTGTGAGGAGGAGGATGATGAAGTACCTGCTGTTGGTGCAGTTTTGTAGGTGTTTGATACAAGTGAAGCTGGGAAGGATGATTATGATGATTATGATGATACAGATGCCACGTGGGTTCCCAATAGAGGAGATGAACAGGGGGACAGTTCAGAGGGGCAGTCAGAGAGGAGTAGGAGGAGATGAGTTCCTGAAAGAAGCAGGGGGAGCTCGTCATCAGAAACAGCTGGTGGCAGTGTCCGGTGCCATGTATTGCCACCTATGGACAGCCAGCCAACATGCCCTTAAACGTCAGCTGCTGATGCCACCATAGTGCCCACACCCCAGGGTGGCTCAGCGGTGTGGAAATTTCTTTGTGTGTATGCCAAAGATCAGAACAATGCCATCTGTACTCTCTGCCACCAAAAATTGAGCCGTGGAAAGGCCAACACCCACGTAGGGACAACTGCCTTAAGAAGGCACATGCAGAAAAGGCACAAACTGCAATGGGAAGAAAACCTGAGCAAAAGCAGCACACAAAAGCAAAGCCACCCTCCTTCTCCTCTTCCTCCTTCAGGTGCATCATCTTCAGCCGCTTTCTCCCTTGCACCTTCACAATCACAGCCAACCTCTTGCACTCCGCTTCTCACCTTGAGCGGCTCCTGCTCCTCTGCCCACAGCAGCAGCCTGGTGGAAGATATGAAGCCACAATTATTTCTCAAAAAAGGCGATACCCAAACTGTACCGTGAAGTAGAAAGGCAAGTAGTGTCATCTCTGGCACACAGCGTTGGGTTAAGGGTCCATCTGACCACAGATGCCTGGTCTGCCAAGCATGGTCAGGGCAGGTACATTACTTACACAGCCCATTGGGTCAACCTGGTGACCGATGGCAAGCAGGGAGTAT
Organism: Hyperolius riggenbachi; assembly: GCF_040937935.1. NCBI lineage: Eukaryota > Metazoa > Chordata > Amphibia > Anura > Hyperoliidae > Hyperolius > Hyperolius riggenbachi. The sequence continues at coordinate 123,365,292 of NC_090650.1, forward strand.
GTGGCTGTGCAGCGGACCAACTCGTGACACCTCCACGGCTTGCAGGCAGGCCTGCTGCCACCTCCTCTCCTTCTCCTCCTACTCCTCCTGCTACATCCTCTTCGCTGTCGTCTTCCTCCTCCTCCTCCTTGGCTGAGTGGCAGCGCAACTCTACTGGTGCTGCAATCTCCTCTCCAGCTACACAGCCCCAGCTCCCCAGGGCCTTTGCTGCATGCCAGGTACGACAGTGTCACGCCATCTTAGACATGTCTTGCCTCAAAGCGGAGAATCACACTGGAGCAGCTCTCCTGGCTGCTCTGAACAAACAGGTGGATCAGTGGCTGACCCCGCACCAGCTGGAGATCGGCAACGTGGTGTGTGACAACGGCAGAAATCTCCTTTCCACTTCGAATTTGGGAAAGTTGACACATGTACCCTACATGGCACATGTGCTCAATCTCGTAATCCAGAGATTTGTGTGTAAGTACCCAGGCTTACAGGACGTCCTGAAGCAGGCCAGGAAGTTGTGTGGGCATTTCAGGCGGTCTTACACGGCCATGGCACGCTTGGCCGATATTCAGCTGAGAAAAAACTTGCCGGTGAGGCGCTTGATTTGCGATAGCCCAACTCGCTGGAATTTGACCCTCCTGATGTTACAACAGCAGAAAGCCGTCACCGAATATCTCTACAACTACAGTAGAAAGACATGCTCTAGGGCAGGGGTCTCAAACTCGCGGCCCGCGAGCCATTTGCGGCCCTCGATACAATATTTTGTAGCCCTCGCCGGCAAAAGCTTCCTTATAGTTCGCTTCAGTGCTCCCAAGTAATCCGCCGCATCCCACCGCTAAACGAGGGCTACAGAGCCCCCAAATTGCCCGGGGGGCAATCCGCCAGCATATCCTGGAAGCTGCAGAGCTTTCAGCTCTGCCCCTCCGCACGGATCGCCGCCTCTCCCCGCCTCTCTCTGTGAAGAAAGAGTGAGAGGGGCGGGCAGAGGCGGCGATGCGCCACGATTGTGAAATTCCTTATGCGGCCCAGCCTCATCCTGACTTTGCCTCCTGCGGCCCCCAGGTAAATTGAGTTTGAGACCCCTGCTCTAGGGAGATGTGGATGTTCTGGCCGAAGAACTGGACACTCATGCAAAATGCCTGCAGGCTCATGCGGCCGTTTGAGGAGGTGACAAACATGGTGAGTCGCAGTGAAGGTGCCATCAGCAACTTGATCCTGTATGCCCTCTTCCTGGAGCGTGCCATGCGTAGAGTGGTGGATCAAGCTGTGGATGAGCGTGAACAGGAACAGTTACAGGAGGGGAGGAAGAGTTGTGGGATCAATTCTCATCAGAACCAGATGTTTCCTCAACACCTGCGGCAGCCCAGAGGGGGGAGGAGGAGGAGGAAGAGTCTTGTGGGGAAGAGGAGTCAGATGATGAGGAAGGTGGGGTTTTTTTTTGAGGAGGAGGCAGCAAAAGAACAACCACAGCAGGTGTCGCAGGGGGCTTGTGCTGCTCATTGCTCCCATGGTATTGTTCGTGGCTGGGGGGAGGAGGAGAACTTACCTGACATCACTGAGGTAGAGCAAGAGGAGTTGGATAGTATGTCTGGATCCAACTTTGTGCAGATGGCGTCTTTCATGCTGTCCAGCCTGTTGAGGGACCCCCATATAAAAAAACTCAAGGGGAATGAGCTGTACTGGGTATCCACGCTACTAGACCCTCAGTATAGGCACAAAGTGGCGGACATGTTACCAACTCACCTGAAGGCAGAAAGGATGCTGCACATGCAGAACAAGCTGGCAACTATGCTTTACAGTGCATTCATGGGTGATGTCACAGCACAACGGAATAAAGGTACCACTGCCAGTAATCCTCCTCCCATGTCCACGCAGGCAAGGACAGGACGCTCTAGCGATCTCATGGTGATGTTGGACATGTGAACATTCTTTAGTCCAATGCCTCACCTTAGCACTTCCGGATCCACCCTCCACCAACGCTTCGACCGGCAGGTAGCCGACTACCTGGACTTAAGTGTGGATGTAGACACTGTGAGTAGCAATGAACCCCTGAACTACTGGGTGCGCAGGCTTGACCTGTGGCCAGAGCTGTCACAATTTGCCATCCAACTTCTGTCTTGCCCTGCCTCAAGTGTCCTGTCAGAAAGGACCTTCAGCGCTGCTGGAGGCATTGTCACTGAGAAGAGAAGTTGCCTAGATCACAAAAGTGTTCAGTACCTCACCTTTATCAAAATGAATGGAGCATGGATCCCGGAGGGTTACTGCCCGCCCAAAGACTAAGTCAGTCCCTGCACACAGCTTCTCTGCCTGCACGCCGTGTGACTGGCAGCCTGCCCCAAATCTAAGTTGGTCCCCACACAGCATCTCTGCCTGCAGGCCGCTTGACTGCCACCACCAACAGGGTCCACCAGGACTCCAGGCGGATTCCTGAATTTTTAAGGCCACTGCCAATCCAGCACAGCCATCACTATACAAACAGCTGTTTGCGGTGCGTTACACAGTGAGTTTGGTCTGTCAGTGTGAAGCAGTAAACTAATTACACTCCCTGATTGATGTATACACATGCAAGATGTTTTAAAGCACTTTAGGCCCCCAATTTAGCAATAAAATGTGATTTCTGCCCTTAAAACACTACTGTGCGTCAAATCTTGATTTTTCTGGGTGAGTTTTGGTGTCTATCCCACTCCACCATGCCCCCCTCCTGTTAGACCCCTTGAAATATCTTTTCCATCACTTTTGTGGCCAGAATAAATGTTTCTAGTTTTCAAAGTTCGCCTCCCCATTGAAGTCTATTGCGGTTCGCGGAAGTTCACATGTTCGCAAACTTTTGCGGAAGTTCGCGTTTGCCATTCGTTCGAGCCATCTCTAATGATCCATACAGCTTGGAATTCCTGCACTCGATGGCCACTTATTAATACCCCACTGATATCTAGGGCAAAGTCTGTGATGCAAAGTGCACCATAGGCTTGTGTGGCTACAAGCTAGTGCGGCGATGTATGCTGCAAACTCAACTTCCAGCGCTGGATCCAGTAACTAACATCCATTGTGTGGAGATTAGCAAAGTTTAGCCAGTGGAGCGCTCTGATCAACAGGGATGTGGCCCCACCAAGTGATGTGTTTCTCCCACCCCCTTTCGTCCCTTTTAGCCCTAAGGGCCGGTTCTGACCAGTGACTGCAGGCTGTGCATGCCATTTACTGCCAGGACCCACTGTACATACTGCATTGAAATGAATGATAGTGTTCATCTCAATGTGTTTACCACCAATTGCTAGTGTTCGCATACACGCTGCAGTCTATCTAGCAGGGCTGGATTTACCATAAGGCACTATAGGCACGTGCCTACAGGTGCCTGATGATGGAAAGAGTCCTGATTCCTGATGAGAGTGTACATGAGAAGTTACTCACCCTGCTTGGCATTCCACTGACCAGATCTTACTTCAGTCAGGAGCACCTCTATCTTCTTAATACTAAGACACCTCTTGCTACTTAATATTGAGGGTACTTCTAGCTACCTAATTCTAAGGGGCACCTGTAGCTACTCAATACTGAGGGTACCTCTGGCTACCTATTACTTGGGTACACCTCTAGCTACTTAATATTAAATTTACTTTTGGCTGCCTAATACTAAGGGGCACCTGCAGCTATCTATGACAGGCAAGGGAAGTAGGGAGAAGTGACAGCTAGGCCAGCCAGCACACTTGTGGTGCGGTTGGGCGGGGGTTTGTAGGTTCATGGAGGGTGAAGACTAGGGTGCCAGGACATCTGTGCCTATAAGCAGGGCCGTTTCTTGCCCCATTCAGCCGGTTCTGCTGAACGGGGCGCCGATGAGAGTGACAGATTGGGGGGCGCCAGGCCATCCCTGTGGCCGCCGCCGCTGCTCCCCCCCTCTCCCTCCTTGCCTCACTCAGACCTCGATCAGGCGGCGACCAATCGTGCGGGCGCTAGGACCCAGCGTCCGCACTGATATGCGGAAGTGACGTCACTTCCGCATATAGAGCGGGTGCGTCCGGCGCCCGCTCGTACTCACTGGTCGGGTCGCCGCTGATCCTGAGGTCTGCAAGGTGAGGGGGGAGCGGCGGCGGCTGGGGGGGCTCCCTGTCACTCACTGCCTAAAGGGGCTCCCTGTCACTCACTGCTCAAACGGGCTCCCTGACACTCACTTCCTAAAGGGACTCCCTGTCACTCACTGCCTAAAGGGACTCCCTGTCACTCACTGCTCAAACGGGCTCCCTGTCACTCACTGCCTAAAGGGACTCCCTGTCACTCACTGCTCAAACGGGCTCCCTGTCACTCACTTCCTAAAGGGACTCCCTGTCACTCACTGCTCAAACGGGCTCCCTGTCACTCACTGCCTCAAGGGACTCCCTGTCACTCACTACCTAAAGGCGCTCCCTGTCACTCACTTCCTAAAGGGTTTCCCTGTCACTCACTTCCTAAAGGGGCTCCCTGTCACTCACTTCCTAAAGGGGCTCCCTGTCACTAACTTCCTAAAGGGGCTCCCTGTCACTCACTGCCTAAAGGGTCTCCCTGTCACTCACTGCCTAAAGGGGATCCCTGTCACTCACTTCCTAAAGGGGCTCCCTGTCACTCACTGCCTAAAGGGTCTTCCTGTCACTCACTTCCTAAAGGGGCTCCCTGTCACTCACTTCCTAAAGGGGCTCCCTGTCACTTACTTCCTAAAGGGGCTCCCTGTCACTCACTGCCTAAAGGGTCTCCCTGTCACTCACTTCCTAAAGGGGCTCCCTGTCACTCACTTCCTAAAGGGGCTCCCTGTCACTCACTGCCTAAAGGGTCTCCCTGTCACTCACTGCCTAAAGGGGCTCCCTGTCACTCACTGCCTAAAGGGGCTCCCTGTCACTCACTGCCTAAAGGGGCTCCCTGTCACTCACTGCCTAAAGGGGCTCCCTGTCACTCACTGCCTAAAGGGTCTCCTGTCACTCACTGCCTAAAGGGGCTCCCTGTCACTCACTTCCTAAAGGGGCTCCCTGTCACTCACTGCCTAAAGGGGCTCCCTGTCACTCACTGCCTAAAGGGTCTCCCTGTCACTCACTGCCTAAAGGGGCTCCCTGTCACTCACTTCCTAAAGGGACTCCCTGTCACTCACTTCTTAAAGGGACTCCCTGTCACTCACTAGCTAAAGGGGCTCCCTGTCACTCACTAGCTAAAGGGGCTCCCTGTCACTCACTTCCTAAAGGGACTCCCTGTCACTCACTCCCTAAAGGGACTCCCTGTCACTCACTTCCTAAAGGGACTCCCTGTCACTCACTTCCTAAAGGGACTCCCTGTCACTCACTTCCTAAAGGGACTCCCTGTCACTCACTTCCTAAAGGGACTCCCTGTCACTCACTGCCTAAAGGGGCTCCCTGTCACTCACTTCCTAAAGGGACTCCCTGTCACTCACTGCCTAATGGGGCTCCCTGTCACTCACTGCCTAAAGGGGCTCCCTGTCACTCACTGCCTAAAGGGGCTCCCTGTCACTCACTGCCTAAAGGGGCTCCCTGTCACTCACTGGCTAAAGGGGCTCCCTGTCACTCCTGCCTAAAGGGGCTCCCTGTCACTCACTGCCTAATGGGGCTCCCTGTCACTCACTGCCTAAAGGGGCTCCCTGTCACTCACTGCCTAAAGGGGGTCCAGGCTGGCTACATGTACTGGGGACACTGGCTGTTTGTCATTATGTGCATTTACTGATGAAAATCTGTCTCTTATTATGTAGATTTACTGGTGAAAAGCGGTCTCTTATTATGTGCATTTACTGGTGAAAAGCGGTCTCTTATTATGTGCATTTACTGGTGAAAAGCGGTCTCTTATTATGTGCATTTACTGGTGAAAAGCGGTCTCTTATTATGTGCATTTACTGGTGAAAAGCGGTCTCTTATTATGTGCATTTACTGGTGAAAAGCGGTCTCTTATTATGTGCAGTTGCTGGTGAAAAGCAGTCTCTTATTATGTGCATTTACTGGTGAAAAGCTGTCTCTTATTATGTGCATTTACTGGTGAAAAGCTGTCTGTCATTACGTGCATTTACTGGTGAAACGCTGTCTCTTATGTGCATTTAGTGGGGAAATTTTGTCAGTAAAAATAATCTTTTGTCAGTAAATTTTTAGGTATTTGTCAGTAAAAAATAACGTGAAAGGTTGGCAACACTGGCAGGCTGCGCGGCGCAACGGGAAAGATACAGGCAGCCCACCTCACCCTTGGGCTTGGCGGGGGAGGAGCAGACGACAGCGAGCGAGAGTAGGGTGGCCACAGGCAGCCATAAATACCCAGTGTGTGACTGCGTCGCACTCGCAGAGCCTCTCAACCTAAGTCAGTCCAGAGACTAGCAGACTGGCAGGCAGCCAAAGCCAGCCAGGAGCAAGCCCATGGAAGAGGGGTAGGAATGGGGTATCACATGCATGCATAAAGAGGTGGAAGGTGTGGGTGTGATTAGGCAGGACATGGGTGTGGTTATGTGGTTGGGCGCGGTTAATTTAACCACTTCCATAGGCGCCAGAGAAAATCTTGCACCCAGGTGCCAGGCACCCCAGGCTCACCCCTGTGTGCAGCAGCAGTGTGCGGCAGAGCCCAGCCCCAGAAGGTGGAGTCTTTTTGGCCAGTTGGACTCGGGCTCCTCGCTGCGAATTTTTTGACTCTCGAACTGGATGAAATTTAGCCTAGAAACTGCCCTGCCTATAGGCTCCTGTGATGTAAGTCCAGGCCTGCTATCTAGTTTTCGAAAATGCTGCATGTAGCTTCTAGTGTGGGCTGCGGTCTCATCTCCCCCATAGAGGATCAAAACGCATCACAATGACAAAATGCCAGGAACCAATGGCAAACGCTTTTCTGCCCGGTAGCGACAAATCCCCAAGACCAAGCTTGCATGTTGAATAACCCTTTACTGCCTGTCCTGCTTTACTTTTCATAGTTAGCAAATCATACGCAGAAGTCAGTGACAAAGCGCATTTAAAAAGTAGGCATTTTACTTGGTTAATATGAGATACATTAGGTGGATTTCTTTCTGTTTTTCCTTTTTAAAGCTATTTACGTTTGGCATAATTTTTCATTAGACAGAAAATGTAATATACAGTACAATTTATCTCTCCCTGGCAAAACCCATATCAGAGAAGTGATTAAATTTTTACATCTCTAAATATTGTGTTTTAAAGCGGAGTTCTAACTGCTGAAGACATTATTCGGAGGATGCTGGTGTAAGTCAATGGGAAAAGATAAAATGTCCCCAAAGAAATCACTTTATAATGGATTTAATTTACAGCATAAAGGGATTACATGTACTGGGTGGAAAGAGTTTTCACTGAACATTTTCATCTATGCAATTTGCTCCTGGTTTACAAAAGAACCATTCATTGCCATTTCTATTGGAGTTATTTTCATTACAAATTACACATCGTAATAAGTAATAGGTGAGAGCCTTCAAGTGTTATTTCTCTGTTGGATTTTGGGAAAATTAATTTTTACCATTCGTTAGGGTGTACCAAGAGCTGAGTTTGATTCTTCATTATAATTCTTTGTTTTATATTATATATGTGGCTTTTCATGCATTTCAATAAATGACATTTAGATATCATTATATACGCTATACAGTGCTTAAATGTACGAATGTACGGCTTTGATATCTTAATACGAAGATGAAATCTGTGAAATAAAGAAAAACTCTATGGAAAGTAGAGTTGTATTCATATTTGATAGCAGAATTAAAAAGACAGTTTAAAAGGATTAATAATAAAGGATGAATGTAAATGAAGACTTTGCATGTCAGAGTGCTCTGTATAAAATATGGAACATGCTGACAGCTAGACTTATTTAAAGGCAACTCAGCACCTATGTATGAAACGTCCCCGTCCCCATAAGAGAGGGTTGTAATAGAGTGTGCCATGGGGTGGGGGTGGAGGGGTGGTTGAGGTGACCAGCATTACTTACCTACAGGGAGCTGCTCCTGTGCCCCCCCCCCCCCTTCCATATGGGATTTGCCATCTTTCCCAGGGTGCCACAGATTTAAGCTCCCAGCAATGTTGAGCACCTCTGACCACTGCAATGCATGTTTGGAGATGTAGTCTGTCAATGTGAGTACTTCTCCTGGCCAGGAGATGCACTCACATTGATGGACTACATCTCCTAGCATGCTTTGCAGCAGATGGAGGTGTGCAACAATGCTGGGGGTTCAAAATGCTGCAGCAGAGGCATCTACCTGGGGAATTCCCAGCCCTCGGTAGGTAAGTAATGACAATCACTCCACCTACCCCCCCCCCCAACATGGTACACTCTATTGTGAACCTACCTCATGGGGGGGGGGGGTCATTTATTATATTTTTATAAGGAGATGCTCTAGTCCCTTTAAGGATAACACAGTAGGACAAATGTATGAATAGTGTCTGAGAGAAAATCATGAGATGTTTTCTTGAAATCATGAAGAGTTGTCTCAGCCTTCTAAAAAGGGTGCAATTTTCTTCTAAAATGTGAAAAGACAAGTAGGGTTCTCAGAACTGGTGCAGCCTGTGAGAGAAGTATCTGAGTGAGGTAAGATGCACTGCGGCAGTTATTAACATAAAAAAACGGATTTACAATAGTATTTTAATACTAAAATAGCAGCAGTTAATGCAGGGTTTAGGGTATAATGGACCAAACAATGTCAGTCAATCTGAATACCTCTGCTTTCATATAAGGATGTGGTTCCCCTATCTGTCCAATTGGACTGCCGGTTGTCACCTGGATATGCTTCACTGTCTGGCCCGCAAAGACTTCTACATCATTTTATGTATATTCCGGCCCCCCAGCAGTCTGAAGTATGTAGACCCGGCCCTCGGCCCAAAATGTTTGGGGACCCCTGGGATACAGCAAATACGGCAAGTAGCAACAATGTTTCAAGAGGAGCTCCTCTCTTTATCAAGTCAACATGCCCTCTGAAACAGTCAAAGCAGCCTTAAAGAGACACTGAAGCGAAAAAAAATAAATTATGATATTATGATTTGTATGTGTAGTACAGCTAAGAAATAAAACATTAAGATCAGATACATCAGTCTAATTGTGTCCAGTACAGGAAGAGTTAAGAAACTCCAGTTGTTATCTCTATGGGAAAAAGCCATTAAGCTCTACGACTTTCAAAGTCGTGGAGAGGGCTGTTATCTGACTTTTATTATCTCAACTGTAACTAAACAAATTCTTTTTTCTCTGACAGAGGAGAGGTCATTAGTTCACAGACTGCTCTGAAAGAATCATTTTGAATGCTGAGTGTTGTGTAATCTGCACATATTATAGAATGATGCAATGTTCGAAAAACATTATATACCTGAAAAAAAAATATTAGAATATTTTCTTTGCTGCTAATCTTCTAGTAATTATTCATAGTACACAACCAATTCATTATATCATATATTTTTTTTTCGCTTCAGTGTCTCTTTAAATAGTGGTGGCTCAAAAATGTCAGATGCATGACGTCATTGACGTATGCGTAAACACGTAAAAATATACGGGTAAAGAACCTAAAAGTATCAATCGTCACCTATTCAGGTGTATCCATATATCCGATAGCGCACAAAAACGACATAGCAAGAAACATGGGCTGATACCCCTCACTATACAATTTAAGCTAAGTAGGGGAGATATACATAAAAAAGGAAAAATAACACTCATCGCTTAATGGCTGCTGCTAAAAACGGCGGCCAGTCAGCGAGCAAGTACCACCAAGTTAAAAAAGAATATAAATACAATCCCGGACTGGAGGATGCCAGAGACGGCAGCCAGTCTGGGATGCAAAAAAACAAACTATGGGGGAAAAAACAATAACTAAAAGGTCACCATGCCCTGTTCCCCATCAGGTCCTCTTTGCAAGGGGGAGTGATTTGGAGGCATACTTTAAAGGGATTGGTCGGCAGCAGTGCACCCTGGTCATTTTTGATTGGCTCCTTTGTGGAGCTACCCCTATTTAAGTCTCCTTTAGTTGTTTGTATTCAGAGGGCATGTTGACTTGATAAAGAGAGGAGCTGCTCTCGAAACATCATCGCTACTTGCCCTGTTTGCTGTATCCTTATTCCTTAATAAAAGAGCTTGAATTACTGAAGATGGTGCGGGGTAAGAGTACCATTTGTGGGTACAAAAGCAAACATGTATTGGCTGAAAATCTGATTGAGTGATCTCATTTAATACAGACTGTCAATAGGATTGGTGCATCCCCATACATAGACAACTCTCAGCAGTAAATCAGACATTGCCAGGACCTTAAAGAGGATCTGTAACATGAAAAGATCCCCTGGGGGGTACTCACCTCGGGTGGGGGAAGCCTCCGGATCCTAATGAGGCTTCCCACACCGTCCTCCATCCGTCAGGGGTCTGGCTGCAGCCCTCCGTGGAGTCCGTGCAGCGGTGACGTCAATATTTACCTTCCTGGCTCCTGCGCAGGCGCTCTGACGGCTGTCGGCTCCGAACTACACGGAAATACCCGATCGCCGTCGGATCTGCTCTACTGCGCAGGCGCAAGTTTCCTGCGCCTGCGCAGTAGAGCGGACCCGAATGAGATCGGGTATTTCCGTGTAGTTCGGAACGGAAAGCCGCCACAGCGCCCCCGCTGGAGCCAGCAAAGGTAAATATTGAACTGACAGTCGGCACAGTCGCCGGCTGTTCGGAGGGCTGCGGCGAGACCCCCGTGGGACAGAGGACGGCGTGGGAAGCCTCATTAGGATCCGGAGGCTTCCCCCACTCGAGGTGAGTACCCCCCAGGGGATCTTTTTAATGTTACAGAGTCTCTTTAACAGAACATACCTACAGTGCCAACTACATGTCCCTATTGCAAATGTCTCTTTCCATTTGCCCCCAGTAGAGTGTCGACCTATTCTAAGAACCCCTATAATGCATACCCAGTAGATCATTTACATACCCTTATGTTTATTTTGTACAGCAGGAGAGATTGGCAGCACTTCCAGACAGAGGCTACACCCGAAATAACTACCTGCATAGATGTGTAGAGCTTGCAATTGGACAAATTATACAACTTGCATTAAAAACGAATACAGCAAAGGAAAGCGTTAACTTCAGCATAAATAATATGTGCACAGATTATTCCCTACTATACTCTTCCATGGTGATGACAGGCCCTCACGGAAGAGACCTAACCACTAGTTAAACATAATTCTTCCCTGATGCTGCTATAGTCATAAATGGTATACACATTTTTTTCTCTCTTCAAGAGACAGCAAACAATTTCCAGCGCTCCTGGGCTGCAAATGAAATAAAACCAAAAGAGGTGTGCAGATCCCCTAGGGGTTAAATTACACACCCTGAATACAAATCATATGAAAGTTATGCATACTGAAGTACATGGATGCAGCTAGACATAAGTATACTTATGTTTGTTTTATACAGCCTTCCTTTGCTGTATCTGCTTTGAATGCAAGTTGTGTAATTTGCATGTTTTTCAAGCTCTGCACATCTATGCAGGTAGTTAATTTGGGTGTAACGTCTGTCTGGAAGCACTGCCAATCTATCCTGCTGTACAAAACAAACGTAAGTATACTCATGGCTAGCTACATCCATGTGCTTCAGTTTGCATTCAAATTTTTAGATTAGGCAATAGTGCATAATTTGCATATGATTTGTATTCAAGCTGTGTAATTTAGCCCCTGGAGGGATCTGCACACCTCTGTTGGTTTTATTTCATGTGCAGCCTAGAAGCCCTGGCAATTGTTTGCTGTCTCTTGAAGAGAAAAAAATGTATATGCCATTTATGACTAGCAGCACCAGGGAAGAATTATGTTTTAACTAGTGGTTAGGTCTCTTCTGTGGGGCCTGTCATTGCCATGGAAGAGTCTAGAAGGGAATAATTTGTGTGCATATTATTAATGCTAAAGTGTGTAATTTAGCCCCTGGGGGAATCTGCAAGCCTCTGTTGGTTTAATTTGCAGCCTAGGAGCATTTACATATCCTGCCCCCTTATAAAAGCCCTTGTGCTGATTGCCACTTATAGCGGCTCCTGTGCTGTGTGCCCTTAGTAGTGGTCAGTTTATTGTGGCTATCTTATGGTGGCCACTGTGCTGCATCCCTTATACTGGCCCCTGCATTGTGGTGCCACTGTGCCCTTATAAAGGCACTTATTGATTTTCCTGGTAACCTAATGGCCCCGCCTTACCCTTGTAGAATTCCCTGGTAATTCTCTTTGCCTCCTTCCCTTATAGATGTTCCTGGTCATCTTCTGGTCACCCCTTCCATATACACTTTTTCCTGGTGGTCTACCCAGCTCCCTCAATGCTCCCTCATCCTTATAGATTCCAATGGTAGTTTAGTGTTCCTCCTTGTATAAATACTCCTGGCAGGCTAGTGCGCCACCCCCCACCCCCCACCCCCACCACCACCTTTATATACTTTTTCGTGACAGTCTAGTGTTTCTTCCCAGCATGCAGAGATCAGCAGCAGAAACCATGCTGGTTAAATATAATCTCATCTCTCAATAAAAACTGCTGCTCCAAACACTGAAGTGAATCTTTTTTAGCTACCAGTATTTGACATAAACACATAATGTGTGTGTTTTTTAAAACAAAGAAACTTCTCTATGTGTGTTTGTGTGACGCAAACACACATAGAGAAGTTTCTTTGTTTTAAAAATGTCAGTCATAATTAAATGGTAGACATAAATCTGTTTGTAGAAAAGGGTGAGCCAGGCAGCTGGCCAACTATCACACTTTTCCTGCCATGGTTACCTACTCCACACACCTACAAGACTCTTGTTTAGTCACTGTACTGCCACATTTTCAACCACATTCAAAGGTACAAGACATTGTCACAAGACATTATAGTTACAAGACCAGGGAGAAGGCAAAGAAAAGTTGGGATGTATTGGTAGTTAAAGAGAAGACTCAGAGCAGTCATTAAAGCAGGCAACACCCCCCCTCCCCCAGGGACTTTCTCCATGCTGATTTCTGAATATTGCAAGAAATCTGAGCACACAAATGGGAGTACTGTAATCTAAACATTACTGTAATGAAAATAACTATAACAGAGATTCTATGATGAGGGCATTGTAATGATGTGTACTATAACAGGAGGCACCAACATAAGTAAGGCACTATGGGGTAGATTCACTTGACTGTGGTAAGTAGAATAATGCGCATAAAGTTTCGCGCATGATGAGTAAAGCACAATTCATTTCATGTAATGTATTGCATTCTCCTCTACTCTTTGCATGTTATTCTGCATAACTCAGTTTAGTGAATATACCCCTATTACTGGCAGAACAATGTTTCTGTTTTGTGTTTTTTTGCTTTGTATCTTTAAAGACAAGCTCAAATCCAATAAAGGAAGCAACACAACCTATAAATACCTTGCAATTGGCCAGTTATCATCATGTGACCTGATTCAGCCAATGGGAGCCATGCCTCCGGTTCATAAGAAGGAATAGCAGCTGCTGAAGAAACAGAATTGCTGGATCCTATAAACAGATAGTTTAGTGCTGTTTTAAAGATAAACCATAACCAAGAATTGAACTTCATCCCAATCAGTAGCTGATACTCCCTTTCCCGTGAGAAATCTATTCCTTTTCTCAAACAGATAATCAGGGGGGGCTGTATGGCTGATTTTGTGGTGAAACCCCTCCCACAAATGATGTCAGCACCTGACAGCACTGCTAGGTGCTGTAGTGCCTCTATGGGGCATATGTTGGGTGTTGTGGTGCCATGCTGGATGCTGCAGTTCCATGCTGGGTGCTGCTGTGCCAAGCTGGATGCTGTGGTGCCTCTATGGGGAATGCTGGGTGCTGTGGTGCCATGCTGGATGATGTGGTGCCAAGCTGGATGCTGTGATGCCTCTATGGGGAATGCAGGGTGCTTTGTGGTCCCATGCTGGGTGCTGTGGTGCCTCTATGGGGAATGCTGGGTGTTGTGGTGCCATGCTGGGTGCTGCTGTGCCAAGCTGGATGCTGTGGTGCCTCTATGGGGAATGCTGGGTGCTGTGGTGCCATGCTGGGTGCTGTTGTGCCAAGCTGGATGCTGTGTGGTGTGGTGCCATGCTGGGTGCTGTGGTGCCAAGCTGGATGCTCTGATGCCTCTATGGGGAATGCTGGGTGCTTTGTGGTGCCATGCTGGGTGCTGTGGTGCTTCTATGGGGAATGCTGGGTGCTGTGGTGCCATGCTGGGTGCTGAGTGCTTTGTGCTGCCATGCTGAGTGCTGTTGTGCCAAGCTGGATGCTGTGTGGTGTGGTGCCATGCTGGGTGCTGTTGTGCCAAGCTGGATACTGTGATGCCTCTATGGAAAAATGCTGGGTGCTTTCTGGTGCCTGGAGCCTCCATAAGGAGCATTGTGTGTCCTCACTCCTCACTGTTGGGGATTGAGTTTACTATAGCCAGAGGTTTACTATATCAGACTTTACTCTAATAAGATTTTACTGTATTTGGTAAAAAGCTATAAACTATAGTTTAAATGTATCTGTTTTCTTTTTAAGTTATGAAATATTGTGATGATATGTATTTACTAAAACACTTATGAGTTTCATTGTATAAATGTTGCTGCTGGGTTTTTTAATTTTTAATATGATACTCATTTCAGAACAGAGTGATAGCAGGTTGTTTGTTACAATGATGGATGTATTGTTTGTCTGCTTCTTATATGTATTTGGGGAACTGTTGCTGTTTTTAATTGTTTAAATGTGACAGCATGTGGTGGCTGCATTTATTAGAATGTGATTGTTTGTTTTCTTTTTAATCTGCATATTGCTACTGTTTTTTTGTTCCTTGCGCTGTGTGAAAATGGTGTTCAATGTATAATGTATAATAATGGTGTTCAATGTATAATGTATAACAATGTATATTACATGTTCAATATATAAGAATTAATCACCTAAGTGTTGCATATCTACTGATGTCACATATAATTGCCTGGCAATCACGATACGTTACATGATTCAACACTGTGCTTTTGTAAAGTAGACTGGATGGACGTATCTGGATGGATGGAAGGATCTTGGTGAATGGAAGGCTAGATTTGAATGGATGGATTTGGCTAGATGGCTTACAGTCTGGACGGTTGCCTGGATAGATGGATGTATGGATGTCATTTTGAATGGATGTAAGTCAGTCTGGATGGATGTAGAGGGCCATGCTAGGAATGACAAGTGCTGATAATATGGGCAGTGTTGAGCCTTTGTGCCCTTATATACAGTGGCGTAGCTAAGGAGCTGTGGGCCCCGATGCGAGTTTTACAATGGGGCCCCCCAGGCACTCTATACATAACAATTGATACGGCGCACCAAAACCTGCCAATGGCAACTACAGTGTCAGAGGTGCAAGAAGGGGATGGGGAACAGCTTGTTAATGATTACCACTATTCAAAGTATCTATAGAAGTGATTATTATGAGCACAGGACCAATAGAATGCTAATACTGCAGCTGAGGGAGGGCCCCTCGGGGCCCCTCTAGTCCAAGGGCCCCGATGCGGTCGCTACCGCTGCACCCCCTATTGCTACGCCCCTGCTTATATTAAATGGTCCTACAATATGATTCCGTGTAAGAAATTAAACTGCACTGATAGTTAATGTGCTGTTTTCTGGGATGTGGGGCTTTGTTTGTGATTGCCTCTGCATTTTTGGTGCTTGGGTTCTGATAGACTTTGGTTTTAGTTTTTGTGTACCATGGTTTTACTGTGTGTGTTGTGTTGTTTGCTAGCCTGGTTGGTTAGACCTCCTGTTTAGACTTAAAGAGATCCGGAACGCCACTTGGAACAATGGAACTTGGATTTATCCGCATTTAGTCCTTTTATTTACATACAACAGTGCACAATGAAGCACACTGATTAGGTCACTGAGACCTTGTTTAGGTCACTGAGACCTTTATCAAGTGCTGACAAACAGTAAGTGAGTGCATCTTAAAGAGAACCCGAGGCGGGGTTCTCACAATGAAATCCCAATACAGAGGCTGGGTCTGCCTGTAGAGCCCAGCCTCTGTTGCTAATCAGATCCCCCCTAAATCCCCCCTGCGCTCAGCAAGACCCCATACATGACAGCCGCGCTGCCAACACGCAGTGTGTCAGCAGCGGCTGTGTTTACCTTTAGAACGTCAGTCTCCGCTCTCCCCCGCCTCCTGCATCGCTCCGGTCCCGCCCGCGTCCCTTCCCTCCCCGCTGATTGGAGGGAAGGGACATGGGCGGGGACCGGAGCGATGCAGGAGGCAGGGGAGCGCCGAGACTGACATAGTGCGGCTGTGATTTATGGGGTCTGGCTGAGCACAGGGGGGATTTAGCAGCGATCTATATAGCAACAGAGGCTGGGCCCTATAGGCAGACCCAGCCTCTGTATGGGGATTTCATTGTGAGAACCCCGCCTCAGGTTTTCTTTAATATACATAACAAGCATAAAGAAATACATCCAGGCCAGGTCAGGTCAGGCCAGGTACAAGCTTACTTTTAAGGGAATATCATGGCTACCAATTTTAAAGAAACATCATCTCAGTAAATTGAAAGGGAAACACATTCATAAATAGCATTTCAAAATTAAGCTATCATTGAGGCCATTAGGAGTCAAAGTATTGAACACTTTAATCCATCTGCTCTCTCTCTCTCTCTCTGAAGTAATATTACTTTAGGATCAGTGCCTTTTGGGAAGTGGACTACACAGCAACCAACCAGGGACTTACAGCTCACTTCAACTTTTAGAATGTACTCTGGAGGATAGGCTGTTCTTTATGTGCAAAACAGTTTCACCTTCAATTATACCAGCAGTGAGGGGTATATGGAAGCTGCCATATTTGATTCCTTTTAAACAATGCACATTGCCTGGCTGTCCTGCTGATCCTCTGCCTCTAATAGTTTAAACCATAGACCCTGAACAAGCATGTAGATTTGATGTTTCTGACTGAAGTCTGACTGGATTACCTGCATGCTTGTTTCAGGTGTGTGATTCTGATACAAGTGATACCAAACGGTAAGCAGAATGGCGTGTAACTGGCATTGTTTAAAAGCATATAAACATGGCAACATCAATATCCCTCTCACTTCAGGTGTCCTTTAAAGTGAACATGAACTGGCCAAGGAACAAAGAGATAGATACTTACCTAGGTAGAAGGGATTCCCCAGTCCTCCAAGACTCTGCCATTACCATACTTGGACCATCTGACCTCTTATTGGATATGTTTTCGTGTTCTTATACCTTGCCATGTACAAGCACAGTTATACTGTGCCTGTATAAGCATCAGCGCGGATGCACAGTAAGCTGAATTTGCTTGTCCATGTGTGGCTCTGTGCTACTACCCAGGCATGGCCGTACTTGGGCAGTATGGCCTCGCACTCATTCATGCAGGGAAGCACAGTTGTGAACTGTGTCAGAGGGAACTGGTCTGCAGCGTTGATGTGAAGTAGAAGATGAGAAACCTCTGGTATATCCAGAGGCTTCCTTCTACCTAGGTAAGTATCTACGTTTTCTCTCCCCAGTCAGCACTGGTTTGCTTTAACATGAACGACTTTAATCATTCTTACTGTTATGCCTTGTGTGTACTTCTTCTTGTCTGTGCTCCAGCCATAGACTTTATGAGTTGACTTTCATGATGGGATAACAAGGAATACATTCAATAAAGATGTGGTCAGGATGTATTTCTTGGCGCCGTCATAGCAGTAAGGGTAATTCAGGGCTCTGGGGGTTGCCAGACCCCAAATTACATCTCTCTCCGAGTTGCTACAACTCGGAAGGGGAATAGTATTTAACGCCCGCCGTGGAGTTTTGCGGCTGCAGGGAGAGCCGTTACTTGCCTTGTCCTGCGCCGAAGTAAACCGGCGCCAAAACAACATGTACCCCCATCCTTTATATAGATCACACAATATGGAATTTTTGGCTTCAAAAACCCAACAAAATGATGTATAACTGAGGTATAAGAGCACAACATAATAAATCCTGGTTAGCCTCATAACTGAACAGAGTATTGTCGTTTAAAAATAAAATCCCTATTTCTATTTATTCTCCATTTAATAGGCAGACCCTCATTATACTACTCAGCCAATTTATATACACACATAATGTTTCAACAACATTTTTTTTAAACCAGAGATAATATCAAAGATCTCATATCATCAAAAATGTGGAAAAAATGCTTTAATCTGTTTAGTTAAAGAGTGGGAGTGATGTTGATGCTGTACAATATACAGTTGTTACATAAATAACATACACACAGCAGCCATGCATTTAATATCAGCAACAAAAGACTTATTCATATCCATTTTGAAAGGAAATTTCTCATGTAAAGATGTTCTGTATACTTCAAAATATTTCTATATACTTGTGGTTGTGCTTTACACTCTAGACTACTTATTGAAAGAACCACAAAGTTAATGTAACATTAGCGCAGAAAACTGTTACATTTAAAATACATGTGTACACATATGTATTAGATCTACCTGTATAAACTCGAATACAAGTCGACCTCATGTATAAGTCGACTCCAATATTCAACCCTCTTATGGTGGAATTTTTTTATTGACTCAAGTATATGTCTACCCAGCAAAGCTAATGGCTGAACTTGGGGCTCAGGAGGGGGTAATGACTGCACTGCATAAAGTTTTGTAGCCTTTAACTCCTCCTGTCCCTTAAGTGCATCCAATAACTCCTCCAGACCCCCAAGTGCAGCAATTATTCACTCCCTTTTATGTAGCCCAGTATTTTCCCCCTTAATTGTATTTTCCAGTATTTTCCTTCTTAATTGTTGTGGCCAGGACTTTCTGATCTGTGTTTTCTTGGCATTTCCTTTCCTCAAAATATCACTTACCACTGGCTAAATTGCTGCAAATGGGAATGTCACTATTAGTACACATTACTCAGCGTGCTCAGTCTTGCCTGTGGCTCATGTATAAATCGGCCCCTATACTTTTATTAAGTGAACCAGACCTAAATTTCTAGACTTATACACGTGTATATACAACTTATATAGACTTATACTTTTAGACTTATATAGACTTATACTTGAATATTGAATATTTCTTTTTAAGCAATATCAGTTGCCTGGTTGCCCTGCTGATCCTAGCCATAGACTCTGAGCAAGCATGCAGCGTGTATCCTTGATCACACTCCCGCCACCGGGAGCATTCTTCACCTGTGCAGTATGAGATTTCCTGGGGCACCGGAGGACCGTTTCAGGACGGTGCAGGCGCAAAATGCTCCCGGCGGTGGGAGTGTGATCGAGAATGCATGTGGGGCCAGAGCCGTGCAAGTGCTGGCTCTGTCGTCAAAATCAAAACCCAGCCACTAAGGGGGACCAGAGGATCGTTTCAGAATGGTGTGGGCACAGGGGGCTGGTAGAAGCCCTAGGTAAGTGAAACTCTTTTTTTTTTCAGTTTAGTGTAGGTTCCCTTTAACCATTTAACCATCAAATGGTTTCTAATTTTGTCCAACAGTCACTGATGTTCAAGTTTGGGTGGATTCACACTTAAATAACAGAACTTACTGTATAGAAGTTTACTTTCAAATCAGCCCTTTTTTTGTTAAGGTTTTTTATATTTACTTTCACATCCTGATAAATATGGACACACTGATTATGTGAAAACCCAATAAAAGCAGCACGATGGCGTCATGGTTAGCGCTCTCGCCTTGCAGCGCTAGGTCCCCGGTTCAAATCCCAGCCAGGTCAAATTCTGCAAGGAGTTTGTATGTTCTCCCTGTGTCTTTGTGGGTTTCCTCTGGGCACTCCGTTTTCCTCCCTTATCCCAAAAAAATAGAGATAAGTTAATTGTCTTCCCCCTAAACAATGATGACCCTAGACAATGATACATGCACTACACAATACTGTACATACATAGACATATGACTATGATAGGGACTAGATTGTGAGCCCCTCTGAGGGAAAGTTAGTGACAAGACAATATACTCTGTACAGCGCTGCGTAATATGTCGGCGCTATATAAATTCTTAAATAAAATAAATAAATTAAGAGTTCACACAGTATGCAAGAATGTCAAAAAGAATGCCATTTTTAAACCTCAAATGAAAGAATCTCTCTCTCTCTCTCTCTCTCTCTCTCTCTCTCTCTCTCTCTCTCTCTCTCTCTCTCTATATATATATATATATATATATATATACTGTATATATCATATCTTCTTTATTTATTAATTTTTAGAATAACAAAAACAAAGACAAACGCAAAAAAAAAAAAAAAGAAGAAGAAGAGGAAAAAAGGGACGAGGGATATTTATTTGGAAATAATTGGATCCGACAGTAGAAACAACTGAATTTCAATTTTTTGAAAAGAGACTGTTTTCATCCTTAGAGAGAGAGGTGAAAACATGATTACTTTAAATAAATAAATATAAGCAGGTGCAACTGGCCCATAAGGACATGCCAAATATAAAGAGACTAAAGGTGACCACACACCATACAATTTTTTAAATATCTGTTCAATTTAAGAATTGCAATCAAGTTTTTTAACTGATTGTAACATTTCAAAAATAAGACCAATGTACCACACACGTATGTTCAATTTTTCTCCAATTATGATAAAACTGATTGGAAACTCTGAGAAAATTGCAAGGGTGTGTATATTAATAAATTGACAATCTAACACACACCATACAATCTTTAAAAAAATTGAAGAGAAATATCTGGCATTCCGGATCGATATAAATCGATCGGATTTTTCAGTCGAATGAAAAAAAAGCTTTAAATTTTTTTGGGAGATACGATTGTTTATTCGAATTGCTGTAAAATCGGATCATTTTATTGTATCGTGTGTTGCCACCTTTAGACAGTCCTCAAAAAAGAGATGTTAGGAACAGTTACTTGAGATTTTTGGACTTAAATAAATGGTGGAAAAATGTGGACCTGAACATTTGGAAAAATATGTAGACGACTTTGAGAAATAATTGGTGCTGATAAAACAGCAGGTTTAAAACAGGAAGAATTTATGAGGGGCAAATAAAATAATTAAGTCAAGACAAAAAAAAGGATAATAGGAAAAAAGAAAGAAACTCAACATTAAGAAAGATCAGTAGAGTAGTCTGTGGAGGAATTCCTCTGTCATTTTCCCGATATGAAAAAACTAATTAATTTCTCAACATCCTAAAAGACCAGTATGGTTGTGCCTCCCCAAGACACATAAAGATCCAAAGCATCCCCCAGGTTGTTAAATCTGCTTGGGAATCAATGCTTTGTTTTGAGCTCTTGCAATTTTTAGATTATAAGTTCAGACCCATGGTGAAATTTCTGCCGTCTTTTATACAGAATAATATACAGTATATGTTTTATATCTCTGGAAAGTATTAAATAGATGAAAGAATTTAAAACGTAACCATTCAAATGCAGGTGCATACACATTTGAACTAAATTAGATTGCTAAAAGTTAGCATCTTCTTGATCATCTCTAACCATATCTGGCAGATTAAAGTTTATTAAAGAACTGCAGAAATAAGGTGCCAATTGCTCGCTACATAACAGTGGATGCAGTGGATGATCTGTGTTATAACTCCTATTTACTACACACATGAGAGAGAGATATCAAAAGCCCAATATAGTGTAGTAGGTGTGTCAGATGGTGACTCACAATAGGTAAAGAATGTCATACTTACAAACCCAGGTTGCTAGAGTGAGCGTCAAACATAAGTGGACCTGTGAGGAAATAACATCTTCACTTGGCCTTTTCGTGTTCAGGTGATCTAAGCTGTCGTACTCCAGAAGATATATGTATGAAAGTCCCTAATAATGCATCATATGTATACCCTCATATAAAGACAAACATTTATGGATACAACAGTATATCCAATTTGATGTCAGGTAATCTTAAATTCCTAGCATATGATGAAATATTCAGAGTGTGGCAGCAGAAATGTTACACATTACCTGTTGTCAGTGGGGGTAGCAACAAGCCCCCTTTACTCCACTCTTCAGCCACACTGTACAGCGTGGAGGATGTGTCACTAGCTGTGATGACAACAACAGGTAAGGTATGCGGCTGATGCCACACTCTGCTCTCTTGGTGGGGGAAGGGGAGAATAATAAGCTATTGCCGGTAATAATCTATTGAAAGTAATAAGCTATTGCAGGAGGACCCAGCCAAAATTTTGATTTGGGAGGACAGTTTTGCAGGTAATCCTAGGCAATCGCCTGGGGCCTAGTGTTTGTCAAAGGGCTCAAATTCTAGCTTCTCTGGCCCATCTCCCACCTCAGCTTCTCTGACCCCGCACCCACCTCAGCTTAATAAAAAGATCATAAAGGGCAGCCAAAGTTACTGCCTTGTCTAGTGCTCCATTTTATCTTAATTCTTCTCTGAGTTATGCCCCTGTATCCAGAACAAAAAATGGTGCTAGTTCCTCTTAAAGCGGATCCGAGGTGAAAAAGTAACTATAACAAATAACTTGTCTATATATCTTATCTAAAGTTTAGATAGTTTACACAGCAAATCTAGCTGCACACAGCTTCAATAGAATATGATTATTTCTTCCTGTGATACAATGACAGCAGCCATGTTGTTTGTAAACATTACACAGAGGCAGGCTTATCTGCAACTTGAGCAAAACAACCTAATCCCCCCTCCTCCTTCCTCCTCCCCTCTGCCTCTGAAATCTTTGGCTAGTAATACCTCTCCCTCCTCCTGCCCAGACTGAGCTCCCATGAGCCCTTGCTACTGTCTGAAAGTGCCTTGGCTCTCTGAAAACCTGTGGGAGTGGCTTGTTTAGTTTATAGGGAATTAGAGTATTAAAACAAAAACAAAAAAGTATTTGGCTTGAGGAATGCCCTATGAACGATAGGAAAGGAACCCAATTATGCAATGAGTAAAAGTTCACCTCGGATCCACTTTAAAGTGTATGGTTAAAGCAAAATAGTTGTCCATAAAAGTCCCCACCATGGAAGAAACCACTGCTATGTTTTTCGTTACCATGGGAGAGAAGTAAAGCAAACCCATCACAGTTTTCTAGTTTGTACTTGCAAAATAATTTTGATGAATTTCTGATTTGTCGATGATACAGATTATACAATTCAAAGAGTTTGATTAAGTTTCCATTTAATTCAGCAATAAAACACATTGAAGGGCATTTTTTTGGCAGCCCTGAGCGAAGGTTAATAAATGTTCTTATTGCCCATGAATTGCTTTTTAACATGAAGGGAAAAACATTGGAAAAAACACAAAGCAGGCTGAGATTAGTGATTAAACTGCTGGTATGAGGTCAGCTGTAACTAATAAGAGTTGTGTAGCATTAGAGATTAATCCTGATGCGAAATAAATTAATAATCCCAGCACAAAGACTGCTTAAATGTTTAAGGGCCACTAAACCTAAGATACAAATTAAACCGTGATCACAGGCATGCAGTAACAGTCACAAACGTTTATGTAAAATCTCCATACTATTTTCCCGTATTACCTGTAGCAAAAAATGCTCTGTATATAATGAAGACTTCATTGCTCTGTAATTTGTCTGACTATAAGGCAGGCCTATATATTTTACTGTACAGCTCTGAAAATAGGAAATGGGGAATTCCATAGAATGGTGTTAATTCTACAATAAACTAAACATATAGTTTGCATAATGATATGAACATCATTGTCTCCTTAAAGCAAATCCAAGGCGGTGAAAATAGAATACTTACCTAAGGAGAGGGAAGTCTCTGGATCTGGTCTCGCCCTGAACTCTTCGGAACATTGGGAATGTGCTTCTCTTCTGACAGGAGCTCAGCTGTGCTGCATCCTCGTCTGCTGCAAGTCTCCACTAGTTATAGTACATCTTTTACAGTCCCTCCAGTTACAGCATTTTATCGATTATTCTTCCAGTAATAGTGAAGATACTATTAAAGTGGTCTGAAACTCTGACATTCAATAAAAATGTGTTTTCCACTTTGTATTATTCATACAGTTATCATATTTGGCTTTATACACAAGTAATATTGTCTGTCTGCAAATTACAAGTTTCCAAAGTTTAGTTTTTCTTGCCCTGATAACTGGCATTGCATTTTATTCCAACTGCTTTTTATTATATATTCAAATCTTCTAATTAGTTTTTCTGAACTGTGCGTGTGCCTGAAGCAGAGGCAACTTCTCAGAAAGTGTGTTTTACTTGTTACACACAAATGTATCAACATTGGAATGTAAACAGAGATACTGTTATCTCCAGTTTGGATGCTGATTTGAAGATGAATGGCAGGACATGCTTTGTTTAACAATTTCAGTGATGTTCTGCTAAAAAAATGTCTGGGATAGTAGCTTTAAAGCTGTGAGGAATCTTTTAAAGCAAAACAGATCTGCTGACTTTCAGACCACTTTAAGAGTCCCCAGTAATAGTGGCTCCATTGCCCCCATTATGGAACAGACCTAGTGTTTCCCCTGCAGCGTCAGAAGATGGAGCATGCTGGAGTATCACCACCTCATTTCTCTTATCTTATTCCTGTGGTTCGTGAAAGCTGCTCTGTCTGGCATCATGCCATCATTCCTGCACACCCCTCCATAGTAACAGATGCATTGTTAGCATGTAAACCCGTGATGCATCTGTACAGAATTTAGGCCCAAACTGTCCTAATCTCTCATTAATTATAATAACTTATAAAATTAGGGGAAGGAGGACCTTTTTCATGAAAGTGTACCAGAGGCAAAAGAAAATATCAAAAAAGCATATACAGTACTTACTTAAAGAGACCCTTAAGGCAACAGAAAAAATGAGTTTTACTTACATGGGGCTTCTACTAGCCCCCTGCAGCTGTCCGGTGCCCACGCAGTCTCACTCCAATGCTCCTGTCCCCCGCTGGCACCTACTTCTATTTTCGGCGACAGGCGCCGACAGGGAAGGCAAGTAATTCTTTGCGTTCCTGGCCGCAATAGCAGTATAGAGGGTGCTATTGCAGCCAGGAACACGAAAAATCACTCGCGTTCCCAGGGCTGTCAGCGCCTGTTGGCGCCTGTCGCCGAAAATGGAAGTGGCTGCCGGCGGGGGACATGAGCATCGGAGCGAGACTGCGTGGGCACCAGACACCTGCAGGGGCCTGGTAGAAGCCCCAGATGAGTAAAACTCTTTTTTCTGTTGCCTTAAGTGACCCTTTAAAGAGAAACTCCAACCTAGAATTGAACTTTATCCCAATCAGTAGCTGATACCCCCTTTTACATGAGAAATATAATGATTTTCACAAACAGACCATCAGGGGGCGCTGTATGACTGATTTTGTGCTGAAACCCCTCCCACAAGAAGCTCTGAGTACCGCGGTACTCTGGGAAAACTGCCACAATGTAACAATGTTCACAGACAGGAAATAGCTGTTCACAGCTGTCTGTAACAGCCAGAGCAGGTAGAAACAGCTACATAACCTGCCCACAGTAAAAAATGTCACCATGTAATAAATGTCAGAATGTAAATCAGGAGAGGAAAGATTTTACAATGAGCAAACACTAACTAAATCATTTATACATAATTATGGTAAAAAATGAAGCACTTTTTTACTACATTATTTTCACTGGAGTTCCTCTTTAAGAAGAGGGAAGCCTCTGGATGCTACAGAGGATTACCACTTACTCCTGGCCCCCACCATTGCCACGTGTGGACCCCCAGACAAATCCCAGAAGAACTTGTCCTCCTGGAGACCACCGCTGCTACCCTTTTCTAACTCACTAATGCAATCCACTTCATGCACGAGCGAGGCTATGCTGCACCCGTACAAATACAGCTGCCTCTGTGCAGCAAGCCAGAACTGCTCATCCACGAGGGGCTCCTTGCTGCTGCGTAGGTGCAGCTTTATTTGTGCGGGTGCAGCATGGCCTCGCTCGTACATGAAGTGGATCGCAGTAGCGATTGAGAAAAGGCCAGCAGCGGTGGCCTCCAGGAGGACACAGGAAGCCTCTAGAGGATCCAGACGGTTCCCTCTTCTTATGGAGGTATCTGTTTTTTTTTATTTTTTTCATCTATGGTTTACTTTAAGGTCCACTTTAACTCAAAACTTTTTCGAAATATAGCTAAACAAATGGAACATTCCTTGGATAATAGACTCCAATAAATATTTAATATGTTTTACTTGCATTGTACCTGTTGTAGCTGCCTGCCTATCATTGAGGCGTACAAATTATGCTCTGGCAGTGTTAATTGTCAGTCAGACACAAGTCTGGTGTGATGAGTTGACAGTGTATTTGGCTCATAAAAAAGAAAGGTCACCAAGGGAACTCAGAGTTTCCTGACAGAAAGATCAAGTGACTTGGAAATTGTTCATCCAAATCTACACTGTGTACTATTGATATGGCAGATTTATGATGCTGCAAGAGATCTGCAGATACTGAAGTTTTGACATAGATGAATTCTAGGTATTTTGACAGAGAGCCTCAGAGAGCCACATAGGTTTCATCAGCAAAGCAAAGCACATGGCATAAAGCGATGTGACCACAGCAACCAAGTTAAAGACCACCTCCAGCCAAAAAAAGTCTGAATGGCAATACACATATGCAGTCTATGCACTGTATACAGTTAGATGAACATATAACGTTTCCATCTGGTACATTATAGGGGATAGAACAGATTCACATTTATATCTGTAAGTATCACTTCCTTATTTCTCCTGAAACTGAAGCTTTGTGTCTCCCCCTCCAGCCTGGTTCGCTCCCCTGCCCCTCCCTGCCCTGCTCTCTGCCTGCCTGGATCAAATTCATTAGATTAAATTAAATAAAATAAAATTAATCCTTTTTTAACAAACTGTAGTACAGAGAAGAGACAGGAAAACTGCAGCAGCCTGTCTTATCATGTTTCTTTACTATAATTCTTATTTCTGATGTCTGTCTGTCTGCCTAGATTAGATTACATGGACATAAGGGGTGGAGTTATGACATCAATCCCCCAGCGTCCTTTGCACCTATGGTTTGAAAAAAAAAAAGGCCAGGGCCAAATTTCACACTGGGGGCGGGGAAGACCATATGTGGAAATAAGGACCCTGGGGGTGAGAAAATCACACTTTACCACGTGTGATTTTATATATCTTGGGATTTTGATTTTACCACGTGTGATTTTATATATCTTGGGATTTTATTAGGTTTAAAGCAAACTGTAATTTATAATTTAGATACTTTTTAAAGAAAATCTGTAATGAAAAAAACTCCCCTGGGGGTACTCACCTCAGGTGGGGGAAGCCTCCGGATCCTATTGAGGCTTCCCACGTCCTCCACAGTCCCACGGCAGTGGAGAAAATCCTCCTGAAGCGGTGGCGATGTAAATATTTACCTTTTGGCTCCAGCGCAGGAGCAGTATTCGCTCTTCCCACGGAGATAGGCGAAAATAGCCGATCTCCGCTGGGCCGCTCTACTGCGCAGGTGCAAGTCTCCTGCGCCTGCGCAGTAGAGCGGACCCGATGGGGATCGGCTATTTTTGCCTATCTCCGTCAGAAGAACCGCAACAGCGCCCCCGCCGTAGCCCGAAAAGGTAAATATTGCACAGGCTGTCGGATTTGTCGCCTGTGCATTCTGGGGGCTGCAGTGAGACTGCTGTGGGACACAGGAGGAAGAGGGAAGCCTCGATAGGGTCCAGAGGCTTCCCCCTACTGAGGTGAGTACCCCAAGGGGAACTATTTTTTAGTACAGGTTTTATTTAAGCTAAATAAGCAAAATATCTGTGAAAACCCACTTACCCTCCCTGACTAACTATTGTTTATAAGCATTGCCCAATTAAAGGAGGATTTCATGACGTGAATTTGATTGGGCATTGAACAGGAATAACTTTTATCATTTGTAGCTTTTTAGGTGGCCAAACATCTGTCAATTTGGCAGCCAATCGACCATCAGATTAGATAATTATGCATGCAAGTTGAACCAATATTTATTTACATTGGTTCAACTTAGTGATGTAAGAAGGGCGGTCTATCTGAAATTCCCCTTTATACACCATATTCAGAAGTGTTTTTACTGCACCATGTGGTCTGGACAGCTTTACTGTATCTTTCTCTGCTTTTCAAACATCCCCGCAAGCAGCACATACAGTACGTAACATATTTGTGATCTGAATCTGTAATAAGAGGTCAATCATGGGAATGAGGAATTGTTATGTGTCCCGCTCCCAATGTTACCCTTCCACCCTCACAGCCCCAGTATGCACATCCATTAAGGATCATGTAACACATGAATTCACTTAACCTCCAGCCCTCAAAGCAAGTGTAATCATCATAACCTCTTTGTGCCCTGTAAGTGTGGGGACCACTACCCCAAAGTCAGGCATCAGGCCACCATTCTACCTCACTACCAACCCAAAAACAAGTGCAGCCAACTCACCTCCACATACAAGTGCAGCAACCTCCCCTTCAAATACAAGTGCATCCACGATAACCCTTCTGTGCTAAATAAGTGTGACTACTATTCCCCCATAGCAAGTTTAACTACCAGGCCACTACAATCCCCCAAAACAAAGGTTGCTACCATCTACCTTCCCACCTTCCATAACAACTTTAGCTACTATACCACCACCACCACCCCTTCCCCAGTAGCAGTATACGACCACAATGAAAGTCAATTGGCCATATGCTGCATTTCGTGAAAGCAGCTCTGGGGAGAACAGTTGTAAGTACCAAGGGGCCTAATGCACAAAGCAGCAGTAAGAATTGTACTGGTACTAACACCAGGTGGCAGCGTGCATTCCCCTATTAGCGCAACACACGTTACAGGAGTAATGCACATGTTGCTATGGAAATGTGATACACTCACTGCGTACACATTGCCATGGTTATGTGGGCATTAGAGTAATGTGCCGTTAGTGTCAGTAAAATTGCAATTGTACAGCTGCTTCATGCATTAGGCTTAATGTCCAACTCCATTCATATAAATGGATCTTCTGCTCACCATTTGAAGGACAACTATCATGGAAAATGGTAATTTTTAAGATACATATACATAAATGTACATGTCTTTCAGAGTAAAATGTAATATAAAGTACTTTTTTCCTATGTTCCTGTTGCTTTCAGTACGGTAGTATGTATGTACAAAACAAACTACTCAATTCTAAGGAAACATTATACAAATGCTGGACTCAGACATGGTGAAGTCATGTTAACTGATAGAAAACAAAAATGTTCTGCACATTTTTTTATGCAGACTCCATTTGTTTCCAATGCAGGTTCTCAGTTCTAGCCAATAATGCACAGTGAAGCTTAAAGCAACATCTAAAACTGCCGTATATGTTCTTTACTTGGAGTGATTTCTAACTAAACAGGCTTTGGATAATAAACAGGCATCCATTCACAAATAAAAAAGTTGATGCTACTAAAAGAAAAATCTGTGCTGGGAGTCATTAAAGAAATCCTAAACTCATGTAAAAAAAAAGATAGATACTTACCTTGATAGGAAAAAGCCTCAAGATAGTCCAGAGGCTTCCCATATCTTCTTACAACGTACTGTTCCAAGGTTGGACCCTTCTTTGTCTTCGGTGTGCAAGCATGGCCACACTGAGCTTGTGTGAGTATGGACTTGCAGGCCCAGTAGAATGAAGGCAACGTACTGTTCCAAGGTTACAACGTACTGTTCCAAGGTTGGACCCTTCTTTGTCTTCAGTGTGCAAGCATGGCCACACTGAGCTTGTGTGAGTATGGACTTGCAGGCCCAGTAGAATGAAGGCAACGTACTGTTCCAAGATTACAACGTACTGTTCCAAGGTTGGACCCTTCTTTGTCTTCAGTGTGCAAGCATGGCCACATTGAGCTTGTGTGAGTATAGACTTGCAGGCCCAGTAGAATGAAGGCAATGAAAAGAGCCGTGTGTGAGTGCCTTTGTTCTATTAGCCATTTGCAAACTGTACTCACACCTGCGCAGCATGGACACGCTCATTCACTCCCGCACTGGCACACTGAAGAAATCTACTGGGTCAAATGTGTTTAGCGAGACCCGGCTCTGGAACGGTATGGTGTACAAAGATGTGGAAAGCTCTGGACTATTCACAAGCTTCTACCTAACGAGGTAAGGATCTATCTTTTTAAGACTTCAGGATTGCTTTAAAAAATAGCAATGTCACACTCTGCAGTTTTATGTCATTAGCAGATGACCTTTGACTTGTTTTAGGTGAAGGAGATTTCACCCCTGGCTGAACTTGCCATGCAACTATTTTATCATTTCCAGGCTTTCAATAGCTTAATGTAAATGTGAGGATTCTTTTAAGAACTTCTAACTAATTTACATTTTGATTCAAACGGCCATCCCTGGGTGTGATTTATGCTGAATATAGTGAATGATTTTACACTCTTTCATCAATTTAATGTGCGAGGAAATGTCTCCTGACCTGCGTTTATTAAAGGAGTGATCCGTTGCCAAGCTACTTGATGCTAAAGGCAACATCTCAACTTTTTCTTGGATTGTAATTCTTCAGAAATCACTTACATTAACCTTTTAATAAGTTAATTAGCTTTGCTCTGCATCCAGATTCTCGGGGCCGATAAGGTTTGTAACCTGTTGGGAATTACACCTCTGACAACCTAACACGAGTCTGAAACGTCTCGAGCCCATTCTACAAAATACATTCAGACAAACCCTTTCTGCAAATATCAAATACCAACATTATTGGTAAGAAATTAATTATACAAAAGCAAAAAAAAATATAAAAATGTTGTGTGTTTGGTGACAGGTTTCCTTTTACCTTTTAAGAAATCCGCCTGTCAATTGGAAGAGATCCATTCTGGGCATTGAATTACATTAACATTTACAATTAGACCTTTTTAACATTTTTTTTGTCACCGGATGTCCTTTGGAATCACACTGATGAATTAAAATGGTGATTGACAGCTCCAGTAATTATTCATCATTGTTAGCCCAGCTGGGGAAGGCAAGACTGTCACCAGTCTGCTCTGTGACTTACTAATGGATGGTTGTACTCATATGACATCTATTCCTACAAGTTTCCAAGCCTAGCACTGGATGATGGGCAGGCCACCCCCATTGTGTCCTAGTCTGTAGGGATGGACGGAAATGCTGATTTCTGATTATGCAGAAATTCCAATTCTACAAAGGCGATAACCGATTCTGTGGATTTCCAACCATTTACGATTTCCAAGTAGTGTTTTTTTTGGTAATTTTTGGCTTTCTCTGATGGGCCAAATACTTCCGAGTTGACGCTGCATTCTCTGATTGGTCCAATGGTTCTGAGAATGGGATTAGGTGATAAATATGTGTAGAGATTACAGTGGGCAGGTAGGTTAGTATTAGGCATCAGTGGAAAGGAGGTTAGTGTGAGAATGGGATTAGGTGATAAATATGTGCAGAGATTACAGCGGGCAGGTAGGTTAGTATTAGGCATCAATGGAGAGGGGGTTAGTGTGAGAATGGGATTAGGTAATAAATATGTGCACAGATTACAGCGGGCAGGTAGGTTAGTGTTAGGCATCAGTAGAGAGGGGGTTAGTGTGAGAATGGGATTAGGTGATAAATATGTGCAGAGATTACAGCGGGCAGGCAGGTTAGTGTTAGGCATCGGTAGAGAGCGGGATAGTGTGAGAATGGAATTAGGTGATAAATATGTGCAGAGATTACAGCGGGCAGGCAGGTTAGTGTTAGGCATTGGTAGAGAGCGGGATAGTGTGAGAATGGGATTAGGTAATAAATATGTGCAGAGATTACAGTGGGCAGGTAGGTTAGTATTAGGCATCAGTAGAAAGGAGGTTAGTGTGAGAATGGGATTAGGTGATAAATATGTGCAGAGATTACAGCGGGCAGGTAGGTTAGTATTAGGCATCAGTAGAGAGGGGGTTAGTGTGAGAATGGGATTAGGTGATAAATATGTGCAGAGATTACAGTGGGCAGGTAGGTTAGTATTAGGCATCAGTAGAAAGGAGGTTAGTGTGAGAATGGGATTAGGTGATAAATATGTGCAGAGATTACAGCGGGCAGGTAGGTTAGTATTAGGCATCAGTAGAGAGGGGGTTAGTGTGAGAATGGGATTAGGTGATAAATATGTGCACAGATTACAGTGAGCGGGTAGGTCAGTGTTATGCCTGTAATACACGGGTCGACCGTCATCTCGATTAGCCGTCGGATCGACCCCAGCCGCGTCCCCACGTGCGTGCGGATCGATTACCGCTCGTCCCCGCCGGCGCTTCCTTATCAGCGCTCGATTCCCTGCCATTGTCCGCCGGCGGGAATCGAGCGGGCGAGGGTCGAGCGGCTTGATCGGGCCAGCTGAACATTATCAGCTGGCCGGATCAGCTGGTCGATACACGGTACAGAAACGTACCGTGTATCCCCAGCATTAGGCATCGGTAGAGAGCAGGATAGTGTGAGAATGGGATTAGGTGATAAATATGTGCAGAGATTACAGCGGGCAGGTAGGTTAGTATTAGGCATCAGTAGAGGGAGGTTTTACAGGTGGAAAAATCAATAAAGAAATATGTTTTCATTATTGATCAGGGACTACTTTTAAAGCTTTCTGTAAACATTTAAAAGTACAGCTGTCATTTAACAGGAAAAAGCCGCCTTAGTCATTTTCAGAAGTTATAATGCGATATAGACTGAACAATAAAGCTTTCTGTGATTTGCACAGGTAGAAATGATTGTGGTGCTAAAAGCTTGAGAGGAAAGCGGCACCAGAATAAAGAGTGTGCCATATTAAGTCTATGAATGTTTTCATTGCTTTTTTTGATAGCTCCAGTGCTGTACCTTATGGCCACTGTACACAAGGACAAATTTTATTGTCGAAAGACAAAATAGAAATAGTAAAATTGAATGTTACCTTTATGCCATCATCTGTTCATTACATTTATTAATGTGCATTGATTCTTAAGGGTGACGGGGTTTGTCATATAGCTTTTATTTGATTTCCTTTAATGTAGTATTATTGTGCGGTGCCATTAGCATTTCAGCGCTGAAGGCATTAGCTATTCTTTAGCTTTTAATATGCATTCACCAGAACACTATGTCAGCTCTCTATTACCGTTCGTATATTACGGTTATCTGGATATATGAAGGCAGACTTGTAGCTGGCGCTGGCGTATTAAAAGTAAGTGAAGTTTAATGTGTAACTAGTGGAACAAAAGCATTATTTCCATTTCCAAGTGTGGCCATTGTTTTCACACTAAGGGGAGAATTTATTAAAGTCAAAGGTCCCCTGGAGAGCTTGAGGATAATCAGTGATGCTGTAAAAGCAGACTTTGCAATAAAAAATATATTCACAATGTGAAAGTGGTGACAATTAGCAGGTTTTTAAGCCTTTAAATATGGAAACAGAATAAGTAAAATTCAATATTACTAGCTCAGCTTTATACTTCTTGGCTCCAAAAACTATTCCAACAACTGATTGATTACTGTATGTTCTCCCCGTGTCTGTGCAGGTTTCCTCTGGGAACTCCGGATTATTCCACATCCCAAAAACATACAGATAAGCAGTGATGAGCAGAAATTATGCCCATGGGTAATTACTCATCGTAATACGCAATTACGCATTGTAATCGTAATGCGAAATTTCAGGGGAATAGCATAATAAATTTCATAGTTAATTGTTCCCATTTGTAATTACGCATGAATTTACGCCTAGTTTACGCATAATTTTGTGTCGACTTTGGCGGTAAATAGCATTGCCCCCATACATGCCATTGCTACCAAAATTGCTACATATGTCAAGAAGAATAGTAGGTACAAGTCAGGCGCGGACTGGCCTGGGGGGGTGGGAGGCGTTTGCCCCCCGGGCCACCGCCTGCTCACACATGGAGGGCCGGTGGGGCAGAATTAGTCATCACAGCTGCCGGTCCGGCCGGTGCTCCGTGGCCGCTCGATATACTGTTAAGCCCCACCCCCAGCAGTGAACCTGGGCACTCTGGCTGTCGCTCAGTTCAGTGGGGAACATAAGGCTGTGAGGCAGGGTTGCAGCACAGGGGCCCCATGATTAACCCAGCTGTATCATATATTGTTGGGGCACAGATTGCAAAACAGAGCTGTCACCTCGGAACTCCTGTTTGTCTTATGCACCACCTCCCCATTACTCCTCACAGTACAACAGCCAATCAGCAGCTGCCTCAGCAGTCATGTGATGGCTGTGAGGCAGTAACACTGAGGACTGAGATGAAGAGGGAAGAATTAAATGCTGGGCTCTGCTGAAGCATCCTGCGGCCTGAGAAGGAGGAACTGTGTCTGTGTGCTCTGATGATACTGCAGCTGATGGCAGAGGGAAGACCAGCAGCACAAAGAATTTGTGCATTGCTTTGAGAAGATCAGCCCAGCATTGATAGCAGTGCAGAGACATGCAGAATGGAGGAGACAGACAGGGAAATCGTCTACACTGGAGGCTGCACAATGTCACTCAGTGCTGCACAGGATGACAGCCAGGGGAATCACTGCACACTTCCAGGCACCCCTCCACCAGCATTGGTGATATGGATCGGACCTGGCTCATCACCAGTATCAACACAGTTACTACTGCTGGCATTGCAGCTTCTGAAAAGTAAGCAGGATATAAGTTTAATATAAACGTTTGTTTTACTGACTAAAGGTGGCCATACACTGACCTCTCTGATCAAAATCTGATCAGAGAGGGATCATATACTGTTACTCACTGAAAAGAGCATACAATCTATTAAAAATCTATAGGACTGCGGCCACTAGCCCCCTTTGATCCTACTATAGTCACAAATTTGGCTGACAGGCCCCCAAGTCTCCCGTAATTAATATTTCTCCCCCAGGGCCCCTGCAGAGTACTGGCAGTGGTGCACACACTCATCAGTCTCCCTTCTGTAATCTCCCCAGTGCCAGTTCTCTATGACCTGGGGGCATATACGTACTTGCCGTGAGGTCACTGAGAACAGACATTGGAGAAAAAGACGAGAGCACACAGAGGGGAGCATGCTGACCAGACAGGTGAGTGCTCTCCGCTGCCAGCATTCTGCAAGGGTCCAGGTGGGGGGGGGAGAAGAATATTGGTGGGACATCTGGAGGACCCATCATTGGCTCTGGGGACCTGAGAACTCAAGTTATATAACGCTGTCCACCACCCCTTTTCAAGCAAAATATTTGATTTCACTGGAAAATGTATTTAAAATATGATTGAGCAGCAATGATGGAGCATCAGTCTCCAGAAGATTTTATCACAGTGATCGAATCTGCTGTGGAAAATCAATAAGTGTATGAGCAGTGCACTATATACATTTGGGCTCGAGAAAGATATGGATTGGGGCTGGGACTACCATGAACGGGCCTCTAGGTTGTGTTTCCCCCCAGGCCAAAAGGTCCCAGTCCTCCCCTGGTACAAGTTACAAAAATAATTGTTCAAAATAAACTTGCAGTTTTTGAGAAAATCGATTTTAAAAATACAAAAAAAAAAATGGTTTTTAAACTGTCATTTTCCTGGGTTTAAAAAACATTTTCTTTGCATATTTAAAATCGATTTTCTCAAAAACTACAAGGTCTTTTTGAAAAAAAAATGTTTTTTTGACTTGTACCCAATATGTCCCTTAAAGAAAACCTGTAACGAGAAAAACCTCCCCTAGCGGTTTACTCACCTCGGGTGGGGGAAGCCTCCGGATCCTATTGAGGCTTCCCCCGTCCTCCTCGGTCCCACGGTGGCTGAGAAAATCCTCACGGAATGGCGGCGATGTAAATATTTACCTCCTGGGCTCCAGCACAGGTGAAGTATCGGCTCTCCACCTCGGAGATAGGCGGAAATAGCCGATCGCTGTCGAGCTGCTCTACTGCGCAGGCGCAGTAGAGTGGACTCAACGGAGATCGGCTATTTTTGCCTATCTCCGTGCGGAGAGACGCAACAGCGCCCCCACTGGAGCCAGGAAAGGTAAATAAATCAGCGCTTGTCAACCTTGTCGAGGGAGGATTCCGGGACACTTCGGGGGAGCCAGCGCTGGTCTGCTTGCAGCTACAGCTACAGGGGAAGCCTCATTGGGACCCTGAGGCTTCCCCCTAGCGAGGTGAGTACCCCCAGGGGACGTTTTTTTTTTTTGTTACAGGGTCTCTTTAACATATGTGGGAATCTTGATAGCAATAGCATGTATCGGGGCTTTGCTATTCATCGCCACAGTCAGCACAAAATGACGAGTAAATTATGCGTAAATTCATTCGTAATTACGAATGATTGATTACACAAAGTCAATTGAGTTACGAATTTATAATTACATGTTTGCATAATTGCGAAAAATTGCTGGTAATTTGGCGTAATCGTAATTTGCAGATTACGATCATCCCTAGAGATAAGTGCATTTGGCTTCCCCAAAAATTGGCCCTAGAATATGATATATGCACTACACAGTATAGACATATGACTATGGTAGGGATTAGATTGTGAGCCTCTCTGAGGGACAGCTAAGTGACAAGACAATATATACTCTGTACAACGCTGCAAAGATGTTGGCGCTATATAAATACTAAATAATAATTATGATAATATTTCAAAATATCAGATATTGTTCTAAACGTTCTCTTTTAGAATCAGTTTTCCATTCATAGGCAGCTTTGAGAGGACCCTGCTGCGGTCTGCCAGGGCATTCTGGGGATCCCTAATTATTAATGAGCACACAGAGTAAGTAGCATTCCAATATGTGCATCAGAATTTGCAATTTGAATTGAAAGCTGGAATTTGTGGAATTCTGACATCTAAATTCCGACAGTAGTTTAGTAATGCATAATTGTGTTTTCACACAACGGGCTCGATTCACTATAGCGTGATACCTGCTATCACAGCAGTTATCACGCGATCTGCCGCGCACAAAGGTTCTCACGCGAACAGCGTTACTTCGCGTGATAAGCGAAGGTTTGTGCACAATCACGTGCGCGTTTCATGTGAAACACGCACGTGACCATGCGCAAGCCTTCGCTTATCACGCGAAGTAACGCTGTTCACGTGAAAACCTTTGCGCGTGGCAGATTGTGTGATAACTGCTGTGATAGCAGTTATCACGCTATAGTGAATCAAGTCCAAGTAGTGAAAAAATGTACTCAGCAGCATGCTGAAGGGACATGAATGTGAACGTTCTATGTGAAAATTTGATGAAAAAAAAAAAATGATTGTGGTCTTGTTTCTTTTCATCACAAAAACCTGGCATTGTGACAATGGTCTGCACCTTTTTTATACCTACTGTACTTCTATACTGTGACATTTTTTCTGTATACTTCAGTCATCTTCTTCCAGCATCTTCCAGCATTTTCATTGGTACACCCAAAGTCCCACTTTTAACACATTGCACATGATCACATGGAACATGCATGCACAGAACTGTTAAAGCGACACCCATGCTAACCTAGAAATAAAAAACACATATATTAGTAGATAAATACTACTTCTACTTACGTAACAGATGTATTGTGCTATCCACGTAATGATTCCTGTGAATTTTATAATGGAAAAGCAGAAAATCCTATTCTAGGCAGTGGCCATTTTGCCAAGCTAATGCTGACATCATATCCTCCCTGACTCTTGTTCCCCCACCCCTTCTCTTGCCCATTGTGTATGCATTAGCTGCCCTCCTCCCAGAGTCTTCAGACACTCCCACTGAGGTGTATACTAGGAACTGCACTGTTTATTTTTCTTTTCTTCTCCGATCGCAGGGCGCTCCACACGAAGTGCCCACTAAAGCCTATGGGACTTAGCGCACGCGCATAGGACTGCAAACGTGCAAAACTTTGCGCGCTGTACTTAGCGCGCGATCTGATTGAGAAAACCGGTGCTAACCTACTTAGCACCCTCGTTAGCACGTCTAAAGAGTTTAGACGTGCTAAGTAGGTTAGCACCGCATAGTAAATCAAGCCCCTGGTATTTCAACTCGGTTGTGTACAGTTTTTACATCCACTGTATACAGAGGAAGAAATAAGGATACAGAAATGATGAAATAAGTATACAGAAGAGGCTAGGATATGGATACAAACAAAAAAATACAGTTAAGTGAATTCCTTCACTGACATCACTGCCCCCGCTCTGTGCAAGTGCGCACCCAGTCAGTGGCGTAGCAATAGGGGAGGCAGAGGTAGCGACGGCACCACAAAGACCCATTAAGGTCCCTCCTTCAACTGCTGTATTAGCTCTTAATTGGTTCTATGATGGTAATGATCACTTCTATATGAGCAGTGAATAGTGTATTTATTAGCAAACCACTCCTCCTGCTTATGACTCTCTGTCACTGCAGCTGTTTTTGCAGATTTTGGTGCTTCACATCAATTGCTTTAGCGGGGCCCAATGTAAAACTTGCATTGGTGCCCATAGCTACTTAACTATGCCACTGCACCCAGTCTCTATTTAGGAAATGGGTGTATAATTGTTTTTTGCATACACACTTTTCTGGTGCTTTAGTGATTAACAGAGATGGCCCGAACGGTTCGCCGGCAAACGGTTCCAGGCGAACGTCCGGTGGTTCGCGTTCGCCATGTAACGTGAACTTTTCCGGAAGTTCAGTTCGCCCTCATAGTGCGCCATTATGGTCAACTTTGACCCTCTACATCACAGTCAGCAGGAACATTGTAGCCAATTAGGCTACACTCTCTCCTGGAGCCACTCCCCCTCCTTATAAAAGGCAGGCAGCACTGGCCATTACACTCACTCGTGTGCCTGCATTAATAAGTGAAGGGACAGCTGCTGGCAGACTCTCATAGGGAAAGATTAGTTAGGCTCTTGTAGGCTTGTTAGCTTGCTCCTGGCTGATTGTTATTGCTAAAATAGCTCCCCTTAACAGCTCTTTTGAGAGCTAATGTTCTCCTGATGTGTTTTTTTTTTTTTTGTGTTGCCCACTGACACAGCCCTATCTGTTGCAGCTGGACCTTGGTAATTGCTATTACTATGCCAGCCAGGCCCTGCCTAACTATCTATACTGGGACACCTACCTATGCCTACCTAACTACTGGGGCACCTACTTACCTATACGGAGACACCTACCTATGCCTACCTACCTACCTATACTAGGGCACCTACCTATGCCTACCTACCTATACTGGGTCTCCTACCTATGCCTAGCTAACTACAGGGGCACCTACCTATGCCTATCTACTTATACTGGGACACCTACCTATGCCTACCTACCTATACTAGGGCACCTACCTATGCCTACCTACCTATACTGGGTCTCCTACCTATGCCTAGCTAACTACTGGGGCACCTACCTATGCCTATCTACCTATACTGGGACACCTACCTTTGCCTACCTAACTACTGGGGCACCTACTTACCTATACAGGGACACCTACCTATGCCTACCAACCTACCTACCTATACTAGGGCACCTACCTATGCCTACCTACCTATACTGGGTCTCCTACCTATGCCTAGCTAACTACTAGGGCACCTACCTATGCCTACCTACCTATACTGGGTCTCCTACCTATGCCTAGCTAACTACTGGGGCACCTACCTATGCCTATCTACCTATACTGGGACACATACCTATGACTACCTACCTATACTGGGACTCCTACGTATGCCTAGCTAACTACTGGGGCACCTACCTATGCCTATCTACCTATACTGGGACACCTACCTATGCCTACCTACCTATACTGGGACTCCTACCTATGCCTAGCTAACTACTGGGGCACCTACTTATGCCTATCTACCTATACTGGGACACCTACCTATGCCTACCTACCTATACTGGGACTCCTACCTATGCCTAGCTAACTACTGGAGCACCTACCTATGCCTATCTACCTATACTGGGACACCTACCTATGCCTATCTACCTATACTGGGACACCTACCTATACCTACCTACGTATACTGGGACACCTACCGATGCCTACCTACCTATACTGGGGCACCTACCTATGCCTACCTACATACAAGAAGATAATAAGGCCGTTGCTTCATTGTGGACAGACCAAATTTGATCAGCTGGACAGTCACTGTTGTTCTATCATTGAGCTACCACAGCCCGGGCGACGATATGGGCTTGAAAACCGCCACGGCCTGCACTCTGGCCATGGTGCGCACCAGTCCAGCACGTCGTCACTACGCAAACAGCTGTTTGCGGTGCGTTACACAGTGCGTTTGGTATGTCAGTGTGAAGCAGTACACTAATTACACTACCTGATTGATGTATACACATGCAAGATGTTTTAAAGCACTTTAGGCCTGCAATTTAGCATTCAATATGATTTCTTCCCTTAAAATGCTGCTTTGCATCCAATCCGGATTTTTCCTGGGGACTTTTGGCGTCTATCCCACTCTGCCATGCCCCCTCCAGGTGTTGGACCCCTTGAAACATCTTTTCCATCACTTTTGTGGCCAGCATAAATGTTTCTAGTTTTCAAAGTTTGCCTCCCCATATAAGTCTATTGCGGTTCGCGAACCTTTCGCGAAGTTCGCGAACTGAAAATCGGAGGTTCAGGCCATCTCTAGTGATTAACCCTCCACATGTATAATCTGGAGAGGCTATACAATATCTACTTTATAACTTTTAGCTTGGTTCCACTTTATTGCCAGCGGCTTTCAGTGAGCGCAGAAGATTCCTGCACTTGGCTTGTTGGCTGCTGAAGCAAATAACTACATCTCTGCCTGTAGAACAATAAGGGGTCTTAGAAGCCAAAATAAATCACAAGCGCTATATCATTTTCTTTTGTACACTTTCTTTTTCAGATTAGTTTTTCTAAATAAAATATTAATCATAATTAAGATTTGACAATGATATCCACTGTGTGTGGAACAATAGTTGCAGATGTAGCTTATTAGTGCAGTCCTTGGAGGACTTGCCATAGTTTATTTCTGTCATTAGATCATGAATACGCGAGAAGCAGCTGCTTCTGTTTCCTTCCAGAAGAAGGCGTTTAATTGGTAGTCATGTTTATTGACAAGCCATGATTTACTGTAGTGCCTCATACTGCTAAATAGTTTAACTATAAGTGCCATTAGCGTTTGTTTCTGAATAGCAGAATCATTTTCCGGCAAGATGATTTTATGGTATAATCTTGCATTGTGCTTTACACACTTCTATGACTTTATAGAGGGTAATGACTCCTGTTCTAATCACTCTCTCCCACAACGTATAAAGAACTCTTTCAGAGTTGTTGGCAGTCTTAGATCTTGGATTCAGAACTTACAATCCATGACTAAAAACACATCTTGATTTTATAAAGTTTCACAATCTATTGATTCATTGTGAGGGGCAGTCAAAGCAATTTCTCCAGCTGTGAGTATCAGATGCTGCTATAAGATACGTTGGGAGGTGAGAAATCAGAGGACAGACTTGGGAGAGCTCTGTCTGGTTCGATTTCATTTTATAAGAAATTGATTTGTAGCAGTATAAGAAAAGTAATGGGGTGCTGATATTTTAGGCAACCACTATACTGAAATGCCGGTGGAGAGTATATTGGTGGACAGTTCATGGGTTGGGCATCAGCGTTAAAAATATCAGCAACACAACAGTGGACTCTGTTCCTGATGGAAGGTGACCAAACTGAGTATTGGTTAGGATTTAAGGTCGGAGTCAGGCATTGTTTAGAAGGATTAGAGGATAGGGTAGACGGGGTTGGTTGTACT
Organism: Hyperolius riggenbachi; assembly: GCF_040937935.1. Classification (NCBI taxonomy): domain Eukaryota; kingdom Metazoa; phylum Chordata; class Amphibia; order Anura; family Hyperoliidae; genus Hyperolius; species Hyperolius riggenbachi. Next base: position 123,406,596 of record NC_090650.1, read on the forward strand.
AGTTAGAGTTTGAAGCTAAGAGAAACCGTAACCAAGGACTGAACTTTATCCCAATCAGTAGCTGATACCCCCTTTTCCCATGAGAAATCTTTTCATTTTCTTGAATAGATCATCAGGGGGCTCTGTATGGCTGATATCCCCCTTAATTCACAAAGCTTTATCAAACGCTTTATCAAACATTTGACAGTTTACCTCATGGGTAAAATCTAGTTTTGAATTCACTAAGACGTTAAATATTTATTGAATGTTTTATCAATAAAACGTTCAATAAATCTATAACACCTTAGTGAATTCAAAATTAGATTTTACCCATGAGGTAAATTATCAAACGTTTGATAAAGTGTTTGTTAAAGCTTAGTGAATTGAGGCCATTGTGGTGAAACCCCGTCCACAGTGTGATGTCAGGACCATGGTGCTGACATCACACTGTGGGAGCCTTGTTGCATTGTGGGAAATAACAGCTGTTTCCAACTGCCAAAAAAGAAAGCAGCAGCTACTTCCACTGACATCACCTGCCAACAGTAAAAATGTCGCTACGTGATAAATGTCAGAATGTAAATCAGGGGGAGGAAAGATTTTACAATGGGCAAACACTGACTAAATCATTTATACATAATTATTGTAAAAATTAAGCACTTTTGTTCAATATGTTATTTTCACTGGAGTTCCTCTTTAAAGTTAGCTACCAGTAAGGGGTAAATGTTAAAGAGAAGGTTAGGCTTGTGGAAAGGTAACCTAAAGGGAAGAGGTTAAAATTATGCATCAAGAAAGAGTTAACTTAAATGGTATGATTAAACTAGGCATTCATAACCTACAGGTGGAGGTTAAGGATATATCTGTGTTTTACTTGAAGGTAAGCCACCAATTACTTCCCTTTTTAACCACCCTGGCGTTCTATTAAGATCGCCAGGGAGGCTGCGGGAGGGTTTTTTTTTTTAATAAAAAAAAACTATTTCATGCAGCCATCTGAAAGTTGGCTGCATGAAAGCCCACTAGAGGGCGCTCCGGCGGCGATCTTCCGATCGCCTCCGGCGCCCAGAATAAACAAGGAAGGCCGCAATGAGCAGCCTTCCTTGTTTCGCTTACCTCGTCGCCATGGCGACGAGCGGAGTGACGTCATGGACGTCAGCCGTTGTCCTGACGTCAGCCGCCTCCGATCCAGCCCTTAGCGCTGGCCGGAACTTTTTGTTCCGGCTACGCTGGGCTCAGGCGGCTGGGGGGACCCTCTTTCGCCGCTGCATGCGGCGGATCACCGCACTTCAGCGGCGATCAGGCAGCACACGTGGCTGGCAAAGTGCCGGCTGCGTGTGCTGCTTTTTATTTGAGCCAAATCGGCCCAGCAGGGCCTGAGCGGCAGGCTCCGGCGGTACTGGACGAGCTGAGCTCGTCCAGACCGCTCAGCTGGTTAACTGTTTTCAACTATTTTATGTCCATTGGGTGCTTTCAGTTATATATATAGTTGAAAGGTGTTTTCTATTTAGCCTTTTTAAACATTACCCATTCGAGAGCAACCATCCAGACCAACGGAACCCAAAAAGGCTGCTGGGGGCCGGGACATTCCCAAACGCAGGATTAGTGGCTGCTTATTTAAGAAACCACAGTTTGTGAGTATTGTACTCTCATATATTTGTGGCCCGCTACAAAAAAGAGACTATGTTACACTATTAGGCTTCCTTTTTTTAGGAAACTTTGAACTTCATTGGTAAGCCTAATCTCTGAAGTGTTTTCTATAATGGTCCTGCCCCTTTCTCCTCTTGATGGTTCCAGAGGCTATTCCACTGACCATGTGATTCTCCTCAGAGTTACAATGGCCAACATCATACTTCAGAGCAGATTTTCCTCGGGTTTATATTAAGCAATGATTTTAACTGATGGCCATAAGTGGTACATTTTTTTCACAGCAGTTTTTTTTTACCAAGCCTATTTTTTTTATTATTATTTCTAGCCAAGTTATTAGTATAATCATTATTATTTTCCTCAAATTTGATTTACAGGAAATGTAAAAAAGGAGCTGCACAGCTCTTCACAGGCGGAGAGAGAAATGATCATTTAACCATGCCAACCAAGCAGCATGAGCATGTTTACTGTTAGGCTTGGTGGTATCTTCTCCACAATCAGTGCGGAATGCACACTCTGATGTGGAGGAGAAACGCACACTAGACGCCATCATGGGACTAGGAGATCCCCAATTGTAGTGGAGGAGAGGATAGGTGGAACAGGATGAATGCTTACTAAACATAGTCACTCCCAGTGACAGTAAGCATACATACAGGACAGAGTGAAAGGACAGAGGGACAGAATGAACACTTGCTAACCAGTCACAAATCAGTGACAGCAAGAGTTTATAGACAGGACAGACTGGAATGAGGCAGCCAATCGCGACCGCAGCGATAGCTTACCTCGCAAAGCAGGATCGGAAGGATTCGCCACTCCTACGCAGAAGCCGGCACAATCCAGAAGGCAAAGCAAAGCAAGAAACAAAGGTAAAATAATAAACGTGCTGGCATGCGCATATATCGGCGTAACCGATACATGGCGCAAGTACTAGCAAAATAACAAACGCTACATAAACGCGGTCACCGCACGATATGCGCCACAGTGACTAAACACGTTGGGAGTACGGTCACTGCACGTGAAGTGCAACAGCGACAAAACGTACTATCTGTCTAACCAGGAACACAAACAAACAGATAACAAGCATGCTTGCCAATCGGCTGCCTTACCTCAGCACGAATAGCGCCTCTGACTACTGACGAGCTACTGTTTGTCCCCTATCTTATTGCCTGATGAAGCGGGCTGTGCCTGCGAAACGCGTCGCATCTTTTGGGGTACCAATAATAAATGTATTTGTTTAATTCAGACAGTATTTTGAGTCTGCTTTCCGGAGGTAAGTCCACCACTGCCTCCCAGCAAATTTTCAAATTTTTATTACCTTTTATCCTGCTGGCGCCTCTGTTCTCTTACGATATATAAATAACAAGATGAGTTGAACATAACTCCATAAGTCCATTGGAACCATATTATTTTATTCCATTTAGGTCATTGGGAAATGGTGTAGTACTGATCAGTACTTTACTGTTTAGGTTGTTTTCTTCAAGGTTTTTCACATAGAAGTGCCAGCAGGAGTCAAATAGCTGCCCAGCTGGTGGGGGGTGGGAGAATCAAATTTTCAAGGACAGGTAAATCCCCAGGTTATGAACAAGATAGGGACAAAAATGTTGTTCTTAATTTCAATTTGTATGTGAGTTGGAACAGGTACATTTACCTATTACTGTGCTCCTTTCTCTTAGACGTATTTGCCCTTTTTTCAGCATTCTCTTTGCTTCCTGTGCCCCTCTTTTTGTGCCTCTTCTTTGTGTGCCACCCAGACAGTCTCCAATTGTAATTATGAGTCTTTTGTAACTCAGACATTTGTAACTTGGGAACTCCCTGAAATAGGGCCACTCTTAAATAATGTCCTGGTGGAAGCGGATTGGTATAACACAGTTTTTGCACATGTGTATTTGAGGTTTTGACCACTGGCGCACTCTTATACTCAACAATCATTATCTATGCATTGTTGTTTTACAGTAGACTGACTGATATTTATATATGATCAACTATTTCAGAACACATTTTTATACATATTTGTTTCTTTTTTTAGTTTAGTTAATTTATTGCTTTTTATGTTTTCTTTCGTGCAGATTAGCCATATTGCTGTTATCAAGCAGAAAAACTAACTTACTCTTTCTACACTTACACACAGACGTACACTGCACACCAGCTGCTCAAACGTAGTCAATTCTGGATATAACTACTGTCCCTACAGCTAAATAAAAATCAGAGGTATTCGTTTACAAAAACATATATGATACTGTATAGTCACAAATGGCAGGCAGCATACAGGCTTCTGTGGATTTGTATGTAACCCAACTGTAAAATGGCATAATGCTATAAACAAGCAGACTATGCATCAATCTGTTTAAAGTGTATCCAAGGCGATATGTGACATGATGATATAAACATGTGTATGTACAGTACAAAACATATTAAGGGGGCACTATGACAAAAAATTGTAACATTTAAAATATGTGCAAACATAGACAAATAAGAAGTATGTTTTTTCCAGAGTAAAATGAGCCATAAATTACTTTTTTCCTAGGTTGCTGTCACTTACAGTAAGTAGTAGAAATCTAACAAAAGGCTCACTTCTTGGAGCAAGATAAGGTAAAAATAAATCTCACAAGGCCGCAAACACTCCGCACCCACCAACTAAGTGAGGGAGTTCAAGATTTAACCCTGGCCACAAGATCCATGTTAAAGTTATACTGATCTTATTGTTGTTCTTTCTCTTTGCATTTGCAGTGTATATTGAATGTTTTTGTTTTGTATGATTTCAAAAACATTTGCAGCTTATACTGTATGTTCAGATCAAGCCCTGTACTTTGTTTTTTTATATATTTTTTGTTCAGTGTTAGAGCTCAGTATACAACTCTAGCAAGTTTTCTACATCCTCCTCATGACATTGCCTACTTGTATATTTATATTTATATAAATGTAGTAATTATTTGGGATTCAGCGTAAGGAGCAGCTACTGTATTTGGAAATTTTTAATTTTCTTTTCTAATGCCTCACATGCTTATTTTGTATGTTTACCAGTCAGTGCAGCTTAGTTGCTAATCCCTGTAATAAACACTCCAGCTAGCTGAATAAACTTTCATGGAGCACTAACTGTGCTTATGTTTAAATTTTTTCAATACAGCATAAATGCAAGACGATACCGGACACTAAGAAGTCTACTGGCACATTTCAAAGAAAAGTAGTCATATTATTGCGTAAAGGGAAATGGTAATGTAACGATTGTGTAATTCCTTCTGTGGTCAGCGCACAGGATGCGTGCTGACACTGCGGAAATCCTCCACAAGCGTATAATCTGAGAGAACCCAGCAATGGTGCTATGCACCTGTAGAGGGGAATTCCTGCCGGCAGATGGAGCTGTGGAGTGCAGAGGAACAGATTCTCTGCACAGCCACAGATGCCAGATAGGAATTGTACGAGGGGAAGCAATGCAGGGCAAGGTAGCCCTTAAAGAGAGAGAGCACAGAGACAGGGTGTATGTGTGTTCACCAATCTAGTCACCATCCAGCGACGATGAACACACAACCATGAAGACCAGGTGGGAAAGCAATCGCAAGAGATGGCGATTGCTAACAGCGACACAAGACTGAATGAGCACAGAGAAGGATTGTATGTATGTCCACCAATCTAGTCGCCCACCAGCGACGGTGAACACACAACAGTGGAAACCAAGTGAGAACGAAATCGCAAGAGATGCGATTGCCAATGAGAATGAGCACAGGGACAGAATGTATGTATGTGCACCAATCTAGTCGCCAACCAGCGACGGTGAACACACAACAGCAGAAACAAAGTAGGAACGCAATCGCCAGAAGTGACACAAGACTGAGCAGGACAGAGCACGAGAGTAGCAAAGGCACAGCAAACAACCAATGAGAAGATAAGGAAAATAACAAACGCCAGCTAAACGCGAACACCGCACTCATTCGCAACAGCGAACGCGGTTTTGGCAGTTCCGATCTGATATTCGTCCAACAAGACAAATAGTGCTTGCTCCCGCGCACGTCATTGGGAGCTTACTGCGCGGGCAGAGTACGAAGTTTCCTTGTACTGCGCAGTAAACTCCCCATGACGCACGTGGTAACGAGCATGCATGCTGCCACGGCTGCGCAGCCACAGTCTTATTAGAATTGTACTTAGACCGGGACTGGCGGCGGGGAACGGAGGATCGTTGGAGGATGGTGTGGGACATTACAGCTGCAGGAGGCCGGTGGAAGCCCCAGGTAAGTGTCCGTTTTTATTTTCAACACCCCCCCCCCAGAACCCCTTTAAAGGACTAGTAGTATGAAAAACCATGTGTAAGTAAAACTGTGAGATGTGTAATTGTCCCAGAATAAAATGCAATACAGATTGTTTATTTTTATGTTGCTGTCACATACAATAGGTAGTAAAAATCTGAGATGTTTGACAGGTTTTGGACTAGTCCATCTCCTCAAGGGGGATTTTCAGGGTTTTCAAAAGCACTTACTGAATGGCAGTTGCTCTATTCAACTGTTAAAATAGTATGCAAGCAAGTATGGAAGCTGGCTGGCATCTTTGTATAGATAGTTTCCAAGGACTGTTTTATAAAGAAAGAAGGCTATTATGAGAATCCCCCTTGAACAGATGGGGAAAAAAGCTATTTATAGTCCATTTTACTCTTGGAGAAATGTACTGTACATCTTATATGTAATTGTATAAATGTAAGATGTAATTTTGTAATAGTGGTGCTTTATTAAAGCGGATCCGAAATGAAAAACTAACTGTAACAAGTAACTTGTCTATATATATTATCTAAAGTGTAGATAGTTTACACAGCAAATATAGCTGCAAACAGCTTAAATAGAAAGTGATTATTTATTCTTGTGATACAATGACAGCAGCCATGTTGTTTGTAAACATTACACAGAGGCAGGCTTATCTGCATCTTGATCACTAAGCCTGTGAAAAAAACCTAAAAAAAAAACCTAACCCCCCCTCCTCCCTCCTCCCCTCTGCCTCTGAAATCAATGGCTAGTAACACCTCCTCCTCTTCCTGCCCAGACTGAGCTCCCATGAGCCCTTGCTACTGCTAAGGCTCTCTGAAAACCTGTGGGCGTGGTTTATTTAGTTTATAGGGAATTAGAGTATTAAAACAAAAACATATTTGGCTTGAGGAATGCCCTATAAACAATAGGAAAGGAACACAATTATGCAATGAGTAAAAGTTCAACTCGGATCCACTTTAACTTAAGTCTGGAAGGGCTACATACATGAAAAGCCATGGCACCGATGCTTATAGCTAGTTTCCCAATGAGCTGGACTAAAGGGCAATGTGGATAATTCATAGAAAAATCTGCTGCTATGTTTTCCTCTTGTTCTATAAGTTCTACTGTGGATACTTTCCTTGTTTTAGAGCAAGGAGCAAGGATGACAAGCCTTGAAACAGGACTCACGGTCAGGGGCGCCTCTAGCCTTCTTGTCACTCCAGGCAAGAAATCCTGTGGCGCCCCCCCCCCCCCCCCATAAAAAATAAAACAAAAATCATATACATTATAGAACACTTCACACATGATATAAGCCATCATAGAAGGATAACTATGAAACGGAGCCCTAGGCAAGATAACACTTTGCCCTCCACTGATGGTCACCTGGCTTATTTAGTTAGATTTGGTGGGGACTAGCAACCACCAGGCCCCTAAACTCTCTCTAGACCCTAGGCAGCTGCTTAAGTTTGCCTTGTGGATGATCAGCATTGTATGCCACACAGCACATGCTGCCAGTATGCACCTCAAATAAATACAGCATCCACACTACAAGTTCCAATGGCAGTCACATTTTGCAAGATTGGATTATCAAGCAAGACATTCTTACTTTCAAAATAATTTTACACAAACATTATGAGATATGCAAATATGTTACCACCTGTTAGGGTGGGACTGGAGTGGGTATATCATGACATTGAAGGGCTGATTTGGTAAGGTGGTTTAAGGCCCAGTGCACACCGAGTGGTTTTAGCAGCGATCCGCCAACCGCATCTGTCTGTGAAAAATGCTTGGCTAATGTATTTCAATGGGATGGTGCACACCAGCGGTTTGAGGTTTTTAACAAACCGCAAACACGCCTCCTGCTGCACATTTGCGGTTTGCAGAAGCGATTCTGCCTCAATGTAAATTATAGGAAAAATGCAAACCGCTCTGAAAAACGCTAGATCAGAGCGGTTTTCCAGGCGTTTTTGTTACAGAAGCTGTTCAGTAACAGCTTTTACTGTAACAGTATTTGTAATCTGCTTCACAAAAACGCTCAGCATGTTTAGAAAATGTCTCTAAACATGCCTAGACTCGCTCTGAAATCTGCTCCAAAAAACGCTAGCGTTTTGAGGATCTGCTAGCGGTTTTGGTGTGCACTGGGCCTAATAGTTTGATTCATAATCCATTCTGGAGATAAGCACAGTGTGTTTGTAGTGTAAGTGATACAAGATAAGAGAAGTAGAATGGAGGGAGGAAGGGTAGTAGAGGGTCAGAATTGATGACATGGATGAGCAGATATCTATGAGTAGAATAGAGGCTCAGTGGGTAGCACTACTGCATTTTAGTGCTGAGTCTTAAAGGGAACCAGAGAGGATTCAATATACATACCTGGGGCTTCCTCCAGCCCCATACGCACGGATCGCTCCCACGCCGCCGTCCTCCGCTGCCTGGATCCGCCGCCACCGGGTCCCGTCATTGCCGCGAGTCGGCAAGTCGGCCGGCGGACGCGGCCAATTCTCCGCATTACAGGGTGCTCTCTCTCCATACAGATACGCATGTGGCTGCTTACTGCTCTGCCGCATGCGTACATGTATGGAGGGAGCCCCTGTGATGCGGACAATTGGCCGCGTCCGCCGGAAGTGACGGGCCCGGTACCGGCGGATCCAGGAAGCTGAGGACGGCGGCGTGGGAGCGATTCAGGCTTATGGAGCTGGAAGAAGCCCCAGGTATGTATAAAATCATTTTCTTTTTTCAACCCCCCGTTCCTCTCTGGTTCCCTTTAAGGTGACCATACACTGGTCGATGTGCCATTAGATCGACCAGCTGACAGATCCCTATCTGATCGAATCTGATCAGAGAGGGATCGTATGGCCACCTTTACTGCAAACAGATTGTGAATCGATTTCAGCCTGAAACCGATTCACCATCTGCTGAGCTGTTCTGACGCCTGTCCCCCAACCCCCGTATACATTACCTGAGGCTGGCTCCCGGGCGTCTTCTCCGCGCTTCACCGCACCGCTGTTCTTGCTCCATCCCGGCGCTTCCTGTGTTACTCCGTGACCAGGAAGTTCAAATAGAGCGCCCTCTATTTCAACTTCCTGGTCACCGGAGTGACACAGGAAGTATAGCGTACACTGGGACATGCGGAAATGCAGTGCAGCGAGGAGAAGAGGACCCCGGAGCCAGCTTCAGGTAATGTATACATGCGTCGCATCGGGCCCGAATCGTACGCCGCAAGCGACGCGCTCCTACCGCCGGGCGATCGAGGGTAATTTCCCGCACGGTGCGATCGACGGACCGATCCGATTTCGGGAGGAAATCGGATCGGCGGGTGCGTTTAGCGCAAGCGATTGGCAGCAGATTCGATCCCAGGATCGAATCTGCTGTCGAAACGGACGGGAATCGGCCCAGTGTATGGGGGCCTTTAGGCTTGAACATTGGCCAGGGCAAAATCTGCATGGAGTTTCTGTCTTCAGACACTTCAGACATTTCCTGCATCCTAAAAAAACATACTAATAAGTCAACTGGTTTACCCCAAAACAATCCTATATTGAAAATATTAGACTATAACTGTGGTAGGGATTAGATTGTGAGCTCCTCTGAGGACAGTCAGTGACATGACTATGTACTCTGTAAAGTGCTACAGGAAATGTCAGTGCTATATAAATACATAATAATAATATGGTAGGACATTATACTATAACTACGGTAGGGTTAGATTGTGAGCTACTCTGAGGACAGTCAGTGACATGACTATGTACTCTGTAAAGTGCTGCAGAATATGTCAGTGCTATATGAATACATAATAATAATATGGTAGGACATTAGACTATGACTATGGTTGGATTCAGGCCCGGCCCTAGACTTTTTGCCGCCTGAGGCAAACTTTGAAGAAATCGCCGCCCACCCTCCCCCCCCCCAAGCCGTGAGTGTAAGGGGCCGCCGAGCTGGAGGGGATAGCGGGCAGGAAGGGGGTATTGGCCTAGCGGTGGGGAGGGGGGTCGGACCCCCCCTCCCTCACTTGGGTCCCCCGTCCTCTGCTCCCCTCCAGCTTTAAAAAGTTACGTTGCCGCAGCTATTGTAAGAGGCACGGGCGGGGATCACTCACCTTTTCCACGTTCCAACGTGCGCTCCACTGACGTCACTTCCTGTAACACTGTCCACTTACAATACAGTGGGCGGCGTAGCAGGAAGTGACGTCAGTGGAGCGCACGCTGGATCGCGGAAAAGGTGAGTGATTCCCGCCCATGCCTCTTACAATAGCGGCAGCAACTTAACTCTTTAAAGCTGGAGGGGAGCGGAGGACGGGGGACGGGGGACCCAGGTGAGGGAGGGGGGGTCCGACCCCCCTCCCCACCACTAGGCCCAATAGCCCCTTCTTGCCCGCTATCCCCTCCAGCTCGGCAAAAGTTTCACCCCGCCTCATGGGCGGGCCGGCCCTGGTTGGATTAGATTGTGAGCTCCTCTGGGGACAGTCAGTGACATGACTATGTACTCTGTAAAGTACTGCAGAAAATGTCAGTGCTATATAAATACATGATAATAATATGTTCGGACATTACAGTTTGACTATGGTAGGGATTAAATTGTAAGCTCCAGTGAGCAGTCAGTGACATGACTATGTTCTCTGTAAGGTGCTGCAGGAGATGTCACTGCTATATAAATACATAATAATAATATGGTAGGACATTAGACTATGACTATGGTAGGATTAGATTGTGAGTTCCTCTGGGGACAGTCAGTGACATGACTATGTACTCTGTAAAGTGCTGCAGAAGATGTCAGTGCTATATAAATACATAATAATATGGGAGGACATTAGACTATGACTATGGTAGGATTAGAGTGTGAGCTCCTCTGCGGACAGTCAGTGACATGACTATGTACTCTGTAAAGTACTGCAGAAGATGTCAGTGCTATATAAATACATGATAATAATATGGTCGGACATTAGACTATGACTATGGTAGGGATTAAATTGTAAGCTCCAGTGAGCAGTCAGTGACATGACTATGTACTCTGTAAAGTGCTGAAGATGTCAGTGCTACATAAATACACAATAATAGTTCCAAATGCTACTGGCTGCCCTGAAGAGTGCTCAGACTAGTGTACATAGTTGTGCACATTGTTCCCCAAGTAGCAGTTGTTTGGTCAGAGAGACAGTGGGAGAGGGAGCATTAGCAGAGGGTGAGGGCGAGCAAAGTTAAGCTCCACACTCACCACAGTGACTGCAACAACACAGGAAGATGGATCCAGTGAGGTGTCCCCTCATGACAAGCGTCCAGCGATTCATCTTCCTGCCAGCGGGTATGCGAGATGTCACGTGACATTACAGGACGGGCACGAACGAGAAGTCAAGCGACCGCAGTACTTTACGGGGTGTCGTCAAGGATCTTAAAGATCCGATCCTCAGTGACGGTCACTTATCACCACACAACGCTAAGCGATGTCACGACATCGTGTAAATGACTACTTGTCGCTCAAAAAAAAAATTGATGGACATCGGGAAAATCGTTGGAAAAATTGTGAAATGGTACATAGCATTAGAGAGAGGGCAAACAGACAGCATTAATGGAAATACATTATTATGCCAGCTTCAATTGTAAGTAGTGATGGATGTAATTACACACATTGCTTACATGTCCATTATCATTGTTTGAGCGTTAGATGCTGCCCTCCTATTCACTCTCTCACAATGAAAGACAAAACCTGCAACCCCCAATGTGTCCATTACACACTTCAAACACTGTCCTTGTGAATTCAGGGAGAAGTGCAGGCTGTGTGTCCCAGAGGGGAGAGGATCAGATGATCCTACCACTCCATAGCTAGTCATGGCGAGCGTCCTGACATCTAGACATGCCAGACATTCTAGCAGAGCACAGGGCTGGCTGCAGAGTTTACTGTTTGTTTGTTTGTTTGTTTGTTTGTTTGTTTGTTTGTCTCGGCTTGCTCTGCAGACTCAGTAACATTTGGGGGTAGAGCGCTGTCACCTCTGCACACTGAATAGTGAGGGACTGTCTCAAATCTTTCTATGAATCCTTATTAGATGCATTCCTAAAAACACTTGTGAGAGTAGAAAACTTTCTCTACATACCCTTAAATGTCAGTCAGTCACTCAGGCTCAGGGTGGTGGGGCAGAAAACAGCTATAAACCAGACACCTTCTTCTTAGGGAGTATCTATAAATCTGAACTCTGAATAATTCTTTATCAGTGACTTAGCAGAAGGCTATTTGTGAAAACAGCAGAGTAACCAAGCAGCTCAGGGTGACCCAAGCTACTAGGAATGTATAGGGGGATAAAAGGAACCAAAATGCCCTCCTACTAAAAGAGCAAAGCTTGGTGTAATTTGCCTTCTTAAAACAGAAGGAAATCTATTTCTCTCCAGTCCCTTACAACGGTCTTTCAGGACCGAAATTTTTATTTCCCCTTGTACTGACAGTAATTTATTGCGCCTTTCCCCATCAAAGCCGCTCCAAGCCGCTGCCTGGGTGGTCTGTTGGTTAAGGCGCCCCTGCTCATGGTGGCATGTTATGCTACAGGTGGAATGATCTCTGAGATCAGAAGCCAGATGTCTAGGAATATTACATTTAAAGCAAAGAACCTAAATAAAGCATGGACTCGTAGCTATGTGAACATGTGCTATAATAGTACAGAAAATGTTCCAACGATTATTCAGGAAACTTTGAAAAAAATAAAACCAAATAAAGAAAGAAATGTGTAACATCTCTCATTCATAGCCTTGTTCATAGCACAAAAAATAAAAGATAGAAGACCGAGAGCCCAATATAGTGTAGTATGTATTAATAGGGGGTGGGATGTATTATGAAATGCAAGTAATATACTCACAAACCCGGGTTGCCTCCAAAGCAACCACTGTTCAGGCAGGTGGGGAGAACAAGCCTGTCTGAATGCGCAAAGGTGTACAGAGGCGCCGGAAGGATAAAAGTAGATAAAAAGTTTAAAATTGTTCTGGTTGCGGTGGTGGACCAATCAACCATAAACAGACAACAGAGCTGTCGATTTTCAAAACATATAAACAGTTTATTCAATTACTCCCAGTAAAGAGTCGCAACACGTTTCGCAGGCAAGGACCCGCTTCTTCAGGCAGTAAATGACAGGAACAATACACAGCGTGTAGTCTAGACGATGCTTGGCACCTCTGTGCCAAGCATCGTCTAGACTACACGCTGTGTATTGTTCCTGTCCTTTACAAAAATATATGATATTATGATTTGTATGTGTAGTACAGCTAAGAAATAAAACATTAAGATCAGATACATTAGTCTAATTGTTTCCAGTACAGAAAGAGTTAAGAAACTCCAGTTGTTATCTCTATGCAAAAAAGCAATTAAGCTCTGCGACTTTCAAAGTCGTGGAGAGGGCTGTTATCTGACTTTTATTATCTCAAGTGTTATTGAAATATTTACTTTTCCTCTGGCAGAGGAGAGGTCATTAGTTCACAGACTGCTCTGAAAGAATCATTTTGAATGCTGAGTATTGTGTAATCTGCACATATTATAGAATGATGCAATGTTAGAAAAAACACTATATACCTGAAAATAAAAATATGAGAATATTTTCTTTGCTGCTAATCTTCTAGTAATTATTCACAGTACACAACCAATTCATTATATCATTTTTTTTCTCGCTTCAGTGTCTCTTTAAGTGTGTGGTAGAAGCAAGCTTAATGGGACAAAGGAGGGAATTTCAGAGATTGACTAGAGAAGTCTTGAAGCTGTGTGTAGAGAGAGGATGTCAGTGTTAGTCAGAGGAGCAGAGGAGGTGCTGAGAAGTATAATTTCCGCAATGCAAGTGTGACAGCAGCAGTGAAGTTATTTAAAGGAAAAACCAAGTAAATTGCATGTAATTCTGAGGTGAAATAGAAACTAGTGCATCGATTTGCAGAGAGCAGCAGATGATGATGGCACTGAGGAGTCAGCTAGGGTCTATGCAGGGAAGAAACTGGGATGTCTATAAATCAAGTGATCTGGCCAAGTGGCAAAAGGATCGAATAACTGAGTCATAGAAAGCTGAGACTGAACAGCTCATTGATGGCAGTGCCAGAATATAGCCACATATGTTGCATATCCCATCATGGCTGCCAGATTTCCAGTGGCAATCTGTTAATTATACAAAACATTTCTATGTGCATCATTAAACACTTCATTTTGCCAGGTGACATTTACTATATTTAATATAAATCCTGGATAATAGAAGCAAATAATAGTAGCAATACTACTCATAGTAGTAATAATAGAAGCAAATAGCCACCTAAACAAAGCATATGTCATTGAAGAATGAGTACACCTCACTTGATATGGAGAGATGTGAAAAGACAAGCACTATGCTTGCTGTAAGGTCAAGCTGCAGATTTGAAGTAAGCAAGCAAACTTTAAAGCAGAAGGGACAGCCATACTATCCTACAGAAACCTCATATACAAGTAGATAAATTCACATTTGGCTTCAGTGAATTTTATACAGTTAATAAAGAGAAAACTGTTCCAGGCATTTTCCATCCATTTACTGCCTCTGACTGAAGCCAATCTCAATGTCATTTCCTCCCTTACTCTTTTTTTTCTCTTGCCTGAAATGGTGTATGCATTGCAAGCCCTCCTCCTCACTCTGTAGGAACTGCACTGTCATATCTAGTTTGCTTTGTAAACACATGTAAGCACAGCATAGATTAGATCGTATTTCAGCAGCTTCTGCATAGGGTTGAGGCGTATTTCCTGATTCATCCTGTCACACTGAACTACCCTCAGCCAATCAATGGCCAGGGATGTGGGAGGGGAGATAGCAAGCTTTCCTTCTCGTCAGCAATGTACCAGAATAGAGCCAGGCTGACTGATATAAGATTCATCACAGCAGAAACATGTATGATTATATTGGAATGCTTGCAAAGCAGGATTAGGATGTAGACTACATAATAAACACAGGGCAGTGGGTAAATGAAATTAGATTTTATGGCTGACAATCCCGCTTTAATAGCTTATTGATGGCTTCTGATACACTGTATATCAACAACTCCAGTTATTTATACTGGTAGCATTTAGGTTTCCCGACCCCATGCCCAATTCCAAATAGGTGGTTGGTTCCTCTCCTCTCTACTTCAGCCACACTCTGTGCTGTCAGACAGTGGTGCTCACCGCCAGGCCGTGATCACGCTTACGCGTGGATTCACGACCATTTTGACGCATTCCGCCTCGGACACGAAAATCCGTGAATAGATTTTCAACCACGAAAATCTGCTTCGGCTACGCGTGAATGCGGACAGAAATCCGCATTCACGCTCGTGAAACCCGGCGCTGAAGTCGTGGATTGCGGAAATGCGTCAAACTATGCGGAAGTGACACATTGCAGGCCAATCAGAGTGCCCCAGCCAGGCCCTAGCAACCAATCACAGGAGGGGAGCTATGCCCTCCCCTCCTGAATATAAAGCGGCGGCCATGATGGAAAAGCTCTGTCCTTGCTAGACTGTGGTGCTGAGAGGATTATCTCCAGGCCATTGTTGTTTGAGCAAGTGCATTTATTGTGTTAAAAACAAAGCGTTTTTTTTGCTAACACTGCTCTTATACTGTACACAGTTAGCTAGTCAGTGAGTGATTGCTGTAGTTAGTTGTAGTCAGTGTAGTGTAGTGGGAGTGTGGGAGTCTAGTGATTATTTAACTGTGTGTAGTGCAGGCAGGTTCAGTGCTGCAGTGTAGTCAGTGTAGTGGGAGTGGGGATTATCTGTGTGTAGTGCAGGCAGGCAGGTTAGTGCAGCTGCAGTGTTCACTTGCATATTCCAGTGACAGTTATACACTTGTACTATTTGCAGGCAGCCAGTCACACCGCCGGCGCTGCCACTCTCTGCCAGCACTGTTCATTCATTCTGTCAGTGACCTTGTGCTGTGCCCAGTGCCCACTGCTCGCTCGCTGGCATATGAGCATCTCATTACACAGTGTGACATCCTTGTGTGCCCACTGCATCCTTCAGTGACCTAGTTGTATATCCAGTGCCCACTGCTGTGCCCACTGCATCCTTCAGTGACCTTGTACTGTGCCCACTGCATCCTTTAGTGACCTAGTTGTATATCCAGTGCCCACTGCTGTGCCCACTGCATCCTTCAGTGACCTTGTACTGTGCCCACTGCATCCTTCAGGGACCTAGTTGTATATCAAGTGCCCACTGCTGTGCCCACTGCATCCTTCAGTGACCTTGTACTGTGCCCACTGCATCCTTCAGTGACCTTGTACTGTGCCCACTGCATCCTTCAGTGACCTTGTACTGTGCCCACTGCATCCTTCAGTGACCTAGTTGTATATCCAGTGCCCACTGCTGTGCCCACTGCATCCTTCAGTGACCTTGTACTGTGCCCACTGCATCCTTCAGTGACCTAGTTGTATATCCAGTGCCCACTGCATCCTTCAGTGACCTTGTACTGTGCCCACTGCATCCTTCAGTGACCTAGTGGTATATACAGTGTCCACTGCTGTGCCCACTGCATCCTTCAGTGACCTTGTACTGTGCCCACTGCATCCTTCAGTGACCTAGTTGTATATCCAGTGCCCACTGCTGTGCCCACTGCATCCTTCAGTGACCTTGTACTGTGCCCACTGCATCCTTCAGTGACCTTGTACTCTGCCCACTGCATCCTTCAGTGACCTAGTTGTATATCCAGTGCCCACTGCATCCTTCAGTGACCTTGTACTGTGCCCACTGCATCCTTCAGTGACCTAGTTGTATATCCAGTGCCCACTGCTGTGCCCACTGCATCCTTCAGTGACCTTGTACTGTGCCCACTGCATCCAGTGATTCATTACTAGCAACATGTCTGGCAGGGTTTCGCGGGGTGAGAGGAAAGGGAGTTCAATTGTCTCAGCCACTTCTGGGACTGCTCCACGTCCGCCCGCATTGTCCTCCTCCTCCTGACTCAGTCGCTTCCACCAATGTACTCTGTCTGCGTTCACACTGCCCGGGTCACCGGGTGCATTTAATTTTTTGGCCAGCACTATGACGCTGTGCTGCTACTACTACCACCAGTATGTTGCCATGGTCCTTCTGTGCTGCTGAATTGACCGCCGGCATTGTCCTCCTCCTCCTGACTCACTCGCTTCCACCAATGTACTCTGTCTGCGTTCACACTGCCCGGGTCACCGGGTGCATTTAATTTTTTGGCCAGCACTATGACGCTGTGCTGCTACTACTACTACCAGTATGTTGCCGTGGTCCTTCTGTGCTGCTGAACTGACCGCCCGCATAGTCCTTCTCCTGACTCAGTCGCTACCACCACTGCACTCTGCGTTCACACTGCCCGTGTCCACTGACAACTCTGCTGCGATGTCATTGCTAATTGCTGCAAAAAAAAACAAAAAAAAAATTACAAAAACCTCTCTGGGGCCTTTTTGGCGTCAGCCACTTATCCTACTCCAGCGGTACCTTCGCCGCCAAGTGCCATTGGAACTCGCCTTCACCTCTTTGACTGCTTAACGCGTATATCCCTTTTTAAAACCACTTATTACCAATTAATAGCCCCATTTAAAGTGTTGATTTCACTTTAAAATCCATTTTCTCTCGGAAAAAAAATTTGGGGGGAATTTTTTATGTTGAAGTTATGTTGCCCCTTATCACCTCGATAATCCATGCAATTTGGGGGATTGTTGCATGTATGGGGGCTTTGTTATTAACGTTAAAAGAAAATCCGCCTCCGGGCGGGAATCCACGCGTGATTACGCCATTCACGGCAGAAAATCCGCGTGGTTGCGTGGACGCGGACGAAAATCCGCATGCGGCGGGGCCGAATGCGGATTTTTTTTTGCAACCACGCGGATTTCCGAATTCGTGGATGAGGCACATCCGAGCATCCCTGCTGTCAGATGCCTCTTTACAGCTCCCAAGTGTTTCCACATGTTACATGACACGCAGGACGAACTGGGACCATTTTTGACAACACAGTGAATGGCTGCAGTGAAGAGTAGAGAAGAACTGAACAAGTACTACTGACTGAGCACTGGAGAGTGGCCCATGGAGGGGAAGCGAATCGGGTCTGCTTACCCCATAGTTATTCCACCATGTGTTCAACAGCATCGGGCTCAATGTTTCTTGGGGGATGAGAATTGCCACTCAACTCTCACAAGCCACTCCCAAATGCTGAAATACATTTAGGATTAGTGGGAAAAAAAAAGGCATACACATTGGTTTTAAGATCAAAGATTGGCTCTTTACAGTGGTGTAGTAAGTAGCAGGGATAGCGACTTCGCCTGATTTTTCTGTAAGATTAAATAGTCCAGCTTTAGTATCTCTTCTACACAGCCAGGCAGAGGCAGCAATGATTCTCCATGCGCTGAGGCTGTCTATAATGACAGTCTTCGGTGATGCGGAGTGATATGGATCGCAGCTGGCACTTCATTCTAGTCCGCCCAAGGTACGCCACTGTTGAAGACGAAGATGCTGTAGCGAGAACTCAGGAAAGTAGGATGGTAAGTACAGTGTCTTTCTTCTGTAATTATGCAGGTGCCACTGACCATCAATGATCTGGGGGGGGGGGGGGGGGGAGGGGGCACACAGACACAGTGTCTAATTATATTTGGGGAATACTGCACAATATTGTTTCTGAGTTATCAGTGCCTAATTATATTTGAGGGGCATACTGGCTAATAATGTTTTGGGAGGCAAAGTACCTTATTATGTGTGGGAGGCACAGTGCCTAATTTTGTTTGTGCTCCCAGTGCTTATTTTGGAGGCACACTCACTGATTAATTATGTTTGTGTTTCATACTGCTAGTTATGTTTAGGCAATGTACAGCTTAATTATGTTTTGGAGGGACAAACTAATTATTTATGTTGCCAGGCATTGGCTTCAATTCATCAAAGGGTGTTCGATAACAAAATCCCAGTCCTTAAAATACCGCATTCGGTATTTTACACTTCACTGTGCTAATTCATCAATATTTTCACACATGTGGTAGATGTTCGGTAAGTTACCGAAGAGGTCCGTGCAGTGAGGGCATTACAATAGGAAAGAGGCAGCACCGACATCCCTATACATGTGCCTTTTATATTTGTTGTGCTGCCTCTGCTCTTGCTGAATCTGTCTCATTAGTCTTAAGTTTCTATTTACTTGCCACAGCTTAGATGAACTGCTGAGAAACATTACACATTCCCTGCTTAGGTCATTTTGCCACGAGCTCCCACTTGCATCCCTGCATATTTAAACAGGCATTCAAGGGGTTACACTACCGAAGGGTGCCTAGAAAAGAAGGGTGCCTGGAAAATAACTTTAATTCTTTTCTCTCCCCTGGCTGCCTAGGGGGGTCTGTTCCACCCAAGAAGCCTGGCCAACCTATCAGCAGCACTTGCAGGGGACAGGGGAGGTTTCTATGGTCCTGTCACACACGGAGAAGGCATTCCAAGCTCCTTATCGACAGGGGAGAGCTGGAGATAAACACCACACATGTTATCGAATGCTGTGAGCTTGATGAATTAACATTTGCTGACATTTTACTGACATGTGTTGAGGTAATCACTTAACAAGTCGGTAATTTATCTCTCTACACAGGAATGTCTGCTTCTCATGCGGTAACTGCTTTGATGAATTAACATTTTACTAAGTGCTCCGTAAAGTCAGCTGTTTTCAGCATTACCGAATGCGGTAATGCTTGATGAATTGAAGCCATTGTCCCTAATTATGTTTTAGGGGCATACGGCTTTGTTATGTTTTGGAGGGCAAACCACATATTTTTGGTTTGGGGGCACCATGATTATACTTTGGGGACATGCAGCTTAATTATGTTTTGGAAGAGGAAGCTTAGTAATTATGTTTTGTGGGACACTGCTTGACAATGATTTGTGGAGGGCATTGCCTAATTATCTGGCATTTATGAGCAGTAGTTGCAATTAATGTTGACCGCTTCTCCTAGAAGGTGCATGCAAAGCTAGAAAACACAGTGTGACTAGTGGAGCATGCTAAGGAAGTGGCTTACCTGTCTGGCCAGAATGTTCCTCCTTCCTCCCGTCCCTGCTTACATGGTAGCCCTTTCTAAGTTCACTTACAAGCAAGAACATAGAATATTCCTGCTTATCACACATGCTAAGCAAATTCCTAAAGCTGTAAACATACTCTACAACCTTGTGACATTATTTTTACAATAATGTGACATTATTTTTACATTAATGTAAATTATTGAGCTCCCAAACTTTTTATTTAAAGAGTAACTGTCAGGCTGCAGAAGCTAATTTAAACCTCTATTCTCCTGTGTTAAACAGTTTAGAAGGAAGCCAAAAAGGCATTAGTGAAGATAAAAATCTCTCTTACCTTTGATGTGTGCTTATCAGCAAAGCTGTTATTCTTAAGAAGACACAAGCTGCATACCATACTGCAAAGCATTCTGGGGCTCTCCCCTCGGCTGCTAATGAGACATTACAGCAGCTTGTAATCAGTCCAGCGCGTAGCACTGATAAATCTCCGGGCAGAGTACACTGCAGGAGTCAGCTATTGTTCCTAGCCACATGGCTAATTAATATTCACTGCACACTGTGTTATTCAGTACGAGCTTTTCTGTGATCAGGAAGCAGGCAGGACATGACGACACAATTGGCTTCATAGAAGACAGAAAAACATGGAACCTGCCATGAGCTGTCAGGAGCATCAATCTCTGCATATACTATATAAAAATTCTGTGAAGTACAAACGTGGACAGTGAAATGCATATGTAATGTAAGTACAGCCAATCTTTAGCTACTGATATATGTGTTTATTTTCTCTGAGACCTTATACCTAACAGCTCCTCTTTAAGGACTTTGATTGGAAGGGAGAGGGGGCGTGAGCTATGTTGTGAGAAGATGGGGAGCAGAGGTGATGGTGGTGGGGGGTTGCAGGACCAAATTCAACATTGGGGCCCAGAAGTCTTTGGCTACTTCACCGACTCTTTGAGTTGAGATGCATCACTGTAAACTAGGACTGTTATCCAACACAGTTCTCACACACAGCGCTATATGCTTCTCCTGCTGTAGTATGTGGCTGCCTGCTCCAGTATTCTCTGTATTCTGACTCAATGGCCTCAATTCACTAAGCTTAACTCCAGTCTTTAAAGCAGTAGGATCAGCCATACTATGCCAGGGGAAAAAAACACATATATAAGTAGATAAATACTTAACCTACTTACATAACACATGAATTATACTGTCCACGTTTTGATTTCAGTGAATGTTATATAGTAAATTACGAGAATTCTGTTCCTGGTGGGGGCCATGTTTTTTGCCCACAGTTAAGGCTAACTCGTGATGTCATTTCTGCCCTTTACTTTTTTTCTTGTCTTCTCCAATTGCTGAGTCACCTCAGCCTTGCTTGTAAACACAAGTGAGTAAGGGATTAGGTTTTAGATAAGAAGCTGGCAGGGAAATAAAGGGAAGAGGAGGAATAGATTATAGATAAAAAGAACCCCCAGCATGCAATTCTTTGACACGACTACTAAAGAGCCAGTGTTCCCTAAGTATGTGATAACTCCAAATCATAACAGCAGAAAAAGTTTTGAAAGTTTTGAATGCAGGATTAGCATCTTTATCACTTAATACACTCAGGCCAGTTGCTGTTGAAATTTGATTTTTATGGTGACGATACCGCTTTAATCATTCTTCTGAGCTGTTTTACAGTTATCACAATTATATCACCATGGTGATAACTGTAAAACAGCTCTGAAGAGTTATTAAAGACAGGAGTTAAGCTTAGTGAATTGAGGCCATTGTCACCAATAACTTAATCATTTAATTGTGCTCTTGGTTTCCATGTTCTGGTGACTTCTAGCCAAGGACTTTTGTGCTCAACTACATGCTGGTATTTTATTTCAATCTGGCAACACTGCCACTTGGTCACACTAGTCTGAATACATCAATAGGCATTGAGTACATGCATGGATAGAACAATGACATAGTGGATAGCAGTCTTCCCTTGCAGTGCTGGATCCCCAGTTCATATCAGGACTAGAGATGGCCTGAACTGTTCGCCGGCTAATGGTTCCCGGCGAAATTCCGTGGTTCTCGATCGCGGAGAACTGCAAACTTTTGTGGAAGTTCGATTCACCCCCATAGTGCATCATTAGGGTCAACTTTGACCCTCTACATCACAGTCAGCAGGCACATTGTAGCCAATCAGGCTACACTCCCTCCTGGAGCCCCACCCCCCTTACAAAAGGCAGGCAGCGGCAGGCATTGGACTCACTCGTGTGCCTGCAGTAATTAGAGAAGGGAGAGGTTGCTGCAGAGACATTAGGGAAAGCTTAGTTAGGCTCTTGTAACAATAACAATAACGATAATATTTTTATAGCGCTTTTCTCCCTGGGGACTCAAAGTGCTGTGACTCTGCATTATGCAGTCTCAAAGGCTAGGAAAAAGAGGTGAGTTTTTAGCCTTTTTTTAAAGCTGTCCAGAGAAGGAGCCTCTCGTACTGATTGTGGAAGTGAGTTCCATAGAGTAGAGGCTGCATTGGAAAAGGCCCGAGCACTAAATGTTAGGTGTATCCTGGGAATAACCAGCTTCATCCTGTTGGCAGATCGGTGGGGGCGTGGAGGGGCATAAAGTTCCAATAGATCCGCTATGTATTTGGGTCCCATGTGGCTTAGAGCCTTGAATGTCAGCAGGCAGATCTTAAAATTGATTCTACATTTTACTGGCAACCAGTGAAGAGTTTGCAGTACTGGGATGATGTGTTAGCTGCGGGGGGCATTGGCTAGGAGTCTGGCTGCAGCATTACTGTACTAGCTGTAAAGGGTGCAGAACTTTATCTGTAGATCCGATGAACAGGGTGTTGCAGTAGTCTAGGCGGGAGGATACAAATGCATGAACCAGGGCAGGTAGGTCTTCAGCTGGGATAAGGTGTTTGATTTTCCCTATATTTCTTAGATGGAAGAAGGAAGACTTCACGACAGCTGATACCTGCTGTCTGAGTTTTAGATTCCCATCCAGGATCACCCCAAGGTTTTGCACAGAGTCTTTATACTGTACAGTATCTCCCCCAATTGCTAGTTTGAGGTGGTGGGTGTTTTGAACTTCATCCATCATGTGTGGACCACCTACCACCAACATCTCTGTTTTGTCAGGGTTCAGCCTCAGCCAGCTGGTGTTCATCCAGTTTTGTAAATCCACTAGACACGCATTTATGGATGCTGATGGGTCTTGGGTGCCAGGCTTGAAGGACAGATACAGTTGTGTGTCATCTGCATAACAATGGTATCCTAGGCCATAGTTCTGGATTATTTTTCCAAGTGGGAGCATGTAGACTGCAAAGAGTAATGCTGATAGTACAGAACCCTGTGGAACTCCATAGGCAAGTGGCACTGGATTAGAGTAGTGTGTGCCCAGACATACTTGCTGTGTCCTGCCAGATAGGAAGGTCTGAAACCAGCTAAGAACAGTACCCCTTAGGCCACAGTAATTCTTCAGTCGCTGGATTAGTATTTCATGGTCCACAGTATCAAATGCTGCAGACAAGTCAAGACGAATCAGAATTGAGCAATCACCCTTGTCCCTTGCAGTAAGTAGATCATTCATTACTTGTAGGCTTGTTAGCTTGCTCCTTGCTGATTCTTATTGCTAAAAAAAGCACCCCTCAACAGCTCTTTTGAGAGGGAATGTTGTTCTTGTGATCGATTTTTTTTTTGTGTGGCCCACTTGCATTATATACAGCCCTGTCAGTCAGTCGCAGCTGGCCTTTGGCACCTTAATTCCTACTGTGCCACTGCCAGGCCCAGCACATTCAGTGACTACCTGTGTGTGTGACAGGCAGCTGCACATTTGTAATCCCAATCACTGCACCTGTTCACTGTTCAGTGCACCTACCTACCTATACCTATGTGGTGGCTGGATAGTGTAATGGTTAAGGGCTCTGCCTCTGACACAGGAGACCTGAGTTCGAATCTCGGCTCTGCCTGTTAAGTAAGCCAGCACCTATTCAGTAGGAGACCTTGGGCAAGACTCCCTAACACTGCTACTGCCTATAGAGCGCGTCCTAGTGGCTGCAGCTCTGGCGCTTTGAGTCCGCCAGGAGAAAAGCGCGATATAAATGTTCTGTGTTTGTGTCTGTGTTTGTATGTGGGCGCACGCATTGTTAATACCACCATTCATTGCACCTGTCATTGCAGTCCGTGTGTGTGTGTGACAGGCAGCTGCACATTTGTAATCCCAATCACTGCACCTGTTCACTGTTCAGTACACCTACCTTCCTATACCTACGTGAGCACACGCATTGTAAATACCATCAGTTATTGCACCTGTCATTGCAGTCATTGCAGTCCATGTGTGTGTGTGACAGCTGCACATTTGTAATCCCAATCACTGCACCTGTTCACTGTTCAGTGCACCTACCTACCTATACCTACATGAGTGCATGCATTGTTAATGACCACCAGTCATTGCACCTGTTCAGGAGTTCAGGATACCAGTGTGTGTGTGTGACAGGCAGCTGCACATTTGTAATACCAGTCACTGCAGCCTGTTCAATGCACCTGTGTAACTGCAGATTGTTGTACCAGCAGTCACTGCATACCTGTTCACTGTACCTGTGTAACCGTACATTGTATTAGTCAAGTCAGTGCATACCTTTCACTTCATCCCCCCAATATGGATAAAACAAAAGGCAAAGCCAGAGGCAGGCCACCTGGCAGGTCTGTTCAAGGTCGCGCTGTCGTGATTTTGTGTGGCCCTCGACCAAAGTACAGTGTTCAGAAGAAGGCATGTGCCATCAACCCCCAATATTGCCAGGACATAGTTGACTATTTAACACAGAACACCTCATCTTTCTCAGCTTCCGCACAGAAGCGTGACATATCTTCCTCCTCCTGCACTGATTCTGGCACCCCACTTAACACTCCTTCGGCCGCCACCACCAAAGTGCCATCACCGCAGGGCTCAGCGGTGTGGAAATGTTTGTGTGTGTCTGCCTCAGATGAGAGCAATGCCATCTGTACTCTCTGCCACCGAAAATTGAGCCGTGGAAAGACCAAGACCCGAGTAGGGACAACTACCTTACGAAGGCACATGATTGATGTTTCTAGTTTTCAAAGTTCGCCTCCCCATTGAAGTCGATTGCGGTTTGCGGAAGTTCGCAAGTTCGCAAACATTTGCAGAGGTTCGTGAACCCAGTTCACGAACCTAAAATCGGAGCTTCGGGCCATCTCTAATCAGAACCAGGCTACCCTTTGCATGGAATTTGCATGTTCTCCCCGTGTTTGTGTCGGTTTCCTCCCAAAAACTGTAAGTTTCCTCCCAAATGACTGTGGTAGAGAATGGATTAGCGTGTGAGGGCCTCTGAGGCACAGTCAATGAAAGACTATATACTCTGTAAAGTGCTGCAAAAAATGTCAATAAATAAAAAGCAAACAAAAAGTAAATAAATGCAGTAGGCCTACAACTGTCCAATTAAGGATGAATATTTCCTTGCTCTCTTTGTGCAGTGTGGGGGTAGTCTGTGTTGACATGATTCTGTTTACAGAGTCTGTATACCTGTTACCTTGGTTTTAACTCCCAGGCCAACTGCTTGTTACATACCTCCTTTAAAGAGAATCTGTACTCTAAAATTCTTACAATAAAAAGCATACCATTCTATTCATTATGTTCTCCTGGGCCCCTCTGTGCTGTTTCTGCTACTCTCTGCTGAAAACCTGGCTTGTAATTACCAGTTTTAGGCAGTGTTTACAAACAAAAGGCATGGCTGCTAAAAGCTTGTGATAGGCTCAAGTAAGCAGAGTGTGTGAGTCACACAAAGCTTGCAGGGGGGCTGGAGAGGGTGTGTATAGCGTCTATCCAATCACAAGCAGCACAGCACATTCCAGCCAGACAGAGGAGAGAAGATTAGATTATATGACAGTTATAATACAGCCACTGTGCAACTAGGAAAGGTTGCAGTAAGACAGACCACATTAGAACAGGTATAGGAACTTATAGGATAGAAGAAATAAGGATGAACATTTTGTTACAGAGTCTCTTTAACTAATCTTCCAGCATCCCTATTAGCTTCCAAGACCCTGCTGTTATACTAAACCCTATTTCTCTGGATGACAACAAAAGGGACAGAGTTACAGTCATCCCAACACCGGAAGTGCAGTCATACAGTCATAACACCTGCAAAAATAAATAAAAGAAACAATAGATGGGTAAAGATAATCTGCAATGAAAATGTATGGGTACAATGGCCCATATGCAGTTACCTTTTTTTTCTAAAATTTTCCAGTATGTGATATTTTCACACCTTGGGCTTGATTCACTAAACCGTGATAACTGATATCACGGTTGCAGTAGCGTTTTGTGTAACGGTTTCGTGCGAAATCGCAAATTTTCGCGGGCCAACACACACAAAAATTTTGCGTTCAAATATTCACAATTGCGAGCAAAAAAAGTTACATGCATTATAATGCGCACAAAACGCTAGCGTGACCGTTATATCAGTTATCATGCCTGGTAAACCACTAGCAAGCAAGAAAATACTCAAAATACTTTTTAATGTTCCTTCTCATCTACTTTTTGGTACTTGTTCAATTGTAAAGTGCTGAAAAGGTATTTTAAAGAGAAGATGAAAAAAATTTCTCCTAGGAGAAAAGTCAGGAGAAAAAGTTAATTGCATGTGGCCTAATATATCTTTTTAGATTTTGCTCAAAGTTTCTATTCTTTCTAACTGTATCTCAAATTTAATGAACTTGGTCCAACATTTGTAAATTTGCAAGCCACTGTTTTTGTTTTGTAAAAATGATTGATCTCTGGAATGCGATTGTTTGCTACAGCCACACTTCCATTACTTAGCAATTTACAGATGCAAATATGATTGGCACACACAGGTTCAACATTTTTCCCCCATGATTATCCTGTGTATCCTTATGATACCATAGCCATTGTTACAACAAACTTACAGATATTTATGCATATAAAATATTTTGCTGTTTTTTTTCACACTCATTATTTGTATCTCTTTTGTGCAGTGCTAAGCTTAGAAAGAAATTGATTTCTTGACAGAGTAAATTACAATATATAGTTCATCTATTCATGTGTAAGACTACCCCAGTGTATTTTTAAAATTACTAGTTAGTGCTAAGAAATTGTTTAAGTGACACATCATATGCAGGGCCCATAATTGCTTACGCCATCTGGTGTTTTCTTTGTCCCCAGCCTTTCCCAGTGTAGCGGATTAAAAGATATAACTAGAACCGTGTGACAGATGTTCAGCAACAATGCAGGTCTCAGAGTCCCAGGCGACTTGGAAATATGTTCTCTACGAAGGTGAGATGCTAAATGATCATTTGAGGAAGTTAGAAGCGCATGGTGCTTCATTTTGAAAAGTTTGTTTCTACATAGAAATTGCGCAATTACCCAAAAAGATGAACTCGGGTGGGATGCTGGGATATTTATGGCTACTGCTAGCTTTGCCTTACATAGCTTAGATTGAGCAGGATTTGCAAACATTAAGTACTTTGGACTGACATATTTCTTCAGTAGAGTAAATTGGAGTTAAATGGAAGTTCTGCATCCTTTTAATCTCCTATATAGGGAGCAAAGTAATTTCCAATTTGCAATTTGATAGATTTTTTTGAAGTTTCTGAGTCTTTAAATCCTTTTTTCATTTATTGATTTAAAAAAAACAAAAACGTAACCCCTATCAAAAGACTGTGTCAGCTCATAAAAATCCCAATTACGATACAAAATCGTAATTAATCATAATTTGTTCTGTATTTGTACTTTTTACTTACTTTTTTATAATTATGTGCCAAATTCATAGCAAAGTCCCACGTACATGCTATTGCCACCAAAATTGCTAATTATCTTTAAAAAATGTTTTTGAGAAAGGTATTTTTCAAAAAAATCTTTTTTTAACTTGCACCCACTGTTCTCATTAACATATGTAGCAATTTTGGTGACAATAGCCTGTATGGGAGCTTTTATATTCAGCGCTAAAGTCATCAAAAAATTATGTAAAAATGTAATGAAAATTCCATGAGATTACAAATGATTACACAAAATCAATTACATTTACAAATGGTAATTAAATGGTAATTACAAACGGGCGTAATTGTGAAAATGTACACAAAATTTAGTGTAATCATAATTAGCTGATTATGATCATGATAAGTCCAATTTCCAGAGGTGTGAATGAGCTACACGTTCATATAATTAGCCACTTCTAGTGTTGGGCGAACAGTGTTCGCCACTGTTCGGGTTCTGCAGAACATCACCCTGTTCGGGTGATGTTCGAGTTCGGCCGAACACCTGACGGTGTTCGGTCAAACCGTTCGGCCACATGGCCGAACTAAGAGCGCATGGCCGAACGTTCCCCGAACGTTCGGCTAGCGCTGTGATTGGCCGAACGGGTCACGTGGTTCGGGCCCGAACGCGCTCTGATTGGCCGAACGGTCACGTGGTTCGGGTAAATAAATACCCGAACCACGTCATATCTCCGCCATTTGTCTGTGGGTTTAGCTTTGGGTAGGCAGGCAGGGTAGTTCGCTCTCCAGCCACGCTAGCCAGGGTCCCCCCCAGTCATTGTGTGTCGCTGCTGGGAACAGTAGTACACCGCTCGCTCAGCCACACTATATATAGCATTGTTTACTGCCACTGTGTACCTCGCTCAGCCACGCTATATATATAGCATTGTGTTTTCTGACACTCTGTGTACACGGCTTAGGCTAGTCTGACTAATATAGCATTGTGTGTACTGCCACTGTGCACCTCGCTCAGCCACGCTATATATAGCATTGTGTGTACTGCCACTGTGCACCTCGCTCAGCCACGCTATATATAGCATTGTGTGTACTGCCACTGTGCACCTCGCTCAGCCACGCTATATATAGCATTGTGTGTACTGCCACTGTGCACCTCGCTCAGCCACGCTATATATAGCATTGTGTGTACTGCCACTGTGCACCTCGTTCAGCCACGCTATATATAGCATTGTGTGTACTGCCACTGTGCACCTCGCTCAGCCACGCTATATATATAGCATTGTGTTTTCTGACACTCTGTGTACACGGCTTAGGCTAGCCTGACTAATATAGCATTGTGTGTACTGCCACTGTGCACCTCGCTCAGCCACGCTATATATAGCATTGTGTGTACTGCCACTGTGCACCTCGCTCAGCCACGCTATATATAGCATTGTGTGTACTGCCACTGTGCACCTCGCTCAGCCACGCTATATATATAGCATTGTGTTTTCTGACACTCTGTGTACACGGCTTAGGCTAGCCTGACTAATATAGCATTGTGTGTACTGCCACTGTGCACCTCGCTCAGCCACGCTATATATAGCATTGTGTGTACTGCCACTGTGCACCTCGCTCAGCCACGCTATATATAGCATTGTGTGTACTGCCACTGTGCACCTCGCTCAGCCACGCTATATATAGCATTGTGTGTACTGCCACTGTGCACCTCGCTCAGCCACGCTATATATAGCATTGTGTGTACTGCCACTGTGCACCTCGTTCAGCCACGCTATATATAGCATTGTGTGTACTGCCACTGTGCACCTCGCTCAGCCACGCTATATATAGCATTGTGTGTACTGCCACTGTGCACCTCGCTCAGCCACGCTATATATAGCATTGTGTGTACTGCCACTGTGCACCTCGCTCAGCCACGCTATATATATAGCATTGTGTTTTCTGACACTCTGTGTACACGGCTTAGGCTAGCCTGACTAATATAGCATTGTGTGTACTGCCACTGTGCACCTCGCTCAGCCACGCTATATATAGCATTGTGTGTACTGCCACTGTGCACCTCGCTCAGCCACGCTATATATAGCATTGTGTTTTCTGACACTCTGTGTACACGGCTTAGCCTGACTAATATAGCATTGTGTGTACTGCCACTGTGCACCTCGCTCAGCCACGCTATATATAGCATTGTGTTTACTGCCACTCTGTGTACACCGCTCAGCCAGACTATATACCGTTGTTTACTGACACTCTGTGTACACCGCTCAGCCAGACTATATACCATTGTTTACTGACACTCTGTGTACACCGCTCAGCCAGACTATATACCATTGTTTACTGACACTCTGTGTACACCGCTCAGCCAGACTATATACCATTGTTTACTGACACTCTGTGTACACCGCTCAGCCAGACTATATACCATTGTTTACTGACACTCTGTGTACACCTCTCAGCCAGACTATATTGCATTGTTTACTGACACTCTGTGTACACCGCTCAGCCAGACTATATACCATTGTTTACTGACACTCTGTGTACACCGCTCAGCCAGACTATATACCATTGTTTACTGACACTCTGTGTACACCGCTCAGCCAGACTATATACCATTGTTTACTGACACTCTGTGTACACCGCTCAGCCAGACTATATACCATTGTTTACTGACACTCTGTGTACACCGCTCAGCCAGACTATATACCATTGTTTACTGACACTCTGTGTACACTGCTCAGCCAGACTATATACCATTGTTTACTGCCACTCTGATTCTGCTGGGAACAGTAGTACACCGCTCGCTCAGCCAGACTATATGGCATTGTGTTTACTGCCACTCTGTGTACACCGCTCAGCCACACTATATAGCATTGCGTACTCTGCCAGTCAGTGTGTATATTGCTGGGATCAGTAATACTCCACTCACCGTCAACCACTATATGAGCTCAACATGAGTTCCCCAGAGACCTCCGCTGTGAGCAGCACTCCCAACAACAGCAACAGCCAACGCCCCACGCAAGCTATAACATCCACCCCAGCAGCCAGTGGTCAGCAGCAGCCCTCCCCGGAGGAGAACGTTGTGTCCATCGGTCCGGCGCCAGAGCGATTAATGAGGGCTGCCATTGAGGAGATGATGGGGCCTGATGTGGAGGAGGAGGTCTGGCTCAGGCCAGCATCCCAAGTTAATGTTGAGGACGATGAGGGGTCTGTGTCTGGGGATGTTGGGGTGGCAGAGGTGGTGGGTGGTTCAGACTCAGGAGAAGAGTTGTATGATGAGGATGATGATCGGGACCATCTGTATGTGCCTCAGAGTCTGACCCCGGAAAACATGTTGTATCGTGTGTTTAGGTACTAAAATCTGCGTTCCCTCCCAGTAGTGTTGGGCGAACAGTGTTTGCCACTGTTCGGGTTCTGCAGAACATCACCCTGTTCGGGGTGACTATATAGCAGACTATATAGCATTGTGTTTAATGCCACTCTGTGTACACGGCTCAGCCACACTATATAGCATTGTGTTTACTTCCACTCTGTGTCTGCTGGGAACAGTAGTACACCGCTCACCCGCCACTGTATAGCATTGTGCTCTGTGTCGCTGCTGACAAAAGTGGTACACCGCTCACCCACCACTGTATAGCATTTCTGTACTGCCACTGTACTGCTGCCAGTCAGCGTGTACTTTAAGGATAAGTGAAATGAGGAAGAAATCCGGTGAAAGAGGGAGGGGCAAGGGAAGAGGTGTTTCCCCTGACGGTTCACGTACAGGCCACAGGGGAGCACCCAAGAAAACCCACTCAATACCGCCCATGTTGTCCAGGACAACAACCCTCACAGATCCAAAAGAACAGGACCAGATAATTACTTGGATGACCTCTCAAGCGTCCAGCAGTGGGTTAAGCAGCACCAGCACATCACGCACGAGGTCCGAGTCCTCAGCCAGTTACAAGGAGCCAGTGGGCACAAAGCTGACACAACCGGCAGCGACACCACGCACACAACTGCCAGATAACCAGACGACGTTGGAGTGAGCTGCGCAGAGGTTGTTCTGGGGAGCTCTACTCCACGGCGGCGGCCCCCCACAATGACATATGACGAGTTTGAGGAGATGGAAGAGGAGGGTATGGACAATGTGGACATAGACCCAGATTTTGTTTGTGAACGAGAACATCGCCGTCGTAGCAGCAGCACAGATGAGTCTGTTGAGGAACCCACTGCTGCACGAGTTCGCCTTGTGCCACAAGGTAGGCGGCGCGCAATTTCAGGCACCGCAAGCATGGTTCAAGTGAGAGGCAAAAGAGGCGCAAACAGAAATCGCCAGCAAGGCAGGTGCTCCAAAGTCTGGGCTTTCTTTGAAGACTGCACTGAGGATGTTACCATGGCGATTTGCAAGGTGTGCAAGACCCGCCTGAGCAGGGGGAAAAGTATTAACAACCTCTCCACCACCAGCATGAGCCGCCACATTCTATCCAAACATCCCACACTGTGGGCAAACGCGGCAGGACAGGGTACCACCAGCAACACTGCCTCCCTTGGGTTCACCAGACTCACCACCAGACCCGCCTCAGCAGCAGCAGTAGTCCAGCCATTGCGTGGTTCACAACATTCACAAACATCAGACGATGCTGACACTGTCACTTTCCGGACTAGTGCTCTTGAGGTCTCCCAGTGTTCATCAAACACAACAACCAACAGCCCTTCGGTGTGCAGCCCTACGGTTGAGTTGTCTGTCTCTGAGATGTTTGAGCGCAAGAGGAAATTGCCAGCAAATGACCCCCGGGCCGTGGCAGTAACAGCCAGCCAGCATAGCCAAGGTTCTGGCCTGCGAAATGCTGCCATATCGAGTGGTGGAGACAAACAGCTTCAAGGGCATGATGTCAGTGGCCATCCCACGTTACGTGGTTCCCAGCCGCTACCACTTTGCGCGCTCTGCAGTGCCTGAGTTGCATGAGCACGTGGTCAGCTAAATAACCCGAAGCTTGAAGAATGCCGTTGCCTGCAAGGTTCACCTCACCACTGACACCTGGACGAGTGCGTTCGGCCAGGGTCGATACATCTCCCTTACCGCGCACTGGGTGAACCTTGTGGAGCCTGGCAGCGATTCCTCACCTGCTACGGCGCGGGTGTTGCCCACGCCGCAAACAGCTGCACCGCCGTCCCTCCCACTGGATAACAACAGCAGCACCTACCTCTCTGACTCCTTCTCCTCCAACGCATCTCAAAGCTGTACCTCATCCGGAAACGCTAACCCAGCACCAGCAGCAGTAGGATCGTGGAAGCAGTGCAGCACAGCTGTTGGCATGCGTCAGCAAGCGTTGCTGAAGCTGATCTGCCTTGGGGATAAGCAGAACACAGGGGAGGAAATTTGGAGGGGAATAAAGGAACAGACAGATTTGTGGCTGGCACCGCTGGACCTGAAACCGGGCATGAAGCTAGACACCTGGCACGAACTGGCAATGTACGCAATAGAGGTGCTGGCTTGCCCGGCAGCCAGCGTTATGTCGGAACGCTGTTTCAGTGCTGCCGGAGGCATCGTCACAGATCGGCGTATCCGCCTCTCCACAGAAAATGCAGACCGTCTGACTCAAATTAAAATGAATCAATCCTGGATTGGAAACGACTACGCAACACTCCAGGACCCCAACCAAGTAACATGACCAATGAACATCTGGGATGGTTTAGCGTTTCCGGTCCCTGTTTATTGAACCTCTCATCTGTATTACATTTATGACTGCATGGCGGTACAAAGCATGCTATCCGCACGCTTCTTGTCCTCATGCAAGGCCTGGGTTGTTGTGTCTCACAAAGCGTGGCCTTCTCCTCCTGCGCCTCCTCCTGTTCCATCACGTGTGCTGCTGCTGCTGGGTTAGCGTTGCCGGTCCCTGTTTATAGAACCTCTTATCTTTATTACATTTATGACTGCATGCATGGCGGTAAAAAGCATGCTATCCGCACGCTTTTTGTCCTCATGCAAGGCCTGGGTTGTTGTGTCTCACAAAGCGTGGCCTTCTCCTCCTGCGCCTCCTCCTGTTCCATCACGTGTGCTGCTGCTGCTGGGTTAGCGTTGCCGGTCCCTGTTTATGGAACCTCTTATCTTTATTACATTTATGACTGCATGGCGGTACAAAGCATGCTATCCGCACGCTTCTTGTCCTCATGCAAGGCCTGGGTTGTTGTGTCTCACAAAGCGTGGCCTTCTCCTCCTGCGCCTCCTCCTGTTCCATCACGTGTGCTGCTGCTGCTGCTGCTGGGTTAGCATTGCCGGTCCTTGTTTATGGAACCTCTTATCTTTATTACATTTATGACTGCATGGCGGTACAAAGCATGCTATCCGCACGCTTCTTGCCCTCATGCAAGGCCGGGGTTGTTGTGTCTCACAAAGCGTGGCCTTCTCCTCCTGCGCCTCCTCCTGTTCCATCACGTGTGCTGCTGCTGGGTTAGCGTTACCGGTCCCTTTTCCTGGAACCTCTTATATGTATTACATTTATGACTGCATGCCGACAAAAAACATGTTACCTGTGCAAAGAAAACAGACATTTCCCGCATTTAAAAGACAGTATTCCCTTTGAAACTTTAAAATCGATTTTCTCAAAAACTATAAGCTCTTTTTGCTAATTTTTTTTTTCCTCTTGTACCCACTCCCAAGGTGCACATACCCTGTAAATTTGGGGTATGTAGCATGTAAGGAGGCTTTACAAACCACAAAAGTTCGGGTCCCCATTGACTTCCATTATGTTCGGAGTTCGGGTCGAACACCCGAACATCGCGGCCATGTTCGGCCTGTTCGGCCCGAACCCGAACATCTAGATGTTCGCCCAACACTAGCCACTTCATGTCGTAGACTGAAGGGTTAAAATGTGAGCGCATGGGGTGTTCACTGAGTCTAATTGATCAACAGATAAAGTAGGCAAATTGAGGGATTCTAGCCACTGAACAATCTCCACTTCAGATAGCAATGATGGTTTATTAAACAAGGCTTTATAACAGTTCTCAAAAACCTCAACGACCTTATGAGGGAGCACTACGTTTGTGTCCTCCTGTGTCCCCTATGTGTCCACCCCTGTCCTCCTTGTGTCCTCCTCTATGCCCCTTTGTGTCCCCCTGTGTCTCCTGTTTGTACCTCTGTGTCCTCCTCTGCATGTGCACAATACAGGGAGTCCCCGACATTGAGGCGGGTTGGAAGTTCGTATTGGCAGGCGTTCACAAGGCAGGAACTCCCTGCATCTGGACCATAAGACGCAGTGACTTTTTCCCCTACTTTTGGGAGAGAAAAAGCGAGTCATATAGTCCAAAAAATACAGTAGTTCTTAAAGTAACCTCATTGCACAGTGACAACAAAATAGCAAAGACCGAAGGGTAAGCAGAAATAGAACTTTCAAACAGCACCAGTCCTAACCAGATATAGCCATCAAGATTAGTTAACTGTACAGTAGTTCACTGTAGAACTTCATTCCGTAAGGGGAAAAAAACAAAAACTGTGGCAGTTTCACTCACATAGCACTCAGATGACCCTACTGTGTGTATACTATGTTCTATGCATTGTGTATATGCCTTCTAATATATGCTATGGTACTTTATTTCTGCTGCATGGATTCAGCTGTATGCTTATTTTATTGTACCATCACCGACCCAGTAAGTGCCAAAAATAATTCCAGGTGCAACCCCATTGTACCTGGCAAAATAAATACGATAAATATTCTAATTGTTCACATATAAAGCTATGTCCCAAAATCCTATAAATTAAATATGTATGACAATACATATTTAAATAGTATGACTGTAAGTAAAAAAAAAAAAAAAAAGATCCTCTCCATTTCTCCATGTTAGCAGGGTGAGATGTCCATGTCTTCAACATCTTTAGAGCTAGTAGAGTGAGCTATTTTTACTATTACTTCTCTCCAGTAAGTTTGTAATTTTAAAACTGTTTGCAGTTTACCGTATATACTCGCATATAAGTCGACCCGCATATAAGCCGACCCCCCAACTTTTACCTGAAAAACCAGGGAAAATTGATTGACCCCCATATAAGCCGGGGGTAGGAAATGCTGGCCGCCTTATTCCCCTAGTGTGTCCCAGTATAGCTAGTAAAGTGCCCAGTATAGGTAGGTAGTGCACCAGTATAGCTAGTATAGTGCCCAGTATAGCTATTATAGTGCTCAGTATAGCTAGTAAAGTGCCCCAGTATAGCTAGTGTAGTGCCCAGTATAGCTAGTATAGTGCTCAGTCTAGCTAGTATAGTGCTCAGTTTAGCTAGTATAGTGCTCAGTTTAGCTAGTATAGTGCTCAGTATAGCTAGTATAGTGCTCAGTCTAGCTAGTAATGTGCCCCAGTTTAGCTAGTATAGTGCTCAGTATAGCTAGTAATGTGCCCCAGTTTAGCTAGTATAGTGCTCAGTATAGCTAGTAATGTGCCCCAGTTTAGCTAGTATAGCGCTCAGTATAGCTAGTAATGTGCCCCAGTTTAGCTAGTATAGCGCTCAGTATAGCTAGTAATGTGCCCCAGTTTAGCTAGTATAGTGCTCAGTCTAGCTAGTAATGTGCCCCAGTTTAGCTAGTATAGCGCTCAGTATAGCTAGTAATGTGCCCCAGTTTAGCTAGTATAGTGCTCAGTATAGCTAGTAATGTGCCTCAGTTTAGCTAGTATAGCGCTCAGTATAGCTAGTAATGTGCCCCAGTTTAGCTAGTATAGTGCTCAGTATAGCTAGTAATGTGCCCCAGTTTAGCTAGTATAGTGCTCAGTATAGCTAGTAATGTGCCCCAGTTTAGCTAGTATAGTGCTCAGTATAGCTAGTAATGTGCCCCAGTTTAGCTAGTATAGTGCTCAGTATAGCTAGTAATGTGCCCCAGTTTAGCTAGTATAGTGCTCAGTATAGCTAGTAATGTGCCCCAGTTTAGCTAGTATAGTGCTCAGTATAGCTAGTAATGTGCCCCAGTTTAGCTAGTATAGTGCTCAGTATAGCGCTCAGTATAGCTGGTCTGCCGGTCCCCCGCTCCCCCCACGGCCGCCGCCGCTGCCGCTGATATTACCTTTCCGTATCTTCTAGTCCCCTCTCCGTGCTTGTAAACATCCACAGCAGCGCGCCCGGCGCTGCTACTGTGACGAGCGGCGAGCCAGGAAAGAGCGGTTCCCATAGTAACAGGACGCTCTTTCCTGCCTCCTGCCTCGTCACAGTAGCAGCGCCGGGCGCACTGCTGTGGATGTTTACAAGCACGGAGAGGGGAATAGAAGATGCGGAAAGGTAATAGCAGCGGCGGCGGCGGCCTTGGGGGGAGCGGGGGACCGCGGACCAGTGGAGGGGACTCGCGGACCAACATGACTCGCATACAAGCCGACCCCCCAACTTTTGGCCCCCTTTTTGGGGGTCAAAAATTCGGCTTGTATGCGAGTATATACGGTATGTTGTTATTACTGTATGGTATTTTCTGTACTTGTCTGCTTTTTAAATAAATAAATAAAAAAAATTAAAGAACAAGTGACACCCATGCTAACCTATAAATAAAAAACACTTATATAAGTAGATAAATAATAGTTCTACTTATATAACAGAGGTATTGCACTGTCTTTGCTATGATTTCTGTGAATTTTACAAAGGAAATGCAGAGAATCCTATTCTAGACAGCTTCCATCTTGGTTACCTATGAATGAAGCTATTTTGACATAATTTCCTCCCTCGCTCTTTTTTTTCTCCTCTTGCTAACTGTGTATTATTTGCCTGCCCTCTTCCCAGAGTCTTCAGACACTACCACTAAGGTCGATACTAGGAAGTGCACTGTCTTATGTCATTAGAAGGAGGGGGAAATAAAGGGAAGAGGAGGAATATATTATAGATAAAAAGACACCCAGCATGCAACTGCTTGGCAATCGCAGTTAAAGGGCCAGTGCTTCTAAGGTATGTAATAACTTCAAACCATAACAGCAGAAAGTTTTGAATGCAGGATTAGCATTTTTATCACTTAATACACTCAGACCAGTTGCTGTTGAAATTGGATTTTTATGGTGACAATCCTGCATTAAAGTTCTCTACAAAAATGATCTATTAAAAGAAGCCTGCTAAAAATAAAACAAAGAATTGTTCTTTTGCTACCTCTGTTTGTGTACATGTAAAAAGGGTGCTGCGGTAATTTGGATGCTGGACATAGCCACTAGTAGAATATCAGTAAAATTACTGATATTCTGCTATTAAGACCTCCCCAACTGATACATAACCCTAACAGACCCCTCCAATCTGTGCCTAACCCTAACTGACCCCACTAAACCTATGCATAACCCTAACTGACCCCCCAGACTATGCTTAAAGCAAACCTGAACTGAAAATTAAAAATCAAAATAAACATACACACGTCATAGTTACCTCCTGTGTAGTCTACTCCTCAATCTCTTTCTCCTGCGCCCTGTTTGTCCACTGTGATCAATGGAATTCTTCGTCATCCTTTGAAAATGGCCATTGCCCTATAAAAGCTTCCTGGTCAGCACACTTTTAAACTGTAATATCGCCTACTTGAGCCATAGGGAAACATGGACATTCCCTTGCACATCAGTTGTCATTTAAGTTATAACTTACAGTAACTGATATATAACTGACGGCAACTACTATATTTCAGTTCTGACAAAATCTTGTCAGAACT
Organism: Hyperolius riggenbachi; assembly: GCF_040937935.1. Taxonomy (NCBI): domain Eukaryota; kingdom Metazoa; phylum Chordata; class Amphibia; order Anura; family Hyperoliidae; genus Hyperolius; species Hyperolius riggenbachi. The sequence goes on from NC_090650.1 coordinate 123,444,716, forward strand.
GTAAGGAATTGTTGTAAGAAGAAAATGGTGAGCTTCTGAGAGGAACTGATGAGGAGGTAAGTAGGTCATATTCATTTGCAGATACATTATGTGTTTATTTAAAATAATTTTACTTGGTTCAGGTTCACTTTAAAGGAGAACTGTAGTGAGAGGTATATGGAGGCTGCCATATTTATTTCCATTTAAGCAATACCAGTTGCCTGGCTATCCTGCTAATCCTCTGCCTCTAATATTTTCAGCCATAGGCCCTGAACAAGCATGCAGCAGATCAGGTGTTTCTGACAAATTTGACAGATACGCCAAGATGAGCTGCATGCTTGTTTCTGGTGTGATTCAGACATGTCTTCAGCCAAATAGACCAGCAGGGCTGCCAGGGAACTGGTATTGCTTAAAAGGAAATAAATATGGCAGCCTCCATATACCGCTCACTACAGTTCTCCTTTATCCCTCACCCCAACATACCTAACCTAACTAAACTGTAGCTACAAATATTGGGTGTTGGAGGCGCCACTGTACTTTGAGTGTGGCCATAGGCTCTAATATTAACAGCCACAATTAGCAGCTATAAATGGTAATTTGGGTTGTCCGCTATTTTATCAGGTGCCTTTAGCACCCAAATGATCTGCTTCACTTCTGTTTAGCCACAACCCTGGTAAAATGCACTGATGTATTTGTAGTTACATCTTTGCCATTCCTTTCCTGGTAAAAATGCTCACATATTTGTTGTTTTTCCCAGTCCTTTCACTTACACTGAGAAATGCAGCACTCCCTGCAGCACTATGTTCTGTATGTGCTAGAAGCTGTAGTGCCTGGAAGTCTATTTCCTTTTAGTAGCGACTATAAAATGTTTTAAACTATAGATCCATAAAGTAGTATGCATTTTTTATATTCCCGCTCTAAAAAAAGATGAGGCTATTGTGTTATTCTAAGATGCAAAAGTCTTCAAACGTAATTGTTGATTTTATTACCTGACATTTTTCCATCCTTAAAGGAAACCTGTATGAGAAAAGACATTGGTAATATGTTTCATTATGTAAGTTTTCTGTCTTTAAGAAATTATCCACAGCAGACATTTATAATACTACCCAGACTGCTTTTCAGGAAAGTTGTCCTTTGTTCCAAAATGACAATTAACAGGCAGGAACAAAGACGTGGGTGGTACATGCTGTTAGTAAGCTTCAATAAAATGAGCAGGTTCTGTCTTTAACGTATACCAGAGCTGTAATATAAAAAAGGATTTATACATACCAGGGGCTTCCTCCAGCCCCATCCGCTTGGATCGCACCCATGCCGCCATCCTCCGCTGTATGCAGCTTTGGGAACCGGGTCCCATCACTGCTGTCAGCAGGGTTGCCAAGTGTCCGTATTTGGATGGACAGTCCGTCCAAATGACACTTAAAAATCCCTGTCCGTAGTGTCCGTCATTTTGGGACAGGCGTCCGTCCAAACAAACTCTTGTTGCAGTCAATGTGCACGTGCGCACCGCGGTACTGCAAAATTTGTCCCCGGGCGGCTGGGAAATGATCAGGTCTCCTCTTTCTCTTTTGTCCCGCCCTCCATCCAATCAGTAAGTCTCTTCTTTGCTCAGGAACCTCTCTCCAGCCAATGAAGTAGAGCGAGAGAGAGATGCTGCCCAGTGAGCCCGCCCACATAGAAACTCCGTCCAGACTACAGCTAATTGGAGTGATCAGGGCACACACAGCGTGCAGGAGTGACTGCTAAGGAACAGTTTGTTCATTCTTCTCCTCCTCTTCTATTAGTTCCCCGGGGCAGCAGGTATCCATGAAGCGGCCAGCTGTGGGGATACACACAGCAGGAGAGGCCATTTCAGCTCTGCACTTTTTTTTTCACTATCAGCTCGGAATCCGCAATAGAGCAGTAGAGAGAGAGACACACACAGTATAATGTCTGTCACTCCCCTGCACAGCTCAGCTTGTCTTTCCTCTGCCCTATTGCCGATTCCAAACTGAAAGTGAAAAAAGAGTGCAGAGCTCTGATTGAAAGCAGATCACCTCTCCTGCTGAAATCTGCACATGGCAGGCAGCTCTTTCTGATCCTATCCTCTGGTCACTTACAGTGCTCCCCCTACTACAATCACAGTGAGCACACTGCAGGAGCTTAGGGACCTGATTACCATCATTTTAGTTAGTACAGTATATGGTGTGTGTTTTTAGGGGGAGCCAAGAGCATTTACTTATGGAGGGGGGTGATCTCTAGCCACCCCAGGTCTACACAGGTGCTTCCATGTTGCTTAATAATTGTGTACTGCAGAACTGCAATACATCACTGCAGCTGATTTTGAGCTGCAGTTGTGTGGCACATAAAGAAGACCATTTACGAGATATATATTAGGAGGTAAAAAGAAAAAAAAATGGCAGGACTTTTTGCGTGATTGTTGCTGTATGCTGGCCCTGTGATGGTGAATTGCTGGCTGTCTACGAAGAGGCCAATTGATGCTTAATAATACTAAATTGAGCAAAAGGTTCTCACTATCAGGCTAGCTGGGCTCTGTTTACACTTGTGACAAGGATTAGATTGTGAGCTCCTCTGAGGACAGCCAGTGACATGACAGTACAGTGCTGCAGAAGATGTCAGTGGTGCTTTATAAATACAGAATAATATGGTAGGACATTAGACTATGACTGTGGTAGCATTATATTGTCAGCTCCTCTGAAGACAGTGACATGACTATGTACTCTATAAAGTGCTGCAGAAGATGTCAGTGCTATATAAATACATACTGTAATAATAATATGGTAGGATTGGATTCTGAGCTCCTGTGAGATTAGTCAGTGACATGACTATGTACTCTGTAAAGTGCTGTGCAAGATGTCAATGCTATATAAATACTAAAAAAAAAAATACGAATGCCCAGAGCTTAGCCCCACCCAAAACTCTACTTAAAAGTGCACTTCTGACTCCTCCCCCTGTCCGTCCAAAATTTTGGGTGTCCTGCTTTTTTGGGCCTTTTGTCCGTCAAAAATTAGAAATTAGGTTGGCAACCCTGGCTGTCAGTTGGCTCCAGTCTACGCATGAGAAGTGCGCTCTTTGCGTATCTCTCCAGCTACTGGAGAGCTAAACGGTAGCGATTTCGATTCAGCAAGTCCCTAATTATTTTCTGCAATTGCAACCGCAATTTTGCTATGCAATGTATGTCAAAATCGCGGTAAAAACACTCCGAGGTGCGATTGCGCTTTGGTAAAAATTGAATAGTGGAAAATACCTACTGCGATTCCTAGCAAACCGTAGCGATTTAAAAATCGCTAGTGATTTGCGATTCAGCATCGCAAACGCTCACAGTGAAAAAGGGCCCTCAGTCAGTGTTTTCTCATTGTAAAATCTTTCCTCTCCCTGAATTATATTCATTTATCAAATGGTGACATTTTTTCTGCGGGCAGGTGATGTCACTGGAAGGAGATGCTGCTTGCATTTTTGGCAGTAGGAAACAGCTATTATTTCCCACAATGCCACAAGGCTCCCACAGTGTGATGTCAGTACCTTAGTGCTGTGAGGTGCTGACATCACACTGTGGGAGGGGTTTCCCACAAAATCAGTCATACAGTGCCCCCTGTCGATCCGTTTCAGAAAAGGAAAAGATTTCACATGTAAAAGGGGGTATCAGCTACTGATTGGGATGAAGTTCAATTCTTGGTTACGGTTTCTCTTTAACTGCCGAAATAGTAAGATACCATTATTTTTTCAATTAGACTTAGCAACTGCCATTCAGGAAATGCTTTTATAAACAAAGAACACCCTGAGAATCCCCCATGAGGAGATGGACTAGTCCAAAACGCGTCGGTTATGTCAGAATGTAACTGTGTAACGATTGTGGAATTCTCTCCGTGGTAAGCGCACAGGATACGCGCTGACACTGCGGAAATCCTCCACAAGCGTATAATCTGAGAAAACCCAGTAAAAGGTGCAATGCACCTGTAGAGAGGAATTCCTGCCGGCAGATGGAGCCGTGGAGTGCAGAGGAACAGATCCTCTGCACAGCCACAGATGCCAAATAGGGATTGTACGAGTGGAAGCAATGCAGGGCAAGATAGCCCTTAAAGAGAGAGAGCACAGCGACAGGGTGTATGTGTGTCCACCAATCTAGTCACCATCCAGCGACGATGAACCCACAACCGTGAAGATCAGGTGGGAAAGCAATCGCAAGAGATGGCGATTGCTAACAGCGTCACAAGACTGAATAAGCACAGAGAAGGAATGTATGTATGTTCACCAATCTCATCGCCAACCTGCGACGGTGAACACACAACAATGGAAACCAAGTGAGAACGCAATCGCAAGAGATGCGATTGCCAATGAGAATGAGCACAGGGACAGAATGTATGTGTGTGCACCAATCTAGTTGCCAACCCGTGTCGGTGAACACACAACAGCAGAAACAAAGTAGGAACGCAATCACGAAAGAGGCGATTGCCAGAAGTGACACAAGACTGAGCAAGACAGAGCACAAGAGTAGCAAAGGCACAGCAAACAACAATGTGGAGATAAGGAAAATAACAAACGCTAGCTAAACGCGAACACCGCACTCATTCGCAACAGCGAGCGTGTTTTACCGCACTGTCTCCGCACGATAAGCGCAACAGAGACAACTAGCTAACTACCTAACTAACCAACGCCACACAAAAACGAAATATGAAAACGCGAACGCTCGCTTAGCGGTTACCCCACCGCGCCTACAGCAAGCGTTCGTATCAGACAAGACAGAGAGAAGGAGCAGCCAGCAGCAACCGCAGCTCTGGCCTACACAGCAGGATCCACTGCTCTTTCCGCCAGAGCGAGTGTGATCCAGGATCTGGAACAAATGATCCACCATCGCCAACCGCTGCCGACAGTGCAATCGCAAGGACAAACAGAAGACAGAACAGGCAATACAAATGATACAACCTAACTGTACTAGAGGGATGCCTAATGCAGTCCCCAGGAATACTCTAAGATAATCTTTAGCAAACAATAGCAAGGCTGACACTCCAGGAGTGTTTCAACAGTAACAAACCATGACCAGCAAAAGATTGTGGGATCACATGGTATTTATGCTGCAAGCCTTCAAGGGAGGCGACTAGGCAATTTGCATAATCAGTATATGCAAATTTCTCAGCAGCAGAGCAGGTCTGAAGCTTGCAAAACAAAGACAGGTCTATTATCCAGAGACCTGCATCCCACAGGCTTGAGGGATGGTCAAGCAGCTGTCTGCCTGTGCAGCCAGCTGAGCGGATCATTACAGTACCCCCCCCCCCCCCCCCCCCCCGCCCTCTAGAGACGGCTTCCAGACTTCTCTCAAAACTGGTATTCGCAAAAAAACTCTGACTGAAGACTCATGAAGGTCGGGACAGCCCGACTAGGCCCACTTCCAGAGTCAATTCACCCGAAACCGACCTCATCGGAAGCAGAAACCATCGAAACATGCCCATCAGTACTACAAGTCTCAGCGTAACACCCATCAGAACTGTTAATGCCAGAGAAGCACCCATCGACACCCTCTGAGCCATGCCCGCCACCTTCCAGGGACCGTCCAAAAATACCAAACCTGCCACAATACCTATTTGAAGTGTTCCTTTCCACATAGAAACCACTGTTGATCTCATCCAGGGTACCAGTAAATATTTCTCCCAGAATCTCCCAGAACACTTTGAAGCTCCGCAGAGATCCCAAGAGGGCAGAACGATCACCAGGCTCACATGGAGAACTACCAAGAACCCCTATGGAACCAATGACAATTCCGGATTCAGGATTACCAGGACAAGTATCAAGATTAGGGCTTTCAGGGACCACTTCTGGACATGCAGGCAGGCAGGCAATATCAGAACATGTCTCCCCTGAGGAAACATCTGAGCATGCTGGCAACCAAGACACACCTGGGCTTTCTGGGTCACAGAGCACATCGGGCAGTACACTAGCACAAGAGAAACCTCGGGACACGTCAAGGAACTGCCAACCTCAGAGTCCGTCACGACAAGATCAAAACCAAAACCGGGCAGAGAATCATCACGAGCAAGTCGGAGACCCCCAGAACCACAGACAAAAACTCAGGACCATAGTTTCCCAAGTTCTCTGACAAAGAAATCACGGATTCTGAACTATCCATGTTACAGGGCAAAACATCAGATACATTTTGTGGACAGAGCAAACGTCCCAGGGAAGGTTCTACAATCCGCTGAGACTGAATTTCATCTTCATGAACAGGATGCACCGGAATATTTACTGGAACACACACTGACTCCGTAACTTTAATCTCACTGTACACAGAATTCTGCATAGCAGTTAAACTAGACTGCAATTCCAAAATGGCAGAAAAACAGGTGAGAATGGTAGCAATACCTAGACGAGCCTCTAGGGTCACTACCGGAGATTTTATGCAAGGCAATACTGAGTCATCCAGAGTACAGGGTGGGGAGTTAGCACCTGCCTCTGAGCAAGAAAGGGACTCACAAACGTCAGTGAGATTGTACATTATGGTTTTATTCATGGTACAGGGCAGGCTCCCAGAGATCTTCTCTGGACAAGGCAAAGATTCCCCAGTATCAGATTCGCAAAACCAAAGCGCTGACTCACCCTTAGACCCGGCTAACATTGTCGAATCCAAGGAGTCAGAACGCAAAATTTGCGAATCGAAAATCGCCTTAGGTTGCGAAACTGATGCTTCCTTAGCGCAAACATCCGCAATCTGTGGACCAGACTGCAAAGTGTTCAGGACAGAAACACTGGAGCAACTGTCAGCAGGCAACGAGCCTTTACAGGTGTGAACAGAGTGGGACCTAAACTCATTTGCAGAAGAAGTTGCGACAACAGGAGAAACTTTATTAGACATATTAACATTACTTTTGATGCTGCATAGTTTAGGAACTTTCCCCATAGCAGGATCACAGATGGAAGGTCTTAAAGAATTACTGCGAGAAAAACATCTGTTTTTAATTGACAAAGGATCCCACATATCTTTGACAAAACTGACACATTTATGTTGATCACAATCTGCAGAAAGGGAATCTTTCAGAATCCACACAGGTATCAACCACAGTGGTACACCCATTCATTTCAGGTCGAACAATATCTAGACTCACATGCTTTACCCCAGAAAAGCAGGAACAATCATCCAACAGCGATGTCTCTTTATTGAAGTCAATTGATTGGTGTGTGTGCAATTCATCCAAAATCGTCTGTCACACACAAATCGCCGAATCCACAAAACATTCGTCACACTCATCAGAGTCAATCAAAGCGTACACCGAATCAAGACAAGCATACAGAATCTCTTCGCTTTTTGCGATGTAAAAATCGCAAAAAGCCTTCCAATCAAATTCAAATTCTTCCATTAAGGCCCCAATTTCCCATGAGGCAAATGGAGGCTCAAACAAGCCTGTATCAAAGTAAGATTCATATGGATTGGGATCAGGAACAAGCATAGATTGTCTTACACCTTTAATATACCAAATAATTCTGCCTATCATAGGTCCCACATATGCTTTAGCCTGGGGCAACAACCCCTGAGACTGAGAAGTCTCTCTGAATTCATCACACCAAATGGTTTTACACATTTCAGACTTGACAGAATTAATTTCCTTATTAGTAGTTGCTATTGGCAACAGATTTTTTGGCTGAAAAGCCGAATCAGTAGACTGGCCTGCAAGCACCAACTCATTAGCATATGGTAAAGACTGAGAGGTGTTGCATAAACCATTCTGATCAGCATCTTGCCCTGCAGGAAAAAACTCATAGAAATAGAATGGCATGGGAATTCCAAGCTTACGAGAGAACAAATGAGCAAGAAACCTGCGAGGATTATGTCTCAGATTCTTGTGTCTGGCATACTCATCAGCCCACACAAACAGATCTCCTTGGAAAAGATTGTAAGCAATCTGAACACTCCAAGTGGAAATGTTGGTGGCCTAAAATTCAGGATTAGCCAAGAATCTGGAACATTCTGATATGAACTCATCTCTGGTTTCAGAGTGCAGTATCTTAAACCTCTTAAAGATACAGGACCCATATTCGACCAAATCGTACAAATTGGAAATTCCCTCTACACTGGGAATTTCGGTTTGGCTGGTCATACTGTAACGATTGTGGAATTCTCTCCGTGGTAAGCGCACAGGATGCGCGCTGACACTGCGGAAATCCTCCACAAGCGTATAATCTGAGAGAACCCAGCAAAAGGTGCAATGCACCTGTAGAGAGGAATTCCTGCCGGCAGATGGAGCCGTGGAGTGCAGAGGAACAGATCCTCTTCACAGCCACAGATGACAGATAGGGATTGTACGAGTGGAAGCAATGCAGGGCAAGATAGCCCTAAAAGAGAGAGAGCACAGCGACAGGGTGTATGTGGGTCCACCAATCTAGTCCAGGGATGAGCTGAAACTACGCCAGTGCGAATTTACGCATCGTAGTTCGCATCTACGCATCGTAGTTCATAGGCGAAGTTTCAAACCTACGCTTACGAATTTACACGTAGCGAAGTACCGCTACGCGTAGCTTACGCCCACTATGCGTAGTTAACATGTGTATTGCGTAGTAAACTACGAATGCGTTACTCGTGTCTAATTTTCCGCATGCGATTGTATGCATACAAATGTACGCATTAGAAAGGGGAATGTAGGCATAGAAGGGTTCCCAGTATATGCATTTCTAAAGAAATTAATGCGTACAATTTTCTGCATACGGGCATAAGTATCCGCATACACTACGCTTCACACACACTACGCGTAATTGCGTATTTTAACGCGTATTCTACGAAATGCATACGAAGCAAATATTTGTTTTCGAAGCCGTAGTTTGGCGAAGCGTAATTGCGTAAAACTACGCGTATTTCCAGCGTAGCGAAGTTGGCTGACTACGACCATCCCTGATGTAGTCGCCATCCAGCGACGATGAACCCACAACCATGAAGATCAGGTGGGAAAGCAATCGCAAGAGATGGCGATTGCTAACAGCGACACAAGACTGAATAAGCACAGAGAAGGAATGTATGTATGTCCACCAATCTCGTCGACGGTGAACACACAACAATGGAAACCAAGTGAGAAGGCAATCACAAGAGATGCGATTGCCAATGAGAATGAGCACAGGGACAGAATGTATGTGTGTGCACCAATCTAGTCTCCAACTCGCGACGGTGAACACACAACAGCAGAAACAAAGTAGGAACGCAATCGTGAGAGAGGCGATTGCCAGAAGTGACACAAGACTGAGCAAGACAGAGCACGAGAGTAGCAAAGGCACAGCAAACAACAATGAGGAGATAAGGAAAATAACAAACGCTAGCTAAACGCGAACACCGCACTCATTCACAACAGCGAACGCGTTTACGGTGCGGTCTCCGCACGATAAGCGCAACAGAGACAAGCACGCCACCCTAACTAACCAACGCCACACAAACACGAAACAGAGAAGGCGAACGCTTAACGGTTACCCCACCGCGCCTACAGCAAGCGTTCGTATCAGACAAGACAGAGAGAAGAAGCAGCCAGCAGCAACCGCAGCTCTGGCCTACACTCCCAGACAGAGTTCGAAAGGAACCACCGCTGCTACCGCTAGAGCGAGTGCGATCCAGACAGACAAACGAACAGAGACAGGAATAGGTCAGATAAGATCCACCACTCTTCCGCCAGAGCGAGTGTGATCTAGGTTCAGGGACAGGACAGTAAGGATCCACTGCTCTTTCCGCCAGAGCGAGTGTGAACCAAGTAGGGAAACAAAGCTAGCAGGATCCACTGCTCTTTCCGCCAGAGCAAGTGTGATCCAAGTACAGAAACAGAGCTTAGTAGGATCCACTGCTCTTCTGCCAGAGCACGTGTGATCCAAGTACAGAAACAGACTAGCAGGATCCATTGCTCTTTCCGCCAGAGCACGTGTGATCCAAGTACAGAAACAGAGCTTAGCAGGATCCACTGCTCTTTCCGCCAGAGCGAGTGTGATCCAGGATCTGGAACAAACGATCCACCATCGCCAACCGCTGGCGACAGTGCAATCGCAAGGACAAACAGAAGACAGAACAGGCAATACAAATAATACAACCTGACTGTACTAGAGGGATGCCTAATGCAGTCCCCAGAAATACTCTAAGATAATCTTTAGCAAACAATAGCAAGGCTGACACTCCAGAACAGTAACAAACCATGACCAGCAAAGGATTGTGGGATCACATGGTATTTATGCTGCAAGCCTTCAAGGGAGGCGACTAGGCAATTTGCATAATCAGTATATGCAAATTCCTCAGCAGCAGAGCAGGTCTGAAGCTTGCAAAACAAAGACAGGTCTATTATCCAGAGACCTGCATCCCAGAGGCTTGAGGGATGGTCAAACAGCTGTCTGCTTGTGCAGCCAGCTGAGCGGGTAATTACAAACTGCTTACAATTTTTCGCCGGAGTGGTCCTTTAACCCCACTCAGTTTTGTTCACATTGAAGCCATGGAAGATAAAGCTGGCAAGAATATTTTTCATAATCTTCCAAAGCATATTACGCTTTGTACAGCGCCACGGAATATGTTGCCGATTTATAAATCAATAAAAATAATAATACAAGCAAGGATATTATTGCACAAAGGAGCTTGCCTACATGTAAAAAGGTTGCGGTGGTAAAGCTGGGTAAAGCCGCTGGTAAAGTATCAGTAAAATTAACAATATTCTATTATTAAGCAGTGGCTAATTCTGATAGTAGAATATCAGTAATTTTTACCAACATTATTGTAAGGCTTGACAGGTTATGTCCCCAATCGGTCTCTATGCCCCAATCTAGTGCCATGGTTTTGAGCCCAACCCACTTCACTTATAGACAAGCCCCCGCGTGAACAGGACACTTATACACGCCTGTCAGTTAACCCCACATCTGATTTTCAGGCCCAACTTTTCAGTCTTTTGAGTTATGGTGAGAGTTTGGGAGTGTTAGATTGCAAACTTGTAGAATATTTGGGAGTGAAGCATCCCACTATTCCCATCTTTCACCATCTCCCAAAGATCCATAAGCCGGGTGCTCCTCCAGAGGGTAGGCCTATAGTTGCGGGCATTGGCTCTCTGGGGGAGCGCCTGAGTGAGTGGGTGGATTCCATGTTACAGCCTCTTGTGAAGAGATTGCCGGAATACATAAAAGATACAAAACATCTTTTGTCGAGCCTGGATGGGGTAGGTTGGAAAGCTACTTATAGTTGGATTGACGTTAAGTCTTTATATTCCTGCATTCCCCATCCCCTGGCTCTTACAGCCCTCCAATTTCATTTGGAAAAGTATTCAACTTATACTTCTGACTTACGTATTTTCATATGTGCTGCGATCGAATACCTCCTGCCCCGCAACTATTTCATGTTTGACGGCAATTTTTACCTCCAGTGGTGTGGAGCCTCCATGGGTGCCAAGTTTTCCCCATCCCTGGCCAATATATTCATGGGATTGTGGGAGGAGTTCCACATCTTTGGGGGTGATGGCCGTCTCCTGGAGTATGTTGCGTGGTATCTGGAAAGGTGGGCAAATGGAGGCGCAGGCGTTCGTTGCCTCTCTTAACCCTCTGGGGGATAATCCCAAGCTGAGCTCGGGGTAAGCCGCCACAGAGGATTTCTCAGGCCCTGGTGGGCCGATTTGCATAATTTTTTTTTGTTGCACGCAGCTAGCACTTTGCTAGCTGCGTGTATATACCGATCGCCGCCGCTCCGCGCTGATTCGCCGCTACCCGCCGTGCCGCGCCGCTCCCCCCCCTCAAGACCCCGTGCGCAGCCTGGCCAATCAGTGCCAGGCAGCGCTGAGGGGTGGACCGGGACTCCCTCTGACGTCACGACGTCGTTGACGTCGATGACGTCATCCCGATCGTCGCCATGGCGACGGGGGAAGCCAAACAGGAAATCCCGTTCTGAACGGGATTTCCTGTTTGCTTTGATTGCCGGAGGCGATCGGAGGGGGTGGGGGGATGCCGCTGCACAGCGGCTATCATGTAGCAAGCCCTGGGCTCGCTACATGATTTAAAAAATAAAAATGTTTAAAAAATAGTGCTGCGCCACCTCCTGGGCGATATAATTGTATTCCCCAGGAGGTTAATGACAATGCCTGTAATCTAAAGTTTACACACACATGACAAGATAAAGATATAGATTACCTGGACGTCACTTTGATGGGAGACATAGCCTCTAAATCCAGTCAGGACACATGCATACAGAAAATCGTGTGCGGGGAATTCCACTTTGAGAGCGGGCAGTTGCCATCCCAGACACACGATCTGAGCCATTCCAGTGGGCGAATTTATTCGGGCCCGCCGGAATTGCTTGGATGAGGTAGCCTTGGCAAATTATCTTGCAGTGGTTGAGAGGTGACTGCATGAGAGAGGTTACCCACACTGGATGATAGAGAGGGGCAAAAGACGAGCCTGATCTATTCCCCGCAGCAACCTGGTACGTGATACGACTCCTGTGCGCACTTCTGGGTAGAGTCCCTTTTTCTTCCCTACCTATAGTTCTGAATATTCAAATGTCATTCAGACTATTAAGAAATACCTTCCAGAGTTGGAGGGAGATGACAATTTGCGGCCTCTCCTTCAGAATGGCGTTAGGTTTGCCAGCCGCTGGGCTCCGACTCTTGGCAGTCTCTTGTCGCCCAGCCTGTTCACCTCTGACTTGCAGCCCTCCACCTGGCTATCTGCGAAAGGCTCATATAGATGTGGGGTTTCAACTTGCCGCTACTGTTTTGTGCATAGCCAGACCTGTACCATTCAATCATGTGCCACTGGCAATTCTTTCAATATGAAACATTTTATTTATTGTGGAACGAAAAATGTTATTTATATGGTGACATGTCTGGCTTGCTCTTTACAGTATGTGGGTTGTACCACCAGAACCCTTAGAGCTAGGGTTTCAGAACATTCCTTGGGGGCAAGGAGGTCCACCACCCAAATATCAAATGTGGCGAAACACTTTCAAAGTGCCCACGGAGATGACATTTCCTCCTTTTCTTTTCATGGCGTAGAAAGAGTTTTTTTGCCGAAAAGAGGAGGAAACTTGCAGGCCCTAATCAAGAAGAGGGAGGCTCTCTGGATTTTCCGTATGGGAAAAAGAACTCCACGGGGCCTAAATGCTAGATGGGACTTAGCACTGATTACAGTATAGTCCTCCTTTTGCCTTCTTTTCATCACATTATGAACTGCTATCGTTGTATGCTCTTAAGTCCTTTCCTGGACTTTCTGATATATCTATGTAGATTTTGTCTTTTTGCATATATCAATTTACGCATTGGGGTACCTTTATTATCTGTAGTATTTACCTCTAAAAAGTTTTTATCATTTGTTCTTTCTTACACTATATTTTAATCTTGTTTCTGTACTTTAAAGAAGGGTAGAAGGTCACATGTTGACCTACTCCACCCCTTAGTGGGTGGCCCTGGGTCAACCCTCCCCTTGTCATGTCTTTTTAAACTGTGATGTGTTTGCCATGGAATGTGCTATGATTAAGGACCACTCCATGTCCAAAACATGTTAGCTGAGTGTTTCATTGCTGTTCTGGGATAAATCCCCAATAAATTCTGTATGACATTGAAGCGGACCCCCCTTTCCTTCCTTTGTATTGATCCATAGAGAGGTGCATGCAGCTAGTCATATCTATTTTGACGATCTGGCTATCTACCAGCAGCTAATATCAAAGTTACCCATACATTACCTGATTTTCCTGCACGATTGACAATTAAATTCAATGATTTTATCAGATCGTGGGAGAATCGATTATGTATCATTCTGCACATTCAATGGAAGTTGGCCAATATCTGAGCAAATAGAAGAATGTACTTGATCGGGCAGGACGGGAAATCTAAGCCAATCATTAATCAGGTAGTGTTCACATGATTTTTGATTAACACAAAATCAATTGTTGATTTCGGAGCACAACATCGTTCAGATCAATTAGTGAAGGAGAATCGCATAAGATCTCGCTTTTAGTGTGTGGGCTACTAGTGGTTGTACGATTATATTGGGGCTTTTCTATCCAACAAAAAAAAATGTCATAGTAACAGGGTCTGACAGATAGAATCTAAAAGAAGATGTGGATTCTGATGTAGCTGTTGCATGCTGTTTTGGCAGTTGGAAACAGCTGTAAACAGCTATTTCCCACAATGCAACAGGGTTCACAGACAGGAAACTGCCAAAAGTACATACTCAGAATTTCTTTGTGGGGGGGGGGGGGGGGGGTTCACCACAATATCAGCCATACAGCGCCCCCTGATGGTCTGTTTGTGAAAAGGAATAGATTTCTCATGTAAAAGGGGGTATCAGCTACTGATTGAGATAAAACTCAATTCTTGGTCGGAGTTTCTCTTTAATAACTTAAACCTAAAATGAAGGACACCACTACAGATTTGGACTAAAAAAGGCCCTTTATTAGAGTTTAATAAATAAATATATATATATATATATATATATATATATATATATATATACAGTGGCTTGCAAAATTATTCGGCCCCCTTGAAGTTTTTCATTTTGTCACATTACTGCCACAAACATGAAATTCCACGTGACAGACCAATACAAAGTGGTGTACATGTGAGAAGTGGAACGAAAATCATACATGATTCCAAACATTTTTTACAAATCAATAACTGCAAAGTGGGGTGTGCATAATTATTCAGCCCCCTTTGGTCTGAGTGCAGTCAGTTAGCCATAGACATTGCCTGATGAGTGCTAATGACTAAATAGAGTGCACCTGTGTGTAATCTAATGTCAGTATGTCAGGTATAACAGTATTACCTCACGAGCGGAGAGTGCTGCGGCCGCCGCTTCCGCGTCTGACGTCACCCCGGCGGCTGCCGCATCCTCTCAGACATCTTGCACAGCTCCTGGCAGGACAGGTCTCTCCTCTGCACATCAGATTAGGTCAGCACGCTCGCGGGCGGAGTGGTAGGACCTTTATAATCTGAGGAGACGGGTCAGCTGATCTTGCGGTCAGCTGACACCAACATGCCAATCACACGCTGCTGATTTGTTCAGCCATCTGGGCGGGCGGCTTGAATTTGCTTTCTGTATTTAAGCTGGGAGATGTCATTTGTTCATTGTCTGTTGTTGCGAATACTTCGTGTTAGCACTCAGACATTTGATAGCTATAATCAGTAGCATTCAATACCATTGTATTTATTGTGTATGACTCTTTGCCTGAATTCTTGACTCTGCTCTCTGCCTATCGATTCTGTACTTTGCCTGTCTGATTGTTGCCGACCTCTGCCCGACCTTGACTCTGATTTTGCCTCCTGATTCTGTGCCTCTGCTCTTCTGATCTGTTGCTGATCTTGGCCTGTTTATCGACTATGATTTGTCTTACGTTACTGTACCTTATCTGCCCGTCTGTTGCCTACCTGATCTGTCTGACTACTCTCTCTCACCAGTGGGCCCTCGCCACTGGTAAAATTACTGCTGTGGTTCTATCTGTAACCTCCAACGCCACTGGTGAGGTTACCGCTGAGATTCTATCAGAAACTTACGGTTTGCACCAATCACCACACTTTGTCCAATAAAGCTAGTGACTTTACTGTACCTTATCTGCTCATCTGTTGCCTACCTGATCTGTCTGACTACTCTCTCTCACCAGTGGGCCCTTGCCACTGGTGAAATTACCACTGTGGTTTTATCTGTAACCTCCAACACCACTGGTGAGGTTACCGCTGAGATTCTATCAGAAACTTACTGTTTGCACCAATCACCGCACTTTGTGCAATAAAGCTAGTGGCTTTGTCACGTCTTACATGCTGTTTGCTTACTATATCTGTATTATTGGTGATTCTGCAGATCACCATATAATCAGATATAGTATCTGTATTATTGGTGATACTGCAGATCACCACATAATCAGAGATCTGTAGTCCTGCTGACACTAATCGTTATATAACAACAGACCAAAAAATAATATGGAGGCGCAGGTCCAGGCGTTAACTGTAGCTGTTGAGCAGTTAACTGCCACAGTGGAATCTCAGCAGACTCAGATAAACACTTTGTCTGAGGCTCTTAGATCCCAGAGGGGAGAACCTTTGTTGCCTCCCTCACCCGTCCGTGAGCCCAAGATGGCTCTACCTGAAAAATTCTCTGGCCATAAGTCCGATTTCCGTAATTTTAGAAATCGATGTTTCTCATATTTTGAAGTGAGACCCGTCTCGTCAGGTTCTGAGGCGCAGCGGGTAACCCTCATTAAAACGCTGTTAAGTGGGCACTCACAAACCTGGGCCTACAGTCTTCCTGCAGGTCATGAGGCCTTAAGGACAGTACAGGCGTTCTTTGACGCAATGGCGGTCATATACGACGATCCTGATGTGGCCGCCACAGCGGAAAGAAATTTAAAGAGGCTCCGTCAGGGCATGGTACGGTAGAGGATTACGCTTCTGAGTTCCGGAAGTAGGCAATCTCTTCTAGGTGGGAATATTACGCCTTACTAGACTGTTTTCTCTCGGGGTTATCTGAGTCAGTTACAGATATCATGCTTAGCCACCCTGAACCCAAAACACTTGATGAGGCCATTTCTTTAGCTGTTAAGATAGACCGCAGGGTACGATACCATAAACAGAATAGGTCTCGTACTGTCTCCACAACTGTGTCCTCTGGTCCCTTGATTTCGACTACCTCGGATGAGCCCATGCAGATTGGTCATTCGAGGTTGTCAGAGGCTGAAAAAACTAAGAGGAGGAAAGAAGGGCTTTGTTTATATTGTGGGGAGAAAGGGCATTTTGTGCAGAGCTGCAGCAAGAAGGCGGAAAACTTCTCCGCCTAGGGTTAGTCGGAGGTACTATCCTAGGTGAATCTGTTTTACCTCCTAAAGTTTCGAAAATTCTGTTACCATGTACTATTACATGGAAGAGTCAGGGTTTTTCTGCCTAGGCCTTCATTGACTCTGGCTCTGCCACTAATTTCATCGATTTCGACCTGGTCTCCAAGTGGGAAATCCCCATTCTTCCCATTAAGAGACAGATTTATGTTACCGCTATAGATGACTCTCCACTTCAGAATAAACAACCCCTCTCACAAACTCCTCCTCTCACTTGTCATATTGGGGTACTACATAAGGAGGAAATGTCATTTTATGTTTTAAAGATGTCAACCTCTATGATAGTTTTGGGACTCCCTTGGTCACACCAGCACTCGCCGCAAATTGATTGGAACACTGGGCATTTGTTGTCCTGGTCTCCTGCCTGTCACGATACCTGTTTGGAGAAAGTCACTCTGTGTTCCACTGAGGTTCAGGTAGAAGGGTTTCCTTTTCCGTATTTAAATTTTTCCGATGTATTTTGTCCCAAAGCTGCTGATAAATTGCCCCCTCATCGGGAGTTTGATTGCCCCATCGATTTAAGACCAGGTACCATGCCACCCCGGGGGCATCTCTACAACCTCTCAGGTCCAGAGCAGGTGACCATGAAAGAATATATTAGAGAGAACTTGGATAAAGGGTTTATCCGTCCAAATCCCCAGCAGGAGCAGGATTCATTTTTGTGCAAAAAAAAAATAGGTGGTCTCAGGCCATGTATTAATTACCGAGCCCTGAATAAGATAACCATTCCTAATCATTACCCTCTGCCTCTAATCGATGATTTCTTTGCACAAGTTTCTGGGGCGCGAATATTCTCCAAACTGGACCTGAGAGGGGCTTATAACCTTATTCAAATTAGACAGGGGGACGAATGGAAAACAGCCTTCAACACACCCGATGGGCATTATGAGTACCTGGTAATGCCCTTTGGGTTGTGTAACGCCCCCGCAGTTTTTCAAGACTTTGTTAATGAGATCTTTAGAGAAGTCCTGGGTTGCTTTGTTGTCATATATCTAGATGACATACTAATCTTCTCCGAGAACCTCAGGGAACATAGAGAGCATGTCAAATACAGTATGTTTTGGAAAAATTGAGACAAAATTGTCACTACGCAAAACTTAAAATGCTTATTCGAGGTGTCAGAGGTTGCTTTTCTGGGATACATTATCTCTGTAAATGGTCTCTCTATGGATCCCAAGAAAATCGCTGCCGTTCTGGATTGGCCACAACCTGTGGGGTTAAAGGCTTTGCAGCGTTTTTTAGGGTTCGCAAATTATTATAGAAAATGTATTAAAGGTCTTTCTACTGTGGTATCACCTCTTACCAACCTCACTAAAAAAGGGGCGGATATTTATAATTGGTCAGAGGAAGCCGGCAGAGCATTTGTAGTACAACTTAAGATACTATTTTGTGCTGCTCCCATTCTACATCAAGTAGATGTGACCCGTCCCTTTATAGTAGAGGTAGACGCCTCTTAGGTTGGGGTCGGGGCTGTACTGTTTCAGTATTCAGGTTCACAGGGTCGGTTGCACCCATGTGCGTTCTTTTCTTGCAAATTCTCGCCAGCAGAAAAGAACTATGACATTGGTAACAGAGAGCTGTTGGCTATAAAAATGGCATTTGAGGAGTGGCGACATTGGTTGGAGGGGGCAGAACATGTAATTACAGTGTATACTGACCATAAAAATTTGGAATATATCGAAGGAGCAAAGAGGCTCAACCCGAGACAAGCTAGGTGGGCACTTTTCTTTTCACGATTCCGATTTATAATTACTTATAAACCTGGGCATAAAAACATTAAAGCCGACGCTTTATCCCGGTGTTTTGAACCTGAGACAGTGCAGCCCTCACTTCCAGTAAATATCCTACCAGACAAAGTAGTTATTGCGGCCACTGAACCCTCAGAGGACTTGAGGGTAGGCCCGAGGGGGTATTATTTGTTCCTTTGCATCTGCGTCTTCAGATTTTACATATGTTTCATAGTCACAAGAATGCTGGCAATCCTGGTATTGGTAGGACTGAAGAGTTATTGTTGTGCAGTGTATGGTGGCCTTCCTTGAAAAACGATTGCAGGGAGTTTATAAGTTCCTGCTCAGTCTGTGCTCGTTGCAAGGCCTCGAGACAGGCACCAGCAGGAACTCTGCAATCCCTGCCTATGCCCACAGAGCAACGGACCCATATATCTATGGACTTTGTGGGGGAATTGGGTGGTCAGCGACCGTTTTAGTAAAATGGTACATTTCATACCTTTGAAATTGATTTGATTCCCATCAGCCCAGGAGTTAGCGGATCTTTTTGTTAAACATATCTTCCGCATTCATGGGATACCTGTTAATATTGTCTCAGATAGGGGTGTACAGTTTGTGTCCAAATTCTGGCGAGCTTTCTGTCAACATCTGGGTATGACCCTATCCTTCTCCTCGGGCTATCACCCTCAGACCAATGGCCAGTCGGAAAGGATGAACCAGTCTTTAGAGCAGTTCCTGCATTGTTATGTGGCTGAGTCCCAACATGAATGGGCCAGGTTTCTCCCTTTCGCTGAATTTGCTCATAACAATCTCCGGAATGCCTCCTCAGGTTTTTCCCCGTTTCAAGTGGTTACAGGGAAATCACCAAAATTTTGTCCGTTACCAGTGACCAATTCTCTTTTTCCTGCTTTAGAGACGTGGCAAGTAACATGTAAGAGAATTTGGGCATTGGTAAAAATCAATCTGGAAAAAGCCTTTGATGTCCAGAAGAGACAGGCCGATCGGAAGCGTTCACCAGAGTGGAGCTTTGCTTCAGGTGATATGGTGTGGGTCTCTACGAGGCACATCGCTCTGAGACAACCTTCTGCTAAACTGGGACCTAAATACATTGGGCCATACCCTATTGCTGAAAAGATCAACGAGGTAACTTACAAAGTAGCACTTCCAGCTACGATGAAAGGAGTAAAATCCTTTCATTTCTCTTTGATCAAACCAGCAGCTTATACAGATTCCTCTTCACCCCCTGCTGACACTAATCATTACACAGTACAATACAGCTGCTCTGTGACAGCCTCAGAGGTTGTCTAAGAGAATCTTGGGAGAAACAACATCATGAAGTCCAAAGAACACACCAGACAGGTCAGGGATAATGTTATTGATACATTTAAAGCAGACTTAGGCTACAAAAAGATTTACAAAGCCTTGAACATCCCACGGAGCACTGTTCAAGCGATCATTCAGAAATGGAAGGAGTATGGCACAACTGTAAACCTATCAAGACAAGGCTGTCCACCTAAACTCACAGACCGAACAAGGAGAGTGCAGATCAGAAAGGCAGTCAAGAGGCCTATGGTGACTCTGGACGAGCTGCAGAGATCTACAGCTCAGGTGGGGTAATCTGTCCATAGGACAACTATTAGTCGTGCACTGCACAAAGTTGGCTCTTATGGAAGAGTGACAAGAAGAAAGCCATTGTTGACAGAAAAGCATTAGAAGTCCCATTTGCAGTTTGCCACAAGCCATGTGGGGGACACAGCAAACATGTGGAAGAAGGTGCTCTGGTCGGATGAGACCAAAATGGAACTTTTTGGCCAAAATGCAAAACGCTATGTGTGGCAGAAAACTAACACTGCACATCACTCAGAACACACCATCCCCACTGTCAAATATCAGGTGGCAGCATCATGCTCTGGGGTTGCTTCTCTTCGGCAGGGACAGGGAAGCTGATCAAAGTTGATGAGAAGATGGATGGAGCCAAACACAGGGCAATCTTGGAAGAAAACCTCTTGGAGTCTGCAAAAGACTTGAGACTGGGGCAGTGGTTCACCTTCCAGCAGGACAACAAAACTAAACATAAAGCCAGGGCAACAATAGAATGGTTTAAAACAAAACATATCCATGTGTTAAAATGGCCCAGTCAAATTCCAGATCTAAATACAATTGAGAATCTGCGGCAAGATCTGAAAACTGCTGTTCACAAACGCTGCCCATCTAATCTGACTGAGCTGGAGCTGTTTTGCAAAGAAGAAAGGGCAAGGATTTCAGTCTCTAGATGTGCAAAGCTGGTAGAGACATACCCTAAAAGACTGGCAGCTGTAATTGCAGCAAAAGGTGGTTCTACAAAGTATTGACTCAGGGGGCTGAATAATTACGCAGAAGTCCCACTTTGCAGTTATTGGTTTGTAAAAAATGTTTGGAATAATGTATGATTTTTGTTCCACTTCTCATGTGTACACCACTTTGTATTGGTCTTTCACGTGGAATTCCAGTTAAATTGATTCATGTTTGTGGCAGTAATGTGACAAAATGTAGAAAACTTCAAGGGGGACGAATACTTTTGCAAGCCACTGTATATATATATCAAAATGAGTGAGATCATGAAAACCGAAGAACTTAAACTCATTTCCATAAAAATCAACCAGTTTATTCAAAACCAACTGTAAAGTTCATTGTTGCTCGGCCCTCTAGCCCAGAGCAACCCAGTCCATAAACAACTGATTCCAACCCACTGACAAGCGGGTGTCACCTCCAGCATAAAGGTGCCAGCGACAAAAATAAAAAATGTAAAAAAGGGGAGGGTGGGAAAGTGAGAAACAATCAGCTTTAACTTATATCTGTCTCCTCAGAGAATGAAGCATCATGTGTCCTCCAGCCCTATTTATTGCCCTTGAACTTTCACCCCATAGGTCAGCAATCCAAGCCTCTGGTAAATCAGAGGAGTTTTTCCACAGCCTTCTCACCTAGCAGGTGACAGGCAGCAGTTGACCGACTCCTAGCAACCTCTACAAATAGAAAGAAGGTACAACTCCCCCACCAACATCACAGACATCTCACAGAGAACATGACAAATTCACCTCATGAAACACTCACAATTGCCTTGATTCATAAAAGGTTGTGTGAGAAAAGAAATCTGGACGTTCAAATATGGCATTCGGTATTTTAGACTTTTGTGTGCTTATTCATAAAATGTTCACAGGTTTGGTAGAAGTTCGTTATTTTACCGGCTTCAATATAATCAAAAACTTGTTCGGTAACAGCAGAGCAGTGTGGAGCTGTATGTTTTGTTACAAGCTGTTCCATGCGGTGAGGGCATTACAATAGTAAGAGGCATACTGGCATCCCT
Source organism: Hyperolius riggenbachi (assembly GCF_040937935.1). Taxonomy (NCBI): domain Eukaryota; kingdom Metazoa; phylum Chordata; class Amphibia; order Anura; family Hyperoliidae; genus Hyperolius; species Hyperolius riggenbachi. Next base: position 123,466,560 of record NC_090650.1, read on the forward strand.
TTAGAAGGTAAATGTTTGTTTTACTGCCTCTGATCGCTCTGAATCTGTCTATTAGTCTTTCTTAACATTTTATTTAAATGCCACAGCTTGGATGAATTCCAAGAAACTGCTTAGGTGATGTCCCAACTAGTTCTTCCGTATCTTGAAACAGGAACCTAAATGGTTAAAAGGCAGAAGGGCTCCGGGGGAAACAGCTTTTGTTCCATTTTCTCTGCTTGCTGCATAGGGGGTAGAAAAACTTGTTCCACCCAAGAAGCCTTTGAAACCTATCGAAATCTGACCAGTGGGACTTGCATGAGACAGGGGCTGTTTCTATTGGCTCTGCTCCTGTCAGTCATAGCTCTCTCTGGTTCTGCTTCTGTGAGTCATGGCCGGCTCCTTGTAGTCTCGCACAGTCTCTATTTACGCCACACCAGAGGTGCCGGTAATATTTCTGGACTTTACCACATGTTGTAGTCTTTATGAATTGACATTTACTGACACGTATTAAGGTATTTACCACGCAAGTCGGTAATTTACCTCACTGCTCGGTTTTTCAGCCTTTATGAATTGACATTTTCCTAAGTGCTTGGTAAAATCAGCTGTTTTCTGCACTACCATATGTGGTAATGCTTTATGAATCAAGGCCAATGGCATCACTGTGAGGTGCCTGCGTTAACTCACTGTGGCACCTATACATTCTGTTTTTAATCTGTTTTTAACATGCCCTTTTTGTATACTGACCCAGGAAAAAGCAGAAACAACAGGACTGAAGCAGGCAGGAGGACCAAAAACTCAAGTTATGTTTAAAGATGACACAGACAAGACAAAGAACACATATTGTGCTTTTCTCAAGGCAAACTGAAAACACCAGAGCTGCAGCCACTAGTGAGCACTCAGTAGGCAGTAGCAGTGTTAGGGAGTCTAGCACAAAGTCTCCTTACTGAATAGGTGCTGGCTAACTGAACAGGAATAGCCAAGATTTGAACCCTGGTCCCCTGTGTTAGAGGCAGAGCCCTTTACCGGCACACTATCCAGCTACTACGATGAATCAAAACAGAATAAAAACAGACAGAAGGCTTGAAACTACCATAACAATCCATTATTTCTTTCAGTTGTTCATTTTCACTTTGTTCTTATAGAGTCAAATGTTTATGTGCTCACATCCTTCGGTAGGTGGTAACTTCAGAAACGTTTGAGAACCTTTGCTCTTAGAAATGTAACAGAAAATGTGTTTCTATTTTGTCGTCGGCTGACATGATTTCCGGGTATTGCAGTTCTTTCATATCTGTCAACCAGCCAATTTTTAATTTTATCATCATATATATCCGTGCATTCAACATGCAGTGTATAAAAAGGTGATAACCTGAGGCCTTTTACACTCAGATATTTATTTTGCTAAGCTGACACTGCATATTGAAAGAAATTTCCATTTAAAGGTAAAACATTTTTTACTGAATCAGCTACATAAAACATTTTTTTTTAAAGTGTACCTGATGTGACATGATGAGATAAACATAGGCACATGTAGTACTAGCCCTACTAAGACATTGTCGGAAGTCCCTTTTAGTTGTTTAGTACAGCAAGTAGTCTGGTTTCCAGAAAGGTAAATAGAAGCTAAAACAGCTGAAAAAGAATGAGAGACAGCTTGAGATAAAATGTTAGTGCTGGAAAGTTCATAGGGTTATTATTTGTGTTTGTCTATTCAATCAGAAATGATGATTTGTCAAGGCTGCATATCCCAATGAAGTGCCAGGGCACTATCTGCACTGAGTTTGTATATTCTACCTATGTCTGCATGGGTTTTCTCCAGGCATTCCAGTCTCCTCACATATCCAAAAAACATACAGATACGTTAATTGGCTTCCCCCTATATTGGTCCTAGACTACGATACATACACTGCATGATACATACATAGACAAATTTCTATGGTAGGGATTAGATTGTGAGCCCCTCTAAGAGAGAAGACTATATTCTCTGTACAGCGGTGCGGAAGATGTCAGCGCTATATAAATACTAAATAATAATAATCAAGTCTTAGGGCTAATTCACACTGAATCAGTTGTGTTGCAGAATAATTGTACACGTCAGCTAACTGCCCATACAGTTCTATGGGGCTATTCCCAGTACTTAGTTAATCACATTATTCCTGCATTCAAGCTTTTGTATTAAAGTCTATGTCTAGTCTCCACTGCAGTTCAAACTCATTATAATGCATGTGTTATGCAACTGACCACGGTGAACCTAGCCTTAAAATGAAGCCCTTACACTGAACATAAAACATATGATAGTCAATTCTAGGTTTAAAGTGAACCTCAGGACTAAAAATCTACTCAGCAGAACTGAAAAGGCTTTGTGTTTCTTTAACAGTTTCACAGCATCAGAACTTTGTTTTTCTTACCAAAGCATAATTTTTAGCTGCATTTTTAGCTAAGCTCTACCCATCAAGGATAACTGCCCGGGCTTTTTTCCCCTACTGCTATGCAAAGCATGATGGGACTTCCTATGTTGCTATTTATGTTGACTAGCAACTGGGAGGGGTGATCAGCACACAGGACAGTTGGAACTGTGTCTCATGCTCCCTGTCACCTCGTTTCAACCAAAAAGATGGCTGCCCTCATTAAATCAAACATTTGCCTGTTCTTTTAAAACAAGGTGGGTAGGAGATTATATTACCTATCTATTTTAATTAACATAACTAATGTAACTTAATGACAGTATGTTTGTTTAGGCTGAAGTTCCTTCTTAATTTATTTTTAGTAGAACACTTATAATTAATCATCTCATCAGTTAATTTTTTTAAGCTTCTTAACAGGCCAGAATTTTGTCCTGGAAATCCAGAAGAGTTGCAACGATCTGTAAAGGCAAAATCTAAACGCTCATGCACGTGCTTGACTAAAGTCGACTGAGGCAGCCGGTAACGATCACCTCAGCTGATAATCAAGCATGTGTATGGCAGCCCCTGACCCCCAGCCCATGAGCAATCTATCTAGCGGATCAACTCACCCAACGGACGGCCAACTTCTTTGAAGATGTGGCTTCCAAGCCCAACACATGATGTCATGAATGATGACAATGAATTCTTATTTGTACTAAAGATTCCATAAAGCACAGCTTTGTGGTGTCTCCTCCTGTGGGTGTCACCCTCAGAATCTGCCTGGTTTACCTATGCCTAAAACTGTCCTGATCATAGATTAGGTACAATGGATGCCAAAGACTTTTCATGAGTTAAAAATGTGTAAAATATAGACGCACATTAACTGAATCCTATTTAAAAGCCAATTTTAAATGTACTACCATTTAGCCTATTGATAGAGGATTTGTTATCACCCAGTAACCCCATAAAACGAGACCATAAAGATTTACTGTGCTCAACCACTTTGCATCCAGACCTTGTTTCCCCCTTATGGACAAGAGCAGTTTTGACTTTTTAGCTACAGTATGTCACTATTCAATCAGCAATAACTTTATCCCTACTCATGACACCTAAATAATCTGTATATATTGTTTCTTGTTTCAAGACAAACCAGGCTTTCAATGGGGAGTATTTAGTCACAATAACAATTTTGTTTTCAAGGCATTTTAATTGGAAAACAGTAAAACATATTTTTTTTAAAATGCATTATTTCTCAGTTTTTAACAATTCCAGTTTAAAAATAAAAAGTGCCACAGTAATGACAGTTTTATGTCACCCCAAATATAATCAAATGTGTCCCAAGTATCAGCCAAACCTTCCCAGTATAGCCAGATGTGACCCCAATATCAGCACTCCCAGTATAGTCAGATGTGTCCCTTGTGTGGGCCACCCACACAGTATAGACAGACAGCAGCGCCCCCAGAATTGGCACTCCTCATTATAGTTAGATGTGTCCCCAGGACATAAGTTCCCCCATTATAGCCATATGTGCCCCCAGGATTAGTACCGCCCCCAAATTATAGCCAGATGTGACCCCAGTATTAGACCCCTCCCCCCCCCCAGATACCCAGATGCCTGACAGTTAGGTTTTTAATCCCCTCCCTATAAAGAAAAACCTATTCCCCCCGGTGTGGATAGCCAGATTTGCTTCCCCCAATCAGGCAGCCCCGTCCATGCACAGATTGCCTAGAAAATGAAAATCAAGCAGCCTCTTTCAGCTAACCTCATTCCAACAATCATCCTGCAGCCAGAGCCTCCGTTCCATGCTCTGCACTCAGCCGTGTAATGCCAACTACTCAGGTCCCGGTATTACACGGCTGAGTGCAGAGCGGGGATCGGAGGCTCCAGCTGCCGGCTGATCGCTGGAACGAGGTAAGGTGAGAGAGGCTGCTGGATTTTCATTTTTTAGGCAATCTGTTCACCGAGAAGGGGGGAGATGAAGGATCACGCTGTCGGCTACAGTGGTGACCATTCATCCGCAAGGCGGGGGGGTGGCTAATTGGCTACAAGGGAACATGTCCCCTTTCACCAATTAGTAAGGCAGCTGACAGTGCTGGAGGGTGTGCTTGGAAGCACGCCCGATCGGGCAGAGCTGGACTGTAACTTAAAATCGTACATCTATGTCCTCGTGGCTTTGATGAAGTCACAGAGGACGTAGATATACTATAGTGGTGGAAAGAGTGATTAAGTACAAAAAATATATTTTATATCCAACATTTATTATCACCACCATACAAATTGTTTTATAACTGAATGCCACTAAATGTTTTCTGTTTTATGCATGCACACAGATGGTATTCTTCACCATTGCCATCTTCTTTACCACATCTGTCTCTCTGAGTGCAAAGGATGATGTTCCCTCACTCTTTAACCATTTTAGCCTTTTGGACATGACTGTCACATCCAAAAGGCTGCGGCTGCGCGCACGCACGCCCGTGCGCTCCCATGCCACCCCCGTTATCCCGGAAATCAATTCCCATTCCATCCCATCAGTTCCCATTCATTGATTTAATTCCCCCGTAGAAAACCGACAGCTTCTTATCAGAAGCCGCGGTCTGCCTGATCAAAAAAAAAAAAATCACAGCCTTCTTATACTTCCTGTAAGCGAGAGTGCTCGCTTATAGGATGGGAATTAAAAAAAATGACTGTGGCCATCCTGTGGCCAAATTGGAAAACTATATGTACATACATTTTTTTCACACATAACACAATAAATTACATTTAACATTAACTGTTTACCTCCCACACCCAAAAAATACCCAAATAAAATTTTTAACTAAAAAAAAAATAAAAAATATACAATTAAAAAAAAATAGTTACCTAAGTTGTCACGGACGATTGCGGGGACGCAGGCGCGTCCTGGAACCGCCCGTGAAGAAAAGAACGATCGCACTCGATTCCTGCATCGATTGCGCCTCAGATCAATAAAACCAAGATCTGATGTGCAGTATCCCTCTGCTTAGGAACAGCTGGGAAATCTGTCTTAGCTGAAATGACAGCCTGGGGGGAAGGTGTTAATTAGCTTGGACATATTCCCTGTGGAAGGCACAATTTCCCTTTTGGCTCTGGGAACCAGGTGACACTTAGCTGATCTCATGGAGATGTTAATTAACCAAAGGATGCCTAGGTGCAGCCAAGCAGGCTACGAATCCACGGGAGGTCTTGACACTCTGTTCTCTGCTAAAGATCAAAGGAAAGTCAGCTGTTAGCAGCTAGAACACCTCCTGAATTAACCTGAGGCTCATGGCATAATCCATAACTTCCCAGATCTGTAATATTTCTGGGGTTCCTGAGATGGCAGCTTCACCAAACGTGGGGGAAGTGTAGCATGAGCCCCGGTGCTGGTTCTGAGGAAGTTTCAGAACCTTCGGAGGTAAGGACTGCCAGCTAGGCAGTTTCAAAGTGCCCTGATGATACCACAGGGGTCCCACCCCTCATGTCTGGTATCAGGGCACTGGGTAAATCGAGGCAGACCTGAAAATGTTAATAAATCTGCCCTGACCTGTACGGTTCTGTGAGATAGAGCCCATATATGGGTAGATATGATTTCTAGCCCCAGTACAAGGGGAGGGCTCATCTCATCTTTGAAGGGGGTGTATGGCTCCCCGCCCTCACTCCCTCCTACTGAAGCAGGGGCATAAGAATGGCTGAGGACCCAAACTCAGTGTCCTCCACACTGAACCATCTTGCACTCATCAGATGCCAGCTTGAGGATATGCTGGCATCCACCTGGTCTGAACTCTGAACTCTGGACTTTGAAACCAAGAACTTTATGATTCTTCCCACAATAAGGACATCTTTCCAGGAACTAAGTATTTTTCTCCCTTCTTTTATTTTTCATACTGGCTATTACGGTTTTAATAGTTGTTGATTTTCATAATTGTCTGTATATATTAATTATTTATATTGCGTGAATAAACGACTTTCCCCAAGTCATTCACTGTTTCGCTACCCTGCTTATCAGCACACACAGAAATGATCCCGGGTCTCTGAAGATACGCTACTGTTTGTCTGTTGTTGGCTAGACAGAATATCGTGTGTTTAACCGTTTTATTCGCAGGATTAGTCAGTCAGTTAGTGGGCCCCACGGTCCCATAGTAACCGCGGTGGTGGCAGTTTACTCTGAACCAGTAGGTGACGTTGTAATTACCCGTGTCTCACAGGCTCCCTTCTGAGTTGTCTGCGGCTAATTCTTAACGGTTCCTGCGCATTGACTGCGACCAGAGTTCGCACGATCTGTGCGCTGGCACCGTTTAGAAGGCTAAGTGCGGTCAGCCACTGAGGGCTCCTGTGACAGTGTTAGGCAGCGGTTGGGACCTGTGTTGTGCTGAAAGTATCTACGATAGCGCTAGCGCTATCGAGAAACGAACTAATTCGTTGGTGTAGCTGGAAGGCAATATATTTTTTATATATACAGAGAGACTGTGTAGCCAGTACCCCTCCCCAAAAGTTTTATTTTATTTGGCATGGAAATGTCCGGGAACTACAAGAAAATGGGCCTGGCGGACCTGCAAAATCTTTGCCAAGAGAGAGGCATTGAGGTCGGCCGCAAGAAACAACAGGACCTGGTAACGGAATTGTTTCAATGGGATACCCAGCAACTGCGGGAGCCGGGAGTGTCCGCTGAAGTGGATACCAGCCCATCTGACAATCGAGGGGAACCAGAGACTGAGACTCCTGACCGTACAGAGGTTGTGCATCCTGAGGGCCCTGCATCAACAGTTACGCCGGAGAATGTCAGTGTGGACCCCAATCCCAGAGTTTCTGAAAGTACTCGCCTGGAACCGGCCAGTACTGGACTGTCCGTTTGTACTGATCCGCTAATGCAGCAGGCGTTACAAAAGCTGATGGACACTGACCTGGACAAGTACCTGCAGTACATGCGTGAGGAGCGCCAAATGCGGGAGCGAGAACGGGAGCGCCAACGACAGCATGAGCTAAACATGGCAAAAGTGCAACAGGCCAGCCGGAGTTCACCGCCCAGCCTCCCTGCTGAAGGAGCTGCAGCACTCGTAAGTGCAAAATTTAAATTTGCTAATATTGAAAAAGACACAGACATTGACTTGTTTTTGCGGTCTTTTGAAAAAGCATGCCGTCAGTATCGTCTGTCCCAAGACCAGTGGGCCAGACATCTGACACCTTTGCTGCGCTACAAAGCGCTTGATGCCTTCGCAGAATTGCCTGCGGAGAAGGATAATGATTATGCTGCTATAAAAGACGCTATCATTACTAAGTACCAGCTGACGCCAGAAGCCTATCGGAAAAAGTTCAGAGCCTGGCATAAAAAGTCTTCTGATTCGTACCGAGATGTGGCCAGCAGCTTGCTCACCACACTCCGCCAGTGGACACTAGGCCTCACCAAAGGGTCTTATGATGTCCTGGAGGACTTGATAGTCCTCGAACAATTTCTGAACATTTGCCCTGCTGATGTACGACAGTTTGTGTTAGAACGCAGGCCGGCTTCAGCCACTGTCGCTGCAGACCTTGCTGAGACTTTTGCAACTACCCGGGTGGCTGATACCCGCAGAACTGTCCCATCCAGCTGGAGAGGAGGTCAGCCCCATACCTCGGCAGACCCTCCTGCCCCTGTGAGCCGTCCGCCACAGAGGCCACCCAGCGCAGCTGCTGCACCCAGGCCTGCAGCGCCTGGAGAGGTCACCTGTCACTACTGCCGCCAGCCCGGACACATGAAATTCGACTGTCCGGAGCGGAGACAGACACCACCAGCACCTGGATCATCTGCATCACCTGCACCTCACCCACAGCAGAGGCAACCCGCCAGCGAACCACAGCCTGGATCATCAGATTTTGTCCTGTTTGCACGCGGACAGGAAATCCGCGACCGAACCGACCAGCAGCAACTTGTTAGAGTGAACGGCAAAGTTGTCACCGGATTTCGAAACACCGGAGCTGACATCACGTTAGTTCACTCACATCTTGTGCCAAAGGAGAGCATCAGCTCCAGCCGATCCCTTGCCCTTACTGGAGTAGAGGGCACCCTTTTCCACATAGCCCACGCAAGAGTGAAGCTGGATTGGGGAGTGGGAGGGGTCCACGAAAGGGTTGTTGGGGTTATGAAGGATCTCCCAGTCCCTGTGTTGCTGGGGACTGATTTGGGCAAGCTTGTGTCCTACTATGAACCTGCCACGACCGCCTTGTCGCTCACGGAAGGAGACGGACTCTCCACCCACCACCAGGTACTTTATACACTTGGGGGAGCACCAGGGGGAGGTGGGTTGAATGTGCCCAGTTCAAGGGTACCAGGTTCAATAGTGCCTGCTTCAAAGGCACCTGAGTTTGATGTACAGGCTGTCTGTTGTGATGATGCTGTAACTGTACCTGAGTTTCTTGTACAACCTGTCTGTAATGAAAAAATGTCTATACCTGTCAATGTCATTACTGCATGCAATGATGATTTGAGTAATGCCCGTCTGTGCCATTCTGACAGTGTACCTGTGCTAGCAGTACCGCGCAGCTGCACTGCTCAGAACCCGAGAACAGGTGGAGGGGGTTCCGGCCTCCTCCCCCTCCTCTGACCGCAGGGATGAGACCTTTCAGCCGCTGGCCTCGTGGGACATGAGCCAGTTGGCTGAAACTGACAGCGCCATATTCTCAGCCGCACTACAAAGTGACCCAAGCCTGGAGGTGCTCAGGCAGCAAGCCGCTGAGCCCCTCGCAGACGGGGCCGCTTTCAAGGTGTACTGGGAAGGTGGGAGACTGTACAGTGAGTCTGTACAGCCCCCTACAGGTAGATCCCACGCGGATACCAAGTGGCTTGTGGTCCCGAGTGCGTTCAGGGGACATGTGCTGAAATCCGCACATGGTAATCCTCTGACAGGGCACTCGGGTGTCCGCAAGACACTCGCCGGTATTCGGAAACAGTTTTATTGGCCCCGGATGAACAGGGATGTAGCACACTACTGCAGGGCATGTGCCGTCTGTCAGGAGCTGGGAAGGTCCAGGGATTCCCGCGGGGTTCCCTTAGGTCCACAGCCACTCAGCAGGGGAACCCTGCGTGGGCTGGCTGTTGACCTAACCAACCCACTGCCCGTTGTCAGCAGTCCCGGCAGACACCACGTCCGACTGCAGTGGCGCAAACGCCCTGTCCAGAACGGTCCATGTTGGGTCAACCCTGAGGGTAGCAGACCGCGACCGGTCCAGGGGAACCGAGCCACAGGCTCCAATAGGTTTTCCCGCCGTACCGGCAACTCGAGGCCCGTCAGCCAGGTTAGCGGCGCCGCCACACATCTTGCGGATGAGTGACTAAGCCACGGACAAGGGGGAGGGCTGTCACGGACGATTGCGGGGACACAGGCGCGTCCTGGAACCGCCCGTGAAGAAAAGAACGATCGCACTCGATTCCTGCATCGATTGCGCCTCAGATCAATAAAACCAAGATCTGATGTGCAGTATCCCTCTGCTTAGGAACAGCTGGGAAATCTGTCTTAGCTGAAATGACAGCCTGGGGGGAAGGTGTTAATTAGCTTGGACATATTCCCTGTGGAAGGCACAATTTCCCTTTTGGCTCTGGGAACCAGGTGACACTTAGCTGATCTCATGGAGATGTTAATTAACCAAAGGATGCCTAGGTGCAGCCAAGCAGGCTACGAATCCACGGGAGGTCTTGACACTCTGTTCTCTGCTAAAGATCAAAGGAAAGTCAGCTGTTAGCAGCTAGAACACCTCCTGAATTAACCTGAGGCTCATGGCATAATCCATAACTTCCCAGATCTGTAATATTTCTGGGGTTCCTGAGATGGCAGCTTCACCAAACGTGGGGAAGTGTAGCATGAGCCCCGGTGCTGGTTCTGAGGAAGTTTCAGAACCTTCGGAGGTAAGGACTGCCAGCTAGGCAGTTTCAAAGTGCCCTGATGATACCACAGGGGTCCCACCCCTCATGTCTGGTATCAGGGCGCTGGGTAAATCGAGGCAGACCTGAAAATGTTAATAAATCTGCCCTGACCTGTACGGTTCTGTGAGATAGAGCCCATATATGGGTAGATATGATTTCTAGCCCCAGTACAAGGGGAGGACTCATCTCATCTTTGAAGGGGGTGTATGGCTCCCCGCCCTCACTCCCTCCTACTGAAGCAGGGGCATAAGAATGGCTGAGGACCCAAACTCAGTGTCCTCCACACTGAACCATCTTGCACTCATCAGATGCCAGCTTGAGGATATGCTGGCATCCACCTGGTCTGAACTCTGAACTCTGGACTTTGAAACCAAGAACTTTATGATTCTTCCCACAATAAGGACATCTTTCCAGGAACTAAGTATTTTTCTCCCTTCTTTTATTTTTCATACTGGCTATTACGGTTTTAATAGTTGTTGATTTTCATAATTGTCTGTATATATTAATTATTTATATTGCGTGAATAAACGACTTTCCCCAAGTCATTCACTGTTTCGCTACCCTGCTTATCAGCACACACAGAAATGAACCCGGGTCTCTGAAGATACGCTACTGTTTGTCTGTTGTTGGCTAGACAGAATATCGTGTGTTTAACCGTTTTATTCGCAGGATTAGTCAGTCAGTTAGTGGGCCCCACGGTCCCATAGTAACCGCGGTGGTGGCAGTTTACTCTGAACCAGTAGGTGACGTTGTAATTACCCGTGTCTCACAGGCTCCCTTCTGAGTTGTCTGCGGCTAATTCTTAACGGTTCCTGCGCATTGACTGCGACCAGAGTTCGCACGATCTGTGCGCTGGCACCGTTTAGAAGGCTAAGTGCGGTCAGCCACTGAGGGCTCCTGTGACATAAGGGTCTGAACTTTCAAATATAAAGTTCTTCAGTAAAAGTGGTTAAGCGCTCTTCTCTGCCTGTTCCTTCTTAGACACAGCAAATATGTCATATAATGAAAAAGCCCCCCCTTCGGGGAGAGACTCACCAGACTTCTAGGCCTCCAAGGCCAATGCTCGCATTCGGGGTATTGGCCACCCCGCAGCCTCTCTGGCAGTCCTCTCTTGGCTATTCCCAGTCTGTGTAAGCAAAAAGCGGATTCCACATCGCGTAAAAGCGTACCAGTTTATTTTTAAAAAATGTAAAAACAGATCAGTGGTGTATAACCACTGAGGAGTTGCTAGGGCAACGAAACGTTGGGCGGAGCCACGGAGTGACGTCACAGCGCACGACGCTCGCTGGACGCGGCGGGATTGTCTGTGTGCAGCAGGCTCGGTATCTTTTAGAGCACTAGCCAGTAAGCTATTGCGGAGAGGGACGCTAAATGACAGAGGCGTGCGCCTTGTCACCAGCTTAGTGCATCTCATCTCTGCATACCCCTGTACCTGGAATCAGGTAGCTTGTAAAACAAGGGGCTGGCTGTGTTTTTTCATTTTTAGTGAAGTTTTCTGACCCAATGAGTGGTTATACACCACTGATCTGTTTTTAAATTTTTTAAAAATAAACTGGTACGCTTTTACGCGATGTGGAATCCGCTTTTTGCTTACACAGACTGGGAATAGCCAAGAGAGGACTGCCAGAGAGGCTGCGGGGTGGCCAATACCCCGAATGCGAGCATTGGCCTTGGAGGCCTAGAAGTCTGGTGAGTCTCTCCCCGAAGGGGGGGCTTTTTCATTATATGACATATTTGCTGTGTCTAAGAAGGAACAGGCAGAGAAGAGCGCTTAACCACTTTTACTGAAGAACTTTATTTTGATGTTTGCACGCATCTAGGAAGAGCGCTCCTACATGATAATTATTATATGAGCAAGGACATTATACATGTGGTTACTGCCTGCTATTGTGTTTTTTACTTAGAATTTAGCACATGTAATATGAATGTTTGATGAATGTTTGATTCATTATCTTTTATATAAAACATTTTTTAGAGGTGACCTATATAACATCTGACTCAGCATATGAGCGCAGTATCAGGGTGCTGTAATTGTTGTGAACTTTCAAATATGCATGTCAAGAGGGTCTGTAGCTAATATTTTTTTAATTATAAGCTTGTAAATGTGATGGACGCAAAACTGAAAAAATGCACTTTTATTTCCAAATAAATATTGACGCCATACATTGTTATAGGGACATAATTTAAATGGTGTAATAACTGGGACAAATAAAATATGTGGGTTTTAATTATGGTAGCATGTATTATTTTAAAACTATAATGGCAGAAAACTGAGAAATAATGATTTTTTTCCCATTGTTTTCTTAATATTTATGTTAAAATGCATGTACAAAAAAATAATTCTTAGCAAAATGTATTACCCAAAGAAAGCCTAATTGGTGGCGGAAAAGACAAGATACAGATCAATTCATTGTGATAATTAGTGATAAAGCTATTGGCGAATGAATGGGAGGTGAGAACTGCTCGGATGCATAAGGTGAAAAATGACTAAAGTCTGAAGTGATTTTAGGTGATTTATTTTTTTATGCTGCATCTTTGGTATGCTTTCCAAAAGGCGGCATGACTTACAAACAGCACCGGTGGTTGCATCCATGTAAGTCCATTATGACACTCAAGGCAAAAAAAAGACGTAGCATGCAGCGTCTACCAGACACATTGGATATCATACCAACATTTTGAGATAAGAAACAGGGACACCTTAAGACATGCTCCTGCTACACCCCTCGTCAAGCAAAACCACACTGGTCCTTTCTATCATCAATAGTTTTCTTTCATTTTAACATTTGAAAATGAGAAATACCATATATAAATTCAAATGATGGGAAAGTTTAAAATCAAATTTTTTATCAAATTTTTCATTAGAAAAAAAAAACATATATTTACATAGATCTGTGCATCAGTCTTGAAAGAGGGAAACATGAGAAAGAAAAAGGGAGAGAGGCAGGCAGTGGCATAGCAATAGGGGATGCAGAGGTTGCAACCACACCGGGGCCCCTGGGCTAGAGGGGCCCACTAGGGGCCCTCCCTCATCAATCTTATTAGCTTTTTATTAGTGCTATGCTAGTAATTCACACCTCTGTATGTGCAGTGCATAGTAGAAATCCTTAACAGTTTCCTTACTCTGATTACACCTCTCTGACACTGCAGCTGTCCTTGGTAGGTTTTGAGGCTCTATATCAATAGAGTGCTTGGGGCCCCATATAAAACTCATGCTAAAATATTTTCTAGCATTGTTTGTAAAATTCTGTCTGTAAAAATGTTGTTGTGTGCATAGGATTAAAATGAATATATGCGTCTCACAGTGAACACAGGGTCAGGAGCCAATGAAATAGTCTCCAGACCAGCACACGGAGCTCAGCTTTCATCACTGTGTAGAGCAGCATTCTCAACAGGCCCACAGATGCAAAAGGTGAAATCTACATCCTGTCAGAGACTGGGCATAGATTTCACCTCACGCGATCCCAAACAGGTTAAAGCAAATCTGAATTGAAAATAAAAATATGAGATAATTAGTTGTATGTGTTTGAACTGAGTTTCATATTTTTTTTTTCAGTTTGAGGACTTAATTTTAACACTTGATCCTATACGTCAGCTTTCACAAATTTGCCTTGCTGAGCTACAAAACAAACAGAAGTAATAACCCTTTACATTTTCCAGCACTAAAACTTCATCAGAAGCCTTTCTCACTCAAATAAAGCTCTTCAGGCTTCTAGGTATTTTCAGGAAACAGACTAAATTCGACAAGCTGTTCAACAACATAATTTGCATAGATAACAACTCTAGTTTTTTTTTTCACCACTTGCTGTACGGGAAAACAGAAAGGGACAATTTCTTAGTAGGGTCAGTACTATATGTACCTTTGTTTATCTCATCATGTCCCAGGCAGGGGCGTAGCAATAGGGGGTGCAGAGGTAGCGACCACATCGGGGCCCTTGGGCCAAAGGGGCCCCGAAGGGTCCACCCTCTATCACAGTATTAGCTCTCTATTGGTCCTGTGCTGGTAATAATCACTTCTATAGATGCTTTGAATAGTAGCAATCATGAACACACTGTTCCCCATCCCCTTCTTGCACCTCTGACACTGGGGTTGTCCTTGGCAGGTTTTGGTGCGCCGTATCAATTGTTATGTATAGAGTGCTTGGGGGGGGCCCCATGTAAAACTTGCACCGGGGCCCACAGCTCTTTAGCTACGCCACTGGTCCCAGGTGTGCTTTAATGTAAAGTATACTGAAAATATGGATACATTTCCTAAATATGAATTACAACATACAGTAAGGAGTGTGTAATTTCCAATATACATTAAAATAGATTACTAAATAGCAAAAGCTTTTATTATTGCACATTTATGTGTCAAAAGCAAGTATCAGCAGCACTGCTTTAGTGAAAAGTAGCTCTTTTATTAACCACCTTGGCGGTAATGACGAGCTCAGCTCGTCCATGACTGCCGCGGTGGATTGCTTAGGCCCTGGTGGGTCGATTTTCACACATTTTTTTTAAAACATGCAGCTAGCACTTTGCTAGCTGCGTGTGGTGATCGATCGCCATCGCTTGTCACCGATGCGCCGCTACCTGCCGCGTTACAGGCCCCCCCCGAGACCCCTTGCGCAGCCTGGCCAATCACCCCAGGCAGTGCTATGGGGTGGATCGGGACTCCCTCCGACGCCATGACGTGGATGACGTCATCCCGATCGCGACGGGGGAAGCCAAACAGGAAATCACATTCTGAACGGGTTTTCCTGTTTGCTCTGATCGCCGGAGGCGATCGGAAGGAGTGGGGGGATGCCGCTGCACAGCGGCTATCATGTAGCTAGCACTAGGCTAGCTACATGATTTAAAAAAAAACTGCTGTAGTGCCACCCTGGCGATTTTAATAGAACGCCAGGGTGGTTAAACATGCAATATAAATCACATGTCAAGAATAGGCTGAAGGCAACTACAGCCCGCTGTTTCAAAAGCAACATGCTTTTTGTTCAAGTTGCAAGCTTGAAGAAAAAGCATGTCGCTTCGAAACAGCGGGCTGTAGTTGCCTTCAGCCTATTCTTGACATGTGATTTGTATTGCATGTTTAATAAAAGAGCTACTTTTCACTAAAGCGGTGCTGCTGATACTTGTTGATACTTGTTTTTGCTATTTTTAAACTCGGCGGGCAACAAGCTCTAATCAGCTAGAGCACGCTGGTCTCCATTTTGTGTGCTGGGTCCAACATTTTTGCATTCATGTGTCAATGCAGAATTATGTGTTTTACACCTTATAACCATTTGCCATTAGCAATTTAGAAAACTAAACCAAGGACTTTTCAGTCTATTCAGATGAAGTTTATCCAAGGATGGAACATAAAAGCAACCAGTTCTACTGTAGAAAACAAATATTAACAGTTTCATTTATTTTTGCATTATTTATAATATTTATTTTCAAGGCTCTGTTTACAGTGATCAGTTGTGTTTCAGTACCACTTGCTGTACTGAAAAACAGAAAAGGACAATATCTTAGTAGGTTCAGTACTCTATGTGACTTTGTTTATCTCACCATGTCCCACGTCACTTCAGATATGCTTTAAAGGGTTACTAAGGGAAAAAAATCAGTTTAATTTACCTGGGGCTTCTTGTAGGCCCCTGCAGTCATCCATCTCGCGAGGATAGGTGACCACATCAAAGCTGGCCGGTCACGGGGTGTCGGAGGCTACTGCGTATGGGCGGCCTTAAGCCGCATGCTCCCTGATCATGATCCCATTGCCAGGAGCGCTTTGTACATGCACAGTAGTGATTTTCACTTACTGCCCATGCGCAGAACGCTCCCAGCAATGGCGACGTGGCGAGGAGGACCTTGGAAGGACTGTGCAGGGGGCACAGGATGACTTCAGGGGGCTGTCGGAAGCCCCAAGTAGGGATGGCCCAGCCTTAGAGAACTCATGGAGAAGCACATGATCAGTTTGATCAGCTGATAGATTTGTAAGGCTCTGATTCGCTGGTCATGATCATGTATTAAACCAGGAAGTCATCACAGAAAATCAGAGGCTTACAAATCTATCAGCTGATCAAACTGATCATGTGCTTCTCCATGAGTTCTCCAAGGCTGGGCCATCTCTAGCCCCAAGTAAGTTAAAATGATTTTTTTTGCCGCTTTAGATTTCCTTTAATTTAACCTCCCTGGCGGTAAGCCCGTGCTGAGCACGGGCTATGCCCCCGAGAGGCACCGCTCAGGCCCCGCTGGGCCGATTTGCATAATTTTTTTTTTTTTGCTACACGCAGCTAGCTGCGTGTAGCATCCGATCGCCGCCGCTACCCGCCGATCCGCCGCTATTCCTTGCGCCGCGGCCGCCCCCCCAGACCCCGTGCTTCTTTGAACGGGATCTCCTGATCTCCGATCGCCGGCGGCGGTCGGAGGGGCTGAGGGGATGCCGCTGAGCAGCGGAAAAATAAATAAATTAAAAAACACTACTTTGCTGCCCCCTGGTGGATTTTTTTAAACCACCAGGAGGGTTAAAGTATACCAAAAATATGGATACATTTCCTAAATATGAATTACAACCCACAGTAAGGAATGTGTCATTTCCAATACACATTAAAATAGACAACTAAATAGCAAAAGATTGTATTATTTCACATTCACGTGTCAATGCAGAATTATGTGTTTTACACCTTATAACCATTTGCCATTAGCAATTTAGAAAACAAAACCAAGGACTTTTCAGTCTATTCAGATGAAGTTTATCCAAGGATGGAACATGAAAGCAAACAGTTCATGTAAAAATGCAAATATTTACAGTTTCAATTAACCTCACAGTAGAAGCAGTAGAGTGTTGTACCATGTTAGCAATCAGTAAAAGCAAGAAGTTTTGAATCAGGATGATACAATTTATTGGCTAACTTAGAGATGAATAAACAGTAAGCTTTCAGCTTATAAAAAGCCTTCGTCGGACTTGGTTCCTGACAAAAACTGAAAAACACGGCTTATAGACAGTATACTGACACAGAGGAGAAACAGTCTTTAGCAAACATAAATGTAATTAGATGCCTTAAAGGGGAACTTTAGCCTAAACAAACATACTGTAATTAAGTTACATTAGTTATGTTAATTAAAATAGATAGGTAATATAATCTCTCACCCACCCTGTTTTAAAAGAACAGGCAAATGTTTGTGATTTCATGAGTGCAGCCATCTTTTTGGTTGAAAGGAGGTGACAGGGAGCATGAGACACAGTTCCAACTGTCCTGTATCCTGATCACCCCACCCAGTTGCTAGGCAATGAGAACAACAACATCAGAAATCCCATCATGCTTTGCACAGTATCAGGGGAAAAATGCCCAAGCAGTTTTCTTTGATGGGGAGGAGCTTCTGTGCAGCCAGCAATGAGGCTTGCATAAGAAAAACAAAGTTCTGATGCTCTGAAATTGTTAAAGAAAAACCAAGCCTCATCAGTGCTGATGAGTAGATTTTTAGTCTGGAGGTTTACTTTAACTGTTACTTCAGGAGGCATCCTGGCTAAATTGATAAGATCATTGATCAACAGTTTCCTCAGCATAACATAAAACAGACTCTGGTGATGGGGAGACATCATAAAATTCCAAGTTCCAATTGTAACTAGGCTGGTTAAATGCATCATTAATTCTACGCTAAAGAGAATTGTGGCATTTAAACCCATCTTCCCAGCAACATTAACATCACAGTTACTGTACACGTGACACTTCCTGTAAAAAAAAAAAAAAGATGCTTACTGCCCCTCACTGTAATCCAAGTCCAATGAGCTCTCCAAATCATTGTTCTCCTCTGTGGTTTTGACTAAAGAGCTCCTCCCCTGACAATCTATCACGCTAGGTGCTAAGTGGTTAAATAAACAATCTCATACACGTTAGATCAGATGGCTGCAGTACAGTGGGCTAGGCAGAATCAGAGTCGGTAACAGGCTAGGGTCATATACGTTAGATCAGATGGCTGCAGTAACGTGGGCTAGACAGAATCGGAGTGGGTAACAGGCTAAGGTCATACACGTTAGATCAGATGGCTGCAGTACAAAGGACTAGGCGAGAGAGTGGCCAGTAAAGCTAAGGTCGTATCTAAGTCAGTCTGGCAGTCGCATTGAAATACAATATTGAAAGTCGCATTGAAATACAATATGTTTATCACGGAGTGATAAGGTACCCACCCAGAAAAACCAGCATACTGATTACTATCACGGGCAACGAGAGACTGCAGCAAGAGGTTCTAAATACAGGCAGAAAGAAGCAACATCAACCCCCAGAAAGGAACAACCAATCAGTGCAGCCTAACAGAAATCAGCTGACTAAAAGCAGTCTCCAAGCATTATGTCAGCGCTGACAATCATGTCAGCTGACTCTAATTACACAAAGTGCATCTTAGAGTATAAGAACCTCTCAAAGACACGCGCGTTTGCCTGGAGGAGCGCTCAGTCGCGACTGGAGGGGAGCTGGGGATGCCACTGCAGGAAGACTCCTGCGAAGCTCCATTTCCAGGGTTGGCTGCGACGTTGCTGGAGCCAATGACAGGTAAGATCGTTACACAATCATAGCACATTGCCACTATACTAAGGAAGGGAGGAAGTAGAAGTACTCTGTCTGCAATTAACCCTTAAAGAGAAACTCCAACCTAGAATTGAACTTTATCCCAATCAGTAGCTGATACCCCCTTTTACATGACAAATCTATTGCATTTCACAAACAGACCATCAGAGGGCGCTGTATGACTGATTTTGTGCTGAAACCCCTCCCACAAGAAGCTCTGAGTACCACGGTACTCTGGGCAAACTACCACAATGTAACAATGTTCACAGACAGGAAATGGCAGTTTACAGCTGTCTCTAACAGCCAGAACAGCTAGAAACAGCTACATAACCTGCCCACAGTAACAATGTCACCATGTAATACATGTCAGAATGTAAATCTGGGAGAGGAAAGATTTTACAATGAGCAAACACTAACTAAATCATTTATCCATAATTATGGTAAAAAATGAAGCACTTTTTTTACAACATTATTTTCATTGGAGTTCCTCTTTAAATGTATAAAGATGAGGTGAATGAACGGGTTTTTTTATTAATGAACCACATTTTTAATAAAATAAAAAAAATCAGTGTGCATTTTGATAAAAGCAAATGTGAACCTTTGAGCTATTTTCAAAAAATACCATTCTATCCATTAGGCTGAGTCTTTGCCTTGACTGCTTCCTGAATCTCTTATCCAGAATGCACCAGAACATGAATTATTCTGATGGTGCTCACACTTCATGCTTGCTGCAGGGTTTTGTAGTAAAACAAGGCAGAAACAAAAATATGAGCATGCCACCCAGGTAACTGTCATTAGCAATCCATATTCCTTCCATTTTAAATTTCCTTTGAATAAACTTTTTTTTACGTTATATCATTTGCATTACTGGATCCCTCTTTATTGGTACCATGGTGGGAACACAGAAGTGAAATGTATTAATATTAGGTTTCAATTGAGGTATTAGATAATGATGGTTTTGTCAGCACAAAGAAGCTTCACTGTTTTGGTCTAAAAGAGTTAGCGTGATTATCTGATTGAATTCCGTGAGATCTCCCTCTTTGCATTGATTCTCCCTCAGCCGACAAATTAAACTGCTGTGGAGTCCATTTTGAGGCAAGCCGAAATAATTACTCAGTCTTTATTTTATCAAGAGGAACCATTATTCTGGCATCACATCTATTGCTTCTATTTTTTGGGTATACTTGACATGAAAGACTGCTCTAATTAAATTTCTCATTTTAAGTCAGTAGGGACAAGACACTGGGATACAGCACTATAAATTCCTCTACTGGCCTTTAGGAAAGTTAGCCATTTTTTTCCCTTATAAAATGCGCTTATTGTACTTTTCAAAGTAATAAGCATCCAGGTCCCAAAGACAAATTCTGCAGCCAAACAGGTATTTTGGAACTCGGCGTAAAATGAAAGAGAAACTGGATTGAAAGAAATATGGAAGCTGTAATTCGTATTCCTTAAAAAAATGTTGCCTCCTTGACTTAACATTAGTGTTATAATTTTCACATGACCACAATTGACATGCAAGAGGTGGACTCATAGTATAGGATGGAGGAGGAGCATCGGTTCAGTACAGTGGAGAGAAAAATAGCATTCTAGCCCATTAGCAGCTTCAACAGAGCTATCTCGTTTGAGATACGTGCACTAAATTATTGGAATGCTTTGATCTCTCTCTACTAACAGAAGATATAGAAACAGAAAGCAGAAGTCCTCTGTTATTGTCTTACACTGCCCCTTGGTGACAAGTGGCCATAAATGCACATTACATCAGCACTAATTAGAAGCAAGGAAGCGTAAGAAAGAAAAAATAAAAAAATGTGCTAAAATAAATTGGCCTGGAGCCCTTGCAAGCCTCTAAAGAAATTTGCTGCTAAAGGGTTAAAAAGTAGCCAAAAATATTCGCTTTTTATTTTCTCCTCTTTTCAGATTATCTTTAACCTATAAGTGATTTTAAAAGTCTGTACAAAAAGAGTTTGCTTTCTCTGTACCTTGTCAGGTGCAGTCTAGGGCTTCATTCACACAGACATTTCCCTCGTGTTTGGCCAACACCTGCCATTACAACTCAACATCAGCTTTAAAAATGTCAGTGTTTAAAAAAAGAGGGTTTTATGGTGTTTTTGTGGCATTCAGGCATTTGTTCAGAATGCATTTCTTAAACAAAGATATCAAAGTCACACACACCAGAAATGTTACATTCAGCTGTTTCCCATTGTTGTTTAAGGACCTTTTTACACTGAAAATCTTGGGATAAAAATCCAATGAAGAAAAACCTAATTGCATTTCTGGAAAAAGTCATCACAGTAAATCAGAACTGTATAAATATGTCAGCTGATCAAACTGATCACATGCATCTCTGTGAATTCTCCTGGGCAGGGCCACCCCTAATAATCACAGTGCCCTTGTGATTGGAGAAACATTGTCAAATGCATTTGTGCTCCAAAAATGGGGTCAAAGCACGTACAGTGAAAAAAGGCCCTAAACATTGTCCCAGTCAAATGCTGTCAACCACTTCCACCATAAACATACTCCAGTGTAACAGCACTTTAAAGTTCTATAATTGTTTTAGACGCTTTCTTCGCGTTTTAACCAGCCAGTTAAACACCAAAGAAAAGCCATTGTGAGTGAAACCTAACAGCTGACTAGATGTACAGATTCCTCAGTTGCAAAAATTTACACAGAGGGAACCTGTAAACTCTGCTTCTAGTTACCACTTTACTATTATTATTGTTACTGATTTATAAAGCAACAACATATTAGCTGTACAGAGTAAACATGGGGTACATTATAATACAAACAATGGCATGAACAGAACATAAATTGTCCACTCCGCCGTCACTTTGGAATTTACAAGAGGAACTGAGACACTTAATGATGGTAGAAAAATCGGATGCTAGTATCAATAAAGAGAAGGGGATGGAAAAGTTTTTTACCAGGTGGAAACCTTTTCTCTTGGCCACAATGACGATGGGTGAACTGCAATAGCTAGTTACCCCATTCAAGTACACTACTTGGTATGCTAAAGAAGATCTCTCTCAGGCACTTTGGGACTGTTGGAGGTACGCCTCCCTTAGCCCCTACGCAAATGCACAGTTGAGCGTGATGACATGCTGGCGTCAACAGATAGGAGACTAATTTAGGGGCAAGCAAGGAGTGATCAGGGGAGGGAGGGTGGAAGGATAAGGGTGGGGATGGGAGGGAAACTTGGGGACAGATGGGTGTGCAATATATGCATGCTTTTCGCTTGGTGTAGGTGTTAAATACTGTAAATGTTTTGGTTTAAATGTATGGAAACTTAATAAACTGTGATGATCTGCTCAGCTGTCTGCACAGGCAGACAGCTGTTTGACCATTCCTTAGGTCTGAGTGCTGCAGGTCTCTGGAAAAGAGAACTGTCTTCACTTTGCAAGTTTCAGAGTTGCTCTGCTGGTGAGGAATTTGCATACAATTGTCATGCAAATTACTTAGCTGCTTCCTTTCATGGCTTGCAGTGTAAATGCCTTTTTGCTCCCAGAATTACTTGCTGGTCATGATGGTTTGTTCCTGCTAACTCACCTGGAGTATCAGCCTTTGCTATTGTTTGCTAAGATTATCTTAGAGTAAGTCCTTGGACTGCACTACGCATCCCTTCTAGCATAGTCAGGTTGTATTATCGGTTTTGCCTTGTACTGTCTATCTGTTGCGATTGTCTTGTCGCCAGCGGCGGTCGACAGGAAATCGTTCTGTCTGTAGGGGGCAAGCCAGAGCAGCTGTTGCTACTGGTTGCTCCATCTGTTTGTCTGTCTGGATCGCATTCGCCCTAGCGGTGGTTCCTTCTGTACTCCGTCTTAGGGGTGCAAGCCAGAGCAGCGGTTGCTACTGGTTGCTTCATCTGTTTGTCTGTCTGGATCGCATCCGCTCTAGCGGTAGTGGCGGTGGTTCTTTCTGTGCTCTATCTGGGAGTGTAGGCCAGAGCTGCAGTTGCTGCTGGCTACTCCTTCTCTCTGTCTTGTCTGGTACGAACGCTTGCTGTAGGCTCGGTGAGGTAACCGTTTAGCAAGTGTTAGCATTCTCTATTTCGTGTTTGTGTTACAGTGGTTAGTTAGGGTGGCACGCTTATCACTGGGCGCCTAACGCGTGGTGATCGTGTCTTTAACGCGTTCGCTGTTGCGAATGAGTGCGGAGTTCGCGTTTTGCTAGCGTTTGTTATTTTCCTTGGCGTTCTGATCATTGTTATTTGCTATGTCTTTCTTGCTACACTTGTGCTCTGTCTAACTCGGTCTTGTGTCACTATTGGCAATCGCCACTCTTGCGATTGCGTTCCCACTTAGTTTCCGCTGTTGTGTGTTCACCGTCGCTGGGTGGCGACTAGATTGGTGAACACGCATACATTGGCAATCGCCACTCTTGCGATTGCGTTCCCACTTCGTTTCCGCTGTTGTGTGTTCACCGGCGCTGGGTGGTGACTGGATTGGTGGACACACATACAGTCTGTCTCTGTGCTCACTTTCTCTCCACAGGTGCATTGCACCAAAGCTGGGTTCTGTCGTTTTACACCCTTGTGGAGAACTTCCGCAGTGTCAGCGTACATCTTGTGCGCTGATCACGGAGATAGTTCCACAATCGTTACAGTATGACCAGCCAAACCGAAATTCCCAGTGTAGAGGGAATTTTCGATTTGTCTCTGGTTTCATTGCCCAAGGCTAAAGAATATGTGGATTCTATTATGGGCAGAATTATACATTATATTAAAGCTGTAAGAAAGTCTATGCTTGTTTCTGATCCCAACCCGTATGAGTGTTTCTTTGATACAGGGTTGTTTGAGCCTCCATTCGCTCTGTGGGAGATTGGGGCTTTGATTGAGGAGTTTGAGTTTGATTGGAAGGCGTTTTGCGATTTTTACATCGCAAAAAGCGAAGTGATTCTTAATGCTTGTATTGAGTCTGTGTATGCTTTGATTGGATCTGATGAGTGTGACGAATGTTTTGTAGATCTGCTGATTTGTGTGTGGCAGACGATTTTGGATGTATTGCACACACACCAACCAATTGACTCCAATAAAGCGACACCGTTGTCTGATGATTGTTCTTGCCTTTCTGGGGTAAAGCAAGTGAGTTTAGACACTGTGCGATCTGAAATGAATGGGTGTACTACTGTGGTTGACACCTGTGTGAATTCTGAAAGATTCTATCCTGCTTGTGTGGAGTTTAAATCTGCGTGGTCTGATGCCTGTTTCTCAGGTGTTCCGGCAGATTATGATCAACATGATTGTGTTTTGTAAAAAATGTGCGGGATCCTTTGTCATTTAAAAACAGACCTTTTTCTCCCAGTGATTCTGTGAGATCTCCCATCTATGATCCTGCTATGGGAAAAATTCCTAAACTTTGCGGCCTCAAGAGTAATGTTGATATGACTGATAAATTTTCTCATGTTGTTGTCGCAACCTCTTCTGCAAATAAATCTATGTCTCGCTCTGTTCACACCTGTAAAGGCATGTTGCCAGATGACAGTTGTTCCAGTGTTTCTGTCCTGAACACTTTGCAGTCTGCTCCACAGATTGCAGAGGCTTGCGTTTTGGAAGCCTCAGTTTCACAACCTAAAGCGATCTTGGATTCGCAAATTTTGCGTTCTGTCTCCTCGGATTCGACATTGTTAGCCGAGTTTAGGGGTGAGACAGCACTTTGGTTTTGCAAATCTGATACTGAGGAAAGTAATGACTTTCCACCCTGTACTCTGGATGAGTCAATATTACCTTGCAATGAACCTCCTGCAGGGAGCCCAGAGGCTCCTCTAGGTATTGCAGCTAATTGCATCTGTTGCTCTGCCATTTCAGAATTGCAGTCTGCTTTGACTGCTATGAAGGACTCTGCCTGCAGTGAAACAAGAATCAGGGAGTCAGTGTTGGTTTCACTGGATATTCCTATGCATCCGATTCTTGAAGATGAAATTCAGTCCCAGTGTATGGTAAAACCATCCCTGGGACATCTGTCCTGTCCGCAGAAGGTATTTGATGTTTGGCCCTGTAACATGGATAGTTCAGAATCCTTGTCAGAAAATTTAGGAAATGAGGTTCCTGAAGTTTTGTTCGATGTTCTGGAGGTCTCAGAGTTCCTCCCAAAGGGTGCAGAACTTTTAGGAGGTGCCTCCTGCCCCGCAGGGCCGTTTGAGGTTTTGCCTACTTCAGTAGGCATTGCTGCTATACTGACTACCTTTGCAGCTCTTGTGGAGCTCCAGTCATTCGAAGTCAATGATGAGTTCTGGTTGGATACAATTACAGTCATAGAGACTTCTAAGCCTGAGTCCAAGTCTGCTTTTGAAAGACCAGTGCTTGTGACCACTACTCATGATGATTCTTTGCCCGGTCCTGGTTGGTCCTGGTCAGCAGTTCCTCGACATGTCCTGAGGTTTCTCTTGTGCTAGTGTACCCCGATGTGCTCTGTGACCCAGAAAGCCCAAGTGTGTCTCGGTTACCAGCATGCTCAGATGCTTCCTCGGTGGAGACATGTTCTGATATTGCCTGCCTGCCTGCATGCCCAGAAGTGGTCTCTGAAAGCCCTGATCTTGATGGTTGTCCTGGTAATCCTGAATCCGGAATTGTCATAGGTTCCATGGGGTTCTTGGTAGTTCTCCATGTGAGCCTGGTGAGCATTCTGGCCTCTTGGGATCTCTGCGGAGCTTCAAAGTGTTCTGGGAGATTCTGGGAGAAATATTTCCTGATACCCTGGATGGGATCAACAGTGGCTTCTCTGTTGAGAAGGACAATTCAAATAGGTATTGTGGCAGGTTTGGTATTTTTGGATGGTCCCTGGAAGGTGGTGGGTATTGCTCGGAGTGTGTCGATGGGTTCTTCTCTGGTATTCACAGTTCTGATGGGTGTTATGCTGAGACTTGTAGTACTGATGGGGATGTTTCGGTGGCCTCTCCTTCCGATGAGTTCAAGTTCGGGAGGATTGACTCTGGAATTGGGCCTTGTCGGGCTGTCCCGACCTTCATGAGTGTTCAGTCGGACTGTTTCTTTGGTGATATCAGTTTTGAGGGACGTCTGGAAGTCGTCCCTGGAGAGGGGGGGGGGGGTACTGTGATGATCTGCTCAGCTGTCTGCACAGGCAGACAGCTGTTTGATCATTCCTTAGATCTGAGTGCTGCAGGTCTCTGGAAAAGAGACTTGTCTTCACTTTGCAAGTTTCAGAGTTGCTCTGCTGGTGAGGAATTTGCATACAATTGTCATGCAAATTGCTTAGCTGCTTCCTTTGATGGCTTGCAGTATAAATGCCTTTTTGCTCCCAGAATTCCTTGCTGGTCATGATGGTTTGTTCCTGCTAACTCACCTGGAGTATCAGCCTTTGCTATTGTTTGCTAAGATTATCTTAGAGTACTTCCTTGGGACTGCATCCCTTCTAGCGTAGTCAGGTTGTATTATCTGTTTTGCCTTGTACTGTCTATCTGTTGCGATTGTCTTGTCGCCAGCGGCGGTCGACAGGAATTCGTTCTGTCTGTAGGGGGCAAGAGCAGCGGTTGCTACTGGTTGCTCCATCTGTTTGTCTGTCTGGATCACATTCGCCCTAGCGGTGGTGGCGGTGGTTCCTTCTGTACTCCGTCTTAGGGGTGCATGCCAGAGCAGCGGTTGCTACCGGTTGCTTCATCTGTTTGTCTGTCTGGATTGCATCCGCTCTAGCGGTAGTGGTTCCTTCTGTGCTCTGTCTGGGAGTGTAGGCCAGAACTGCGGTTTCTGCTGGCTACTCCTTCTCTCTGGCTCGGTGAGGTAACTGTTTAGCAAGCGTTCGCATTCTCTATTTCGTGTATGTGTTACATTTTACATTGGTTAGTTAGGTTGGCACGCTTATCACTGGGTGCCTAACGCGCGGTGACCGTGTCTTTAACGCGTTCGCTGTTGTGAATGAGTGCGGAGTACGCGTTTAGCTAGCGTTTGTAATTTTCCTTGGCGTTCTGATCATTGTTATTTGCTATGTCTTTCTTGCTACACTTGTGATCTGTCTAACTCGGTCTTGTGTCACTACTGGCAATCGCCACTCCTGCGATTGCGTTCCCACTTAGTTTCCGCTGCTGTGTGTTCACCGTCTCTGGGTGGCGACTAGATTGGTGGACACACATACATTGGCAATCGCCACTCTTGCGATTGCGTTCCCACTTCGTTTCCGCTGTTGTGTGTTCACCATCGCTGGGTGGCGACTAGATTGGTGGACACACATACAGTCTGTCTCTGTGCTCACTTTCCCTCTACAGGTGCATTGCATCAAAGCTGGGTTCTGTCGTTTTACACGCTTGTGGAGAACTTCCGCAGTGTCAGCGCACATCTTGTGCGCTGATCACAGAGATAGTTCTACAATCGTTACAAAAACTCTTTAACAAAAAAAAGGAATATAAATTGTAAGCCTTTGCCAGGGTCCTCCCTTCCCTAGTGTATTCTACATGATCGTGTGCCCTATCATTGTACTCCTTTCCTATGACCGCCTCGTACTTGTATTACTGGGCTTACCTAACCAGCCCCAAATGGCATGATGTATTTTGTACCCGGTTTGCCTTGTATAGCTTTGTTACGTCTGTCATCCTTTGTATCATTGTATGTATTTATTGTCCAGTGCTGCATAATATGTTAGGGCATCATAAATAGAATACGTAATAATAATAGTAACATTGATAAATATTACAGAATTGGCAGCAGTGACGGATCAACCACAAGGCAATCCTAAGCAGTTGACTAGGGTCTGGGGAGAGTCTAGGGGTCTTGTGGATGCTAGCCCCCACCAAATCTATTTAAAAAAGCCAGGTGATTACTAATAGTTGGCAAAAACTGCTATCTTACCTAGGGCCCAATTTTATCGTAATCCTTTTCTCATTGGTAGACACAGTAATTACAGAGACAATTCAAACACGACCATCAGAATGTATAGCGAATTCCAAGACACAAAAGGGTGAGAGAGCTCTGCTGTTTATCCACTTGAACAGAGAGAGCCTGGAGCCACAGCTTGAACAAGAGTTCACAATCTGTGTACCAGAGAGAGCTGCTTCCTGTCAGTAGTACATAGAGGGCTGAGATCCCTGGAGCAAGAGTTCACAATCTGTGTACCAGAGAGAGCTGCTGTCTGTCAGTAGTACAGAGGGCTGAGATCCCTGGAACAAGAGTTCACAATCTGTGTATCAGAGAGAGCTGCTGTCTGTCAGTAGTAAATAGAGGACTGAGATCCCTGGAACAAGAGTTCACAATCTGTGTACCAAAAAGAGCTGCTGCCTGTCAGTAGTGCATAGAGGCATGGGCGTAGGGCCCGCGGTCGCAGGGGTCGCCGTGGCGACCGGGCCCGCACCAGAAAGAGCTGCTGTCTGTAGTACATAGAAGGTTAAGATCTCTGGAACAAGCGTTCCCAATCTGTGTGTACCAGAAAGAACTTCTGCCTGTCAAAAGTACGTAGAGGGCTGAGATCCCTGGAAAAAGAGTTCACAATCTGTGTACCAGAGAGAGCTGCTGTCTGTCAGTAGAACATAGAAAGGCTGAGATCCCTGGAACAAGAGTTCACAATTTGTGTACCAGAAAGAGCTGCTGTCTGTCAGTAGTACATAGAAGGTTGAGATCTCTCGAACAAGCGTTCCCAATCTGTGTGTACCAGAAAGAGCTTCTGCCTGTCAGAAGTACATAGAGGGCTGAGATCCCTGGAAAAAGAGTTCACAATCTGTGTACCAGAGAGAGCTGCTTCCTGTCAGTAGTACATAGAGGGCAGAGATCCCTGGAACAAGAGTTCACAATCTGTGTACCAGAGAGAGCTGCTGCCTGTCAGTAGTACATAGAGGGCTGAGATCCCTGGAACAAGAGTTCACAATCTGTGTACCAGAAAGAGCTGCTGTCTGTCAGTAGTACATAGAGGGCTGAGATCCCTGGAACAAGAGTTCACAATCTGTGTACCAGAGTGTCATGATCGCTGCTGCAGCAGGTATTGCTGGCAGTAGTAGTGCTGCAGCTCAGGCAGTTCTGATCTCTTTCCATGCAAGCTGCATAGCTTTGTCTGCCTTTCCCTGCTGTCAGCTTGTGACTGATTATCATTCACCTGTGTGGGAATCTGCATGTCTGCTCCCATTGGATGACCTCAGTATAAAGATCTGCTTCCTGCAGGACTCCTCGGGTTATCATTGCTTCAGTTTAAGCCTGTCTTGCTGTTGCTTCAGCCCCAGATCGTGTTTCTTGTTCTAAAGATACTTTGCTGGTCTTGCATCATATATTGGTTCATTGCCAATATATATGCATACCAGCACGTTTGTTATTTTCCTTGTATTCGTGTTACGTTGATACATCAGTGTCGCTGATGTATACGTACACGAACTGTTTATATCCTGTGTTCAGTTAGTCAGCTTTCCAGCACGTTTTGGTAGTTTGCGCGTATCGTGATCACCCGTGCTGAGTTAGTTATCCTGCTCCTGGTTCTGTTTGTGGATTGCGTTCATCTCTGCGAAGAGATAACGAATCCTTCTGGATCCTGTTCTGTTACCATTTGTGGATTGCGTTCATCTCTGCGAAGAGATAGCGAATCCTTCTGAGTCCTGTTCCCTGTATTGCTCCAGTACTAGTCAGTGTTCCTGCTTATGTCATATATTGGTTCATTGCCGATATATACATATGTTAGTCAGACGTTACAAATAGTTTCATTGATAGCGGTAATTGTAATAAGCTAGGAAAACTTACTTATTGTATTTTTGTCTGTGTTACGTTCATCTATCTTGATCCTGCTATTTCCTGACTATCCTGTCCTGTCTTGTGAGGCACGCCATCGCTGCAAACGCATTGGCTGCCTCATTCCAGTCTGTCTTGTTGTGGACGCTTGCTGTCACTAAGTAGAAGCTAGTTAAGCAAGCGTTCATTCTGTCTACCTGTCCTGATCTCCTCAGTTCTGGTTTATGCGCTCAGCGCTACTTTGCGCTGAGACGTTATCACAAAAGTATTGTTTGTGGCCGTTCGGATCTGCACCGGCTCTGTGCGCCACAATCTCCTATTGGAGTCAGTCCTCCCCTCCACTATACTAGGGATAGCCTGTTTCCTTGTGCTAGTGTGTGTACCTCCTTCACGTCAGCACATGCGTTGCATGCTGACTGTGGAGAATACACCACCAAGCCTAACATAGAGAGAGCTGCTGCCTGTCAGTAGTAGATAGAGGGCTGAGATCCCTGGAACAAGAGTTCATAATCTGTGTACCAGAGAGAGTTGCTGCCTGTCAGTAGTACACAGAGGGCTGAGATCCCTGGAACAAGAGTTCACAATCTGTGTACCAGAAAGAGCTGCTGCCTGTCAGTAGTACATAGAGGGCTGAGATCCCTGGAACAAGAGTTCACAATCTATGTACCAGAGAGAGCTGATGCCTGTCAGTAGTACATAGAGGGCTGAGATCCCTGGAACAAGTGTTCACAATCTGTGTACCAGAGAGAGCTGCTGCCTGTCAGTAGTACATAGAGGGCTAAGATCCCTGGAACAAGAGTTCACAATCTGTGTGTACCAGAAAGAGTTGGTAGTGATGACTGTAGCAGCTAATTATGATTACAGAAATTTTACATACATTTTTACAATTACACCCATACCTACTGTAATTAAGATGTGTAAATTTAATTGATTTAGTGTAATCCATTCATAATTTCACGTAATTTTCATGTAATTTTGTGCCGACTTTAGCAGTTAATAGCAAAGCCCCCATACAGGCTATTTTCACCAAGATTGCTACATATGTTAATGAGAATAGTGGGTACAAGACAAAAAAGATTTTTGGTAGTTTTTGAGTAAATCACTTTTAAAGAGGCAAAAGAAAAAAGGTTTTTAAACTGAAATTTTTCTGAGATTAAAAACCATTTTTCCTTTGTGTTTTTAAAATCTATTTTCTCAAAAACTACATGGTCTTTTTGAAAAAAAAAATATTTTTTGACTTGTACCCACTATTTTCCTTAAAGCAGACCCAAACCGAACATTTTTTAACCAGCTGAGCGGTCTGGACGAGCTCAGCTCGTCCAACACCGCCAGCGGCTGCCGCTCAGGCCCTGCTGGGCCGATTTTAATGAAATAAAAAGCAGCACACGCAGCCGGCACTTTGCCAGCCGCGTGTGCTGCCTGATCGCCGCCGCCGCGAGCAGCGGCGAAAGAGGGTCCCCCCAGCCGCCTGAGCCCAGCGTAGCCGGAACAAAAAGTTCCGGCCAGCGCTAAGGGCTGGATCGGAGGCGGCTGACGTCAGGACGTCGGCTGACGTCGATGACGTCACTCCGCTCGTCGCTATGGCGACGATATAAGCAAAACAAGGAAGGCCGCTCATTGCGGCCTTCCTTGTTTATTCTGGGCGCCGGAGGCGATCGGAAGATCGCCTCCGGAGCGCCCTCTAGTGGGCTTTCATGCAGCCAACTTTCAGTTGGCTGCATGAAATAGTTTTTTTTTTATTTAAAAAAAACCCTCCCGCAGCCACCCTGGCGATTTAATCAGAACGACAGGGTGGTTAATTTAAAAATATTTAGTTGCACCACTCTGACACATACAAAGATAAATAAACACTCCTTCAAGCCTATGACCATTTCAGTGCATGCTTTTCACCCTTCTCTTTTTATAACTAGAGTTATACAGGTGGCAGCCATTAGCAATTCCTCCTTTGCTGGACACCATCTACTCCACAAGTTTGCCGGATTCTGTCCCGGCAATATGAAAGGAAGGGAGGGGTTCCTCTAATAAATGTAAAATATTTTATATTTGTCATCATGCAGCTGAAAAAAAGGCTGCTATTTATTATTATAATTTAGAAAATAGATTTTATTTCTGAAATCTTGTATTTTTAATTTGGGTCTACTTTAACATATGCAGCAATGCAAAATTACATCAATGCGAAATTTGTGCTGATCCCTAATTCCTGTATTGGTTGGCATACCAGCTTTTAAAATGCAACTAGGGGACACAGCACACAGCACACTTTCTACTTCCAAGTCTTACAAGTTTTTACAAGGGTCTAGAGCTCTTCTTTAATGCAAAAGATATGTCTTCATAGATTTGGTAAACATTGTGGAATTGATATGCTCATCATTATCTTATCTGGCAGTACAGAGCAGAAATGGAGACAGCAAGAGGGACGGATGGAGAAATGGAAAAGAGACAGTTTAATTATAAACAAGATTCAGGCTTATCATTTTAATGGCCAATCGGATGTGCAAATGATTCACAAGTATTACAGATGGACCAAATACTAACCTGACAATCAGCCGAGATCCTAAAAATAATATTCTCCAAGCAGATTGAATTATTAATTGTTTTGCGCAGCTTTTGTTCTGTCTTGTGAGATATGCAGAAGACATAAGGGATTAGCACAGTGCAGAGAGAAAGGACTCTAACCAGGTGTGGCTCAGTGTTTCTCATTAGAAACCAAACCTGAGTAGATTCTAGCAGAGTCATGTAAGTAGTCTTATTTCACTCATATACACTTCTGGTAATTAGGTCTACCACACAAGTGTGCTAATTACATGCTCTGGCAGTGACAAGATTGCATAAGATTTTTTTATATAAAGAACATACATATACAGTATATGCAGAGTCTTTCGGTTTATCTTGCTACAGTTTTTATCTATCTGTTGTTTAGGCAACGGCACACTTTTTAACTGGGCTGCCGCATCCATTTCAGAAACAGATGCGGTACCCGTGCTGATGCAAATTCACATTTGTATATACACCGTATATACTCGACTATAAGTCTAGAAATGTAGGACTAACTCATTAAATAAAAGTATAGGGGTCGACTTGGACTCGAGTCGGTCCTAAATTTCTGACTCATAACCTTTGCAGAGCGAACTGGAGTGGACAGCATGCTTTATAATGCCCCTCCCACTGTCACTTTTTGCTTTACTTTGTATAGTTTGTATACCAGAGTATCCATTGCCTGTGAGACACTGACACACAAACAATGGCTTAAAAACAGAGCACACTGAGTAATATATGTACTATTAGTGCCATTCCCATTTGCACCAATTTACCCAAAGGTAAAAAGTGTCACTTACCTGGTAAGTGATACTTTCTTGATTAAAGGAAAAGCCAAGTAAACAAGGAAAGGGTGGCTGAGGGGGAGTTCTGGACTGCAGTGCTTACTAAGGAAGGAGAGCGTATAATGGCTGCACTTAAGGGCCAGGAGGGGTTAATGGTTGACATACTTTTTGCAGTGTGCAGCCAGTAACTTTGCTGGGTAGACTTATACTTGAGTCAATAAAACATTCCAACTTAAGAGGGTCAAATTTTGGAGTCGACTTACACGATGTCGACTTATATTTGAGGATATACTGTATGTATATATATATATATATATATATATATATATATATATATATGTATTTATATATAAAAAAAAAAATATATATATATATATGTATATATATATATATATATATACTGTGAAGTTTAGAGTGGTCGCAGCCAGCACGCAGTACACAGAAGTATAGAACAAAGGCCGTTTATTTGGCAGCAGAACATAAACAGCTTTACTTCAGCAGAAATGAAGAAAACAAACAGTAGCTTACGTCAGCTTTGGTAATGAAAAGTCCAGTTTGTTCAAAGTGAGGATAATTTCCCATAGGCCAAAGCCACACTCACAGCAGTCCACCGTGTGGTTTGGCTTCCAGTAAGTCCAGTATTCCTCCTTCACAGGATATCTAGTAGCCAGCATGCTACCACATCAACACTCTCCTCACAGACTGCCTGTGAGGCTGCTCATATACATCATTAACATAACATTTGCATATTATTCATGAGGCTCTCAGCCCTACTGACAAACCAGGTGTGTGCCTAGGTGGGATGGGAAGGCCCGCCCTTCCTTCCCTCCCATACCAGGAGTCCGGCCCTGACAAGAGAAAAAAAAACAGACAAGCAGCAATTGCTTGCTGCTTCAAATTCCGGGCTCCCTTCCTAGGACCACACAGGGTTTTAAAGGGACCACAACCCAAAGGAAACATACCTCCCATGCAGCACCCATCCCCGATGACCTCTACAATACACACACACATATATATATATATATATATATATATATATATATATATATATATATATAGCCTGCATGTGATTGGGATGCAGCCCATTTAATTTAATAGGCTGCGATTCCGCATCTGAAATCATGCGCGTAAAATAGACATGATTTGTGGTTAGTGGAAATAGGCCCTAAGACCTGAAGCTTTCTTTAGCCTCATACAAGAGCTTTAGCCCTAAAATTGATCGGATTATCAGAAAACCCACACAGCAGAATGACTCTCACAGGAATGGGGCTAACCTCATGACCCTGGTGCATAATCTGTGCAAGCCTATAAACCGATGGGGAAGGAGGTCCACCAACAATACTGTAGCTGAACAGACTTGCTGAAGGTAAAAGACACTGATGACAGTCTTTCTTTAATCAAGGCTGCAAGCAAGCTGACAGAATTCTTCTTGGCCACTACAGGTGCTGCTTAACAATAGGACAAGGGTCCTTTGGGGAATTTTTATGCCCTTTTGCAAGGTATTCCCCTTCACCCCCTTTAACATTAAAAGCCATATGGGCTGGTATTGCTCAGGGGTGGAGAGCCAATAAAAATATTGGTTAGGTGTGGGAGGGGGACTTAAAGCTTAGGTGCCATCGGGAGAGGAGGGTCCTTAGTGTTAAGTATAGGGGAGGTTTAAGGTTAGGCACTACCTGAGGTTAGACATTGCCAGGGGGATTGGTTGGTTTTAGGCATTAAAAGGGAGGTCTCTGTGTGAGAATGGGTTAGGTCATAAAATATATCTGTAAGGATTAGAGATGGCTCGAACCTCAGATTTTAGGTTCGCGAACCTCCGCAAAAAGTTCAGTTCGCGCAAACTTTTCGAACCGCAATAGACTTCAATTGGGGAGGCGAACTTTAAAAACTAAAAACATTTATGTTGTCCACAAAAGTGATGGAAAAGATGTTTCAAGGGGTTTAACATCTGAGTTTTTGCATGGAGGAGTGGGATACACGCCAAAAGTCCTGGGGAAAAAATTGGAATTGACGCACAGCAGCGTTTTAAGGGCAGAAATCACATTGCATGCTAAATTGGAGGCCTAAAGTGCTTTAAAACATCTTGCATGTGTATACATCAATCAGGTAGTGTAATTAGTGTACTGCTTCACACTGACAGACCAAACTCACTGTGTAACGCACTGCACACAGCTGTTTGTGTAGTGACGGCCGTGCTGGACTGGTGCGCACCATGATGAGAGTGCAGGTGATGGAGGCTTTCCAGCCCATATGGCCGCCGGGCTGAGGTAGCTTAATTACAGAACAACAGTGACTGTCCAGCTGATCGAATTTGGTCTGTCCACAATGAAGCAATGACCTTATTATCTTGGGTGTGCCCCCCCCCTCCCTCCCCAAGACACTCATATAGCCGGCGGTCATTGCTGGCGGAGAAGGCAGTCAAGTGGCCTGTAGGCAGAGATGCTGTGTGGGGAGAGACTTAGTATTGGGGCAGGCAGTCACACGGTGTGCAGGCAGAGATGCTGTGTGTGAGGACTGACTTAGTCTACAGGCAGGCCTGACTGTGCTTTGCAGACCACGTGGTCAGATGGACCCTTGACCCAACGCTGTGTGCCAGAGATGACACTACTTGCCTTTCAACATCACGGTACAGTTTGGGTATCACCTTTTTTGAGAAATAATTGCGGCATGGTATCGTCCACTGTGGTATGTGGCTTTACTTTTGTGTGCTGCTTTTCCTCAGGTGGCCATCCCATTGCAGTTTGTGCTTTGTCATCATGTGCCTTCGTAAGGAAGTTGTCCCTACGCCGGTCTTGGTCTTTCCACGGCTCAATTTTTGGTGGTAGAGAATACAGATAGCATTGCTTTCATCTGAGGCAGACACACACAAAAATTTCCACATCGCTGAGCCCTGGGGTGATGACACTTTGGTGGTGGCGGCCAACTGAGTGTTAAGTGGGGTTCCAGAATCAGAGCAGGAGGAGGAAGATATGTCACGGTTCCATGCGGAAGCTGGGGAAGATGAGGTGTTCTGTGTTAAATAGTCAACTACGTCCTGACAATCTTGGGGGTTGATGGCACGCGCCTTCTGAACACTGTACTTTGGTCCAGGGCCGCGCGAAATCACGACAGCGCGACCTCAAACAGACCTGCCGGGTGGCCTGCCTCTGCCTGTTTTGCACATATTGAGGGGGATGAAGTGAAAGGTATGCACTGACTTGATTAATACAGTGTGGAGTCACACAGGTGCAGTGACTGGTATCAATACAATGTGCAGCTGTCACACACACAGGTACCGTGAACAGGTGCAGTGACTGGTGGTATATAACACTGCGTGCGCTCACGTAGGTAAATGCACTGAACAGGTGGGTATGCAGTGATTGGTATTACAAATGTGCAGCTGTCACACACACAGGTACCGTGAACAGGTGCAGCAACTGACTGGTAAATAACACTGCGTGCACTCACGTAGGTAGGTAGGTGCACTGAACAGGTGGGTATGCAGTGATTGGTATTACAAATGTGCAGCAGTCACACACACAGGTAGTCACTGAATGTGCTGGGCCTGGCAGTGGCACAGTAGGAATTACCAAGGGGCCAAGGTCCTGCAGCTGCGACTGACTGACAGGGCTGTATATGCAACACAACTGTCTGTGGGATACACACAAAAAAAAATAGATCACAAGAACAACATTAGCTCTCAAAAGAGCTGTTGAGGATGAGGGTGCTTTTTAGCAATAAGTATCAGCAAGAAGGAGCAACCTAACAAGCCTAACACAAGAGCCTAACTAAGCTTTCCCTATGTCAGCAGGTTCTCTCCCTTCTCTAATAAGGGGGGGGGGCTCCAGGAGGGAGTGTAGCCTGATTGGCTACCCTGTGTCTGCTGACTGTGATGTAGAGGGTCAAAGTTGACCCTAATCGAGAGCCGGTCAGGCTTCTTTCCTCTGCTATAGAGGATATAGTTATAAATGAGAATCTCACAAAAGCTCTCTCAGCAATCTACCAAAGCATAATCTTAACCACTTCTCTACCACGGGGTTTTTCACCTAAAAACCACAGCAATTTTCACATTTAAGGGAGGCAAGGGTTAATGGGCTTAATGGGGGTATAATTTATTTAAAAAAAAAAAACTCACTGATGCTGATCAGTCACTAATGCTGTGTTAGTTATCTGAGATCCTCTCACGAGTGATCTCAGTAACTGTAACAGCATAGTGACTGATACAATGTTTACACACATTCTGCATGAATAAGCACTGTCATTGGCTTTGTGAACACATGTTCACATCAGCCAATCACAGACCAGCGGGTGCCCGATGCGTATGCACGTCCGCGTGCACGCGCACGCGGACGCGAACGCGCACGCGAATGCGATCGCGCACAGCAGGAAAATAAACAGGAGTTGCCTATCTACGCCCCTGTGACTCAGGTGAATTTTAAAGGGGCGTAGATAAGCGTGGCAGAGGTTGTTAAGTGGTTAATTACTGAACCTCACGTTACAGTTTATAAGCAACCCTGGCTCACAATGATTCCCACGTTAGACGATGAGGATTGGGAAGATACGTTAATAAAGCATTTTGAGTATTTGATATCAATCAGAGACAAATTCATTCAATTTAAAATCATCCATCAGGCTTATCTGACCCCATGTAAATTAAGCAAGTTTAACAGAGAGGGCTCCAGCTCATGCTGGCGCTGTCATCTTGATAGAGCTGATTTTTCTCACGTATTCTGGGATTGTCCCCTGATTGCCGATACTTGGAGGGAAGTATGTGATTTTGTAAGCTCCATCACAAAGACTCATATTACACCCGAACCCATGACCTGTATGTTAGGTAATGTGCAAATTCTTGCCACCTCAGAGACATCTGATTGGCCTACTGCTATTTTATTATAGGAAAGCAATTGTCCTGAAATGGAAGCAACCAGCCCCTCCATCCTGCCACTATTGGAAACAATTGGTCAATAATTCCCTTCATCTATACAAGGCCGCCTATATAGCAAGGGGTTGCCCATCTAAGTTTAAAAAGGTGTGGGGGCTCTGGACCTCTAACAGAGACACTGCATAATTATACATGAATACCTTCTCTTAGATTTCTGTGATAGTTCTTATATTTTAGTCTGCTAATATATACAGAATTTAATTGATGTGGTAGGATATAATACCTTACTCCTGCCATGAGCCTCTTATGTAAAAAGAAGTTCGCGCTAATAAGTTCCCGGTCGAACCGTTCGGGCAATCTCTACTAAAGATTACAGATATTTTAATATCGGAAATAACTGTAGAATATCGGTAGCTTTACCAATATTGTACCAGTGGCTATCTCTGGCACCCTTTTTACCGGGCCCCTTTTTTCACTT
Organism: Hyperolius riggenbachi; assembly: GCF_040937935.1. Lineage (NCBI taxonomy): Eukaryota > Metazoa > Chordata > Amphibia > Anura > Hyperoliidae > Hyperolius > Hyperolius riggenbachi. The sequence continues at coordinate 123,504,631 of NC_090650.1, forward strand.
GTCCGTGCTTTGACATACCAATATCTTGACAGCAGGACAGTCAATGATGCAAGTATATCACATTATTGATCAAAAACTTATTTTATGAACACTTAAAGAGGCCTTGTACTGGCATATAGTAGAAAGCAGTACTTTATTTAGAATATCCATTTCTCCCATTTCTCTAGAATTCCAAAATTCTCCTCCCAGAACATTCTGGGAGCCAGGCATTAATTTCACTGGCTCTGAAATTCTCAGAAACAAACATTCTGCAGAACTGCATCTGACAGAAATAAAGATGTCACCACCTGGGATACTGTGATGATTTGCTCAGCTGCCTGTGCAGGCAGGCAGCTTTTTGACCATTGTGTAGGTTTGCATGCTGCAGGACTCTGGAAAGAAGATCTTCTGTCAGTTTTGCAGCTTGTGCTTGCAGAGGAATTTGCATACGTTGTCATGCAAATTGCCTGGCCACATTCATTGGAGGCGTGTACTATAAGTACTATGTCTTTCCCACAATGCTTGGCTGGTCATAAGGAGTCTTCCTGTGAAACACTCTGGAGAGTGTCAGCCATGCTCTTTGTTTGAAGATCAGCTTAGAGTAATTCCTGGAAACTGTGCTAGGCAGATTCCCTAGTTCAGTTAGGATTGTTTATCTGTTTGTTTGTTCTGTTGCTGTTGTCCTGTCCCAGCGGTGGTCGACAGGAAATGGTTCTGATCTCTGTTCTTGGAGCACAGCTGGTGCAGCGGTTGCTACCAGCTATCTCTTCTGTTCTGTCTCCTGGGATCGCGCTAGCGACTTTTCGCTAGTGCTGTGGATCCTTCTTTTCTGTCTCCTGGGATCGCGCTAGCCACTTTTCGCTAGCGCTGTGGATCCTTCTGTTCTGTCTCCTGGGATCGCGCTAGCCACTTTTCGCTAGTGCTGTGGATCCTTCTGTTCTGCTACTCTGTACCTGGATCGCACTCGCTTCGCGCTAGTGCTGTGGATCCTTCTGTTCTGTCTTCTTGGATCGCGCTAGCCACTTTCGCTAGTGCTGTGGATCCTATCTCTCGCTTGTCCCTGTTTTCGTGTGTCTGTCTTGTCTGCTACGGACGCTTGCTGGAGGCTCGGTGAGGTAACCGTTAAGCAAGCGTTCGCGTCCTCTGTTTCATGTTTGTCTGTCGATGGTTAGTTAGGCGTGCTTGTCTCTATTGTGCTTATCACATGGAGACCGCGCATAACCGCGTGCACTGTTGCGAATGAGTGCGGTGTTCGCGGTTAGCTAGTGTTTGTTATTTTCCGTATCTCCTCATTGTATGATTTGCTGTGCCTTTGCTACTCTCGTGCTCCGCCTTGCTGTAGCCTTGTGTCACGTCTGGCGATCGCACCTCTCGCGATCACGTTCCTGCTTCATCTCTGCTGTGGTGTGTGCACAGTCGTGGGTTGGCGACTAGTTTTATGCACACACACACAATCTGTCTCTGTGCTCACTCTCAATCGCTTCTCTTGCGATTACGTTTCTTCCCTTCGTACAATTCCTGTCTGGCGTGTGTGGTAGGGCAGAGGAGCTGTTCCTCTGCACTCCACAACTCCACCTGCCGACAGGAATTTCCCTCTGCAGGTGCATTGCACCTACTACTGGGTTCCTGCAAGTTTATACGCTTGTGGAGGAAATCCGCCGTGTCAGCGCACGTCTGGTGCGCTGACCACGGAGACAAATCCACAATCGTTACAGTATGACCAGCCCAACCAAAATTCCCAGGGCAGAGGGAACCTTCGATTTGTTTCAGATGTCATTGCCTAAGGCAAAGGCATATGTGGATCCTATTATAGGTAGGATCACACACTACATTAAAGCAGTTAAAAAGTCTGTCCTCGTTCCTGACCCCAACCCATATGGAGATTACCTAGATACTGGGTTGTTTGAACCGCCATTTGCCTCATGGGAGATTGGGGCCTTGTTGGAAAAGTTTGATTTCGATTGGAAAGCCTTTTGCGATTTTTATATCGCAAAGAGCGCGGATGACCTGAATGATTGTCTCGACTCTATGTACCTTTTGATTGATTCTGATTAATGTGATGAGTGTGATGTGGATCTGGTGATTTATGTGTGGCAGACTATTTTGGACGAATTGCACACACACCAACCAATTATTTCCAATAAAGAGACACCATTGTCACATGATTATTCCTGTCTTTCTGGGGTAAAGCAAGTGAGTTTGGACACTGTGCGACCTGAAATGAATGGGTGTGCCTCGACTGTGGACACCTGCGTGAATTCTGATGGAGTTTCTCCCGTTTGTTTAGAGGTTAAATCTGTGCGATCTGATGCCTGTTTCTCAGATGTTCCTGCCGATTGTGATCGGCGTGAGTGTGTCAGTTTTGTCAATGATTTGTGGGATCCCTTGTCATGTAAAAACAGATCTTCTTCTCTCAGTACTACTTTAAGATCCTCCATCTATGATCTTGCTATGGGGAAAATTCCCAAACTATGCAGTTTCAAGAGTAAAATGAATATGATTCCTCATGTTGTTGTCACAAGTTCCCCTAACATTGTTCAGTATGAATGCTCAGACCTAGTCAGGTGTGAATGGGAGCCCCCGTTCCAGAAAAAACAGCTCGAAGCGTTGGTGTATGAATTGGAGAACGATTCAGAGTCGTTTTGTGAGTACTACATTGCCAGAAGTGAATCTGTCTTGAGAGCATTTATAAGTTATGCTTCCGCCTTAAGAGAAAAAAAGGGGTGTGAATTTGACTTTGTGAGTCCGCTGATTTGTATGTGGAAAATGATTCTGAATGAACTACGTGTACGTCATTCAGGTGACGTTTGTAAAGGTACATTGTCAGCTGGCGTTTCTGAGATCCAGCAATCCAGCCTGGAGACCTCAGAATCCCTGTCTTTGGAGTGTTCGGTTTCGCAACCTAAAGCGATTGTGGATTCGCAAATTTTGCGTTCTGTCTCCTCGGATTCGACATCGTTAGCCGAGTCTAAGAATGAGACAGCACTTTGGTTTTGTGAACCTGATACTGAAGCACCTTTGATCTGTCCAGAGAAGATGTCTCTGAGCCTGCCCTGTATCATGAATAAAGACATTATGTCCACTCGCATTGACATTTGCGAGTCTAATTCTGAAGTAAGTACTAACTCTCCACCCAGTAATCTGGATGAGTCAATATTACCTTGTTTAAAATCTCCTGCAGTGTCCCTAGAGGCTCGTCTAGGTATTGCAACCATTGTTACCTGTTTCTCTGCTATTTTGGAATTGCAGTCTGGTTTGACTGCTATGGAGGAATTTCCCTGCAGTGAAACTAAACTCAGAAGGCCAGAGTTAGTTTCACTAGATATTTCTGTGTATCCCTGTCCTGATGATGAAATTCAGTCTCAGTTTATGGTGGAACCTTCCCTGGGACATCTGCCCGGTTCACAAAATAAAGTTCAAGCTTTACCCTGTAACATGGATAGTTCAGAATCCTTCTTAGTAGACTTGAAAAAGAATGTTCCTGAGGTCCTGTCTGACCTCCTGGAGATCTCCGAGTTCCTCCCAAGGGGTGCAGAACTTGTAGGAGATGTCTCCTGCCCCCCAAGTCCTTCTGAGGTGTTGCCCACTTCAGTAGGCATTCCTGCCTTGCTGGCTACCTTTTCAGCTCTGATGGAGCTTCACGCCTGTGTAGTCAATGATAATATTGCAGTCACAGAAATTTCTGAATTTGAGTCTAAACCTTCGTTTGAAAGTCCAGTGCTTGGGACCACTACTCGTGATAATTCTATGCCCGGTCCTGGTTTTGGTTTTCTCGTCTCGGACTCTGAGGTTGGCAGTTCCCCAACATGTCCTGAGGTTTCTCCTGTGCTGGTGTACCCCAATGTGCTCTGTGACCCAGAAAGCCCAAGTGTGCCTCGGTTACCAGCGTACTCAGATGCTTCCTCGGTGGAGACATGTTCTGATTTAGCCTGCCTGCTTGCATGCCCAGAAGTGGTCCCTGAAAGTCTTGATCTTGCTGGGTGTCCTCGTAATTCTGAGTCTGGAATTGTCATTGGTTCCATAGGGGTTCTTAATAGTTCTCCATGTGAGCCTGGTGATTGTTCTGCCCTCTTGGGATCTCTGTGGAGCTTCAAAAGGTTCTGGGAGATTCCGGGAGAAATTTAGCTTGGTACCCTGGATAAGATCAATGGTGGCTTTTGTGTTGTAAGGGACACTTCGAACAGGTTTTGTGGCAGATTCGGTATTTTTGGACGCTCCTTGGAAGGTGGTGGATATTGTCTGGAGGGTGTCGATGACTTCCTCTCTGGTATCCACAGTCCTGATGGGTGTTACGCTGAGACTTGTAGTGCTGATGGGCATGTTTCGGTGGCTTCTGTTTCCGATGAGGTCGGTTTCGGGTGGAATGACTCTGGAATTGGACCTTGTTGGGCTGTCCCGACCTTCATGAGTCTTCAGTTTGAGTCTGTTGATAATAGCACTTTTGAGGGTCGTCTGGAATTCGACCCTGGGGGGGGGGGGGGGGTACTGTGATGATTTGCTCAGCTGCCTGTGCAGGCAGGCAGCTTTTTGACCATTGCGTAGGTTTGCATGCTGCAGGACTCTGGAAAGAAGATCTTCTGTCAGTTTTGCAGCTTGTGCTTGCAGAGGAATTTGCATACGTTGTCATGCAAATTGCCTGGCCACATTCATTGGAGGCGTGTACTATAAGTACTATGTCTTTCCCACAATGCTTGGCTGGTCATAAGGAGTCTTCCTGTGAAACACGCTGGAGAGTGTCAGCCATGCTCTTTGTTTGAAGATCAGCTTAGAGTAATTCCTGGAAACTGTGCTAGGCAGATTCCCTAGTTCAGTTAAGGTGGCAATACACTGGCCCGATTCGCCGCCGTTTCGACAGCAGATTCGATCACTGGGATCGAATCTGCTGCCAATCGTTCGCGCTACACGCCGAATTTCGATCCTTTTCGTCCGATCCCGTCAATCGCTCCGTGCGGAAAATTAGCGTCTGTTACACTCACCTTCCTGTCCGACTCCGGCGTTCTCGCGCGCGGGTCTCTACGCGCGCGTGCGGGTATGCTGGGTGTTTTATCCTATCCGGGTGTGTTGGCGCGCTCAGCGTTGCGCGCGCAGCACGTAAGGTCACGCGCTTGCGCTGTACGAAGGAAGGGTCACACGCATGCGTAATAGGTTACGCGCGCAGTGCGCATGCACAGGCATTATTGTTGGCGCCCAAATTCACTATTTAAGCAGGCCTGCCCTTCCCAGGAGTGCTGTTTGTTCTTACAGCGTTGCCTGAACGTATACCTGTTATTCCTGATCTGTATTCCTGATTGACCTTGGCTTGTGACCCCGACTACTCTTGATCTCTGCCCGTCCTGACCCTTGGCTTGTGTTCCCGTTTATGATTACCTGCCGCCTGCCTCGACCTCCTGCTTGTCTTCGATTATCCAGATCTCTACCTGTTTTGACCTCGGCTCCATCCACGACTACGATTGCCTGTCTGCTGCTCTTCACACTGAGGTGTCGACCAGTTCTCCGATCCACTGTAGAATCACTTCAAGTGCAACCTGGTGGGCACTAGGCAGCTAAGAATCCATTTCCCCCTCAAGGGGTTGTGGTCCTGCTTCCCCCTCAAGGGGTTGTGGGTGAAGACCCGTGGTCACTTAGATCCTGTGCTTGGGTGGTTCACTTCGCAGTGGAAAGGTCAACAGCACCTGATCCGGCCTGCCCGACGTAACAGTAACAAACAGCCACGATGGACGGCTCTGGAGAGCGCACCCCGTTTGATGTCTTATGTGACCTGGTCCATCAGCTTACCGTCTCCGTGCAAGAAGTCCAGAGAGATTGTACTCAGATCCGAGGTCAACTAAGTGCCAACCCTGCACCTGCTACAGCTCCAGCAGTATCAGCTCCTGAATTACCACCTGCTTCTGTTCCAGTTCCTGTTCCTTTAGCTGCCGCACCTCCCGCTGAGGCGGGCCTCACTGCTCCCGAGCCAAGATTGCCTCTGCCGGAACGCTTCACTGGCGACAGGAACAAGTTTCGGCTCTTCAAGAGTGCGTGTTATTTGCACTTTACTCTACTTCCCAGAACTTATGCAAGTGAGAATATTCGAGTTGGGGCCATCATTTCTCTGTTGCAGGGGGAGCCGCAGGCCTGGGCCCTCAGACTGGTGGAACAGGGTCATGTCTGTCTTCAGAACACCACTGCTTTCTTTGAGGCCATGGCAGAACTCTATGATGACCCCAGTAAGGGAGCTTCTGCAGATGCTGCACTACGGGCTCTTCGCCAGGGTCGTAGATCGGTTGAGGACTACGTACTTGATTTTCGTAGATGGTCGGGAGACTTAGACTGGAATGACTCTGTCTTGATATCCCAGTTTCGCCTAGGACTCTCTGATCCCATCAAGGATGAACTGGCTCGTATTGGAGTTCCTGATACTCTCAAAGAACTTATTCAAGTATCCATCCAGATTGATAGAAGATTAAGAGAGAGACGTCAGGAGAGACTTGGATTCAACCGTACACCCTGGACTACCCCCATGTTCTCTTCTCGTCCGACTCCAACACCTGTTCCAGTCACTAGCTCTCCAGCATTAGATGAACCAGAACCAATGCAACTCGGCCTTGCCAGACCCTCTTTATCCTCTGAAGAACGTCAGCGTCGTAGAATGGCAAATCTATGTCTCTACTGTGGAGCATCCGGTCATTACCTTCAGGACTGTCCGGTCCGCCCTTTACGTAAGCCTAACCCTGTACGCTCATCTAAATTGTCCTTGCCAACCTTGTCAGCAGCTTATATACCCTTGTCTCTCCTTTTACAGGGGCCTCCAGGGGAGAACCGAAGAATCAACGCAATAATTGACTCTGGTGCCTGTTCTTGTTTCTTTGATCTGCAACTAGCTTATCAATTGCACCTTCCCATCCGTGAGAAGAGGAAACCCTTGTTCATCCAGCTTGCTGATGGGTCCTCTATCCACTCTGGACCAATCACCTTAGAGACTTTTCCTTTACTGGTTTCCACCGAAAATGGTCATTAAGAGCATCTTGTGTTCGACCTCATCCCTTCACCTCTGTATCCTGCCATACTGGGAATGCCTTGGCTCAGGAGTCATAACCCACTCATCAATTGGCTCTCTGGGGAGGTGACCTTCAACTCCTCCTACTGTACTCAATTCTGTTTTCCGGACACTGGTCGGCTGCTTTGTCTCAAACCTGAAGATTATGCCGTTATTCCAGCAGCTTATCATGACTTCCTGGACGTATTCGATAAGAAAAAGGCAGACTCTCTCCCTCCTCATCGCATCTTTGACTGCCCTATTGATCTTCAACCCGGAGTGTCCATTCCCTATGGTAGATTGTACCCTTTATCTGAACCTGAGTCTCAGGTACTTAAGGACTATATCCAAGAGAATCTTCAGAAAGGCTTCATCAGACCATCTTCTTCACCAGCAGGAGCGGGAATATTCTTCGTGGAAAAGAAGGACGGCTCTCTTAGACCCTGTATAGACTACAGAGCTCTGAACCAGCTTACAATTAAGGATCGTTATCCTCTTCCCCTGATGTCAGATCTTTTCCAAAGGTTACGTTCAGCCAAAGTTTTCACCAAACTAGACCTACGAGGGGCCTACAATCTCGTCAGAATCCGAGAGGGAGACGAATGGAAGACCGCATTCCGATCCCGTTACGGACATTATGAGTATCTGGTCATGCCATTCGGCCTCTGCAATGCACCTGCCACTTTCCAGCGTTTTATCAATGACGTCCTTAGAGACTTTATCGATGACTTCCTAGTCGTGTATTTGGATGACATCCTTATTTTTTCCTCTGGCCTGGGAGAACACAGGGTTCATGTCAAAAAAGTCCTCGCTCGCTTACGCATTCATAGACTGTACGCAAAACCGGAGAAATGCGAGTTTGAGCGTTATGAGATCCAGTTTCTTGGTTTTCGCATTTCTGCCGAAGGAATCGAGATGGATCCCAAGAAGATTTCCACTATCCTGGAGTGGCCTGCACCTGTTGATCGCAAGGGGGTTCAGCGTTTCATTGGTTTTGCCAACTTCTACCGAAGATTCATAAAGAACTTTTCTAAAATTGTGGCTCCTATCACACATCTGACCAAAGTGAATGTTCCTTTCCGGTGGACTTCCGAGGCCCAGACTGCATTTGAATTGCTCAAGTCTCAGTTCACCTCCGCTCCTATCCTGAAACATGCAGACCCATCATTATCCTTCATTGTAGAAGTTGATGCTTCTGAAACAGCACTGGGAGCTATCCTTTCGCAACGTTTCGGTCCCAAGGCAATCCTGCATCCTGTAGCTTTTTTTTCCCGCAAACTCAGTTCAGCCGAAAGGAACTATGATGTTGCTGATCGAGAGCTTCTTGCCATTAAAGCTGCTCTGGAGGAATGGTGTTATTTGTTGGAGGGGGCGGTGCATCCAATTCTTGTTTTGACGGATCACAGGAACTTAGAGTACCTACGCACTGCCCGAAGGTTAAAACCACGCCAGGCCCGCTGGGCCTTATTCTTCTCCCGATTCAATTTTCATCTGACCTATCAACCAGGGGACAAGAATTCCAAGGCTGACGCCCTTTCTCGAATGTTTAACGAAAGCTCAACTGGGAGAACCATTCCGGACACTATTTTATCTCCCAATCATTTTCTGCTGATGCATTCTGGTGTGTTTGACCAAATCAAACTGGCTACCTCTACACTTACCACTCAGGAGATTCCTGTCAATCTAGACGAAGAAGAAGGTGTCTACTTTCATCAAGGTAAATTGTTCATTCCACCGGCAACTCGTCAGTTGATTCTTGCCAGCTGTCACGATAACAAACTGGCGGGTCATTTTGGGATCACCAAGACCTTAGAGTTGCTCCAGAGGGACTTTTGGTGGCCGGAGATGTCCAAAGACTGTACTAACTTTGTACTTGCCTGTGAAGTTTGCGCTCGTTCCAAGGTCTCTAGGACTAGGCCTTGGGGTCTTCTCCAACCTCTACCTGTACCTGAACGACCATGGGACAAGATTGCCATGGATTTTATAGTCGAACTGCCTCCTTCTGATGATTTTACAGCCATCCTGGTAGTAGTGGATAGATTCACCAAGATGGCACACTTCATACCCTTGAAGGGGGTACCTTCTGCCGCAATTACTGCCCAGATGTTTTTGAAGGAAATTGTCCGTCTGCATGGTCTACCTTCTGAAATAGTCTCTGACCGAGGAACTCAGTTCACATCCAAGTTCTGGAAAGAACTCTGTAGACTACTGGGTATTAGCTCCTTCCTTTCCTCCGGTTACCATCCTCAAACAAATGAACAAACCGAAAGGACTAATCAGACTTTAGAGCAATATCTCCGCTGTTTTTCATCCGCATCACAAGATGACTGGTCTGCCCTTTTGCCTACTGCTGAATTTGCATATAACAATTCTGTTCATTCTGCTACCAAGACTTCTCCATTTTTTGCTAATTACGCCTTCCACCCTTCATACCTGCCTGGTCAAGTTTCAGAATCCAGTGTGCCTACCGTTCAAGACAGGATCACTTTTCTCAAGGAAAGTTTCAAGAAATTACGAACCATTTTATCTGAAACACAACGTAGAACTAAATCCTGGGCAGATAAAAGACGCACTGAGTCGCCTGATCTTGCTCCTGGTGATCGGGTGTGGTTATCAACCAACCATCTCCATCTGCGGTGTCCTTCAAAGAAACTGGGACCCAGATTCATTGGGCCATTCCCTGTTGAAAAGAAGATTAATCCTGTGGCTTTTAGATTGACTCTTCCTGACTCTTTGAACATCCATCCAGTGTTTCACATATCATGCCTGAAAAGAGTGGTGCCTGACTGTTTCAATAGAGGTACCCCACCACCCGCTCCTGTGTTGTTGGAGGACCATGAAGAATATGAGGTGGAAAGGATCTTAGATTGCAGGAAAAGGGGAAGTTCTTTTCAATATTTGATCAAATGGAAAGGGTTTGGAGTGGAAGAGAATTCCTGGGAACCCTTGAAAAACATTCACGCAACAAGACTTATCAGGGCCTTCCACTCAAAATTTCCTAACAGACCTATGCCAAGGGGCATCCGGAGGTTGCCCTTAGGGGGAGGGCAATGTTACACTCACCTTCCTGTCCGACTCCGGCGTTCTCGCGCGCGCGTCTCTACGCGCGCGCGCGCGGGTATGCTGGGTGTTTTATCCTATCCGGGTGTGTTGGCGCGCTCAGCGTTGCGCGCGCAGCACGTAAGGTCACGCGCTTGCGCTGTACGAAGGAAGGGTCACACGCATGCGTAATAGGTTACGCGCGCGTGCGCACACTGCGCTGCGCGCAGTGCGCATGCACAGGCATTATTGTTGGCGCCCAAATTCACTATTTAAGCAGGCCTGCCCTTCCCAGGAGTGCTGTTTGTTCTTACAGCGTTGCCTGAACGTATACGTAATTCTGAGTCTGGAATTGTCATTGGTTCCATAGGGGTTCTTGATAGTTCTCCATGTGAGCCTGGTGATTGTTCTGCCCTCTTGGGATCTCTGTGGAGCTTCAAAAGGTTCTGGGAGATTCCGGGAGAAATTTAGCTTGGTACCCTGGATAAGATCAATGGTGGCTTTTGTGTTGTAAGGGACACTTCGAACAGGTTTTGTGGCAGATTCGGTATTTTTGGACGCTCCTTGGAAGGTGGTGGATATTGTCTGGAGGGTGTCGATGACTTCCTCTCTGGTATCCACAGTCCTGATGGGTGTTACGCTGAGACTTGTAGTGCTGATGGGCATGTTTCGGTGGCTTCTGTTTCCGATGAGGTCGGTTTCGGGTGGAATGACTCTGGAATTGGACCTTGTTGGGCTGTCCCGACCTTCATGAGTCTTCAGTTTGAGTCTGTTGATAATAGCACTTTTGAGGGTCGTCTGGAATTCGACCCTGGGGGGGGGGGGGGGGGGTACTGTGATGATTTGCTCAGCTGCCTGTGCAGGCAGGCAGCTTTTTGACCATTGCGTAGGTTTGCATGCTGCAGGACTCTGGAAAGAAGATCTTCTGTCAGTTTTGCAGCTTGTGCTTGCAGAGGAATTTGCATACGTTGTCATGCAAATTGCCTGGCCACATTCATTGGAGGCGTGTACTATAAGTACTATGTCTTTCCCACAATGCTTGGCTGGTCATAAGGAGTCTTCCTGTGAAACACGCTGGAGAGTGTCAGCCATGCTCTTTGTTTGAAGATCAGCTTAGAGTAATTCCTGGAAACTGTGCTAGGCAGATTCCCTAGTTCAGTTAAGGTGGCAATAAACTGGCCCGATTCGCCGCCGTTTCGACAGCAGATTCGATCACTGGGATCGAATCTGCTGCCAATCGTTCGCGCTACACGCCGAATTTCGATCCTTTTCGTCCGATCCCGTCGATCGCTCCGTGCGGAAAATTAGCGTCTGTTACACTCACCTTCCTGTCCGACTCCGGCGTTCTCGCGCGCGGGTCTCTACGCGCGCGTGCGGGTATGCTGGGTGTTTTATCCTATCCGGGTGTGTTGGCGCGCTCAGCGTTGCGCGCGCAGCACGTAAGGTCACGCGCTTGCGCTGTACGAAGGAAGGGTCACACGCATGCGTAATAGGTTACGCGCGCAGTGCGCATGCACAGGCATTATTGTTGGCGCCCAAATTCACTATTTAAGCAGGCCTGCCCTTCCCAGGAGTGCTGTTTGTTCTTACAGCGTTGCCTGAACGTATACCTGTTATTCCTGATCTGTATTCCTGATTGACCTTGGCTTGTGACCCCGACTACTCTTGATCTCTGCCCGTCCTGACCCTTGGCTTGTGTTCCCGTTTATGATTACCTGCCGCCTGCCTCGACCTCCTGCTTGTCTTCGATTATCCAGATCTCTACCTGTTTTGACCTCGGCTCCATCCACGACTACGATTGCCTGTCTGCTGCTCTTCACACTGAGCTGTCAACCTGTTCTCCGATCCACTGTAGAATCACTTCAAGTGCAACCTGGTGGGCACTAGGCAGCTAAGAATCCATTTCCCCCTCAAGGGGTTGTGGTCCTGCTTCCCCCTCAAGGGGTTGTGGGTGAAGACCCGTGGTCACTTAGATCCTGTGCTTGGGTGGTTCACTTCGCAGTGGAAAGGTCAACAGCACCTGATCCGGCCTGCCCGACGTAACAGTAACAAACAGCCACGATGGACGGCTCTGGAGAGCGCACCCCGTTTGATGTCTTATGTGACCTGGTCCATCAGCTTACCGTCTCCGTGCAAGAAGTCCAGAGAGATTGTACTCAGATCCGAGGTCAACTAAGTGCCAACCCTGCACCTGCTACAGCTCCAGCAGTATCAGCTCCTGAATTACCACCTGCTTCTGTTCCAGTTCCTGTTCCTTTAGCTGCCGCACCTCCCGCTGAGGCGGGCCTCACTGCTCCCGAGCCAAGATTGCCTCTGCCGGAACGCTTCACTGGCGACAGGAACAATTTTCGGCTCTTCAAGAGTGCGTGTTATTTGCACTTTACTCTACTTCCCAGAACTTATGCAAGTGAGAATATTCGAGTTGGGGCCATCATTTCTCTGTTGCAGGGGGAGCCGCAGGCCTGGGCCCTCAGACTGGTGGAACAGGGTCATGTCTGTCTTCAGAACACCACTGCTTTCTTTGAGGCCATGGCAGAACTCTATGATGACCCCAGTAAGGGAGCTTCTGCAGATGCTGCACTACGGGCTCTTCGCCAGGGTCGTAGATCGGTTGAGGACTACGTACTTGATTTTCGTAGATGGTCGGGAGACTTAGACTGGAATGACTCTGTCTTGATATCCCAGTTTCGCCTAGGACTCTCTGATCCCATCAAGGATGAACTGGCTCGTATTGGAGTTCCTGATACTCTCAAAGAACTTATTCAAGTATCCATCCAGATTGATAGAAGATTAAGAGAGAGACGTCAGGAGAGACTTGGATTCAACCGTACACCCTGGACTACCCCCATGTTCTCTTCTCGTCCGACTCCAACACCTGTTCCAGTCACTAGCTCTCCAGCATTAGATGAACCAGAACCAATGCAACTCGGCCTTGCCAGACCCTCTTTATCCTCTGAAGAACGTCAGCGTCGTAGAATGGCAAATCTATGTCTCTACTGTGGAGCATCCGGTCATTACCTTCAGGACTGTCCGGTCCGCCCTTTACGTAAGCCTAACCCTGTACGCTCATCTAAATTGTCCTTGCCAACCTTGTCAGCAGCTTATATACCCTTGTCTCTCCTTTTACAGGGGCCTCCAGGGGAGAACCGAAGAATCAACGCAATAATTGACTCTGGTGCCTGTTCTTGTTTCTTTGATCTGCAACTAGCTTATCAATTGCACCTTCCCATCCGTGAGAAGAGGAAACCCTTGTTCATCCAGCTTGCTGATGGGTCCTCTATCCACTCTGGACCAATCACCTTAGAGACTTTTCCTTTACTGGTTTCCACCGAAAATGGTCATTAAGAGCATCTTGTGTTCGACCTCATCCCTTCACCTCTGTATCCTGCCATACTGGGAATGCCTTGGCTCAGGAGTCATAACCCACTCATCAATTGGCTCTCTGGGGAGGTGACCTTCAACTCCTCCTACTGTACTCAATTCTGTTTTCCGGACACTGGTCGGCTGCTTTGTCTCAAACCTGAAGATTATGCCGTTATTCCAGCAGCTTATCATGACTTCCTGGACGTATTCGATAAGAAAAAGGCAGACTCTCTCCCTCCTCATCGCATCTTTGACTGCCCTATTGATCTTCAACCCGGAGTGTCCATTCCCTATGGTAGATTGTACCCTTTATCTGAACCTGAGTCTCAGGTACTTAAGGACTATATCCAAGAGAATCTTCAGAAAGGCTTCATCAGACCATCTTCTTCACCAGCAGGAGCGGGAATATTCTTCGTGGAAAAGAAGGACGGCTCTCTTAGACCCTGTATAGACTACAGAGCTCTGAACCAGCTTACAATTAAGGATCGTTATCCTCTTCCCCTGATGTCAGATCTTTTCCAAAGGTTACGTTCAGCCAAAGTTTTCACCAAACTAGACCTACGAGGGGCCTACAATCTCGTCAGAATCCGAGAGGGAGACGAATGGAAGACCGCATTCCGATCCCGTTACGGACATTATGAGTATCTGGTCATGCCATTCGGCCTCTGCAATGCACCTGCCACTTTCCAGCGTTTTATCAATGACGTCCTTAGAGACTTTATCGATGACTTCCTAGTCGTGTATTTGGATGACATCCTTATTTTTTCCTCTGGCCTGGGAGAACACAGGGTTCATGTCAAAAAAGTCCTCGCTCGCTTACGCATTCATAGACTGTACGCAAAACCGGAGAAATGCGAGTTTGAGCGTTATGAGATCCAGTTTCTTGGTTTTCGCATTTCTGCCGAAGGAATCGAGATGGATCCCAAGAAGATTTCCACTATCCTGGAGTGGCCTGCACCTGTTGATCGCAAGGGGGTTCAGCGTTTCATTGGTTTTGCCAACTTCTACCGAAGATTCATAAAGAACTTTTCTAAAATTGTGGCTCCTATCACACATCTGACCAAAGTGAATGTTCCTTTCCGGTGGACTTCCGAGGCCCAGACTGCATTTGAATTGCTCAAGTCTCAGTTCACCTCCGCTCCTATCCTGAAACATGCAGACCCATCATTATCCTTCATTGTAGAAGTTGATGCTTCTGAAACAGCACTGGGAGCTATCCTTTCGCAACGTTTCGGTCCCAAGGCAATCCTGCATCCTGTAGCTTTTTTTTCCCGCAAACTCAGTTCAGCCGAAAGGAACTATGATGTTGCTGATCGAGAGCTTCTTGCCATTAAAGCTGCTCTGGAGGAATGGTGTTATTTGTTGGAGGGGGCGGTGCATCCAATTCTTGTTTTGACGGATCACAGGAACTTAGAGTACCTACGCACTGCCCGAAGGTTAAAACCACGCCAGGCCCGCTGGGCCTTATTCTTCTCCCGATTCAATTTTCATCTGACCTATCAACCAGGGGACAAGAATTCCAAGGCTGACGCCCTTTCTCGAATGTTTAACGAAAGCTCAACTGGGAGAACCATTCCGGACACTATTTTATCTCCCAATCATTTTCTGCTGATGCATTCTGGTGTGTTTGACCAAATCAAACTGGCTACCTCTACACTTACCACTCAGGAGATTCCTGTCAATCTAGACGAAGAAGAAGGTGTCTACTTTCATCAAGGTAAATTGTTCATTCCACCGGCAACTCGTCAGTTGATTCTTGCCAGCTGTCACGATAACAAACTGGTGGGTCATTTTGGGATCACCAAGACCTTAGAGTTGCTCCAGAGGGACTTTTGGTGGCCGGAGATGTCCAAAGACTGTACTAACTTTGTACTTGCCTGTGAAGTTTGCGCTCGTTCCAAGGTCTCTAGGACTAGGCCTTGGGGTCTTCTCCAACCTCTACCTGTACCTGAACGACCATGGGACAAGATTGCCATGGATTTTATAGTCGAACTGCCTCCTTCTGATGATTTTACAGCCATCCTGGTAGTAGTGGATAGATTCACCAAGATGGCACACTTCATACCCTTGAAGGGGGTACCTTCTGCCGCAATTACTGCCCAGATGTTTTTGAAGGAAATTGTCCGTCTGCATGGTCTACCTTCTGAAATAGTCTCTGACCGAGGAACTCAGTTCACATCCAAGTTCTGGAAAGAACTCTGTAGACTACTGGGTATTAGCTCCTTCCTTTCCTCCGGTTACCATCCTCAAACAAATGAACAAACCGAAAGGACTAATCAGACTTTAGAGCAATATCTCCGCTGTTTTTCATCCGCATCACAAGATGACTGGTCTGCCCTTTTGCCTACTGCTGAATTTGCATATAACAATTCTGTTCATTCTGCTACCAAGACTTCTCCATTTTTTGCTAATTACGCCTTCCACCCTTCATACCTGCCTGGTCAAGTTTCAGAATCCAGTGTGCCTACCGTTCAAGACAGGATCACTTTTCTCAAGGAAAGTTTCAAGAAATTACGAACCATTTTATCTGAAACACAACGTAGAACTAAATCCTGGGCAGATAAAAGACGCACTGAGTCGCCTGATCTTGCTCCTGGTGATCGGGTGTGGTTATCAACCAACCATCTCCATCTGCGGTGTCCTTCAAAGAAACTGGGACCCAGATTCATTGGGCCATTCCCTGTTGAAAAGAAGATTAATCCTGTGGCTTTTAGATTGACTCTTCCTGACTCTTTGAACATCCATCCAGTGTTTCACATATCATGCCTGAAAAGAGTGGTGCCTGACTGTTTCAATAGAGGTACCCCACCACCCGCTCCTGTGTTGTTGGAGGACCATGAAGAATATGAGGTGGAAAGGATCTTAGATTGCAGGAAAAGGGGAAGTTCTTTTCAATATTTGATCAAATGGAAAGGGTTTGGAGTGGAAGAGAATTCCTGGGAACCCTTGAAAAACATTCACGCAACAAGACTTATCAGGGCCTTCCACTCAAAATTTCCTAACAGACCTATGCCAAGGGGCATCCGGAGGTTGCCCTTAGGGGGAGGGCAATGTTACACTCACCTTCCTGTCCGACTCCGGCGTTCTCGCGCGCGCGTCTCTACGCGCGCGCGCGCGGGTATGCTGGGTGTTTTATCCTATCCGGGTGTGTTGGCGCGCTCAGCGTTGCGCGCGCAGCACGTAAGGTCACGCGCTTGCGCTGTACGAAGGAAGGGTCACACGCATGCGTAATAGGTTATGCGCGCGTGCGCACACTGCGCTGCGCGCAGTGCGCATGCACAGGCATTATTGTTGGCGCCCAAATTCACTATTTAAGCAGGCCTGCCCTTCCCAGGAGTGCTGTTTGTTCTTACAGCGTTGCCTGAACGTATACCTGTTATTCCTGATCTGTATTCCTGATTGACCTTGGCTTGTGACCCCGACTACTCTTGATCTCTGCCCGTCCTGACCCTTGGCTTGTGTTCCCGTTTATGATTACCTGCCGCCTGCCTCGACCTCCTGCTTGTCTTCGATTATCCAGATCTCTACCTGTTTTGACCTCGGCTCCATCCACGACTACGATTGCCTGTCTGCTGCTCTTCACACTGAGCTGTCAACCTGTTCTCCGATCCACTGTAGAATCACTTCAAGTGCAACCTGGTGGGCACTAGGCAGCTAAGAATCCATTTCCCCCTCAAGGGGTTGTGGTCCTGCTTCCCCCTCAAGGGGTTGTGGGTGAAGACCCGTGGTCACTTAGATCCTGTGCTTGGGTGGTTCACTTCGCAGTGGAAAGGTCAACAGCACCTGATCCGGCCTGCCCGACGTAACAGCGTCGATCGCCCGCGGGTATGGAGCGCGTCGCTAGCGGCGTTCAAGTACCCGATGACCGACGCAATAGAGCCGCATACATTACCTGCTCCGCCGGCACGACTACCCCCGGTCACCGCTGCTCCGTGTCCGCGCTGGTCTCCGGCATGCTTCAGTTCCTCCTGTCTGGCAGGAAGTTTAAACAGTAGAGGGCGCTCTACTGTTTAAACTTCCTGCCGGGCAGGAAGAAGTAAAGCATGCCGGGGCCGGAGACCAGAGCGAAGACGGAGCAGCGGTGACCGGAGGACTGGAGTCGCGCCGGCGGAGCAGGTAATGTATGCGGGCGGGCGGGAGCGACGGCAGCACCACCACCACAACAGATTGTGAACGGTTTCAGGCTGAAATCGGTTCACAATCTGTTTGCAGTAAAGGTAGCCATACGATCCCTCTCTGATCAGATTCGATCAGATAGGGATCTGTCAGTTGGTCGAATCTGATGGCAAATCGACCAGTGTATGGCTACCTTTAGGATTGTTTATCTGTTTGTTTGTTCTGTTGCTGTTGTCCTGTCCCAGCGGTGGTCGACAGGAAATAGTTCTGATCTCTGTTCTTGGAGTATAGCTGGTGCAGCGGTTGCTACCAGCTATCTCTTCTGTTCTGTCTCCTGGGATCGCGCTAGCCACTTTTCGCTAGCGCTGTGGATCCTTCTGTTCTGTCTCCTGGGATCGCACTAGCCACTTTTTGCTAGTGCTGTGGATCCTTCTGTTCTGCTACTCTGTACATCTTTCCTTTATCTATTGCTCAAGTGGTGATTGAGCCTGCCTGGGCACATCAGCGATTACCTTGTGGGGGTGTGCATTTCTTCACGTTTGATAGCATGTAAATCAATGTGAGGAAAGGTTTTACAATGGGCAAACACTGACTAAATAATTTATAAATTAATGTCCAGCGATGCGTAATATGTTGGCGCTTTATAAATACAATAAATAATAATAATAATAATGTTGTAAAAAAATAAGCAATTTTCTTCATTAGGTTATTTTCACTGCAGGTCCTCTTTAAAGGGAACCTGAAGTGAAAATAAACGTATGATATAATGATTTGTATGTGTAGTACTGCTAAGAAATAAAACATTATTAGCACAGATATGAGTCTCATATTGTTTCCAGTACCTATGCAAAGGAGCTTCTGTGAGCTCTACGACGTTATAAAGTTGTGGACAGCACTGTCTTTTGAAGCTCTTATCTCAACTGTCACTCATTGTTTCTTCTTTGTTTATTTTTTCTGCAGAGAAAAGTTCAAAGGGTCAGTCGCCTGCTCTGTGAAATAATTTAGAATGCTGAGTGCAATGTGGAAACTGCAATTATTAGAAAATGATGCAATGTTATAAAAAAGCTATATACCGGAAAATAAAAATATGACACTATTTTCTTTGCTACTACTGTTCTATTAATTATCCATATTACACAACCAATTAATTATATCATGAGTTTTTTTTTCGCTTCAGTGTCACTTTAAGTACAAGTACAATAATTATTAATAACAAAACATTGTTTTAAGTTTACTGTCGAGTTACTGAAGTGAGGGATTGCATTGACCTAAATAACACAATGATGTTGGGCAGCGATTCAAACAATGAAAAATAAATGTATGCTGTAGCATTGATACATGTTAGCTCTGAAGCCATATTGAAGCGCCTACTGATACAGAATGGTTTTAGTTCTGACTAATTGCTAACAACAAACACTATTTCTTGCTCATGTAAGCACTGTTCTATTCACATCATGTGCAAAGCAGTGTATATGAATGTCAAGTACATTACTGATGTTTGAAGAGGAGAATTGTGTCAGTAGCAGCATGAAATATCAAATAAAAATTATTGGAAAAAATATATTAAAATATAACTCAATTGCTATCTCTCATTTACCAGTCTACGGGGATGATTTATTCAGAAATGGATTAAGATGAAATGAGGCCCTAGGCAAGATAGCAGTTTTTGCCCACCTCTGATGGTCATCTAGTTTTTATTAGTAAGATTTGGTGGGGGCTAGCACCCACCAGGCCCCTAGACTCTCTCCAGGCCCTAGGCAACTGTTTATAATCGTCTTGTGGATGATCCGGCTCTGTATTTACTTCTTACAGTAAGTGGGACTTTATTCTTGATTGCAGACTCATTCGGCATGTGACATCCCAACGGAGTTCACCAGCTCACAGCTGGTTATATATTGGTGGGGAGGGGGAGTTAAGGCATAAAACAAGAAAGTTTCCTGCTTTTATTCATAGTGTAAAGTTAGCTTGTTACTTAAAAAAAAAAGGTACACACTTACATCAGTAGGGGGAAGCCTATGGATGCATTAAAGGCTTCCCCAATCCTATGTGACCCCCTCAGCTGGTCAACAGGACCCTCTTCACCTTCACAGCCATGCTCCCTTCCTTGTATGTGTATGGGCACATCCATATTGTGCAGGTGTCAGTAGGTTTGCTTCTGCGCAGAAGCAGGGAGAAAAAACAATGCGCTCCATGCTACTGCACAGGTGCAATACTTGCACAGTTCAGCCGCTCTTGTACACAGAGCGGAGCACAGCCACAAGCATTTTCTAACATTAAAGGGGCACTATGGCTAAATTATTGCTTATAATATACTGTAATTAAATATAAAATATGTGCAATAGTAGCAATGTTTAAGACTTGTATTGTGGCAGAATAAAAGTCTGTTTCAATATTACTTTACCCTTAATCAGTGCTGGAGTCACGTCAGAAGAGAGAGCTATCTGACGCTGAATCAGCACATTCCATTCTGCAGGAGGAGGCTGCCTTGGCAGACGATTCATCTGTAGTTGTAATCTCCCCCTTTGATGTATCGGGAGAGGATTCACCCAACGTCTAACGGCACATTAGTGCAATTACAGCTCATCTGATCTGCCGTTGTAATGACAGATAATGCAACCCGGAAGCAGCCTTCCTCACTGAGTATTACTTATGCTCAATGGGAACTTTAATGTTATTTCCCCAAAATATCTCCACTTCCGCACCACCTACACTTCCGAAATGTTCAGGGTAGGGAGGGGACCCTCTACCTCTGTGCCAAATTGCAGCCTCCGAGCCCCGCTGGTTCCTGAAATAGATTACAGTCTCTGGAACTATCGGGGTTCTGGGGCTACAGTTTGGCACAGAGGGCGTTCGAGGGGTGGTGCGGAAGCAGATATATTTGGGGTGTTTAGGCTCCTACTGCTCATGCGGAGCTGCACAATGTGCGGGGTTGCACTATCTGTCATTAAACGGAGGCACATTGTTTTTGTTTTTTTTTTCTTTGTGAAATCTTTGTATATAAGTGTGTGTATGTGTTTGTGTGTGTGTGTGTATATATATATATATATATATATATATATATATATATATATATATATATATATGCATACACACACATATATACAAAGTATTCACAAAGAAAAAAAAAACAACAAAAAACGATATGCCTCCGTTTACAAAGAATGTAAGGAATGCATTTTTTTTCAATCAGAGCCGTACGTCATTGTCCTGAGACGTACGGCAGATCAGATGAGCTGTAATTGCACTAATGTGCCGTTAGACGTTGGGTGAATCCTCTCCCGATACATCAAAGGGGGAGATTACAACTACAGATGAAACGTCTGCTAAGGCAGCCTCCTCCTGCAGAATGGAATGTGCTGAATCAGCATCAGATAGCTCTCTCTTCTGATGTGACTTCAGCACTGATTAAGGGTAAAGTAATATTGAAACAGACTTTTATTCTGCCACAATACAAGTCTTAACCATTGCTACTATTGCACATATTTTATTTTAAATTATATTATAAGCAATAATTTAGCCATAGTGCCCCTTTAATGTTGAAGAGTGTTTGGTAGGTCACAGTGCAGCAGGAGGGGTGCAGGGAGAATGAGGAAGCCTCTGAAATATGCAGAGGGTTCCCCCTACTGCAGTAAGCATTTATTTTTTAAGGTTACAGGTACACTTTAAATATATTTTCTTCAGAAATGGGGTTGAAGTGGGGAGGTTAAGGTTGACCCTTAGGCAAAGGGGTCATTTATAGTTTGAATCCTGCATCATATAGCCAGGTTACAGAATTAATAAATATTTATTTACAGAAAAAAAAAAAGGAATCTTTGCTAAAGCTAACAGTCAGCTGCCTAGATTTCTGTTTTGGTAAGTTTAAAGTTGATGATGTGTTCCATAAGAAGCTTAAATTTAGAAATATAGCTAGAAGGCAAAAGGAAGAGATGTAATATAATATGCAAAGAAAATCAGGTTAATCTGGTTGCAAGTCTTATATTTGCAGGAGTTCTCAATTTATTTACAGCTAAATGTAAGATCTGTCAATAGTCGCAAAACTCAGGCCAGCAACTTGCTCCAGACAGTCACAGCAGTTCTGTTGGCCACTGTGGTTAAAGCAGTAGGATTAGCCATACTATGCCAGGGAAAAAAACACCTATATAAGTAGATAAATACTTGATCTACTTACATAACACATGTATTGTACTGTCCACATTTTGATTTCAGTGAATGTTATATAGTAAATGAAGAGAATTCTGTTCCTGGTGGGTACCATGTCTTTTGCCCACAGTTTAGGCTAAATCCTG